>NC_047673.1:38581315-39181315 GCF_011762505.2 Arvicanthis niloticus
AAACCTGAGGACGCAGTGTGAAGGTTGGAGGCCCCGCACCACAACAAGAAGGTGGAATTTACCAACTCTTTGAGAAATACAAGCTAGAAGGATGATGCAGTCAGATTGGTGGTTCAAACACACTGTGAAACTTGACTTAAGGAACTCAATGTTCAGCGAAAACCAGAAGAGTTCATTTCCTCGTGTCAAAAGTTGAAACACTTAAAATGAGCAAATGTGTGTTTCTCTGTACTAGGAGAACAGTGCAAATCTTTCACATTGCCAAGAAGGGTTGAAAGCATGTATAAAACAATTAAGCACATTAGAGATGAATACACACAGAGAGACAGCCACACACATAGACTCACACACACACCACACACACATACACACAGAGACACATATAAATAGAGACATAGACAGACACAGACATACACACATACACAGTTACACACACACATACACACAGAGACACAGACAGGCACACACACAGGGTCGCACACACACAGGGTCACACACATACAGAGACACAGACAGACACACAGACAGACACATACACACACACACACACACACACACACACACACACACACCCTATGTGTTCTTACTTCCTCAAACCAAGAGAAAGACAATTAAATGAAAATTAACAACTTGCCACCTAAGAGCCATTCATTCATTTTTCCAGGCTATTCTTACTGGTCAGGTAACACAATTCAGACATACACTAGTGTCTGGGATTGGGCATAGAGAATAGGATACATAAGGTTTTTATGAGGGAAAAAAAATGAGACCCCTTCCTAAGAGGATTAAGGAATTACAGTGGTCATTTGGTAAGGAAGGAGACTTGAAATTACTCATTTGGCAAGGAGAAAAGATTGAGTTAAGAGCTCTTTGGGTTGGAGGAAATTTGGCACCTGAGATGAACAGGCTTTAAAATTAGAGGCTTTGCAATAACTGAAATCAGGAAGCAGACTGACTTTAAATCTCCATTTTCTTTGGAGGTTTAGATCTCGACTCAGGTTCTCAAGCTGCTGTGTCATGAGCAAGTCTTGTTCAGTCTACCAGTAAGAAGGGTTTCAAACTCAAATTAAAGAAGGCATTACCTCTCAGCATACACCTTTCCAAAGGCGTGCAACTGAGCAAAACAATGGGGGTGGGGTGGGATTTTACAAGCCGACTTCAGTTATTTGAAGGGTTAAATTCTTGCTCTTGGGTAAATGAGTTTGGCTTTTCTAATGATTTATGAAGATTATAAAAGCAGCAAAGAAGCTAGAAATCAATGGAAGAGCCCATGACTTGCACGCATGAGGCTCTGGGTTCAGTTCCCAGTACTGAGAAAAAGGAAAGATTATAAAGGCAATTAGAATATGCTTATCACAAGACCGCCCTTGCCATAGCTCTCTGGTTTTACTGTTTCAGTATCACACGTGTCCTGAAGTGTCAGCTCTTGTCCAGGAAAGCTCTACAAATCTTTAGAAAAACTACTGGTAATCTTTTAACATTCTTCATTTGATCCCTAAATTCAGTTCAAATTCAACTTTGGTGAACAAAGATACCACGTATCATTTAAATATAATATGAAATGTCAGAAGCCCATTTGTTAATAGGACCCATATTAAATTAACTCACCTGGTCTTTAATCTCCAGTTCTAACCTAAATACCTTGTACTAGACTTCTGTCCACCATTTTCTTGCCCAACCTTGGCCAACGAAGACCAGATGGCCACCTCCATTACATCTTCAAAACGATTAATATACGTCCCCTTGGCTTTCTTTCCTCCCTGCTAAATAATTCAGTTCTTCTTGAGCTTTTTTTTTCACACGAGTCTCATTTACTAATCCTTTAATTAGCTTGGTGGCTCTCAGAACAGTCTTCAAGTTTCCAAGGAGTAACGGAAGAACTGAATTTGATGAAGCTCCGACCGATGCAGAATACAATGTTTAAACATCACATAACCAGACAGAGATCCTTGGGAATGGGGACTGATTCTTGTGTGTCCCTGAATTAGCTGATACAGAAGCAGATGTTCAATAAATGATGAATTAATGCATAAGCCATTACTGGAAATCTACCTGTCACCAAACCAGCAGAAGGCAAATCAAGAATTAGGGTTAACTTTTTTCTTTTTTTATTATCTTTTTCTCATACTTAAAATTTTAGGTTACAAAACCCTTGGCTCCATCCCCTATTCTGCCCTCTTGTCCCCTTCCCTGATCAAACCTTTTCTTTGAGCCAGGATCTCATTTTGTTTGCTGTTAATTTTTAAATGATGGTGTAGGAGAGAAAAAGGCTAACACTGGAGAAATTCCTGCCAAGGCCCGAGCTGATAAACATTCTTGTCAATCCCAAATGTCACATATCATTTAACTTTAAATACAGCAAAAGGTGCCACCTTGAGAATACCGCTGCATGCTTACCCAAGTTTACTGTCATACATAACGGACAGGGGCGTGCTCATGTAAAGCCATGTAAACCAGTAATGATATTTTTGGCTCAGTATCATCAAGTTGAATTTATGTTTGTAAAATTTACCTTTGCATTATTATTATGCTTTCAACCATTCAAATATTTTATAGTAGATAGGCTATACTTTAGGTCTGTTTCTAACCATGACAGCTTAAAAGTCATTTCTTAATAGAATACGCTTAACTGAGCATGCATTTATTTATATATATAATAATCCTGTGCCCCTGGTTTACATTGTTATAAAGAGAGTTATGAGTGGGAACTGAATGCCAGGTATAAAACTAGAAAATCATGTCAGGTTGGCTGAGAGCGCTGTGGAACTGGGATGGCTTTATCATCTTTTCTCCCTCTAAGAGAGACAACTTAAACTGTTTCCCTACTGACTCATTCCCTGAAGCCCTGCTTAGCCCCTCTAACACGCAGTCGCAGAACATCTTCCCTTCCTAGTCTCCCGCACCTCAGGACACATCTTCATTCAACAAACACTTCTCAGAACTGCTCCATATCAGACACTACATGAACCGGGAGGTCAAAAGGATAGATAGCTTTTATTTCATCCCCAAATAGTTCCCTTTAAGAAAGGACAGATCTAGACCAATAGACGAGCTTGCACACACCCTCAGTGTGAGATATATTAATAACTCGTCTTGAGTGACGGAAAGTCAAGAAACCTGAGACACTTGAAGCAAGCGTCAGAGGCTAACAATTAAAGTCAGAATCAGGTTTCACTGAACGAAATCAAGAATGAGTCTGCCAGATGCTGAAACGAACATCCGTGGAGGCTGCTGCCACCGGAGAGAAGAGACGCGGTTTTGTTACCACCTGAGATTAAAGTCACAGCTGAATGGGAACAAGAGGGAGAGCGAGGGAAAAGGAGCAACTCTAGGGACCCAAGCCCCAGGGCTCAGCTTTGCTAAACAGAAATGATGCCACAGCAACACATTCCATTATTTTGTGGGTTAGATCCCAGCGCTTAGATCCAAAGGTAGTGCTGCTGTTATTTTGTGAAATCGAAGTATGCTCGAATTCCTAAGTTCTGCGTTTAAATTCACAGCCCATTTGCATGCACTCATACATACGTATGACCACACACCCTGTTTTAGAAAGCCACGCTTTCCACTCTGAATCATATTGACAGTTTGTGCTGACATCTTAAAATCTTAAATTCCTAAATCATCTCACTGGTCAACTGGGCTACTGTACACGATTTGATTGGTCATCTCTCACAGTTACTTTGTGCAAAATAGTCACATGTTAATGTTAGATCCACACAGAATTTTCCTAAAACCGGAGACTCATTTTATATGTAAGTATGATTCCAATACTTAACTGTCGTGCCAAAGAAGGATTTCCATTTTTATTTTCCCCCTTACACATAAAAATACAAATTGCAAACCCTGAATGAAACTGCGCTCTCCCATTTCCTCTGCGTAGATGTGCTTCTCTGCAGTCAAAACCAAATTAAAAGGCAGGTTTATAATTAGACAGTCAAGCTTCTTGAAAAAAAAATAAAAAAAACCCTGTATTCTATCTCCCTGTAATACCCTAATGTTTGTTGCCATACTTGACAGATTACAAGTATCCTACGTTTCTTTGTATTATCTAAAAGACTAATTCTTCTCCAGAAGAATGCATGCTATTTTAAAAGGAAATACTTCTGAAGGGATGTCAGGAGTGCAGAAAATACTTCAAAAGGGGGGCTGCTCATTGTGGAGCGCTGAGTCCTGGAAGCGTGACCAGGACAATGGCAGAGCTCCTCTGTGGGTCTCAGATACTGAGGAGCCTACCATTTGCCTTCCCACCATCCTAAGCACTCACCCAACACACACACTCCTAATCCCAAACCACTAGCAGCTAAGCACTCGAAGAATCCCAGAATTCCACAGGATGAACTAGAAAACTCAAAACACTCTCCTTCCTATCCGTGGGGATTTTTATGCTATTATGGGCAGCATCTTCCAATGGTAACTTTGTGCACCTTTGATTGGTTAGGACCTCAAGGACAAATGTTTTTTTTTTTTCAAATGCATTTCCAGAGCACGAATTTTCCTATGAACAGGGTTCAATTCTTTTAAGTATAGTTCCCTGTCAATAGTCAAGGTGCTGATGCTGATTTAATTTTAACACCTACCATCTTGCTTCCATGTATAAACAGGAACACATGAACACACACACACACACACACACACACTAAAATAATACATTCTGTGGCAGTTAATATTTCCTGCAATGCCACTGGATAAACTACAAAATTATATTTAGTCTAGACTTGGGGAAAATTCAGGGAAGACTACGCCAATTGATTATGCAATACTAAATAGTCGATCCTGAAAGTACAGACATATACGTGACATCATACAGATTGAGCAGGTTGTATTTACATATTTAAATACACACACACACACACACACACACACGAATAACTAATGAAAACAGACACTATGAATTTGAAAGAGAATGAGGAGGGATATACGGTAAGGTTTGGACAGAGAGAACAGAAGGGGAAATGATATAATTAATTATATTATGATCCCAAAAAGCAAGTTAAATATTCTACTTTCTTCCCCTCTCCTATTGCTTACATTATCACAGGGTTTCCATAGTAAAAGGGGGAGACACATATCTGCCATATATTCTGTAAAGCAAATGTTTTATAAAACACCCTACAACAATCGTGAATTAGGGACTGGGTGGCGTGGTGCGGAGTGCGTATGAGTAGGAAGGGGTGACAGACAATGCAGAATGGAGAAACAGCACCTCCAAAATTTTTAGGAAGTGCAGCTTTTCCTTTCTTTCAAAAAAAAAAAAAAAACCAAAAAAACAAAACTAAACTAAAACAAAAAAAACAAACAAACAAAAAAATCATGCTGGGCGGTGGTGGCACACGCCTTTAATCCCAGCACTTGGGAGGCAGAGGCAGGCGGATTTCTGAGTTCGAGGCCAGCCTGGTCTACAGAGTGAGTTCCAGGACAGCCAGGGCTATACAGAGAAACCCTGTCTCGAAAAACCAAAAAAAAAAAAAAAAAAAAAAAAAAAAAAAAAAATCACACTCAGTAGTAAGTAGTAAGTAGTAAGTAGTCAGAGTTCAAGCTGCCCTTGGGATCGGCAGGAAAAGGTGCACTGAGGTCTGTTGTAGGTTACGTGAGGGCTGCCAGTGTACATGTTACAAGTGAGCCGTTTCTGGGTCAAAACATCTAAATATGCAAGCACTAGATACAAGGGTCAACAGGCTGGCTGCCACCGAGGCCTGGACAGAGCTGCGAAGTGTGATCAGAGCTCTTTCCACGCCAAGGTTTCAGCAATTTGTGTTGGAATTAAGAGCCTGTTTTCTAAATATGGTCACTTCAGGGTCCAAAAGCTCACATGCCTACCATGAATATGGTATATCTGCAGACATGTCATATTTTCTTTTATGAAAGAAAAATCAGATTTGGATCAGAGGAGTTTTGAACAACCAGACATGGTTGTCCTTCTTTTCTGATCCAGCCAGAGATGAGATAATCCTTATTGTCCTTAGGTAGGACGGCAAATGATCGGGTTGGAAACAGAAAACTGGTTACCACTCAAAACACTCATTTCTGCCTTCATAAACATCCATGATTATAAAATATTACTGAGAGAAATTTAAATAGGAAAATATCAATTTCCAATTTTAAAATATGATTTGGTTTCTTACACCATGTGAGAAACAGGATTCAGCTAAACTAAGAAAGCTAAATACTGCTATTTTCTTTCCCTGGACTAGATGGAACTGGAAAGTGCATGAGTGCACATTACATAGGTGTATCGTGGCAGGGTACTTAGCATTTGGCATCAAAACAGCTTGGATGAAACCAGCACTTAGCAACCACCTCTGGTTGCCATGGAGATCAGATGTGGTGGAGGGAACATATGTGTTCGATAACCAATGGATCGGGTAAAGATGGCACGGAAGGAACAGAACAAAACCTAAAACACTGAGGTGTAGGTTAGGATGTCATAGAAGGGAGAGTGTACCAGCTCATTCTTTTATTTGGAATGAATTTCAGTTATTAATATTCAATAGTTAGGAGTTGGTATTCATGGCAGCATAAAAACAATTTACCAAATTTAAAAAAAAAAAAAAAAAAAAGAACACATCGAGAAAAAGTAACTGGAATGTAGTTTAGAAAAAAAGAACTAAGAATTGTGCTCTGCTTTCTATTAAAAAGCCCAAGAAGACCCATAATTAGTTATTTGCAGTGTGTTCTGGATTGAGGGAAGTATTTGCTTTGCAAACACACTGACTTTGACTGTTCTGCTTTATCACAAACCCCCCACCCAGAAAACAAACACGCAGATGGAAGGACCTGCTCAACAGCATCCCTGTTTGGCCATGAGGATTAGGCAGGGAGACGCATGAAGAAATAGGGAGATATTTATTCTATAACAACAGGCAAATTCGAGATCTGGAAACCTAACACAGTAATATCAACTAAGCGGTTGTCACGACAAGCCGATTCTACCCACCTACAATTAATTAAACGAATAAGAGACTTTTAATCCTATATATTCAGATACACATGTGCATATATACACACAGCCTCTGACACTGACATCTTTCGGAGTTATCTATGTTAGCAGGCAACCATGGAGATTAGGTTTATTGCCCATAAGTAACCCACTTACCCTCAGGATAGTCTGTGGATAGATTAACTCTGGAGGAGTCTTTCCTCCTTCTTTGCATTTTATACATCACTGGTGTTACTTGAACAGTGTGGCTTTTCAGAGACTAAACAACTGTGTTAAACAGTGGAGTACTGGGTGCTAGCTAGGTGTTCAGTGACAAAGAAGATAGGGAGCCGCCATTCTTATCTATCTGCCCTCATTGTTCCAAGAAAGAACAAGTAACAAAAATCAAACAAATTAAAATAATTCCTTTGGGACGAGCCAAACAGGGCACAGGGATGTAGCTGGGGAGCACACCCCATTTTAAAGTAGAAAGAAGATCCTTTTATGCAGCTGATATCTGTATTAATATTTAACATTCATATTTAAACTCAATGTCAAGCTGAGATATCAGGACAGAGGAAGAGCCTGCTACACAAGCAAGATGGGCAGAGCCTTGCAGGAAGTGTGAATGGATTCTCGGACATCTTAGAGGAGAGAGGCCTTGGTAATTTTTAAATCCAAATAAGGCCAGAGGGTAAGAGTGAAGATAGAACAAGATAATACAGGCCTAGGAAAGAGAGGCAAAGGCCAGGCTGTGTAGAGTCTTGACAGGATCTAAACAGGGAACCAGCAAGAACTGAGTTTGGATCTCAAAACACCCTGAAGCAGCGGTTCTCAACCTTCCTAATGCTGCGACCCTTGAATACGGTTCCTCATGTGAGAGGATGCTCAATCATAAAATTATCTCACTGCTACTTCATAATAGTAATACTGCTACTGTTATGAATTGTAATCTAAGTATCTGATATGCAGAATATCTGATACGGGACACCCAAAGGGGTTGCGACTCACAGGTTGAGAAATACTGCCCTAAAGTGCTGGGATTCGTGCCTGGAAGGAGCTACAGGAAAGAGACCACAGGGAGTGGCTTGGAACGTGGACACGGCGGGAGAGCTGATGCTAAGTTCATCGAGATGACATGTATTATAAAAGTGTGGATGTTAACCATGCGGTGCTGGGCAGGCACCCTGTGCATGTTCTACAAGCACACTTATCCTCTATCAGTGAATTCTTCCAAAGCAAAAGAAATATTCCCACCAATCCCACAGAAACACCAAATAAATATTTCCTTGTTGTTGTTGTTGTTGCTGCTGCTGCAATAACTTTGTCTCAGTTTTATTTTAGCCATATGACAGAGTTCTATCACTGTGGTTGTGAAACCGGGTAGCATCTTACCATTCATCCTGACTAAAAACTCTGACTCTTATGGGGAACAACAACTCCCCCCGTTACTCCTTAGCTCCTCAGAGATTGCTTACCAGAGTAAATCTCTGAGGGAAAATCTGTGAAGAATGGTCCTACATGGAAGTTTTCCACATCTGTTAGGGACACTCATGTGCTAGCTGAGAACCCTTGCTTAGAAAACAGATACGGAGCCCTATTTAGAGAGGTCCTCAAATGAACCTAGATAGGGACTAATTAAAGTCCCTAAAGACACTGTCATTAGTGGGTAAGGTGGGACAAGTGTGTGCCATCCAATCCCCAACATTCACAAGCTCACACTCCAAGGAGCTTTCTTAAAGGTCGCCTTCTTAGGTTAACCTTTGCATTTCTTATAATGAGGAGGAGCGGAGAGGATGGGCAACATAGCTTTTCCCTGCTAATGAAGGCAAAAGGGAAACCGGGTAATAGCAAGAGGTCAGAGAGTTGTGAAGTCAGAGCCTGTTCAAACACCCACGATGCAGTGCTGGATGAGGTTGCAAAACTGTGTGGTCAGGAAACTTGAAAGGCAGGAGAGATGGAAAGGTGAATCCAAACAGTACAGTCAAGATACCACTCTCGTTCTGGCACGATCAATTTATGACTGACATGCATACAACTTCCCCAATGCAAGCTATGTGATTGGTTATATAAACTTATTCCTTAAGCTGTAAATCCAAATCTGACATTCCTCAGTTGACCTTGATAGAACTTCAGGGAACTTGCAGAGCAAAGCTGACTGTGCACTAACCTTTCCTTTAGTTTATAGCATCCTTCCTGTTTGGGACAGAACACATTACATATACTTTGGATCTTAAATATAAAGATAAAGACCACCTAGTTTTTACATTAAATCCAGAAAGATTAAATTCAGTATTATGGTAGCCGAGTCAGTATTTCCAAGATTAAAATAGGAGAAAAGAGAAACACTTTTATAAATATTCTGACCCTACAGTCCATATTATGCTTGTATCTAAAGCACCCAAAATACAGTGGTTGATTAAAAGTACACATATTTAACTGTAGTATTAACCTTATGATATATGAAGCGCCATTAGGAAGACGTGTATACATAATATTATATAAGTTTTTCAGATATCAACTTTTTAGGGGTGTGGGGGTGGGGGTGGGGACTAAAGTTGAAATCAATACTGTTTTCTGGCCTTAACAAGAGGAACTGAGGCCTCCCTGGGCCGCAGTGACCTGCCTACAATTACGAGTTAGAAGGGTAACAATGGAGAGTGCTGTGTGCTTCCCAACTTCCTACTGTCCAAGCATTAATACACACCAACTACAGGAAAACAAAACTTAATGTCTGAAGACACACACAGCCCCCAAACCAAAGCACAGACCCTACCCAGATACTGCAGAATAATTCTATAATCCCCAATAGAAAACATTTCCTCTCTTCTCCCTTCTTTTGAGATTTGTTCAAATAAATAATGCTATATTAGTTAACACTCTGTGTTGTTAATTAGCCCTTCTGTTGGGCTATATATTGAGATATTTTATATCCATCTCTCCATCCATCCATCCATCCATCCATCCATCCATCTATCCATTCATCCATCCATCCATTCATCTACCTATCCATCCACCCATCAAGCTATCTAACCATAATCCACCCACCCACTCACCTACCCAGCCATCCATCCACCCACCCACTCACTTACCGAGCCATTCATCTTTCCATCCATCCATCCACCCACTCATTCATCCATCCTTCTACCCATTCATCTACCCTTCTATCTGTCCATCCACCCATCCCATCCATTTATCCACCCACCCATTCATCCATCCCTCCATCCATCCATTCACCCTCTTTCATTTCTTCCATGCCATTAGGTTCATTCCTTCTGCTAAGAATACAACAGACCAAACACAAGCTATATTCTCCTAAGATGACTTTGCTACATTGGAGACATTTGGTATTATCTAAAGTTGGGAAGCTTGGATCAAACTCTGAAAGAAATTCCTCCTGGCTGCTTAAAAGTGGATGAGCTACACAAACCTCAAGGCCCTGTATCTGTCACACCAACTCTACAGAGCCACTAAGAGGATTAGGTAACTTAATCAACAGTCCATATTTAGTACCTTTATTTACAATAATATGTGTTATTTACTAAAACTAAAAGCACAGGAGACAAAATTTAAAGTCTCTTTATCTGCATCCCTGAGTTTGTAAAGAAGTAAGTACAGAATAGTAATATCAGGCCAATCCCAAAAGAAGAAGAACATGACCTTATGTTTTATTATTGAAGGGTATACAGAATCCCTGGAGTAAAGATAAAGCCTAGGGCCAGCCCTTAGAAAGAAAAAAAATAAGAAGAAACTCTCCTAGAAAAGGTGAGAGGCTGCATTCTTAATGCAGGGAAAACTGGGGGAAAAAATATAAACCCCAATAGAGTAAAATTAAGAAACTTGCTTGCTTGACCTTCTCATAGTACGAGGAAGAAAACTGGTCCTTTGAGAATTTATAACCCTGATGTTGGCATCAAACAGCTTTGCCCACGGGGTTGGCTATGTCTGAGATCTTCAACCTGAGGAATTAAGTCTCCCACATAAGATGTGCCCTCTGCATCTGGCAGGAACAGGAGAAACCTCTGTTGACAAGCTCTAGGCTTCTAAGAAATTTCACAGGTCACATTCCAATGAATGCCACATTCAAAGATTATCAAGAAGACCCTCACAAGCAGGAAAGCACCTGCAGACGCCCATTTTGTTTTCCAAGGAGGCAGCTTTGCTGTAAAGTTCTTAACTCTAGTCAGCATCAAATTCTTGAATTGAGTATGTAACCAATGATAGGTACTCTCGGTGGGTATGAATACAATTTTTATTAACGATGGCTTATCAAATATCACTAAACTCCAGATTCTATGTAAACTTGTGGATTTTAACAACTGCAGGCTGTTTTCTGATGCTCTCCATATCACATACTGAATTTCCAGAGAAGGAAGTGTTCTCTGGCCTGAGAATGTTGCTTTATTTCACAGCTTGGAAGATGGCATGGGCTGGGCCCCTGGAACATTCCTGGAAACTGGAAAGGGCTCTATTTAAAAAAAATTGTCTAGAATTTCTTTCCGTGACAAGTGTCATGACCGAAAATGTCTGGACAATTCTATAGAATGTAAGCATTTACTTCTCTGTATTGTAGCATGGTTAGGTGTTTTGAAGCTCCTGGTGTGCACAAATGACCAACGACACTTCATGGTGAGACTGTAAACAACGCATACGCACATGATTTAAAACTGAATTCTCTTCCATAGTCGTCTTAGACAAAGTAAGTCCAAAATTGTTATTCTACCATACAACACCACCACATTTTTTTGGCCTCAATGACATCTTCCAGTGTTAGGTCCTGCTTTTCTAGACAGATTCTCTTGCATCATATCAGCACATGCTAGCTTTTGTTTCATCTTGGACCACATTAGATATTACTCAGTTACAAGAATACCATGTCTGTTGCAGACCCAACAGAGACTGGCATTTTCTCTCTGAAGTCAGACTTCCTGCAACAGAATCCTAGGTGCCATTTATTAACTGTTTGACTGTAAATGAGTTGTTTAAAATCATTTCATGTTGGCATCAGTAAGATGAGATTAGTGGCAGAATTCACCAATACAAGGAAACTAATGAATTCACATGAGTATTTAAAAGTAGGTCAAGCACACAGTGCCCAGGGTTACAGCAATGCAGATGCAAAGGCTTCTATTCTCACGGATGTTTATTCTTAAGAAAGCTTCAGTAGGTCACCTAATTGTTCTACACAGATAACCCAGGGACATCTTCATCTATCGGCATGGTCAAACAAAAGTTTTGATTTCACCTTAGACCCACTATCACCCACAACATTTTTTTTTTTTAGCATTTCAACAAATAATCCTGACATATTATCAAAACTTAGATTGTAGCCTGTCACATAGAAGACAGTCAGCAAATATTTGTTTAATAAATGGATTTCGTTAAGGACCAAATATAAAGGAAGAAAGTGTAATGTGTGAAAATTTAAAAATCACTTAACAGATCTTAACTCAAATGTATTACAAACTTGGTCATCAGTATCTAGCATCTTCCCTACGTCTGCCTACACTTGAGCACACTCAATTCTTTATGCATTAAAAAAAAAGCAAAAGATGCCTTAGATACTCTCTGCCTCTACCGAATGAATGACTCCTCTTTCCCATTCACAGGAAAACGTCTTGAAATCGTAACCTTTCTCAGCATCTCCCTTTGGCTTGCCACTCAATCCTCAATCCATTATATGCTTAGCTTCCATTCCCACCCCTCTACACAAAGTAGGAATTCCAGATCATAAACAAACAGCCTGCGTGGAAACAAACCAAGCACTTCAAGTTTTCCCCACACTTAACATTCTGATTGTTTTCTATACCGAGGACTCTTCCTGGTTTGCTACAAGGTTTTAATCTCTCAGCAATTCCTCCTTGACTCCCTGGCTCTTGTCCTTTTACTGAGCTAATGAGATATACAAATTTCCAGAGCTCTCATCTGTTTATACAGTTTTCTTAACGTCACTACAGCTTCAATTATCATCTACATAAGAACCACTTTACAGTTTCTATCTATAGCCCTGGCATTCCCCTTGGTTAAGGTATCACGTATTACAAAAGTCCCTTAAATTCAACATTTTAAAAAAATACAATGCACGAGTCAGGTGTGGAGGTGCACACTTTTAGTCCCAGAACTTGGGAGGCGGGGCACGCTGATCTCTGTGAGGTCATGGCCAGCCTGATCTACATAGTGAGTTCCAAGACAGCCAAGGCTATAAAACAGAGATACACACACACACACACACACACACACACACACACACACACACAGAGAGAGAGAGAGAGAGAGAGAGAGAGAGAGAGTCAGGGGGAGGGAGATGCATGCATAATGAGTGATCTCTCTATGGTGCTAAAGCCTTTTCCTCTTTCAGTATGCTCATTGTAGAATTGGCTCACAGTCTACCTTTCTATATAAGTTATAACTACAGCCACCATCACGGACATCTCCCTTCCCAACACTCTCACATTCAGTGTCTCAATAGACAGACACCAATGTATCTGTGTACAAATGTCTTCTAACATCCCAACTATTTCTCAACTCCATGCCTACATCCTCAAAGTCTCCAATTTGCTGTGTAGTATCATCAAAGCAATAATTTAAAAAACCAATTGAGTTGCAGCATTCTTCAGCCTCACACCCTTTAGAGCCGCTGGATGAAGATTCCAGTTCTTCAATTCAGCTCATCATTGCATGATGCTTCACTGTTATTTGGGTTCCAAAAACAAGGCTACCCACGTCCCTTCAACACGTCATCTTTCCTTTTTACTTGTACAGAAATATACACTTTGCTTTCTCTTACCTGTCCATCCCTACTTTCTCCCCTTCCTCTATTCTCTTCCTGTCTCATTCCTCAAATCTCTGTTAACATTCCTATGTAAACCATCTCAATAGTGAATTCACATTTGTCTGGGTGACTATCTCGTCAATGTATCTTGCATGACCACTTAAATGATCACTCTAAGGCATGGGCCCG
Organism: Arvicanthis niloticus; assembly: GCF_011762505.2. Taxonomy (NCBI): domain Eukaryota; kingdom Metazoa; phylum Chordata; class Mammalia; order Rodentia; family Muridae; genus Arvicanthis; species Arvicanthis niloticus. Next base: position 38,595,193 of record NC_047673.1, read on the forward strand.
GATAAGGATTTTGGACTCTTCATATTTCTCAGCACTTAGCAAACTGCCCTGTGCCCCAAGCATCCCATAAATAATTGTTAGTGAAATTGCTTCATCAAAGTCTTCTTGGGCTCCACCTTTAGCAAAGTAGGTATATTTCTTCTCACGAGTCTCCTGCTCTCATTTGCTGACTAAGGAACAGACACAAACTTATGAAATGTGAAGTAAAACAAACACTACACAAGAGTTTATTCTAGGCCAATTAATTTCTATATTTAAGCATCTAAATGTCAGGACCACTAACTTTTTTATTCATGCTCAGAAAGAACAGACAAAAGCAAATAGGAAGTGCTTAAGAAGTCTTGCTTAAGAGAATACAGAGCCTGGAGAGATGACAAACGGTGCACTTGGCCAGCGTAGTCAGGAGGCAGCAAGAAGGCGAACTCAGGGCTCCCTTAGGCAAACATAGGAGACACAGGAGACAGCCTGAAAACTTTAGTTTGCACAGGAGACAGCCTGAAAACACACGTCTGTGGAGTTGAAACTTTGGACATCGCAACTTCCAGGTCAGCAGTAAAGGAAGAAAGTCTGAGGAGCAGAGAGCATGAATCTTCCAGGCAATGGGTTTCATTGATAAGGGAAAGGTATCTGGGAAGACATGGCGCTGACAAGATTCAAGCTACCTCCCACAAGAGGAATGAGAACCCATAAACCCGCATTTTATCTATGGGATGGTCTAAAAGAACAACACTTTTAAAAGAAATGCCTTCCTCATAGTTTTAGAACGTCTTTTCTACGTCAGAGATTTAACCAGTGACCACTTCACCTTTGGCAATGTCACAGAAAGCAGGGTGGGGCCGATAGAAGGCCATGCTCTACTCATTGTTAGTACAGAAGGACCAGGATCTGATTTGTATTCAGGTTAATAAGTCCAGGAACCTATCTGCATCTTGTTCCACTATAAAACAGTCACAGCACACTGATGTACCTACAGACATCCAATACAAAATTAGCATGAACTAACCACAGTTACAGTTCAGTACAGGTAGAAAATGTCCATTATATAGACACAACAAGATTACGAAGGGGCACTATCACAGAGAACTTTTGAATAAAGGCAGAAATCCCTGGAGAGTGCACACAACACAGGAATGGATAAGGTTCTGAATGGATAAGGTACTGAATGAATGGATAAGGTACTGAAGCCAACGAATCAGAGAAAACACACTACCAGAACTAAGAATGTCAATAAACACTTAAGAGACATTGAGGATTTACAGTAGGAGAAATGGACCATGAATCGGAAGGATAAAGTAAGCGGTGTAAACAACTGGCTTACAAGAGCTCAAAACTCATCTCTAGAAGGTTGGACTAGATAAGAGAGACTGTACATAGATGAGCTAGGCATCAGAGGTATCTGAAAGGTAAAGATTTACATGTATGATTGTAAATAGCACTTTATGACATGCTGACTAGAAGAACTAGTATTCTGAAAACTAACTTAAGAAACCAGTACTTTGATTGATGTTAAGAGTTCCCAGGATGTTGACATGAGCCAGGAAAATCCCCCAGAAACCAGACAAGATCTTTCTTATAAAGAAGAAACAGTAGTTATGTTTCTGTTTTCTAAGACTACACTGTGATGTCATAAACTTTACTTTGTCCTCACTGAACCATATCGTATACTATCTTTCCTTTCTGCTTCTCACCTCCTCGAAGCTTTTAAAGAGCTGGGTCTTATGTAGCTCAGGCTGGCTTGAAACCACCATGTAGCTCAGGTTGGCCTCGAACTCCTGACTCTCCTCTCTCCACCTCCCAACTGCTGAGCTTACAGGCATGTGCCAACACATCTGGCTGTACGTAATTTTATCTTTCATCCATCTGGACACTCCTCTAAGTAGCTAGCATATCTGACTGTCAGACTTTTAGTGAATGATTACAGCATTCACAGTAAGCAAACATGTAGGAGGAAAATGGATTCCTTGGTGTACAGTGGCAAAGCATTTAACAGACGGCTCTTGACAACTAAAGCATCGCAAGGCTGTGAGCTAAACCTATGCTTTCTGATAACGGGAGACACAAGGGATAAGAAGTAGCAATTACATGGACATTTTCATCATGAGCTGATAGAGATGGACTCCCTGCTAGGGAAAGAATCCTAAAGTAACCAGAATTGTTTATGCACAGCGAGAGTTCCTCAACGCCTTCAAAGCAGGAACACAGAGAAGCTTGACCCAATATGAGCATAAGTCACCTCTGTTTTCTTTCCTTCCCCCAAGTCACTGCTTCTTCTTGGTGGGTATAAGACAGGAAAGGAGAAAAACCATGTGTACTTTTCTTGGCAGCCAGGGCTTGATCCTCTGACCCTCTTATGAGCTGTCACTAGACACTGAAAAACCTTACAAGATTTCTAACTGGAATTTCATTGACGCTTAAAAAGCATGGCATGCATATTGGCAGTCACTCTGCTCGGATGGCCAGTAGAGGCGTCAGTTGTGACATTCCCATTCAATGGTCTTGAAGCCTTACTGTTAGAACAAGGCCACACTGATGGAAGAGAGACTTGAGAAGCTATTTGGATGTTAATTTTATAAGAATGCCCTACAAGCTCCAATGCTTTTCCAGGGACAGTGGCAGTTGACTCCGGTTGCCACAGCATAATTACAACTTGCAGACTTGTCTGCCCTGAGGAAAGATTTGCTATGTGCAGAAAAAAAAAAAAAAAAACCACCAACAACAAAAAAACCCAAAAGGAACACTGTTATACTGGGCCATTCTAATGCAAAATAAAACACATCAAGGCAAGATGGGGCTCATGTCTATGATCCCAGCCCTGGAGGCTGAGGCAGGAGGATGGTGAGCTTGAGGCTGGCCTGGATAACAGAATGGGACCTTGTCTTTACATCATACAACCTCAAGAAAAGAAGAAAAAGAAAACATACCCGCCAGAGGCACTAGCTGCTATTAGAAAGTTCTAAACATTGTTCAGACTCCTTCATCATGAGGGTCATACATTACTGTGGAAAAACTGATGGTAACATATAAATGAATAGGGGCACTGAGTGTCAGCCACTATTTTAAGTGTTTCACAAACACTTATAGACCTTTATCAACTTTATTTTCACTTTTGGTCCTGAGAGGTAATTATAACTTCTATTATAGCATGCAACAATGTAGATGTTTAAGTGCTTATGAATCAAATACCATTACTATAAAAATGCCATATAAATAATGGGAAGATTTACCACCAAATATATTTGTTCTATGTGTTTGAAAAAAAATTCTTAAAATAAAATAGCAGTAACAAATAACTAATTTGGCAACACTTGAAATAAGACCTTACTCTCCAATCCTGGGTTTAAGAAGTGTGTCCCCATGTTCTGGAGACAAGAAAATGCCAAGAATTCCTTTGTAAACAGAAATGTTAATTTAAGACAAATATCAAAATCCTTGCAAAATACGTCTGGGGGCGGCAGTGTATAAATAAAACAAGAAGAACTTATTTTCCATTGGAATACTTAAATAACACATTTTTAACTTGAAGTTCTATGGGCTTTCCAGGGCAGGACAAAGAAAGAAAAATCTAAGGTAAATTTATAGCTTGGTTATTAGTTGTTGCTTTACCCCGGCCTCTCAAACACACACATACACAGGAGAAGAATTTCTGTACAGAGCCAACTGAGGAGAAGGCAGGAAGGCACCATATCAGAGCAACCCCAAAATTATTAATAAATCAAACCAAGTTTGCTATAAGAAAGTCTACCAAATTCTGTCTCGCTTGGACAAGTGAATAAATATTATGGGTACCAATGGCTATAAAGCACATGAGGAAGACAGAGTCCTTTGTGGTCTGGTCCATCTCTAGGGCTGGGCCCAGTATCTTTATATAAGTGTTTCCTCTGATGGTACCTACCCTCTGTGGTAGTACAAAACCTGATTTTTCTATAGCCCTTTCTTTGCCTACGTTAACCATAAAATTTGCTGTCAAACTAGAAAACCAGTCCTGAGCAGACAGCATCCATGCTTACTCTGTCTTCAAGACGACTACATCCCACAGGCCTTGTCTAGAGTTCCTGGTTTCTCTGAGCATTTACATCCTCTCCCAGCCTTCCATTTAGATAGAAGTCATTTTCAGTTCTGTTCTTTTGCAAGAAAATGAGGTGTGAATTGGATTTACGAGTTTATAGAGGGCACCTAAGCAAATTGCTCAATCTCTTGACTGAGAGACAAGATGAGGTATCCAGAGCTAATGATGCTATGTTTGTAGTTGTTGATGTTATCAGCAAAGCAGAAAGCAAAGCTGGGTAAGAAAGAAGCCATTAGCATCTATAAAATGGAGAAAACAATAATTTTCCATTCTCCCATATGTTTGGGGGAAGACTACAGAAAATACCTCCTGTCTTCATTGTGCTTATGACTTGCTTTCCTTTAAATAAGGTCTAAAAACCTCAGCAAAATCTAACCCACACATGCCCCCACTTACCCAGTGATGCTCTCTGCTTTGCATATGTTATCAACAAGGAACCTTTCCTCAGCCTTCAGCCTTTGCACTAGGCTCTCTTCTAGAAATGTCCAGTTTCCTGGGGTGGCTTTTACTTTGTTCTGGAAGAATCAGCTCAACTTCATCTCCCGGAGGCAAATTTCTCAGACTCCTTCTGAACTGGGTTAGCATCTCCATTTTGGAGCACTCTAACTGAGCTGTGTATAGTCCCCCTCCCCCTCCCCAATCATCTCCCTTTTATAAATGTAATGGTATTACCCTATAGCACTCTCATTAATCATCTCCCTAACCAGACTTCAAGGTTTTCGGTAGGTTTTTATTCACTGCTTTATTTTTAGAGTATGCTGCTCACAACTCTCTTTGGCAAGCATCTTTTGAGTAAGTGAGGCAGGGTGGTAGTCCATCAGTGGTTTTATATCACTCAAAACACTTAACATAACATTCCACGTAATGCAGTGGTAACTCAGTCAAATATTTAGTTAAGTCTTTATCGGACTGTATTGAGAGTGGTGGTGGTGGGGTTGCATGTTGCAAAATTAGTACTGGAGGAATGTTTCAGTTTGAGTAGGAAATGTCCCCAATAAACTCATGTCAACAAACGTTTGGTCCCTAGATGGAAATGCTATCTTGGGGCCCAGGGTGGTCCCAGAACCTTGAGAAGTGGGCTCTATCTAGAGGAAGTAGGTCACTGGGGTATGTCATAACCCAGGTTCCATCTCTCACTGTGTTCTCCTCCCCCTGTCCCCCATGTGGTGAACAGCCATGCTGCCACCAGTTCTCAGGCCCGTGATGTTCTGCTCAAGTGCACGGGTTGAAACAACCATGGGCCAAACTCTCTGAAACTGTGAGGAAAATCAGTCCTTCTTCCTGTAAGTGATTCTCCCAGGTATTCGGTCAAAGCGAGCAGACGGTAACTGCTTAACATGTCAGTCAAGAGTTCTTCCCAAGAATGGGGTAGTGACGTTCTCAGGTTACGTCATATTAGAGATTTAATTTTAAAAAAAATGGACAGCAAGCTTCTATTCCTAAGAAAGTGGGGTCATTCACAAAGAGGTAAAAGTTGGACTTGAGTTTTCAATAAAAGCAATCTACTGAAAGACCGATGCCGTGAATGTGTTAGAAAAATACAGAATTCTTTGTGCCAACAAAAAAACAAGCTGCTATAGTTAGCAGAAGATATAATTCTGTCTAGTACACAAGCACTTAGAGAGGCATAGTAACAAGACCTGATAGTACTCAGATAATAACCCAGAATCACTTGTGAAGCCCTCTGCCTTGTACAGAATGCATCCATCCTCGGCATCAGGTACAACTTCCACACTATTAGCAAATACCAATACCTTAAATCCCTCTATAAAGCTGTCGCTGGACTCAGCTCAAAGAGTCTGAGAAAATAAATAACCACGTTCAATATTTCATTTTAAAAGAAAACGACAGTTTTAAAAGGGGGAAAACATTTAGTCTAATGAGACTGATCTGACAATAAGAAGGTAGTAGATGGCTCAGCCTGTTGGTGTATTATTAACTCTTTCTGGTCACTTGGGGAACATTCTGAGTACTGTACTAAAAGAGGTAATTTACTAAATGGTACCCTAATGGCCAGAAAGAGTTAATGTGGTAATCAAAAATGAGCAATTTATTGCTTATCAACTAATCGAGCTCAGTAAATTCTTCTTCTTCTTTTTTTTATTAAAATGCCTTTGATACTGTTCAAGTGGAATTTTAATTGAAAAACTGAAAGCCATTTAGCTGAGAATGTGGTAGGGTGGATATTACAACCGATTAATCCAAGAAAAGTAACGGTGCGTCTAACCAAAGAAATACAGGCTACAACACTGAGTCTGATGTGGCAGCCATTACGCCAGATGTGTGTGTGTGTGTGTGTGTGTGTGTGTGTGTGTGTATCAGTGTTTCAAAGCCTGCTTTCGTGATCAGAAGTGGAGCTACAGAAAGGTGGTGATGTACATACACCGTGCCGAGCTGTCAGATACTGTGGTCCATGATGGTTGACTGCAAACTGCACTGCCTCTCATTACAGACAGGGGCGAAATTAGCTTACTCGCTCTCCAAATGTGGAGTTGAAAGAGTTTATTAATCAAATGTCCATTCCAGAGAATTTTCAATGGAGTCTTGGTGCCAACGACGCTTGTAAATTTTGCTAGGCTTTGGACTTTTTTCAAAAGAAACGGGGGATTGTGTAACATACCAGGGTTGAAAGGGCTTTAAAAAAGCTTGTGTGGAGGGCCAGTCCTTGGCTGGCAGCTGTAAACAGAGATTTCAGGAAGGTTCCCACTCACAGACTAATAAGCATAGCAGCTTACCACGTTACAGGTTTTTGTTTTAAACAAACTGTGGTTTGGTTGTTGTTTCCCCCCCCCCCCCCCCAACCTGCTTGCCTTCTGTGAGTCTGGAATGCCGGTATGCATGAGGCAGAGTATGAGGGTTCATACGAGCAGACCCTCCTCATAAAGCCCTGGGTACTGAGTCTCTGGTGAGCTTCCCTGACAGACAGCTTCTCACATGTGTTGCTAGAACTCACTGTGGGAGGAATTAAGCTTGTTTCATGTCCCGCGATGAGGGGAGGCCTCCCCGAAACATGTGCCCGCTTTGGTTGTGTGTTTCAACCCAAGTGCCTCTTCCTTTGCTCAGTCCGATTTGGATCCTCTCTCACTGTAGCATGTGCTAGCTGTGAGCATGCGCATATGCGGAGTCCTGTGAAACCTCCTGGAGATCATCTTACAGAGGGAGCCCTGGCAAGGTCTGTTTTCACTTTACAGTCATTCCAAACACCGTAAATGACTCATGTGGCCATTTTTAAAAAAGGCTTTGTGAAACAGAGTGCCAGACAAGGCTACAGGTCTTCCGGCTCTCACAGACTGAAGCATCTAGATATCCTGGGCATAGCCCACGTTCCGTCTCTATTTCCTTTCTTTTTTTGTTTTATAAAAGTTTGTGTTTAGACCTTATTTGTTTTAAGCTAGCCATTAAACAACAGCCAACTTTTCTTAGTTAATGTCACAGAAGGACGCTCCTCACTGTTCTTGGTCCCCGTAGCACCACAAGCTCTCTCTGTACTCTCAGTCTCTGTGGCCAGATTGGTCAGCTGTCCCAGAGCTTGCTTTCAATGACACTCGCTTCTCCTGGAACATTCTCTGTATGGGTGTTCTAACCTACTCTGCTGTGAAATATTCTCCCTGGAGCAGCGGACTCAGACCCAGCCACACATTTACCGTTGCTTTTGCATTCAAACTCAGTTACGTCCAAACAGCGCGCAACTGCCGTACCCCATGTCCTGATTCCCATTGCATGCGGTGCTCCTCCGATCCTCCTCAGAAAAAGGCATCAACCTCTGCCATGGAAGCCAAATAGTCAGTCACTGCTGGCTCTTTCCCCTCCCACAGCCTACAAAGGGAATCAAGAAACAACTCTTATTTATTCTGCGTCTGAAACATATGTTTCCTCATCTCTACATCGTAGACGGGTACTTCTCAACTGGGTCCAATTGTGCCCTCTCTCCCAACCCTCTATAAGGCACCAGCAAGCACTCAAACACATTTTTCAGAGACAGACATGTGGATACTGCTAAGGCTGACGGACCCAGCTCAAAACCAAACAGTATAGCCTACCATATTTTCTACCTACACTTAACGCATTCTCTTTTTTGCATATTTTATTAAAAAATATTTCAATCCTTTTACTGGACAAGAGTACTACTGATATAGCCATAACTCAGGAAAAGAAAAGTTCTGCTAAGACTCATAGCGTGTGTAAAAGCAAAATATCAGGGAGGTAGTCTATTGAGAAAGTGCCATGCACCAGAATTTCCATGTAGTTTCAATAACAAAGGAAAAATGCCGGGCTGGTAATTTAAACTCTCACTGAATGATACTTATTCCTAAGGTGTGTGTGTGTGTGGGGGGTGTGTGAGGGTGTAGATCAAAAGATAGAAAAGGGAAAGGGGAGAGGCAAATATGATATCTTGAATGAATGTTTTGAGCAGGTTTTAAATGCTGGCCAAATCTATGAAATAACTTTAATACGGAAGATTTTTTTTTTCAATGACCAGTCTCATTCTGTAATATTTCCAGTTATCTCAGAAGTGATTTTCTTTTACTGGTTAAACTAGGATATGTTGCTTACATACACACTCAAAACAGCCCAGTGTATGAAACTCTACTAGTATATAGGTTAGATCAAAGGCTTAAAACATCGCTCCCCCAACCCTGCTTCCTACAATCTTGGGTTACCGAGCACTGTCCACATGTCTCCTTAGTATCCCCTATTATACTGCCTATTACAACCTTGCAACTCCTAAGTGATATGAAAGTTAATCGTGAGAAAAATCAAGGTCTAACAATTTTTATATATCTGGAAATCTATCGTCATGTATTCCTAAAATAACATGGGGGAAAAAAATCGACAGTCTTTTCAAGATGCAATTGGAATTCATCATCAGCTGATTTGGGGGTTCCTCTTGAGAGCCTCAGCCTTCTGTGTGCACCTCCATCCTTCCTGACTCCTCTCAAGTTCCACCATTGCACTGGGTTTTTTTTTCTTCTTTTATTCTTGCTCTAAGGAAGGACTGGAAACAGGACCTGAACCCTCTTCAAAAACAAGAGGAGTAGAAATTGGCAGGCTCGAGTCAGGGTGAGTTTTAGTCTCAAGCAGTGAAGTCATGAAGTTTAGTGTTGTTAAGGGCTCAGACTGCTGCAGTTCACCATAATGTCTAAGTACCCCAAGTACAGGGTAAGAATGAACGCTGGCCCTCTATCATCAACTCGAGGTCCTTACGATGAGCTACACTCACAATACTAAATGGAAGTACTACAGACGGGCTTATCTTCAAGGTAATATGCACTTTACCATAATACTTCTTTGACATAAAAGAAACATTTTGATATGAGTCAGTTGGATCTCTTTTTTTGCTCTTAGCTTCTACATTGAGGCCCTTGCTAATAAATAGGAGATTGCCATCCTAATACATACATATTAGAAAAAACCTGCTTCTCCACTTCAGAATTTCTTTCCAAACTGTCTTAGACCGTTTCTGTGATTTCTTCGTGGAAACAATTCTAGGCACAGACACTGGAAGAAGGTTCGTGTTATCAAAAATGGACTCTAGATAGTAAAATGCTATCTTAAGTATATAGGCTTTTAAAATAAGCCAAGTAGTAGCTCTCTTTGTTCCTATAAGCAAACACCACTCTTTGCTTTAGTAACGAGCATGGACTATCCCTCATTTTAAATCCAGTGACTCTTCTGAACCATTTTTGATCCTCTGTGATAGGTCCTAGTATCATGGTGGCAACAGTGTCAGAGCTCATTCTTCTTACTTGGTAGCAAGTAAGCGTCTTAGGATAGATATCTGTTTAAAAATATATATCCCAATTTCATTAAGTCTAAACAAATCAATAGAAAAGTATGGTTGGTTTTTTTTTTTTTTAAAAAGCAAGAAAAACGAGATAGATAATGAGTCTTGAAAACATGAAGGCCTATCGCCAGACTTTCTATCCTACTGTGTTATCTGCTGTGACCTTAACTATTAGTTTCTTTAATTGAAATAGCCGCTTTCAAATCCAATACTACAGATAACATTGGATGTTTAGAGGAAGCCAAGGTAATTATCTAAATATCATTTATACATAAGCAAGAGTTCACAAATTAATAAAAACTCAGAAAACTAAGAATTCAAAAGGAAGAGAAAAGGGCTAGCTTTGTGCAGGAAAAAAAAAAAGGATCAACCACTTAAATCACATTACACGGAGCAGTGATTGTATGGAAGTGTATCTGGTTTTCAAAAGGGTAAAGAAGAGAAAGCATTCCATACTGGAAAGCATGGGCCACTGGCATCAGATAAATCATGAGTTCTGCTTTGCAAGTGTTATATCACACTACCCTGGACCCATCACTTCACCTCTCAAGCCACCACCTCCCAATCTGTAAAACTCTAGATAACAAAGTGAATCCCACTGCATGCTCTAAGGATCCAAGTGACATCGAGTGACACTGGAAGTCAGTCACTATACAGCCTTAAACTACTTAAAACTACTACAACCCACTTAAAACTTATGTCTCTAAGACACTATGAGACTTAGCTTTGCCAAGTGTCCCCCCAGTCATATTTCCTTTGGAAATTTTATGACTTCCAATCTGTCATGTGCTAAGGTATCGGGAGGAAGAGCAGAAGGGAAAGGTCAAGAATAGCTGTGAACACATGATCAGCAGCACCTAGCTCTGAGGAACACAAATGACAATGTACCTTCTGGTCTGTGGTTTTGCCTATCATGTTCATGTGCCATGTCTGATCTTTAAGAGCTCAAACTCTTAAAGACTAAAGATTTGCTTTTAGAAAGGCTCACTGGTATGGTGAGCCATCATCCTGAATCACTGCAGAGATGCTATTTTGGCTCTCTCTGCCAGATTTTTTTTTTTTTTTTTTTGACAAATCATTATTTTATATAAGAACATATACAAGGATTTTTTTAAAATAATAAATTTCATAATTTGAGTTTTGATTTTTTTGGGGGGGTGGTTCTGGGCAGTTCTTTTTCCTTTGTCCCGAGTAAGTCTACCTAACAATTACCTCTTCAACATTTTTAAATAGGGGAATGATGAAGCCCTTCTATCCATACGATGGGCAAGAGGTGGGTAATGAAGCCAGTGGGGGAAAAGTCTGTGAAAGGACTTCGTGAACATTTAGCTTTCTAGTGAGAGCCTCCAGTTGCTTTTCTGACAGCAAAAAGTCTTCTAATTATGACAGATAAACGTGGAAGATTAAAAGCTTATGGAATGCTTAGAATTATTACAGGATATGACAAAGCCATAAAGTAACATATCTTGTTTCTCCACCTTTCCCAATGCTTGTTATAAGGATTATTATTATTATTATTATTATTATTATTATTATTATTTGATAAAAATGTAAGGAGGGCTGGCTAAAGTTCTGCCCTTCCAACTGAAGAATACCATAAAAGATATAAATAGTTCCCAACCAAAGGTGGGAGAAAGCCATAAAGATATCACAATCTACACTGATAACCAGAGTTGTAAACTGGCCAGTATCAGTACTTTAAGGAATGTATGGTAGATGATTGGTTCGAGGTACAGCCTTGTCATTATTTAATGGAGGCTGCCCCTCCCCATGGCACTGTGCAGAAAGGAGCCCTGCCTATCCCCAAAGGTTACAATGGACTAAGATAACTGAAGGCAAGATGAAAGCAGAGAGGAAGCCACAGATCCTGACTAGATTCTGGGACAGGATCACTCTCCCTTTGTTCTGTAAGTGATGTCTAAATTGGCACGCAGAGACTCAACCCAGCCTCCCCTAAAACCACACCTAAAATGTGACAGTGCATACCACTGATGGATCATACTCACTTAAACTCCATTTGCTCCTCACACGAGAACAGTCAAGGTCACTATTTCTTTAGAGCTAACCTCAGTTATGACTCATTGGATTTTCTTTTCTCTGTGATTGTTCCTGTAAGCAAACTATTTCCTGTCTTTGTCCAAGTTAGGATGTAAGTAAAATTCTTTTGTGAACATGGAATGGCTCTGACCCTAATATATCAGAGGAAAAATTAAGTCATTGCAGACTGCAACTTTGCAGTTACATTTTATTATTATTATTAGTTATTATTATATTATTATGTATTTTAAAAATAAAACCTACATGCTGAAATAGAAAAAGATCCTAGAGTGGCAGCATATCAGGATATACTTTTTCTTGGTTATAATTTTTTTTGCGATGTTAAAAGGAATAGGAAATTTAAAAACCAAGGGGGTATACTTAAATAATTAATAGTTGATTATAAATAGTACATTAGATGAAAACTTTATCTTGGACTAGGAAAAAAAGTGGCAATTAAGTTTTTAATTTCAGATGCTACTTCCATTCATTCCCGAACCCCCACTTTGCTACCCCACTTGTAGGAGCTGGCACTAGCATTTATCTCGCAGTTGGAGACTGCAGCCAGCCTGTGGTGACAGTCATATCCTTAATTACAGCCCCACATGCAAATAGAGCGGTAAGGAAAAGCACTTCTGTAAAGGCACAAACAAAGGATGATAATTAATAACCACATAATCTCCCCCATCTAATGCTTTAATATCAAGGTTAACTACTGACATCCGCGTGAAAACTCCCCCTGGGAAAATCTGCATTGCCGACTCTTTATACATACATTAAAGGACGTACCTGTTGTCAGTTCACTGTCTTGAAGAATGGTGACTTGTGTTTTCCTGCGAGAGAACACTTTGAAACTTTCTCTGTGGAGAGCTTCATGCTCCCTTTCAGAACGGTTCTCGACCTACCTAAAACAAACTGTGAAGTCTATTTCCTAAGTTTTAGATGCAAGCGCTTATGAGCTGTCATTACCTTCTGAAGCAAATGGGAACTAAAGAAGACAGAAAACCACCTTTCGCTGGCTCTGTACAAAGTTATTATTTGTGTACGAAAGGGACAAACACATCACTCTGACACAGATTTAAACTTGGAGATTTTTCTATTATTCCCCAAAAAGCTAAGAACAAAAAAAGAATTTTTTTTCCTATAAGGCTGCAGCAACAAGGGAATTCACCTGGTTATCAATTACCATTAGAAAAAATAATTAGAAGTATGGCCCATGAGAGAAGGGAAGAGCTGATGGATGAATTTCCTGGTACTATAATTATTTTTCTTTTGAACCATTTTGTTATAAAAATAATAAGAGGCATACTCTGTAGAAGATACAAGCCTATACTAGCTTATCCAAAAGTGATGCAGAGAGAAGAAACTTCAAATCTGGGGGAAAAGTTTGTGTTTGTTTTGAAATGCCAACACCTGCTGTGTAATAAGAAGCAGCAGCAGCCTGTCATGCCTGCTCCCGCATGTCATAGGAGTAATTCAATGCAAACCTTTCTGTAGTCACTTTTTGAGAGACTCGAAAGAACTGAGTCTCAGCTAAACCCAGGAATGCATTCTCAAACCTATGTATTCTGAAACCCAAGAAGCAGAAACTATTTAAACTTGAGGCCACACCCCACTAAACACATTACTGTAATCCTGTCTGTAAACGACCCTGGCATTAACCTCCAATGGAAACGAACTGGATAGCCACAGACTAGACAACAAATTGATTGTCGCTAGAATCTAGAATTCCAGTTTATTTTTGCATATGGGTATTTATTTATGTATATTACAACTTGGCCTTGCTAAACGCTTGCTCACGTCAGACTTTTTATAGTGTCCTCAGGACATTCCACACAGGATCGTGTAGTATGGGGGAAAATGTCTTTAGAATCAGTTTGTTCTGCATACTTACAGTTTCACTCCCTAATCAATGTCCTTTAAAAATAATCTCTAAGGCAGATATTTTCTCAATTCTATATACAAACTACATAGTAACTGCATATACTAACAGCGTTTAGTGACAACAAATATCTAATTCTCTTCTGTTGCTCTGTGCTTCTTTAATATACTTTAGGAAGAATTAGAATCTTAGAAATTCTAAACTGTATTTTTTACTTCCTAGGTAAATTTACTAATAAACATGTAAAACTTCAGTTTTCTTTTTCTTTTCTGGTTCATATTTTTCATCTGCTTAATGCAACGAGTCATCCTTTAACTTCCCCTGTGCAGAGTTTACAGGAGAAAATATTAAGCTATGGGCCAAAGAATGGAAGTGTTAGAGGCAAGTGGATTTGAGGTTAAAGATGGACTAGGTTTTCAGTTCCTTCTTCAACAAATGGAAGATCTCAGGCAACTGCTTTAAGCTCTCCTGGCGATGCTTTCTCTTACTTCACAGACTGAAATAAAACATGGGAGGGAATAAAAAACTTTTAACTTAAAAACAACAGGAAGGGTGGACCAAAAATTAATAATAATGGTCATTTCTACATGGTCGAATGGAGTTTTGTTTTTTTTATTCTTTGTCTGGCCGTGTGTGTGTGTGTGTGTGTGTGTGCGCACGCGCACGTGCACGTCAGACATATACTTTTGATTTTAAATATATTTCTAAAAGATATGAAATTAATTAAAATGCACCCAAATACCATTTCAGCATAAATTCAATACACAGAAATAGTTAAGCGTATGTACAACCGAAATCTTAACAAAATCCAGGTTTTGTGACTACAACCTTTAACTTCATTTAGTCATCTTTCTGTTCTGCTAGGCCACGTGGCTAGAGGCTTGCGCATGCGCACTGCAGCAGGAACCAAAAGGGGCTAAATTTCCAAGTGTTACTGTCTTTTCAATCTCGTGGAATCTGTAGTGAGAATAGGAGACAACATCCAGCAAAGTGCCGGCTGTGTAAACAGGTGCTAAAGTGGTAGGTGCAAGCGCCTTCTCGGCTGAGTCACCTTGCCACCTACCTTGTAAGCTCTATTAAATAATTCCAAGAGTTTTATAAAATATTCCTATGACTAACACATGAAAGAGAAAGGACAGCCACTTTTCAAAAGGCTCATAACTTTAAAAAGGTGCCCTAGTATGACGTCCACTTGGTTGTGAGGTAGGGAACTAACAGAAAGGGTTGTCATGGTGACGTGGGGATTAAAGCAGAGGAGGGGCCAAAAGCAAACCTGACAGACAGTAGATGCTTTAAATAAAGCCAGCCATGAAAAGCACACTAACAGAAACTTACCATTTTGTTGCTTATTAAAGTATTCCCACACTCATTAGCTCACTGAACAATAACCATGAGCCCTTATGGTAGGAAGCAGTTTTTCTAGTCCTCCTTAAAGAAGGTCGGACTTGCACAGAGTTTAATAGAATCCATAGTCCCAGGTGCACAAGCCAGCACAACACATTGCTTCACTATTTCATTTTGACACAATGAATCAGGTTGGAAATTTTCGTAAGTTGTAGCACAGGATAGCTGCGGGCTATCAATGCACTTAAATTTATAATAAAACAAAAACTACCACGGTAGAGTCTGCACTGGCGCTGACTCGTACTGTTTGACTTTTCTCCTTCAGTCAATGATAGGGTGTTTGCTACTGTACAGCCGCCCTGAGCCTTTCAATTGCAGAGTCGTAGAATCTACCAGTGCAGAAACTGCCAAAATGTTTCCTAAAGCAACGGGTGGAAGTGTAACTTTCAGCTTGTGTATTTAAAATGTGATGAAGTGATGTTACAAGATCTATTTGAATCCTTTAAGGCAGTAATGGAGTCGTCTTTTACTTTAACACATGTAAGAATGTCAAAAACCCACGGAATTTGAGGCAGACTTACAGTGTTAAGTTATTCAGTTTATCTTCCTAGGTGACTGACTCTAAGTCATCCAAAAGAATGTATTTTTAAAAAAAATGTTTTTCAGAACATCTACCCTCCTATTAATTCCATTCCTCTGTTCAACAAATTTTATATTCACCAAGTCTCTTCAAACTAACGTATACATAAGGAGACGCATAAATGTATCAATCATTAATGAAGCATACATTTGCACACATGTTTTTAATTGTATATTCACACACATTAACCTAACCAAGTTACCTTTCCATCTCTGTTAATCTAGCATGATAGCAGTTATGACTGTTGACTTTACTCCAAGGTTGTCCATTTTGAGACTGCGCAAATTAAAAGGGTTACAGTTCCGCTTTCGTTGTTATTATTTTTCTACTGCTTGGGGATTCTCATCCACTTTCCTAAACTTCCTTTAAACTTCAGTTTCACCCCCAAAATGTCCAGCAATCTTTATCTAGCTTCTAACATGCACTCCCCGCCCCCAACTAAAAAAAAACAGCCTGCCCCAAAGACTTTACCAGCATCCTTTCTCCGCCTCCTTCATGAAGATTCACCTGCTCCTTACACTTTTCTTCGGGGTCAAACTCTGAACTATTTCTGCCTTCTTTGCCTCCTTTTCTGTTTAGTTGCTTGGCTTCGGTTTTGCTTTCTTGAGACAAGGTCTTAATAAATAGCCCAGGCTGCCTTCAAACCTCTGAGTCTCCTGCTTCAGGCTCTAAGATTTGGGTTAAGAGGCAAGTCGCCAACATACCTGACTCTCATTCAGTGTTTTGCCCCCACAGTAGACTGTAGTTGTGTCAGGACACAGCTGGAATTGTTTCCTCTCCACTGGTATGCTGGAAATGACCAATCCATCCAGCATCCCATGATCTTTCACATTAGTACGTGCCTCTGCCTTTTACCAGTGCCTGTTAGTCCCACTGAAATACTCTTGATTTCTCAACATTACACACTCTACAACTGACAATCCTTTCCTTCTTCCTTACTTTTCTTAAAATGCACCACACTGATCCAAAAATATTAAGGACAGAGATTAGACAATGATCACCATTGAAAAGATGATTTGTTACTCTCTGGGCCCAGGAACTGTAAGAATGCCACATCCTTCTCTCTTCAAAACACATAATAGCACTAAGGTTGGTCAGAGAGGTGAGGAGAGGAGGGAAATGTGAGCAACAGGCTTTATTGTGGTTCAATGGGTGGGAAGGCCTGGACCACACAGGATCAACAGGTCCAGCACTGCCTCGTTTGGGTAACATCAGTGGGCTCTGAGATGCACAGTGTGGTACCTAACCTTGAGGTGATCAGGCAGAGCAGGAACACTGACCACAGTGCACAGGCCCGATGAAGAAGATGGCTGATTTGAGTTCTGAATTTGGGTGACTGATATGTAAAAGAATAACACTAACTGGACTATTATTTCAGAGCACCTAAATACTCCAATGCCAGGAGTGGTTGTCCCTTGGAGGAAAGCAAGGACCCTGATGTCACAGCATCACAGTAACCATAGTAACCACAGATACGGTTACACATCTTTTATCTGCTCAATTACTAGAGTGCTAAAAATGATACTCTAATTCAGCTCTTGATTCAGTTATTTCACCTTAGTTTTCAAGGAGCCAGATTTAATCACATGTCTGTAAAACTTTTGAGTCCCTTAGTACTTAGAAAATAAAATCCAAAAGCTTTGCTTATCCATACACCACACTTATATACTTACCTTGTCTCTTACTGTACCCTACAAATCAAACTCAGGGAAAAAAAAGATTGATTCTAGACTATATTGTTTTATCACTAAAGTATCAGGGTATTTTAATTTGCTGTGTAAGCTGCCTTTTAATTTTTTTTTTAGTAGAGGTATAAAGTATGCAAGTGTGTTAAAATATATATAAGAACATAGAGCTATAGCTGTATCTTGTATTTTAGTATGCTTTCTAGAATAAACTTTCAGGATACAAATATGGCTTTTGCTACTTGACTTTTAATTGCAAGAAAACCATACAGCAAGTGAATCTACTGAATGCTGCCAGGTCCCTCTGTTACAATGAATTATGGGAACCATTTCCTGGGGTTATAATGAGGCTTCTGTGATCCTATCTTATCTTGTGGCTTTTTTCACTTGAATTATTCATAAATAATCCTAAATGTTAATACTGGGCCAAGTCGAATACATACACGTTTGGGTATTGACCCAAAATGCCAGAATGTGTTCTAAAAGGGTATCATGTTCTTCCATCAGACACCAGAAATGCAGTCCCTATTTACTGACACATCTTGCAGGCTCAAACAGAACTAGTACAGAAGCACAGAAGAACTGGGCAGTATTCCTTCCCTTAAAGGGGACACAGACTACATTTCTGTATAATGGAAGTTTAGCGACTTTACTTCAATCCTGAAAAAAACTAGCTGGTTTCATGTTAGCTATTAGAAAACTGAAGGGGATAGGGATTAAGTCACTTGGTCCAGATAAAAAAGAGGCAACACAAGGACCAGGCTACAATTTTATTGATATCACCTTCAATATGCATGTATGTGTCACAGTGTTTTAATACAGACAGACAATGGCCCTTTCAAAGATATGCATCACGTTTTAGGAACCTCGGAACTAAGCTGATAGCATAGCTGGCGTATCACATATGCGAAATTTCCTGGCTCTGTCTGTAGTAACAATTGATCATCTACATCTGTATTAGTAAAGATAAGCCAGGATAGCTAGGCCATGAAAGAACGGTGGGGTAAAATACCTGAGTTTAACATTTCATCCCCATGAGTTTGGACTCCAGAGAGGTGGTTTTCCAGGTGATGATGTCATTGTGGATTCTGCTTATTCTGTGACTGTCATCTTCTCTAAAGAGTGAGGCTATGTGTTTGTAGTAAGCAAATGGAAAAAAAAAAGAGACAACGAGGAAGGCAACTTTGGGTGTGGGAAGAAGTCTCTGTACAGGCACGTCACATGGACTCGGCGCTCACTAACAAGGTCCACATTCGGATGCAAAAGTATGAAGGAAGGCTAAAATATATCATCTTATCTGAGAAGAGGGAATGGCTAGAGCTTGGAGAGAATATGGCCACAGACTTCCTTCCGGTAACTATCACAGAAATAAGCATTCATGGTCATGTGCCCTGGTGCAATGGTTGCTTTACCTGGGATGGAATATTTTGCCATTAAAAAGGAGAGTGGGCTACATTATGACTTGAATCTCATTGCCCCCCAAGGCTCATGATCTGAGCATTCAATCCTTGGCTTACATCATTCTTGAGAAGGAGCCTCCAGGAGGTGGAAGTGGGTCATTAGGGGACACTGAAGGATGTACCTGTAACTGGTTCCTGCCTGGGTCTTCTATGGTAGGAGCGTCTATCGCAACGCCATGAGTGCTGGCATGCTTTTCCCATTATCACTGGCTAAAACTCAAAGAAAACCACCACTACCACCACCAGCAAGCCAACCTGGCTGCCCTCAAACTCAGATCTGCCTGCCCCTGCCTCCTGAATGCTGGGAGTAAATGCATAGACCACCATGTTTGCTTGTATAATGTGTTATGTACACGTGTGTGCATGTGTATGAATGTGTATGTGGTGTGTGTGTGTGTGTGTGTGTGTGTGTGAGACAGAGAGAGAGAGAGAGAGGCAGAGACAGAGAGAATGAATGTAGGTGCACATGTAACATAGTATGCTTATCAAGGTCAGAGGACAAGCTTGGATATCATTTCTTAACTTTAGCCATGTTGGTAACAAGGTCTCCGTTTTGTTATTTTATTGGGTATTTTATTTTTCTTTGTTTTGTTTTCTGTGTGTGCAAGGCTAGCTGGCTTGGAGGTTTCTGGAGATTTTCTTCTCCCTGCTTCCCTTCTCCCTGTAGCAAGGCTGAGATGGCACACAGCGACACTATGCACCTGGCTTGCACATGGGACCTGGGACTTCAAACTCAGGTCCTCAGACTTAAGTACAGTCAGCACCTTTATCTGCTGAACCACCTCTCCAAGCCTGATCCTATAAAGTTAGCCCGTCACTGGAGTGCTGATATAACACACTGTTGGATCAGAGGCCAAGCTGAGGGCAGGCTAGCAGGGTAACTATTAGCATGTGTGCTGATTCCCTTAGCCCTGAGGCCTATGGTCTCAAATGGATACTGCTCACACAATGGGCTTGAAATAGCTCAGGACCTGGGAAAACCACTGCTTCACAGCAAGTGGTCCTGAGCATGCTTGCTAATGCCTCATCTCTCAAAGATCTCAAAAAAACGGGGTGAGAGTTGTATAAGGAGCCCTGAGGGCCTTACATTTCAGGAAAGCTGATAAGGACGTGCAATGGACCACCTCTGGATTCTGGAGAAAAAGCCTAAACTTTGATGGTGAGGTAAGGAGGACATGCACAATCTTCTAAAATGAGTGATCATTAAAGCAGGACAGAGCATATAACAAGGACCCTTTTCTACTAAGAGGCTATACTCTAGTGATCCCAATAACAAGAAAATTAAAAGAAGGCCAAGAGAAAGGCTTTAAAACTAGATTTTATAGGACTTGGTAAGAACACAGTGAGTATCTCAGATGGCACATCTGTGTTTTTGTTTCAAGTGTTTATGCCTTCTGGTTTGGAGTGCAGATTTATGTTTCTCTAAACCGTAAACAACATACCTGTACTTCCCTAAGTATTTTCCATCCACCCACTGATTTAGTTTTATCGTTTTCTTTTTCTTTTGGGGAGTAGGGTGGGGGTGGGGCATGGTGTTTGTTCACAAGTACTGAAAAGAATTATGTATCGGGCCAGGCGGTGGTGGCGCACGCCTTTAATCCCAGCACTTGGGAGGCAGAGGCAGGTGGATTTTTGAGTTCGAGGCCAGCCTGGTCTACAGAGTGAGTTCCAGGAGAGCCAGGGCTACACAGAGAAACCCTGTCTCAAAAAACTTAAAAAAAAAAAAAAAAAAAGAATTATTTATTAGGTAGTAAGATCCTATGCCACACTATCCTTGAAATATATTAGGAAACAGAAATAATTGATTTTCATATTATCATAAGATCAAACGGGTATGCATGAAATATAATCAATAATGAACAAGTATCAACAAAGCAAAGCAAGCATACCATAATGCTTAGCAGATTATTCCTATTAACTAGGGCGAAAACAGTTTAAACCAGACCTTGGGAGCACTCCCTCAAGAATTCATGCTAAAAATTATTAACAAAAACTCTGAAATTGCTGAAATGGGGTTAAACACGAGTGAGAGAATACAGTGGCCATCTGAGCCCAAAGCTTTCTGTCAGCGGGGGCGACTTTCATTAAAGTCAGTGAACGATGCACTCACACACTAGACCTCGGGATGGGCACCTACATGCCCACTGGCTCACAAAGGAGACCCGCTAGATTATCACAGCAATTTCCAGCCATGCACATTAGAGCAAGTGTGTTAAATAACTCGTAATTCTGTTCAATTTAGTCACACCACCATTTGCATGTGCATCTGAAGCCAACATGAGAGAATTAACAGTAAATAATTATTGACTCTCAACTTTATACGGCCACATTTGTCCAAGCAGAAGAAAATTTACCAGGCATTGATGTCTTATTATGGTTGGCATGTAATTTATTTCTCTGTTGGAGTTGAGTTTATCAACTGTTTCTGTCCATGCATAGAAAATGTTTCTACCAAGGAAGCCAACAGAAGAGCACAGGTAGGAAGCTAGAAAGCTTAATTGAAAGTCTACGTCACGTTGTCACTTTGATTCAAAGACAAGAAGACCCCACTGCCTCATTTCTTATTCAACAGCCCAAAATCTGACAGCTAATTACATACTGATTAGTAGAGAGTGTATCAGTATAGATCAGACTAGATTAAATTGCAATATGCTGAATAAAAGATCCTATCATTTATTATTCAACTGTGTGATATATTAATGTATATGAAACGGATTTCCAATGAAGGATGAAAATATGACTTGTATATCTGAAGCCATCCTTAGGGAACTAACAATAGTTACTGACTTTTATGTCATGAAGCTACGATCATGGCAGTGATGATTATTAGGAAATGCCACGGTTCTTCAGTAGTTGCTGATAGCAAGTCAGTTTAGGTGAGGAAACTCAATCTAGGTGTTATCATTTAACTAACTAACAAAGGGGGCTAGGCGTCACAATAATTAAAACAAAGTCAATTCCAGGAAGTCACTTAGAGAATGATAGAAGCTATTCTGTAAATCTCTAAATGAAAACCAAGTTCCTTCTAAATAGTTGAAATGAAGGCTGCAAAGGCTATTGGACAAATAAAATGGAGATTATTAAAATCATGAATATTGATGATGGTGATGGTGATGGCAAGGACCGACTGTGAATTAGGTACTTACAGGTATTTAGGTACGTTGTTTTCCATCCCCATTTTATAAGGAAAAAAAGGAGGCTATCAGGGTTGGACTAACAATGCCAGATGACCTCATTAGACAGTAATAGTACCAGGTTTCCAAGCCAGAAAACCCAATTCCTGAGCCTGAACCAAAGGGGTAAGGAACCAGATGATCTGCTCTAGGACACAAGAAAGTACAGTTCTCTACGACCAAGCTGGGGTTTAAAAACGCAGATGCACTCGCGATTTAAGTCTGGGAAGTGGCCAGTTACGTACAAGAATATAACACATAGGTAATTATATTAAAGCACTATCCTTCACGATACGTTTTTCTCTATTTGCCAGAATCTGCCCAAGGAATGGCAATAATTACACATTAGGCATTTCAAGAGATGGGTCTGGATGCACTGTAGCTGAACAGTGGACGTCTGCCAGACCCTTGATTGAATCGTTTGCAGAGTCTCCTTCTGAAAATTGGAAATGTAAAAACCTCTGCTTCCAAAAGTTCTCCCATTAAAAAGAGTACTTACTAGTTACTAGCTGTGCGTGCCCTTCTATGGAAATTTCTCTTTGAATGCCATGTTTTAAGAGATTCCTGGACAAAACTGAACTAAGGGAACCCAGTGGCTTACTACACACCGACTTTACAGAAAGAGCCAATGCAATTGCCTATGAAAGAATTACCTCTGGGGGAAAGTATCAAACCAAGGGGTTGATACTGTTCTCAAATATTTAAGTCCATACTAATTGATTTTTAAAGATATCTGGCAGTGAGGTTTTGGCAACAGAAAGCAAGCACTGGTCATAGATGCTAGATTAGGAGAAAACACCCAAGCTGTTCGACTCTTAGGTCAGGAAACCCAATGGTATTCCGTGACGTCAGGTTTTGGACATATTTATGGCAGAGAATGACAAACAGGAAGGTTTCACATTCATCCCGTAGTTTTTACATATTCAATAACGTGGCCTTTCTTTATTTCACCTAATTTTACTGTGCTTTTTTTTTTCTTAGTGACAACCTAAAAATGTAACACGTATGGAGAATAGCTTTTCAATTTCAGATGTTGATTCCAGCGTCTCTTAGGACTGTGACCTACTTTAAAGTTCTACTTTCTGCAATATGCCACCTGACTTCAAAAGAGGCTTTGCAGCTCGTGAGCGTGGACACAGAGAGGCCCCAGTGTCCTACAGGAAGGCGAAGCACAGACAACCATAACAGACCTACACTCACTCACCAGATAACGCTGGCTGGCGATGAACTGTTAAGATAGGGTGAGCCACACCGTAGCACACTACGTACTGCTAGGCACAGTCAGAGAGATCTCACAGGGATATCGTAGAACACTTTGGAAACCTGTGCTAGCCACCTCTGAGCTCACCCTCAACACTCCTTCAGATGCCATTACTGTCCTACTTTAATCTTTTATGTAGCATCTCTATGAGTCCATGTGACACCATTTCCTTCATCAACATTCTCAGAGCACATGTACTTGTTATACCCTGAGGAGAGTTTACAAATATTGAAGACCAAGAGAGCAGCCATCCGACTTTTGATTTGTTGTTATTGTAACACTGCATGCAATCCTAACACACACAGCACAGATCCACCACACACACTCACACCACCGCCGCCGCCATCGCCACCGGACAAATCTTCAATAAAATGCCCATCCTATGCCAGGCCAGCCATTGACTCTTTTGAATCTTCACCAGCATAATTTGTATTGATTAGAACTGAACTCCATTATACAGTTGTTAGTATATTCACTTTCAGTTGGGGATATTTAGCTTAATGTGACAAAACTTCAAGTTGTCTGACACCTTAGGCAACCACAATCTTTTACTACCTTCGTGGGGTCTTCCTAATCGCTCTCTCTTTCTGGATCAGAGCTGCTGTATCTCTCTGCATGAGCTGTCACCATAGGTCCCCGCTATCTATAATGAGTACGGAATTTCACCTATCCTGAAAGTTTATTTCATAGACCACATCTGCGTTTCCTTAGAGAAAATGCATGCTTCGGTTTAAATAGAAACCCGAAGCCTGTCTCCTTGCACCTACATAAGTAAGGCGTGTCTCAGAGAGCGCTCCATGGCAGTCAGTGATGTATGTCGTCAGTGATAATGTCACACAAAAAGAAAGGAAGATCGGGGTGTGAACATGAGAATAAAAAAGCCAAAAGAGGTCTGGCAGAAAGGTACAGTGGATTCCCTAAAGGAGATTAATTTATACATCTAAATAGCCATGTTCTTTTTAAATGATGCTTCCGCTCCTTTGGAATGCTATCTGGCAGTTGTCAGATCTTTAACACATAGTTTCGGGTGTGACAGAGATTTCCATATTTGCAGAATGGATATTCAAATATCCACACATTATTTGTAAGGAAGAGGGTGGCGGTGCATTCCGACATTATTGCACTAACATCGTCTAATTAGAAATGAGAGCTGGCTCCACCATAAGACTTTCAAATGCAGCTCGTGAGCCAGCTCTGAAGGTAATTCCATGGGAGGAACTGCAGAAGGCCTTAGTTGATATTGATGGTATTGATTTAGGTTTATGGCTCCCTGAGCATCCTGATGTGTTTGTCAACAAATAACCATTACGGTATTACGAACAATTAACAAGTTTCCAGTCTATCATATGAATAACAGGAATAAGATCACCGTGGCAAAATCACCGTGCCAAGGTGGGTTAGTGTGTATACGTGCACATGCATGGGAGTATGCACAGACCTGGACTGGGGAGACCACAAGTAGTAGCCAGGATAGAAGACAATGCATGGATGATTCCCAAAAAGAACATCTCCAGGCAATGACGGACATCTGATGGGAAATAACCGCACTTACAGAACAGGCTGCCCTACAGCTACGAGGAGCAGGAGTGCGTTGTACATTCATAAGGTTAGAAGACATGCTGAAATTAACAGATACAAATTAGAAACAGCTTCTATATTCAGTACAGAAGGTGCTTTTGACTCCACACAGGCCCTTGCATTCACGCCTGCACAGGAAACTGCTGTACTTTTGAGTCAGTGACTGCTATCTCCTTGGCAAATCCAAGGTCAGACAAGAAACTTACTTAGAAGGTAGCGGAACTGCCAAAGCCCTTTTCCTGATGATTCTCAGGCTAAGTGATCTGACTTAGAACTCTGTGACATTCACCTTTTAAAATAAATCTCAATAAAATCTGGACTTGGTAGTTGGTATGAAAGGCAATATATTAAAATGAGATTCTTTATTCACAAACATTAAAGAAGTCAGATTTTTTTTTCAAATAGTCCACTGATAGAAAGTATCTCTTTCTCCCTCCTTCCTCTCTCATCTCTCCTTCTCTCCCTCCCTCTTTCTCTACCCCCACTCCAGACCATCTGAAATGTTGGCCAGGGTGTAAACCTTAAGAAGATGGACAGAAGCAGTCACACCATAGAGGGGGTGCTTTGTGCTTCCAACACATTATCCAGCAATAAAATAAGTCTGTGAGTGTGGTAGAGATTTAAAAGACAGAAGAGACTTACAGGTTTAGAAGGTCCTCAGATATTTTTAGTACGCCCAATGCCTCGTGCACTGTTTTAGAAACAAAGCGAACGGCAATAAACAAAGCAAAATGTCCGCTCTTCTGAAGTTCACAAAAATTCTAGCTGAGGAGGACAGACAGTTGAAAAGTCGGTAAACGGATATGATGGTTGATTTTGTTTCAGCCTGACTGGGTTGAGGTATTATGTCAGACAGTATACATGGTGATAAAAGTAAAAAAAAAAAAAAAAAAAAAAAAAAAAAACCAGGAAGTGCAGATGTAATCACACTTAGGATGGAGTAAAGGAAGCCAAGAGGTGTTGGTGTTTGCACAAACAGTGGCAGCAGGAGTGGGGATCAGGAGAGCATCAAAGCACGGAGGGGTTGGCTCTTCTCTCCTAGCCTCATCACAACTGACAGTGAAGCTTTGGCCAGGGACGTGGTTAGGACCTATGAGATATAGGATCATGTGGGGAGAGCGTCATAGCAACGCAAAAGCTTTAAATGTACTTTAGGTGTTCGGCTGCAGCCTCCGGCAACTTTTAGTTTTAGGTTTTTTTTTTTGCCATGAAAACTACACCCCCCCAGAGGACCACCCGAGGTTGAAATGAGATGTGTGAAACTGAGCCCGGAGAGTTCCAGAAACATCACTGCCAACCTGCGACCGTTTAAATAGCACACACTCTTGAGATGCTGGGCTGTTTTCTTGGAGCAGTACACAAAGGGGAGGGCATCAGAAACAGGACCACACAGAGCAAACGGTCTGGGGCAGAACTGCGCCTGATCCATACAAGAGAAAAGGCGACCAGCAAAATGGGACCAGAGAGCATGAGGGTCAGCAGCACAGCCCACCGGAGCAACGAGAAGACAGATGACTAGTTCCTTAGCACCTGGAGAGGCTGAAGACTGGAGCCACAGGCAAGACAAACGGCAGAGGATCTTGGGACAGATGACTTGGGGTGTGACTGAAAGGAAAAAAAAAATAGATCCACTCCTGTCCAATTAAACACTCCCAGAACCCACAACTCCTTCTAAAGCTGGAAATGTGTCATACATTCTCTGAAGGAATGGGGTGAAAACCTTAGGACTTTAGGGCAGTAGGTATAACAGAGACAGAAGTAAGATGGAGAGATAAGACAATTGAAGTGCAAGTGAGAAGCGGCACACGCTTGGTGGCACACGTTTGTCACCCCAGCCTCTGGGGAAGGATCATGAGCTGGAGGCCAGTCTATACTACGGCTAAGTTCCAGGTATCTGTGGGCTCATAAGAGTGGCCTGTCTCACGAAAGTGACCTGAAAGAAAGAATACTTGGGCAAAGAGTCACCTCCTTTGGTTTGTATACAGAAATTAGCAATTGAGTTGTTTAACCTTGGTATAAAAGCAGAAGATCCTCTTAGGGAGAAACAAACCAGCTTCAGACAAAAGATACCCATAAACATTTGTAAGAAGGGGCACAAGGGGATTTTTAATGCGTAAAGATTGAAAGAAAGCCACACTTCCCTTGTAATGTATCTATGAACCTCAAGGATTTGTTCTGGCAAAAGAAGCAAAGAGCAAAAGCTTGCACAGGAGGACACAGTTGGCAGTGTACATGCTGCTAAGTTAAAAAGCCATATAACCATGTGGGAGGACAGCAAGTGGACCAGCTGCATCTGCTAACTCTCACCATCTCAGAAACAGTATCTAAGATGGCTAGAGCGATGTGAGCTTAGGGACCAACTGCAAAAACAGATCGAAGTGTAAGGGTCTGGACAAGGACACACAAAGGGTTGAAAGACCATAGTTGTTCAGGATGGGCCTTCCAGTGTGATCCCTTTTACTACATAGCTAAATCAATTTAATTAAAATTAGCTTACGAGAGAACCAACACTACAAAACACAACCCGACCGGCTCTTGTGAAAGCCCCACTAATTATATGGCCTGCGTGGTATTCAGAGAATCTGAGGGAACGTTCTGCTAATGAACCCAAGATGACGCTACTGAAACCAATGGTAAGGGATGATTAGTGTAACCCAGTGTTACACAAAACCTCTCTACCTGGCAGCTCTTTAGCTGTTTTTACATGTTAACGCTGCTTTCAAATTTTGGGTTATTCTCTCTCCATTTTACATTTCTTCCACTCTCTCATTATTGATTGGCTATATGCTGATTATCAGGATAATGTGGAGTTAGTGTGCCTTTTGACCTAAAGATGCCTGCATGGCTGAGCTCTCAGGGACCAAGCACAACAACTGTTTGCTAGGCTTAACTTCCCTGAGTGACGTGCACCCAATCAACGTGTTCATAGCACAAAGCTTTCCTTTCTGTGTTCATGAATGCTACACGCTCATCTTTGTAGCAAAGTTAAAGGCCATGAAATCAAGATGAAATAGATAAAGAACATCTCCTCACTTCCACTTACGGGGAAATACGTATGTTACCACTTTGGGTGCGCTCCTTCTTGACATTCCCATTCAAATACACAATGTACACACATCAAATAGAACTGTACTATGTGTGCAACCTCCTTCTCCTTAACAGACCCTTAATTCTTTTAACAATTACTAGAGAGTGCTTAGGTCTAAAGCAACAATTTAAACAAATACATTAAAAACACCATCTTTATTTATTGCCCTTCCCTTTTTGAGATTTTTTCAAGTGATGCTCACTATTGAATATGGCTATTGTATTGGCTTCAATCAATTGATGTGCCTAACTACAAATGTAGGAAGATAAGTGAATCCTGATTGCTCCTTTGCCTTTTAATCCATTTTCTTTCTAGTCTAGAATCCCACAGTACAGTTTCCAGCTAAGCAATACTTTAGATGCCAGAAAGAGGGAAAAAAAAAAAAGGAAGAAAAACCAGCAGACGGGCACAAACAAGAATTATTTAAGATCGTAGTAGTTTACCCTTTAGCTTCTAGGAAAGAAACATACAATGGTATAGTTGGGACTAGGGAATATGAGAAGTCAAATATCAATACAACCCAAGACAGACTTACAGCACAGGTGAGTTCAAAGCACACCATGATCGAGTAGGCTTTTGTGTCTTTTAATACAGCTGGTAATACTTCTTGAAGATGGTCTTTGGACCATGATCCTTCAGTATCTACTTACTGAGTAATTCATTGGTTAACCCCTAAATGTACTCAGTCTTATTTTATTATGTCCTGACTATTTAGTTTTAGTTCTGAATCCTGTGATTCCTCCAGCAGCATTAGGAGAGACCAGGACATTTTCGGACACCTCAGAACGCTATTTTGGTGGCCATGCGAACCAGATATATATATATATATATATGGCTTTTTCAAGCACTAGTTTCCTTCTCCTGGGTTGCAACGTTTTTGCTATTTGAAAAATCCACAATGGAGACAGTTCCTCTTTGCAAACACACATATGCAAACAAACTCATCTGCGACCCCGTGTTTATACTTTCCACGTGATTAGGGCCCGTAAAGGTTTTAAAGAAATACATATATTTGGAGAAGGGAATTTGGAGGACTGGGAATCTGGCCAGTGGTTACACTTAACAGTTTGCAGACAATAAACTCTGTTAAATGGCAGAGCCCACCACCAGTGGCCTTGGTGCAGCGAGGAGAACAATTACTAGAACTTCCTAGTCGGGGGCACTTAGGGTGCCATCATGAAGCTGATGCCACCCACACTTTTTAGTTTGCACTACTTTCTTGTTATGACTTGCCAATGGGAATCAGAGATGAGATAAGTGTCAGGGAAGCTAGCACACCCTCTCTCTCTCCCTCGATCTCTCCCTCCCTTGATTCCCACCTCCTTCTCTTAGCCCTGGATCCTGGGACTCATTATGCAGACCAGGTTGGTCTGGAACTCATAGAGATCCAGCTGCCTCTGGATTAAAGGTGTGTACCACCATCACCACTTGGCTCTGGCAACTTTTCTTAATTACAGCTTTGCTGGTTTTTTTTTTTTTTTTTTTTTTTTTTTGTCTTTGCAATGTCAGTTAAGCCATGGGCCACACCCTCATGAGGGTGGACAGCTTCTCAATAACAGATCTGAGTCCCGATATCATGAGGTCTCCTTATTAGTCCTGTGATATTGAAAAAAAAAAAAAATCAACTTCCTTGCAACTCCCTTGAGTATTGGTTGTGGGTCTTTTGCAATGGAGTCTTTAACATAAGCTTTATTTCCCTGAACATAAGCTTTATTTCCCTGAACATAACAGCCGAGTTCTTCAACCTCCAGTTAAGGCATTTGCTCAGATCACTGTAGTCCTCCACTGGCTCTTTGCAGCCACAGGAACAATTTCATTAGCAAGTCGGATTGCTTCAGTCTGATCATTGTTTCAGCACCTTGAGGACAGGGACCACAGAAAGTTAAAACTACGTCCATGCCACCACTTCCAGGCTTCGGCCAGATTTATACGACTGAGCACCTACACGTTCAGGTGAACGCTTAATGCCTGCAAACACAAAGCTCCTTAGAGTTCTGAGGAAACTTGCCTAATTGGCCCCATTTGTAGGGACGCAGTCTTACAGGTCGCCCTGTGAACTGCACCAAGATCCAGTATAATAAGAACATCTTTTAATAAGATACTTTTTAATGAAATTTAAGAGCGCACAGGAAGCCACGGGAAAAGCTAATGGAAGCAGTGTTTCTAGCAAGATGTTGCCTGTTTGGTACCATCTCAGGGAGGGATGTTTAGAGAGGTGAGGTGAGATCCATGACACTGGGCATGGGGAGAGGCATAAATATTCCCCCGTGCACACACAGTTCTCAAAGGGGAGGAGAAGCAGTGAGCAGTTTTCCTAATAGGTCTTAACTTCTGCTAAATTTAACATGCGTCAATGATCATCAACCAAAAATCGCATTGGGAGATCTGCTTGATGTTACAGAAACACACTGCGCGAGTTGGCAACTGAACTCTGGGCTGAGAACCCCAACTCTCAGACTAGGACATGTCAGACATGCAGACACTAACCCCGATGCCACTTCCCACACACGAACCCCACCTAACTATGAAAAAGAAAAGACATTACACGCATGAATGCCTACATGGCTGCTACCTCTTTCCCTTCCTGAAGTTACATTTTCATTTTCGTTACTCTTGGACTGGTAAGTGGTATCCTTAAAGATTCTCTTCCTGGAGGAGTTAACGTGTAAGGCTGGATTCAGAGTTACTATCTAATCTACACACACATCTATGTTTAAATGTTTACCTGGGATTGCCTATTTCGATAAAAAGGAATAAAACCAGACCACTAATGAACTGGTAATGGAGTCTAACTCTAGCAGAAGCTTAAAAATGCTGCCTGGTTTTAGAGTTCTGCTGCCTGTGGGTAGTCCTCTAATATGACAAATACGACCCCAGAGGTCAGGGCTTGTTGATTTAGAATCCCGATTCTCACAGCAATACTGACCTACTTCTTGACCATGGGAGCATTGTATGAGGTGCCACGTTTTCAAAGGCTCATATAATTTCTAATTCAAATCCTCTGCAATTTAGTTCTCAAAAAGTATGTTCCTAGGGTTAAGGGTCATTTATGATTTTTAAATAGCTCCCGTCATGCTTTGCTTATGGGGTGAAATTGATTTAGGAAAATGAAGAGCCCCCAAACATTTCTCAATTACTTGATGTTGTAGTCTACAGTCTATCTACCATTATTATTATTGTTGTAGAATATAATGCCACTCCTAGAGAAATCCAGAAAGACAATAGGATGTGTTTTGATGCAAGTCTCAAGATTGGCCAGTACTTACTAATGATTTCAGCTGCCTCTTAGCTACAGAATAAAATCCCTTGCGATGCTCTCAGGAATTATGTTACATGTAGCCTCTATTTGTTCTACCCTGAAGGTTTTTGTTTGTTGTTTGTTTGTTTGTTTTGGGTTTTGTTTTATGATAAATGGCAAAGCACACATTCTGTGAAAATAAGTAGTCATGGCTCTATTTTAAAATTTTCAATTGTGAGTACACCAACAGACTTTCAATGAACCTGCAAGTCGAGAAAGAAAACAAAGTAAATAAAACCAAGTAGCTATGGATGGCTCTGACACTGGCAATGACGGTAGCGAGCAGAAATCAATCAAATCTCTCACTGGAGCCAACTCCATCGTCTTAAAATGCAGACAAGGAACACCAACCCAAGGCACAAACAGAGAATGAATGGCTGATTCTCCCCAACAGCAAAGAACACACACATGGATACACACACACACGCACACACACACGCACACACACACACACACAATGGGCACATGTGCACACATGCATATAC
This sequence comes from Arvicanthis niloticus, assembly GCF_011762505.2. Taxonomy (NCBI): domain Eukaryota; kingdom Metazoa; phylum Chordata; class Mammalia; order Rodentia; family Muridae; genus Arvicanthis; species Arvicanthis niloticus. The sequence goes on from NC_047673.1 coordinate 38,626,975, forward strand.
GCTCATAGGTGCACATACACATGTACACATGCACACACACATGCACACACACATGCACACACACATGCACACACACATGCACACATGGTCACAGACACGTGCATGCATACACTCACGTGCAGATGCACATGCACACACACACACACATGGGCACATGTACATGCACTGGCATGAGTGCACATATGTACTCATGCCATAGGCGTATACACACACACACACATGCACACATATATGCCATAGGCGTACACACACACACATACACACGCACGCACACACATGCACACATACGCTCACAGGCGCACACTTGCACACATCCCCACACTTGCACATGCCACTTCCTGTTTTGAAGACTCTATAGTTTATTTTCCCCATTCAGAAAAATGTACTCAGGAACAAAAAAAAAAAAGAAAGAAAGAAAGAAAGAAAGAAAGAAAGAAAGAAAGAAAGAAAGAAAAAAGAAAAAGAAAGAAGAATGTACTCTGCAAACGGCTTGAATAAATTCCTGTGTATCAGTTGTGTAGAAGAGAGGGCGGGAAGATGGAAACAGGAAAACAACATTCCAAGGCCCTAAATAAATTAGCTCTATTTAAAAGGGCAGGACTAACCCACTGCCTTAATGATGGTTTCTATTAAGCTGGAACAGTAATATTAAACCACTTCAAACTACTGGCGGACAGGAGTAAATGGAGCAGCCTGTGAGTGGCCCCTTTAAAAAAGGGTCTGGACACACAAACTTTCATTCTGCCACGCAGTAAGGAAATGCTGAATAAATTAACTTTTTCCAAAGGCCATTCTACCTTAACTCCTCATTAGAGTTCTCATCACTGACTGTCTTTATAACGCTCACCTGACAATATCACGCAGAATGCTCGGCTTCTAAGGTCAGCCTAAATAAGAGAACAATTCTCCTATTTATAGCAAAGGATGAACTTTCCTCATTTAGATGTTTAAGCAGCTAACCCCTGAGTTTAATGTAATTAGGGAAGGGATATTCAATTTACAGTATCCACAAGTAATGATAATTAAATTGATCCAAAAAAGCTGTTGGTAAGCATAAGATACCTTTGTAATTACATCCCGTTTTCAAAATGACTTTAGTACTGTGAACTTGAAGCATTTCAGCAAATGAAGGCCAATACACATAAAACGGAAACTACAGTAGCTTAGAAGCCGGCCTGTTTAACATAAAGAGCAACGCCACCAGAGGGAAATCTCAAAAAACATTCTATAATTCACCACGACAGCTTATGCTCTGGCCTTCCCTCTCACAGATATCCATTAAAAATATGTTAAGATCGTCTTCATTTTTTTTTTTACATCAAGTCTTCATTAATAAAATCATTTGGGGGCTCGCATTTAAAAGGCTACTACAGAACTGGCTCCCCCCATGTCTCTGTTCTGAAAGTGGCTATCGCTTGCTTCAGTTTTCTGTTTGTTTGAAAGAACCCACCAGAGCTATGAATATGAAATCGCTTTTCCCCAGGAGCCCTGAAGATGAGCTGGGTCAGCATTCCACCAGGACTAAGGTGAAGAATAAACAAAAAACCATGTTCACTGCAGCTGCAACGATCAGACTCTGGAAAATTATTCAGGCATTATGAGGAAGACGGTCTGAAATGCAGCCCCTTGCAGCATCACGGCTCTCTGAATGTTCACATCGGAAAAGGGTGAGCACTTAAGGGTTATCATCAGAGAGCTCGTCCATCTGAGCGTCCTCCATTAAGTTTTTGTCTTAAAGGACGAGGGCGGGAACGTCTGTCTGACAGGCAAAGGGCTTGTCATCATTCATTAAGATCACGGATCTGCTCAGGTTTCCGTCAATGAGGACCACGAGAAGCCTATGGAAAAGTGCTTAGCACAGAGCTCTGAGGAGACTGCTGTAATGCATGCGCTTCCTCTTGGTCCCTTCTGCACAGCCTCCAGAGTTGCCATAGGAAGCTCTCCCCATCTAACCTCCCCATGTCACTGTTGGATACTGAGAATTTCTACCCAAATTCTGAAAGGACAGGCTAAGAAAAATACTTCAAAACACAGCTAAAGCACAAAGACTAATGAATGAATTCCTTGTAGTGTGAAAACATACCTTCAAAACCAAAACAACCCCCACCACCACCCCTCCACACACAATTCTTAGTGGTTTTGTAGCTTTTGACACCGCTTATTTTAACCAACGATGCAGACACATCAATTCCATATAATTTCAAGAAGCCACTTAATGGATAATATAGCAAAGACAAGTCACTAATATTTATGTTTCTATAACAGAGCATCATGTAAGGATGCCTTTGTTTGCTCCCCAGTGTGAAAAACTTAAAAATGGAAGAACAATAAACCCATGTACCAAGCAACAGAATGAAAGAAGTATAAGTAGTTATTAAGATAAAAGTCACAGTGGGGAGATCTAAGATGGACACGCATTCTAGTTTGATTAATTTTATAATTCTACATCAACATAATTCTGTGTTAATGAACCAACTATAGAATTTTCCATAATTGGCTTTACTTCAAGTCTAGTTATATACACTGTTTCTTTATTTTAAACTCCAAATGTGATAATCTCTATTGTTTAAAGTGCATGAAATCAGGACAGTGTTAATGTATATAATGATCATAAAGTGGAGGTACAATCTAACTCACTGAACAGAAATCAATAATGGTATTTAATGACTTCATGAGGAAAATAAATGACCCTCGCACCCTTAATGGATTAGTGTCAGTTATGAGCAACACAACATCCATCCCATAATGCTGACACAGTCTCGCTCAGAGTGCTATCACTTTTCATAGGAGTGCCTTAAAGCCTCACCAAAGGAAATTGCGTTTTAATGCTATTTCGGATGTCGTTCTGAGAGGATTTTTACAATCCCGTTTTATTCAGCACGAGGCATGTTCTGAATTCTTACAGGGAGTTGCTGTCATTGGACCATGTACTAGGTCACCCTTGCAGAGCCTCCCAACAAGACGAAATCCGGAATACACAGAATGGTTAATACTTTACACCATTACTCAAACAACTCGTGAACTGCCTCCTGCCTTTGACTTCATATTCTCTTAATGTTACTCCGAGTGTTCTTTTTGTTTTATGCAAGAAGTCCATGCTACACACACACACACACACACACACACACACACACACACACACACTGTGGCCAGGACACTGGTACTGCAGAGACGCATACAAACTGCTAGACAGTCAAAGCAGATACAAGGAAAAGCTCTGAAACTGGTGGATCTGGGGCTTCTAATCTGTAAAGTCATGATATTGTCTATGATGTTTACATAAAGAAGGAATTGTCCTCCTTCAAACTACCCTTCCTTAGAAGGAAAAAATGTCCTCTGCAGGACATCAAACGTTAGAAAATACGGAGCTCTCTGCCCATTCTTTCCTTGAGAAGATAAAACTCCCAGCCTTGAGGTATCATCTGCAGACAATTTGGCTTTTGATCCAATTTTTTAAAAAATGCCCATCACAAATGTTAAATAAAAAATTAGTAAGCATGCAATATTTAGGATTGTCAGTTCCTACTGGGAGTTGACAAGCAGTACCAAAGGGGATAGCATTGGTGCAGTGCGCGGTAACTCGGTTTATCGTTATGATTTTCACCGGCAAACTTCAAAATTCATTTCTGACTGATTCAGCAGTCAGAGAGCCAAACTTCCAGTAATCTCTCTGAAGATTTGGCACAGATACGGAGTTCAGAATAGGAACAAGTGTGTACCGATGGAGAGGAGCTACTACGGTTCTTTCTAAAAATAGCATGGTTGCAGGCTTCCGGAGGCTTAGGATTCTCACGAAACGAAACTGAGAAATTCTTAAGATAGAACCAGGAAACTGTAGCTAAAGATTCCTGACTGACATGAACATTACTTCCTTTATCCCAGAGGATATAGTAACTTCTCAAGCACAGGTAGCATCAATAATTAGTTATAATTGACTTTGTCTTTTAATTTTTAAGGTAATCTATAAATTATGGATTGTTGTGTCAATCGGAAGACAGGATTTTGACATCACACCACATACCTCATGATTGTCGTCAAAACCAAGTCCTTTATCAGGGTGCCTCGCAGTCTGCTACATCTTAAAAATCACTTCAGGAAGTCTCAGCTTATATTACTGAAACTCATCGCATAAATTTAGCATATGCTGGCATAATTCTAGTGTGGCTTCAAATACTACAGAAATGCGGAGTGCCAGTAGGAATTCAGAGAGACGTATAAATGCAAGCTTATCCGGAGAAATGCTAAACTCACTTCACGGGCCCTCTTTTCGAGGACACACTATCTGAGCTCCCTCTTCTCAGGTCTATCCCCCCCCTGCCTGCAGTCCATCTCTTCCTGCAGCTCGGACCACCTGCTGGGTAGATGCAGCCCACTGCCATTCCTCTGAAATTAATGGGACACTAGCCTGTACCTGTTCTCAGCCTCCCAGCAGGTGCACTTTACCTGGAACATTGGGACTCGGTGAAGCACTGGAAAGGGGAGGATTTATTTCCCTCTTTCCAATTACTGCCCTGCATCCCAAGCCCTTCCTCTTACTTTACCCCAGTGTCCATGGAAGCACCAGCCGACAGCATAATACAACCACAAGGCAAAGTTCCCCCATGAGAAGGGGCTCCTGTCTCACATTCACATCCATGGTAACGTTTAAGGCTACTGAAAGGTACACATTGAAACCTTCTTATGATCTTATGGATTATGCATATAATCCATGCTTAAAAGAAAAAAAAAATATGGGGGAAAATAACCACAGTTTTCACCAACATATTTCACAAAATTTAACGAAACCCTTGAGCAAACTGAAAAACATTTCCTACTGATAGAATTTTAATATTAACATAATACATTGATGAAATACAGATGAAAATATTTCAACATATCCAAAACTAACAGAGTTAGTTGATATGAGCTAGGGATGGGGTAGCCAGTTTATGTGTTAGCTATGCACACGGCTGGCCATGGGCTAATTTTCAGCACTATGAAAAGTGCATGCCTTGGCATACATATATGTTAACTCTTTTGGCTAATGCATCTATAAATTTAGTTAGAAGTTACAAGACCTTTCTCTGGAAATTTATGTGTACTGCATATAGATTTTGCCACACATTCTTAAAGTAGTGAAATTAAGCAGATACCATACTGCTTAACAATATTTCTCAGTAGCATACATGTAGTGAAATTGATTCTCTCACCTACTCAAGATCCCATGGGTCTCAAGCTAAACCATGATCAACATCGCTGAAATTTTATATGGAATATTTGTGCTGCAATAGTATCTGAGCACCGAAAGGCATATATGAAGGCAAAGTGAACATGGCTAATTTAAATCATTAAATATTGACCACATTGCATTCACAGAAAAACCTCATTATAAATTAGTGGCTCTCAAATCGTGCGTCATAACCCCTTTGGGGGTCAAACTGGCCTTTCACAGAGGTCATATATCAGGTATTTACATTACAAGTCATAACAGGAGCAAAATTACAGTAATGAAGCAACAACAAAAATAATTTTATGGTTGGGGAGGTCACCACAACACAAGAAACTGTATTAAGCAGCTATATCATCAGGAAGGTTTAGAACCACCGTTATAATCCCTTATTGGCATGTAGATAGCAAAAACAGCCTGCCTCAGCTGAAAGCAGTAAGTAGTAAGTTTTTTGTTGGTTGACTGGAGGGTTCTTGCCTCTCCTCAGAATTATTCCTTGCAGTTTATGTGCACTGAAAAGTCAAGAGCACAACAAGGCAGGCATCAGGCAGAAACCACACTGGCTAAAGCATGGCCACAAATTAATGCCTGCTGTTTTGGGTCTTTGTGCAGCAAGGCTGACAGCAAGCAAAGCTCCGTACGATGCCCAAAGACTCCATATTTGCCGGGCAGCCCCTTTATTCTGTATTAATGCCCCAAGAAATAATTTCTGAAACTATCATTCACAAAATTGTTCAAAATAGATTTTTTTCCAAGAAATTCTTTAGCATGATAAAAATAAATGATAAGACTCTTTCCCTTAAAGAATAATTAGATCACAGTCTGTCCCACTTAGTTTCTCATGGCATCTAAAGTTACCTTCACTCCGAATACACCACTGCCTCCCCTGCAGCCTGGTATCTTCACACACCCACCACGACCTGACAGAGGGTCTGGTGACCTCTCGATTCAGGAGGCTCATCCACGGGGGGGGGCGGGGAAGCACCAGGGAATGTCCCCCAAACTCTCCAAGGTCAAGAAGGAAAGTAATGAAAGTTACGACCAATGAAACTACCTCCTGTGACTGAAGATGCAAGACTTGATGACGGGGCTTCCTAAGCAACACCGTGCAATTGCGGGTGGTCATCATGGCTCTCGAAACACAACACAACAAAGCGCTGTCTCTGAAGGAGTCTTGTTTATTAATGAAGTGTCTGAATATTCATGCTTATCCAAAAGGCCAACATACGACTATAAAACAGCAGCGTGGGTGAACAGTTTGTAGCTGCACCGTTGGCCTAGCAGCCAGGGAACTTCTGCTGGGACATAGCGAGGATAGAGGACCTGCCCTGTGCCAGGTGGTGGCTTCTTAACGCTGGTCACCAGCTCTGTTGTTAGGAACACATGCTGGGGTGGATGGACCAGCTTCCACACAGCACTGACAACCACGGAGAGTAGCCCTGGGAGACCGTGAGAAGCAATGGGGAAACCAGAGGCCCACCCCAATATCATACTCTGACATGAGTACCTGGGTCAATTCCAACCTAACATATCTCTCCCATACGTGATATAAAGAACAAAGAGAAAGAAATGGCAGACTAAAATAAACAAGATTTTTTTATCTACACGAAGGCCATTACTATTGTGCTCACTATATTGTGCAATGGGAATATGTACATAATGTATATTTATATATAAATACATATATAATTCACATATAAATACACATGCATACATAGTATGCATGCATGCATGCATGTATGTATGTATGTATGTATGTATGTATGTAATATAAACACTAAAAGGAGAAAGAAATGGCAGTGTAAAAGAAACAGAGATTTTTTTTATCTACATAAAGGCCATAACTATATATAACATAGTATATAATATAGTGCTCACTATATTGTACAATAGGAATATGTCCATAATACCTATTTATATATAAATATATATGATATATATACATGCATATGTCATATAGTGTGTATGCATGTGTGTGTGTGTGTTATGAATGCTATGTTGTAGACCCAGGTAGAATAGTGGATTTACTCTTTAAAAAGGAGACCAGCAAATGCAGGTATACAAGGCTAGAAACAGTGGTAGTAAAGCCCCTGAAAAGGGCCTTTTCCAGTAAGGCTGCAAACAATTCTATACAAGCCAGTGTGTTACAATGATGGAGAAGCACAGGCTATGTACATCTAAAATAGCAGTGGTATTTGTTTTATTGGAGGTAAAGGTTATTTTTAGAAGGTAAGCAAGCAGAGCATAGGAGAGCACCTAGTCTAACTTCATTTCACAGATGAGAACACAGCACCCCTCATCCCAGGTAGTGGCACAGGCAGCACCCACAACAGGCGCCATTTCACAGAGTCCAGAGTCACCAATGTTTGTGGTACTATGCTACTTCAGGGGCATTCCCTTGGTTATCAGACAAGTTCGTATACTCAGTTCGATGTCTGGGACCACCCACGGTCTGATGTCAAACTCACTCTCTACTAAGTTCACATTAAATCTCTTATAGAGATATTCAACTAGGGTTCCGTCCACCCTGTCCCCCTTTATGACACTCAGTCATTCACCACCTTGTAGAATGGCTCTGCTTGTCTTCCCTGCTCTCCCTAGCAGAGCTCCAGCCTAACCTGTCGGGTTGTAACTTCTAGCAGAAAGACAGCCATTCAAGTCCTACCCAAGAGCCACAGAAAACTTTCAGATCAACCGGGCCACCCTACTCCCTCTTTTAAAACAAAGCTTGTTAAAGTCTTCAGTGTCTTCCAAGTTCTATACCCTCCCAGCTTCCCCACCCTGCTCCATGGCACCCTCTGCCTCACTCACTGGCCACTTCCTGATGTGTAACAGGACCAAGTTGATTCTCCATTATAGGTTAGGACACACATGACTCCTCCTACTCTGAGTACCATGTCACCGGATCCTTGCCTGCACGACCCATTCTCATTTTATGGATCAAAGGTGACATCCTCAGACCTTGTGCAAAGATGATATCCCAGCTCCTCATGTCTCTCCATGGTATTGTCTACTCAGTTCCGATGCTCTGAGACCCTCCCATTCTGGAGGCTCATTACTTCTTCTATGAGTACCACTGTCTTAGCTAATCCCAGCTGGAGTCTAAGCTCCCTTAGGGCAGGGAGTTATGTGTTCTTTCACCAATAGATTGCTAATCAGCTAACTCAGTTGAGCACCACTGCTGAATAAGTAATTTTTCTCACTGAGATCTCTGTTTGGGCATTGTCTCACATATCTCAGCTCTGGAAGAAAGGAAGAAGGAAGGAAAAGAGGGAGAGAGAGAGGGAGGAAGGGAGAGCAGGAGGGAAGAAGGGAGAGAGGGAAGAAGGGAGGTAAATAGGGAGGGAGGGAAGGAAGGAAAGGCAGAAATTGGTCCCAATTTCCACTGCAGGGGACGATCTTTTAAAACAGGCATTGACTAAAAAACATCTGTCAAACTGTCTTCTTAAAATTATGAATACAAAACTCTAAAATAATAATGTAAAAGTAAATAATAAAAGTAAAAGCTATCCAAAACAGGAAAGAAGGAAATGAGGGAGGGAGGGAGGAAGAAGGGGATCTAGGTGAGTTTGGCTCAGGGAGCATGTGTTGGTATTTAAGCTGCAGAAGAATTCTAGATAATTTGTGAGCCATAGGAAAAGGTTGTGTAAAATTGTGTTAGTCAGTTCCATGAGATGAGAAAGCCATCAATCATCCAAACAGCATGGTGTTCTCACGGTGAAAGCAAGAAGGCTTTAGTTTTTCTCTCTGTTTAAGTCTAAATATTTTATACATGCCCACTCTGTGACTTGGCGTATTTTTCTCCATTGTGTAAATCAGACAACTCTCAGTTATTTCTACTGAAATAACCAGATTTTTTTTCACAGATCTTGAAGACATACAATTCTGGTTTGGGTATTTCTACACCAAACCATTTTAAGCCATGGTAATATTTATCTGGTATACAGGCGCTATAAAGACACATCTTTGAAATACCAAATGTGCATTTAAAAACTCGAATGAAATTGTGTACAGAATGGTGTTCCTCTGCTGATTATGGCACATTATATAGTCTATCTTCTGTCATAGCCTCCACACGCTGAAAATATTTCATTCATAGTTCCCAAAGTCAATTTAATAATCATGGGGTTTTTTTTTTTTTTTTTTTTTTTTTTTTTTTTTTTTTGGTTTGTTTTGTTTTTGGTTTGGTTTTTCGAGACAGGGTTTCTCTGTGTAGCCCTGGCTGTCCTGGAACTCACTCTGTAGACCAGGCTGGCCTCGAACTCAGAAATCTGCCTGCCTCTGCCTCCCAAGTGCTGGGATTAAAGGTGTGTGCCACCACTGCCCAGTGATAATCATGTTTTTAAAAGTAACAATTCGAGGGGCTGGAGAGACAGATGCTCAGAGATACACAGCACTGGCTGTTCCTCCAGAGGTCCTGGATCTGGTTCTTAGAATCCACACAGCAGCACAATCATCCCTAACTCCAGTTCCAGGGTATCTACATCCCTGTTCTTACCTCCATATGCACCAGGCGAACACATTCATATACATCAAGTAAAGTATAAAATTTCTAAAGTAAGAATTTGAAAAATGAAAAGAAAAACAAGACCTTTAAAAACTGATTACATGTATATAATTGGAGCCATTAAAGATGAAGAAATGAAAATAAAAAACAAACAAAAACAAAAAACAAAAACAGAGAGCTGAGAATGTAGTTCCATGGTAGAATATGCATTTAGCATGTCTGTGGGTTCTACATTCAGTAAGACACACACACACACACACACACACACACACACACACACACACACATGGGGGGGGAGGTGGTAGAAAGAGACAGATAGAGAGAGACAGAGATCTCTCCCATTACAGAGTTACAGATTCTCTTTAGACCCCTCCCATTCCTGTCTCTCTCCTTTGCTTCATCTTTCCCCACCACCTCCTGACACTGGCTTCTGTGCTGGCATTCTTCTGGAAGACACTTAAATTATTAACACTTTCTGCCTTCACGTGGAAACTACATTACATGTGACACAGCTCTCTTCCTACAGCTCCTGTGTTAAGTTGCTCAGTCAAAATGAAAACCCTCCTCTTGACATAGCTTCTGGCCTAGTTCTCTGACACTGGACCCTTCTAGTGGCCTTCCACCAGCTGCTTCATCCCTGATACCTAATAATGGCCAACATCTCACTTGAATTTGAGATTTTTCTTCCTTTATGCTCTTGGTCTAATTCTTAATATCATAACTTCCTATATGAAATAAGGTAATACACACACACACCCCTAAACCCTTTATTGTGTCTGTGTGTGGTATGTGTGTGTCTATATATGTAGTGTGTGTGTGTGTGTGTGTGTGTGTGTGTGTGTCTATGTAAGCCACGGGTGACCTACTCCATCATTCTCTGCCTTATTCTTTGAGATAGGGTTTCTCACTGAGCCTGGAGCAGGGCCCATGTCCAGTTAGTCCCAGCCACCTCCCAACAGTGCTAGGGTCACAGGAACATCCACATCTAAGCCCATCTAAGCTTATTACACAAGTGATCACACACACACACACACACACACACACACATCACTATGTGTTGCATACTTACATGCAGAATAAAATTACACAAGCAAGGTACAAAATCATAAAATTGAATCTTTTTTTAAATGACACTACCAGAACTTACTCTTTAAAAATAAAAGACTTATTTTTTATTTTTATTTTCGGTGTATATGCTTGTCTGCCTGTGTGTTTGTGTACCACGTGTACGCCTGGTGCCCATGGAGGCCAGAGGAGGGCACTGGATCTCCTAGGACTGGAGGCATAGCAGCTCTGAAGCATCCTGAGTGCTGGCAACCAACAAGGGTCCCCAAAAGAGCAGTAGGGGCTCTTAACTGCTCAGTCATCTCTCAGGCCTCCAACAACTCACACCTGAGGATGACTTTAAACATGAGATCCTTCCCCCATGGCTCTGTCTCCCTGGTGCTTTGAAGACGAGCATTCGAGCATGCCCAAATCACCTTGATCTCAACCCAAGCCTCATGCACGCTGGTCAAGTACTCTATCAATTGACCTACATCCATTACCCCTCTCTTGTATTTGCTAGATCCCTCTCTGTATGCTGACACTATTAGTCCAGTTGAAACTAGTCTCCACATCCTTGGATATAACCCTGGCCTCTACAACCAAACTGTTTCAACCTTGTCGTAAATCCCACTTCTTTGTGCCTGCCAACACCCATTCTCTGCCAATAATTACCCAATTATTTCACAACACTTTGTCATCGACTGAAAGCAATTAGTCATTATTACTTCTGTCTGTGGATCTGCCAAGGTTACCAAAGTCCACTCATGGTACAAATCTCTCTACCTCTTCCCCAGCTCCTTGCAAAGCCTAGCTTAAAAACTTATGACTTCTATATACAATTCATTTTAACGCAATACATTCTCGAATTCCTGAAGTATTTTGCCCAGCCTCTGATTTGGCTGTTTGTACCAAAGGAAATCATCACTACATTAGGTTCATAGGCCACCAGGAGATCCACGGGGGGAAAGTGTATTGAAAGTCTCTTCAATTCTGCCTTTAAAAAGTCTTAAACCTGGGTGCTAAAGAAATGGTTCAGCAGGTAAGAGCATCTGCTCCTCAAGAATGAAGATCTGAGTTCAAATCATCATCACACATGTAATAAGATGGGCAAGGCCATGGATGTGGGTACAACCCCAGGCACTGTTAGGAGGTGGGCTGGGAAACCCTATCTCAAGGAATAAGGCAGAGATGGAACAGAACATCTGACAACCTCCCCTGGCTTACTTATACACACACACACACACACACACACACACACACACACACACACACCCCTTCCCTAATCTCTTTACTATGTGTATATGACCTAGGCTCAACTTTTTGAAAACAAAGAAAAATATTTCCTTTCACGTTTCATAAAACATTTTCTATTTTATAAAACATGAATGTCCAATCCAGTGTTGGTATAACCTGAGAACAAACTAAACTGCATAGGGCAATCCAACTTTTCCAGAGGCCTATACAATGAATACATGAGAGTATAAACAGTCAGAGAAGAATATCTGTTCATTTTACTACACACACCAAAGGCATGTTATTATACATTATGAAAATAAAGTTACTATTTTTTTCATTCAAACCCAATAGTATTTTTTTTTAAGCGATAAAACCCCTGGTACCTGATAGCGGAGTGTAGTTAATCCATTATCTATGTTAATTCAAAAGAAAGCTAAGAAGACTAGGAAGGTAAGACATGAAATAATTACAATAGTAACCACTTCACAGAATTACAAGGCACTTTACGTTTTATCTGAGGTTTTCAGTCTCAGTCCTGGCGCTAGATGAGAGAAACAAGAGGCTACATTGTAGCAAAGGCTTGCAGCAGCTGTAAACAGGGTTTTCCATGGGGATTCTTTTCTCCATTCTGTCTGGAGGGATGGGGGGTGGAGTTAAGGGGTTGGAGGTGTCGTCTCCAAATCCTGGAGTCCATGTTCTGGCTTTAAGGAGTTAAAGGAGATGTCCAGTCTGGATTCAACACTACTGTCTGACATTCAGAACAAGGTCAGGCCCCCAGGCTGAGCCATGGGATAGAAGAATGACAGCCAAGAGAGGGCCTGCACTTGAACGCAGAATACAGTGGTTGGAACTTGAGCTGGGTCCCTTCTTAGCTTAAGGAAGTAGCATTATCTGCAAGACAAGGGACTAGATTCCCCAGGAAATGATTTGTAGAAATTTCACTTCCCTGGGTGCACAATAAGGACCCAACATTCCAAGAGTCCTCAGATGGACCACTCAGGCAGAGGTAAGAGATGTCCAGGCTGAAACCCTGGCCTCTCCAGAATTAAACGAGCGGCATCCGGAAGTGGTGATGTTGCAGTACACTGGCTTATGACCTGGACACGGTATGTGGTTTTTAGTACTATGATTTTTGCTGACTTCACTTAATCACCCCATCTTAAATACTAATGATATGAGAATAAAATTTTTTTAAAAAGTCAAATATAATTCTACGGCAGTGGAGCATATCAAGACCACTGATCATATTGAAGTTGACTGCTGTGAACCAAAGGCTCCTTGCTCCACCCATCCTCGAATGGAGGCAGCTCTGGGAAACAGGCCAGAGTTCACAGACAGTCCCTGAGCTACGATGGGTTGACTTGTGATTTTCCAAATGTATAACATTCTTTCAATTTTGATCTTCTCCCAGGCTTATCCTGTCTCATGATGCTGGGCATCAGTAAGGAATTGCAGTCACGTGACTACCACATGATCACAAAGGCAAAGAACAGACACTCTCCTGCAGCCTGTGTCACCAGGCTATGACATCTGGGAGGTGAGGGACACTAAGTATGTCTTCTGCTGACAATATTTTCTACTGACGATCATTTTATCAGGACCAAACCCTGCAGTGAGAAGAACTTCAGTGCTCCGGATTCGGGCAGGCAATGTTCCCCAATAGGGATATTAGACGAAAAATAAAACAATTTATAAAGAGAATGCAAAAAAGACTGTTTTATTCCTTCTTAAAAATGGGGCTATTAAAAGCAGCAGCTTTTTTTTTTTTTTTTTTTTTTTTTTGCTTTGCTTTTTGTTTGTGTGTTTATATTAGTGGATCTGTTTTCGAAATGGGGTGTCATACTGTGGTCCACGCTGATGTGGAATTCACCATGTAGCACAGGCTATCCTTAAATGCAGGGTAACCTGCTTGCCACACCTTCACAGGTAAGTAGGATTGCAGGCATGAGCGAGCCACCATGCTCTGATTTAAAGGAGCTCTTTAAAGAGCTTCCAGGGTTGACAAGACTCTCTCAGTGGCTTGTTCTTGAAAGCCCAGGGTCTGGACTTGGCCTCTATGAGCCTTTATGTTTCTCTGTTCGTGGCCTGTAAGGATTTTAGTCTCCACACAGCTCCGCACACTTGCTTCAGGCTCCATTTCTACCCCGCCTGGCTGACTTCTCTCCATTTGCTGAGGTCCCAGCTGACAACGCAGTACAGGAGGACTCTATGAAGGTTACCAGGGCAGGCCACCGTGTGCGCGGTGAATCCCGCACTTACCCCTCCCCCCTCACTCTGCAGACTCCTCCTGCCTATGTCCACAAAGGGAACACCCTGGAAACAGGGACCTCAGCAGTGTGTCCCAGGGGGTCACACAGTGTATCTAATACCAGAAACACTCAATAAAAAGCTAGTTGTCCTTGAGCAAAGGGGCTTCTACTGCTTCTATGGCTTATATTAACCAGTTTATACTTTTGAGAATACTAACAAAATGTTCGGAATACTAACGAATAACTAACAAATATGAAATGACTCCTGACAATTATTGGTAAGTTTACTGATATAGCTGTAGATAAAGAAAAAAATTTATTTTGTTTTACTTAAAAATAGCTAAGAATTCAAATTGAAATGAAAAAAGCAATCTGTCCAGCCATTTCCAGAAGACAGATTCATATGCGAATGCTAAATTTCTTTGCTGTCTACAAGAAACACAACATATCTTTGTTTGTAACACACATAGAATAAGATAATGTTCTTGAACATATTGTTGACATAAAAAAGTGCAAAAATACTATTTGAGGAAAAGTGTTATATGTTATTCTCAGTTAAAGTGATGGATACATGTCTAATTACAGCTTAAGTGAGGATTCATGACATTTTTTTTTACTATATGATATTAAATAATATTTTTATTGTCAATTATAATTATTTTTAATTAATTTTACCTTGTAATTCTTTTAATAACTTCCAACTCAAGTAGACTTTGAGATCACTAAAAAGTGAATCACACAACTGTCAATGTCTACTATAGAAAGACTGATAATTTGAGTACACCTTCAAATGGCTACCGAATCCAGAAATGATAGGTTTGCTTCAATGTTGTCATTCTTGGCATTTTCTGGCTCTCTCACGAATTAATTAATACTTTTCAGAGGGCAATTTAAATCAACTAACTCTAAAAACTTTCCTGTACTCTCGCTACTTATTTAAATAACTAGCCGGCATGAGGTAAAAATATTACCACTGTTCAGTCAGTTATGAACAAGAATTCAAGCAAGCAATGTCACTGGAATTTTGAGAGGCCTTACTCCCTAACAAGGAATCATGTGGCAATGATGGAAGATGAAATCTTTTAAACCACCATGACTGGGTTCAAATTCCATATTCATAAGCAGCCCCGTGCCCTCCAGCGGGCTAATTAACATCTTCTATAAACCCAAGTTTCTTTTTAAGTACATGATTAACACAGTACCTAATTTATAGGGTTACATTAGTATTAAATGCATTAATCTGTATAGCATGCTTAGAACAGTGCCTTGCAATGTTTCTACTGCGTGCTAGACACTGTGACATACGCTGGGAACAAACTGAGTGTAAGGAAAGCAACACTCCTCCACTCGTGAACGCGGGTGGCATTCTAGTAGATGTAGAATAATATTTTATTGTCAATTATAATTATTTTTAATTAATTTTACCTTGTAATTCTTTTAATAACTTCCAACTCAAGTAGTTACTTGACACTACGTCCCTTTTCCATCCCTATGCCTTTTTAGATAGAATCCCTTGTCAATCATACGCAATGGCGCATTGGTCCATTTGCTACTGATAGTTTCAGCTTCAACTAAGAAACAAAGGTCAATTTGCTTCCAGAATTGCTGTCAAAAATGGCCCTAATATCTGAGAAACTCAATTTCTTCATCATTTAGGCTCATTATGTTAACTGTGCAACTAAAACTGAGCACTAAAGTGTTAATTAAGTTTTTGGCTACTTGACGGGCGGTGGTGGCGCACGCCTTTAATCCCAGCACTTGGGAGGCAGAGGCAGGCAGATTTCTGAGTTCGAGGCCAACCTGGTCTATGCAGTGAGTTCTAGGACAGCCAGGGCTACACAGAGAAACCCTGTCTCGAAAAAAACCAAAAAAAAAAAAAAAAAAAAAAGTTTTTGCCTACTCTGCAATATGGCATTCAACAGCAATATTAAATAAGAGTTCTGGAAAAACCACAGTCATGTGCACGCACATGCACACACATACACACACACACACACATGCACAGGCACACGCACATGCACAGGTATGCACATACATACACGCATATGCACACACACAGGTATGCATAACACATACATGCACGTGCATACACACAGGCACATACACACATACATCCACGTGCACACATCTTGTTTACTCTACCTTCTCGTGCCAGAGGAAAAAATCCTTTCTTGTTTTAAGAAAGCGTCTCATCCATAGTCCACACTAGCCTCAAACTTGTTACATAGTCTAGGTTGGCCTCAAACTCTCCACTTTTCTTTCCTGGCCTTCCCAGTACTGGGATTAAATGTATGCACCACTACACCTATTCTTGCAAAGACATATTTACAGTATGTTGTCCCGTTGTACAGAGGCAACTGCAACGCTAATTTTTTCATCAAAATGCCATTACTGTAGGGATGTCAAGTAAACTATTTTATTTTTTGGCAACACACATATGCACTGTTGAGTCCCACATGAGATGGTGGTGATATCCTCATTCACAAAGAAAAAAAATATACAAAGCAACAATAGAAAAAGAAGAGGAGGATGATGAGGAAGAGGAGGGGGAAGAGGAGGAGAAGACAACATAAAGAATAAGCATGTATTTTTCTTCTTACAAGAATTTGGGTAATGTTTATAAGTCCTATGAAAATCTTTAACTGTAAGACATGTAAGAAGCTAAAGAAGGCCGGAAAGACTGACTTTGAAGATGAATGTGAAATCCTAAATTAACTCATGCACTGAGGACCTACACTACTAACAGATTTTTTTTTTTTTTTTGAATTGTTTCTATTCTGGTATGACTTCTTTTACATCCAACATACTAGGTGACAAAAGACATCTGATGGGAGACCATAGAAATAAATGTATTCCTAGGTAACATCTATTTATAGTTTCTAGAAAGAAGTGACAAGAAAGTGTTATTTCTCAAACAATGCAAATGTCTCAGAGGCAACGCTATCCTACCGTGACGAGATCAGTACTCTACGTAGACGTTTTTCTAGGGTGAGCAACAAAAGTCAGAGTAAAATTTTAAAAGGTTATGGAAGAAACAGGCTTTATTCTCTCTCATTCTGACTTGAAAATGGACTGAAGATTCTAATAATAATAATTCTAATAATAACAAAACTTAACCATTTGATTCACTCAACAGTAACACTTGCTGGATTATATTGCGCTGTGCCTTCTGCCAGGCTTTATTTTATACTGTGTTGATGTTATTTTATTGGAAGAAAACTAGAGTCTGTGTATGTATGTATTAATATATACAGAATAGATAAGTGTCTCATATGGATAGAAGGATATTAATAAGTTTTTATTAGTATTAATGTCAAAGAATATATTATAAATTATTATCTTAATTAAAACATGTGTCTATAATAAAATAATAATTGTCCTTTAAATATATACTTTCAGTAAGTACTTCTAGTTCAGTAAATAATAAAAACTAGTTTTATCATTTAAAATATGTATATTTTTAAAATTATCTATTTTCTGCTAAGTTAAGTACAATGCTTACTAAAATTCAGTGTATAATTTGTGGTATAATTTTCAGATTGAAAGGAAAATACTAAACTAGAAGTTTAATTGATGCTGGATGAATGGTATTTAAATATAATCAATTAAAATACAACACCTTTATTTAGAACAATGTTTTGCATTGTACTAGTGAAATTTGATTCTCTCCCTGTATCACATTAATACTGGAATAAAGAAAATGCGTGAGAACAAGTGTCACCTCTGACAATTTGGCACACATTTTAAGAATAGCTGAATTGCAGTTAGAATTTACTCTAATTATGTATTCATTTCTTTTGTTAATACTTGTGTATTTTAAATTAGGATGAACACGAAGTCATGACACACCTTCACAATGAGACTGTATTTCATTATTGCAGATAATGAGCAGAATCTAAACATATAAAATTTCAGAATCATCAGGGTAAATTAAAATGAAAAAAATAAAGTGCTGTTATTCCTAAAACGTGTACAATAAATGAAATATTGTAATTTTAGGTTTGCATTTTCGTCTCATTTATAGCTATACTTAAAGGTTAATTTCAGAAGGTATGTTTTTCTATCCGTTTATTTAAGATGTATTTAAATCTTAACTTAAAATTATCTAAGCCTCTCTTTGAACTATTTTTGGGAGTTGTTGTATAAGTTGTCAGTTATTTGCTTTGGCAAAATAAAATCTCTTAATTCAAATATCAAGAAAAGGATTAGATGCTTATATTTTTAAGCATAGAAACAAGTCTTCAAACAGGTTACAATTTAGTGGGAAGAAACAGCAATTCTCCAAGCCTTTCAAAACCCAATGAAATGAATTAGTACAAATCTCACAACCACTCCCCTGATGCCCAATGCTCTCTTCCCTGAAACAATGGCCTTAAGAACATCACCTGACATTTGACTTATTAAGCCACGCCTCTGTCAGGATCACCTGGAAACCCATCAAAGAAACCCAGAGGTAAAACCAGATGAGGAAAATTTTACAAAATACCTATGTGTAGTATTCTATATTACAGCGTACTTGCTCAGGGCGCAACTACTGATGTCTTTACATACAATCACCCAATTATAATTAGAAGGTAACTTTTAATTTTCTGGTTTTTTTTTTTACTAATACTATTTTTTAACTAATAATTCAAATACATGTAGGTGGATATTCCCTTTGAAAACTAATTTATTAGTAAATCAGTTACTGAAAAGGGACTAGAAAATTAAGTTTCAAAAATAATATTTTAAAAATGCTTCTTTCCCACTTGGGTACAAAGCAATTATAATTCTCAAAAGTATCATGAGGACCCTGGCCTGCTACATCGCTAAGAAATTTCTGAGAACAATGAGCCTTGTCAATGACTCCTGCATCTCGACTCCTGACCTGAAAGCTTCATTTTCAGAGTCTGTGAGAGTGAAACTTCAGTATTGATTTAACTCCACAGAAAAAAAAAATTACAAAAATTTCATCCATACAATGTAATTATCGAGAGCTGTTTTATTTCTAGTGCCAATTACACTTAAAAAGCAGAGCATGGCCAAAATAAGTGAGGAGGGCTATCTTCAAGACAGCCTCAGAATTCTGTCATAAGTCAATTCTCACAACAAAATAATTGCTGATACAAATATATCCAAACATGCATTGCTATTATCGGCCATACACAGGGACTGTGGCACAGATTCCATTTTAAAGTGTCCCCACTGCTTACTTTTGCAGTCTGTACTTTCTGAATGCACATACAGAATTTCAGGGGAGAAGGGTGTCTCGTGATCTCCTTCATTTTCTTATTTGTAAAGAGTGAACTGTGTCATAAAAATCTCTTAAATATTGGAAATCTTAAATCTGCTCATCAACCCCTCCACCTTAAGATACTAGTATACCACCTAGAAACCAATAAGGTTTACTTCTAATTTTGTTGTGTTTCTTTGGTTACATATGATTCCCCAAAGAGTGAAAGATCAGACACAAAACACAAAACAAACAAACAAACAAAGACATCCAACAAACAAAAAAGCTCCAATAATTTATCAGTAGGCACATAAAGCAAATATATCCCTTGCAAACACGGACTCCTGCGTTTATTTATAAAGAATCGGTATTGTGTAAAAATAATATTTTCAACACTACAAATGAGGGTTATTACTTCAATTTCTGAAGAAATGCCTCCCTCAATGCTTTCCTCAAACATTCAAATCCCAGCTTAATAAAAACAAATGGCATTCCTCATTTCTTCAAAATTGCACATTCAATATCATAAGCCTTGCATTTTTAACCAGACAGTAACACTTTCAAATCTAGTAATTAAGTATTCATAAGGCTGAGTTGAGGGGGTAGTGTTTGGGGATGGAGGGCTGACTATGATAAATATATTTATAACTTTCATATCAACGAATTTAAATGCATAAAAATAAATAAAAGGTAGGTTAAGATAGCCCAGACAAGGAGCCTGGCTAATTCTTAAAAGTGTTTTGTGCCAGCTTACCAGATACCAAATTAATTATAAATACGTATAGTGTCATTAGAGAATTTTAACATTTTTAGCCATCAAGAATTGTATCCTCTTTTGAAAATTGAAGACTTTCAAGTTGGCATGCTAATACAGTACATTTTTATCTCTCACAGGAAACTAACTGAACATTTACTATATTAAGTAAACCAAAAATACGTGTGTTAGTCTCCAAATTATTTTACTCACCGAACCTTATAGTTTCCAACTCTGATTTTTCAATAAAATCGGGAAGCAGCTAATAACTCAAGAATTTTTTTTTTTAATAAAATGTTATCAAGCATAGTGTGCCAAATAAGAATATACGCAATAAAATTTAGCTAAGATCCATCCACTCAAATGGTCTTCCTTTCTCAAAAAGGATCCACAACCGAATAAGACAAAGTGTTTTTAAAATTGTGACTTTCAAGGCCTACATGACTGGATAACATTTTGTCTAGTGTGACCATTTTAACACTAGGGCACCAAAAAGGAACAATTTAAATTATAGCTTATAACTGCATGGCGAGAATCTTCAGTCAGAGTTATGTATTTCCTTTATGGCTGAAAAGAAGGCCTCTGTATCTGCTAGTCAACGTGGTACCTACAACAATGGTGTACAAAAAAAAAAAAAAAAAAAAAAAAAAAAAAAGGCGACATTATGTTTATTAACTAAATCAATTTTTATACTGCCCTCTGGTGGCAAAGAATCAACTCACTGCACGAGGAAAAGTGATTAGGAAAACACGTGATGGGGGTGGCTATAAAAAGATCTTAAAAAATAGAACAGCAAAATTTTACACCATATGTCACACTTCTTCTTTACAGGATATTAATCATTAACCAAAATAAAATTCCAAATATGAGTCTCAAATTTTACTTGCTAAAAAGTTAGAATAACTAACTGACAGGAGCAGAAAGTTATCCCCACATTTGGAACCACTAACCATTACATGGCTTAAAGGACACAGAGATAGCCAATTGACTACTGAGAAATGAAACAAGTTTTGCCTACACATCGTGGCATGGGAATACATTTCACTGACTTGTTATTTTTAGCGTATGTTCATTAAAAAAAATAAATAAATAAAAACAGGAGATCTGTAATACTTTCAGCACTTCGAAGGAGGATTAGAACCTCAATTGTCAAAGGAACGCTGCGCTCCCTAAAATTCAAAATTCTAAGCAAATGAAAGTGTGATGGCCTTTAAATTCCGCGGAACCAAGCTGACTCGGGTGATATCCCTGACATCCGGAGGGCTTGGCTCAAATGTGAACTCTCCTACCTTTGATTTTAATCACTGTAAAAATAATAGTAATGATCAGATATGTTCCAAAGTTATAATGTGTAAACAGTTACTATCGTGTAAAAAAATGTAGAGTCCGTTTGTACGAAACCAAAGTATATAGAATTTCTAACTTAATTTGATTTTGTTTAGCTTTTTGCCTGACTAGTCACATTGTATTCTTGGTATTTGCTCATTACATTTCGGTTCGTTTTCAACGTCCAGGTTCCAGAATCATAAGTAATGGTTTGGGGATATAAAACTATTTTTCTTTACGATCTTCAAAAGCAGGTACTGAAAACACGGCTGTAAACTGTGGTTAAAATCTGTATATCTTAGATGTGATGCTGTGTCTCATGGCTAAAATTTATTAAATAACTCAGATTATATTTTCCACAGTATAATCTGGGAAGCTTGTGGAATTTATTTACATTGCATGTCTTCAAAGAACATTCTAGAACACAATAGAGAAATGATCCAGATAAGACATTATAAATGCTGGCAGAGATCCTTGGAGGACTTTTTCAAGAGGCAAACCGGACAGGTTCTCAGTAGATCTATTTTTTCTTCCAGTTTCTGTTCTGTATGAACTATTGACTGAAAGAAAGAAACTATACTTGATATCTTTGTTTGCTTGTTTACTTTTACTTAGCATACCCATGGCCATCAGGATCTTCTTTCCAGGGGTGTCAATCAATGCTGAAGACTGATTACATTATAACTAGAAGGGAGGGTCCTACACGAGTCTTTGCAAGGGCCTGAACACGTAACACTCACACACAGGTAGCGTGGCACCTCTGCAAACTCTCTGGAAATTTCTAAGGTTCTTGTGTGTGATGTGCTTACAGGCTTTCATGAGATCACATGAAGAGAACAGAGATCTGAAAAGCACTTCTAAACAGATACAAGAGACCATGAATTTCAGGGCAACCTGCACTACAAGATCTGTCTCAAAATGAAGCAACTAATAAAAAGCAAATGTACCAACAAACCAGAGAAGCAAACAACCTAAGCTAAAATTACATTTAGAAGAACAGTCACTATGGTATCGACCTTGAAATTACAGTCTGATGTAAAATTATCTCATAAATATTTCTTTTTCATCTTGATTTTTGCCCTAAGATACAGGCTGTGCTCCAGATGGAGACCCTGTGGTAACTGAACACAAGAGTCTGAAGAAACAAGTCTGGATGTGTCCTAAGAGACAAGGAAAACCCATTTTTTAAACATTATCTTCTGGTCATAAAGTCTCCACGATATTTGTCAGAATTAAGAATTATGAAGACACTTAAAATTCCATAGCGACTGATTTACAATTCGGCCTTACAAAACAGTCTAAAGCAGATGCCACAGCCAGGTAGCAGAGAGAGAGATTGATGAGCAAGAAAACAAGATGGAGTTGCTGATAAAGCAAAGACAGGAGGAAGAAAAGGATGCTCTACGTGCTATTTTTGATAAAAAATCATTTTAGGCCTAAGTTCAGTTTCTAAGGTGACTTAGAATGGGAATGTCGGCTCCCACGGTTCATGCGTTGCAATGAATGCTTCCCAGTTTGTGGGGGTGCTTAGCAAGGACGAGGAGGTGTGCCCTGCTTGGAGTTGTGTGACTGTTGGTGACCTATCAGGTTTTAAAAGTTTACACTAGGCCCAGACTTGCTCCCTCTGCCCGTATCTTGTGGATCAGATGTAAGCTCTCAGCTATGGCTCCAATGCCATGCCCGCCTGCCTGCGGCCATTGTGGCCCCTGACTCAATGGCCATGGACTCACCCTCTCAAACTGTAAGCAAGTCCCAACTAAATGCTTTCTCTTGTGCTTCACAGCAATAGAACAGTAACTAAGATACACTTTATATCTATATCTAATCTATAAAGTTGTGTGTGATCTACATATGTGTGCATGTACATTTATAAATGCACATAGATATAGACGTTCAAGGTTTTATTACCAACATTAAATATATCACATAGTCAGAAACTAAATTTAAAACTGATAAATTTTACTCTAAACTTTCTCTAAAATCTTATACTAAGTAAACACTCATGAATGTGACATTTACAAATGGCTTTAGAAATCACATCTCTATGAAACAGATTAAATTGCAAAATGTAGACATTGTTAACCTTCCAGAAGATTCAAGTGTCAA
The DNA here is from genome assembly GCF_011762505.2 of Arvicanthis niloticus. NCBI lineage: Eukaryota > Metazoa > Chordata > Mammalia > Rodentia > Muridae > Arvicanthis > Arvicanthis niloticus. The sequence continues at coordinate 38,650,618 of NC_047673.1, forward strand.
AACCAATGTCAGCACCGACTTATGTGCACATCAGGGGAATTCAGCCCTTCCTGCTAGCAATCCATTCTTATAACACTTGCAATAGCCAATCTACAAGACCATATATATTATCCTTGAAAGACTTGTTCCGTTTACTTCTGTAACCGATGTAGAGGTTTAAAGAAGTCATGCATAAACTCAGAGTATCCAATTAGCACCATAAAGACTGGAGAAATTGCATGTGTGACTGTACGCAGTTTATAAATCTAGAGAAAAAAAAACTACAATTACTGAGATTTTATGTTCTTAAAAACATGCGTCATTTTAAGACTCGACATTTCTAGTTCTTGAAAAGAAATTATCAGTATCGAGGCGGTGGCACAGACCTGTCATCACAGTTCCTCAACAGTGGTCAGTCAGGAGGATTGGAAATCCAAGGTCTACCTGGGCAACAGAGCCAGCTCAAGACCAGGGTTGGGCAACTTGGACCCTGGGTAACTATAAAAATGCACGGGGATGCAGGCAAGGGTAGAGTGCTTGCCAAGCATGTATGAGACTCAACACTTAATGCACAATACAAACAGATTCCAGCATCCAAGACGCCATCACGTTGACTTTTACATTTTTATTTCTTCCCCAGTTTTTTTTTTCTTCTCCTCCTCACAACCTTAAATAGTCACTCTGGAATCATATGCGTGGAACCACTGGCACATCATCTGTTTTGACTGACAGGAGCCGTGAGGGGGAAAAAATGGCTACATCTGTTTTTAAAATCTGGAGAGAGAGGAAAAGGAAAGACTTGGTAGAGAGTAGATGGCTTTAGATAAGGACCGTCATTTCGACAAGCCTGAAAAACTAGGCAATCTGTCAGATGGGACACCACTTAGCCAAGGGCAGGTCACTTTGGAGTGAGTCGGGTATTACCCCAAGGGCTTGTGTGGAAATGGCGAATGCCAATTTAGAAAAGCAGGGAGGTTTACAGTGTGTGCCTGTCTTCAAGAACCGTCTCACGTAATTCACACAAAACCTTACCGTTTCCCCTGTTGCACTTGAACTGGAATGTATCTGAGTGTGCTAGAGAGATCCAATGTTGAACAGGACAAAGCTTAAATTCCTATTTGAAATCCAATTACTGCAGCTGCTTGAGAGACACTGAATTATTATTTATCCAATAAAGACAGAGATAGACACCTGAGTAAGTGTTCAACAGAGACAGACAGGAAAACCATCTGTGGCTACAGAAAGGTAAAACATCTGATAAATTAGCCAATGAAGAAACACATCCCCAAATGCAGGCTTGATACCACTTGTCACTTCCACAAGTTCTATTTATGAACTGAATAAAGATGCATGTGTCCATATTAGAGAGAACGTGGGGTTTCTAATAACATAGGCCAGTAAAGTTTCAATCCTTTAAGAACTGCAAAATGCTTACAAAATTTCCTCCACTGCTGTGACATTTTCTCCTACCATCCATCATATGAAGACATATCCACTCTCATAACTCATGGGATTTCTTTACTACACCCTCCACACAGAGTTCTGCCGAATAAATGTGCATAAAACTAAAGACAGCAAAAGAATAACTATTGTTAAGGAAGTAATACACATAGATACTAGACACCCCATTTCCTGGGGTTTGGATGTTGGCTCCTAAGGACAACATGAGATTTAACTGCCACTTGTGGGGGCATGATGACCCGACCAGAATGAGCCTCTAAGAGGCAAGCAGTTCATGGGGACACTGTTCTAATGAACTGCAATCATAATAGTACAAAGAGGTAAGTTACAAAATGGGAGTCCAGCCCCTTTTCTCGCTCTCCTGCCCCCTTTTCTTCTTGTTCTTGTCTTGGGATACCACCCACCATGTTATAAACCAGCAAGATGCTATCACCAACTGCAGCAACTCCATATTCGAATTCCCAGCCTTAAGTATCACGAATCAAGTCATCTTCAATGATGTCTAATTTACAGTCTGTGATATCCTGCCATGGCATAGTTAAACCAAGATGCCACTTGGTAAGAATTCTATATTTACATAATTTGCAAATCACTGATCTATTCTTTAAAGGGATGCAGGATTAAAAAATGATCAAGCTTCATAGAAATGACCATTTGTACACAGGCATCTAATAACTTTTCTCCTCCCCCAATGAGACCTGAACTGATTCACATCTATGGAGTCAAGAGAGAACCATTCACAAGGACAGGAGTCCATCCCGTTCTAAAATGAGCAGAAGAATGTCTGTCGTGTTGACTGGAGTTACGGCAGGCTGCAGATGAACTCGAGTTGCCCAGCCTGAGATCTCTGAAGCACTGTAGGATTTATATAAGGAAATTCTGAAGAAGAATCACTAATAGATCAATACAGCTGAGGTGTAGACAGGGAAGTCTAAAAAAGATGACACCACCGCACTTGGAACACACTGTGCCCATGAAGACCAAAAGTGTTACACAGCAGATACACTGGAAAGGCAATATGGAAACCTGAAGGCAACAAACAAATAAAGTAAATTCCATTAAAAAGATAGTAGGAGCCACAGTACTAACATTATATGAAATAGACATTATCATATAAAAAAAAAGCATTAACTTGAATCAAAATTATATATCGAGTTAGATATCCATGGTGAAGACCTGGAAGGCATAAACTCACATATCAAACACAGCAAAACTTTAACACGAAAATCAAACAGCAGCAAGAGATGTTAGCAATTTAATAGGTGTCTTAAAACATTTTAAGAAATCAGATTTAAAAGATAGTAGGAGTTTAAGTCAGTGGTTCTGGATCAGAGACAATGCTACTTGCTTGAGAAATTGAAAATATGGCAGGGGGTGAGGAGGGAAGCGGGAGATGTTTGGATTGTTGAGTATCTGGCGGCCACAGTGTTTTTACGTTTGTTTTAGACTTAGCTTGTCCTATGTGAGTGAGGGTTTTACCTGCATCGATGTATGTGGACCACACAGGTACTTGTTCTTGTTGAGGCCAGAGGACAGTATTGATCTCCTGGAATTGCAGTTACCAATGTTTCTGAGCTACCATGTGGGTGCCAGGAACTGAACCTGGTCCTATGCAAAAGCAGCCACAGCAGAATCACACTGCCACCAATGTCTGTTTAATGTCTAAAAACAGTTTTGGCATTCCGAGAGCAAGATTCGGGGGGATGCTGGGTATCTAAAAACATAAGAAGTGCCAGAGAAAGGAATTACATGATCTACAATACTGACTAGCACTCCAGGTGAATTACACTCGCCCACCTACGTGATTAACAAGTAAGATTCAGTTACTGGATACAGAGCAAAGGCAGGTGCCTACAAATAAGAATGCATTTTAATGTATAGGAATTTAATGTATAAAAATGCCTGCTTGTTCATAAAAATGCACCATCTGTGAGCCCAATGGTTTTCTTCCCGTGCTATGCCAGGGCTCGGGATGTACAGAACAAAGTCATAATGGTATGCAAACCAGAATAGTAGCAACACACGTCAGCTTCAGGCCTTGATCTGATTTGCCTTGAAGTATTTTCCGAATAGATGATATATTTTTTTTATTCACTCCAAAAATGAAAGGCACCCAGCTAGAAACACACCACGAGGCGATGCCCTGTTCTAGGACAGCCAAGAAGTGAGCAATTAAGCAGTTTCTCCATTACGCAAGGTATTATAAGCACCATCTAATCTCATTGCACCATACATTTTCCAACAGAATCGTATTCTACATAATAATTTTTATTGAAATGTGTTTCAGTGTTGGATCAAGTATGTGCTGACTGTAATCGGATTTAAAACTCAAGCGTAGGCCATTTATGTCTATCTCTAGAAGCATGTGGTACAGTGTGCTTCTAAAATTTACATTTATACACATTGTTGGGACTGTTTTAAATTTATAGATACATACAGAAAGGGATATACACATTAAGATATATTTTTTTAAAAAAAATAAAGGTATGTTACACCAAAATAAAAGGAACAGTGGAATCAAAACAGATTTTTTTTTAAAAAAAAAAAATGGAAAAATATTCCCATGAAAGTTTCTGAGTTTCTGAGTAAATGAGGAGGTGCCTCACAGTGCTGGGGCACTCAAAACTAGTTATTAATGGAGATTCAAAACTGATAATTTTTAGTCAAATTATCTGCATCTGCCATATGCTGCAGACAATCTTTTGCATATGTTTTTACTTGTGATGAAAAGCAGGTTTCAATTTAAAAGTATGTGACAGGGTACTCAGCTCATCTAAATTCTTCAAGGTTTTGAAGACTGCTGTCGGAGATACACAGAAAACTTAAATATACGCCCTAAGGTTACCATTTCCGAGCTACATTTTCTGATTTCAGTGAATGACACTTATCCGGGTTTTAAACAGTCAAAATCGACAGCTTAGAAAAAGAAATAACATGAAGACATGAAATACACGCTAAGACTTTTTTCAAAGAACCCGTGGAATGGCGACAATATAGTAGGTGTTATTTGGGTCCAAGAAAAACAAATAAAGATATTTTAATACCCGATAAAGCAAAGCTTATGACACAGAAAAAGAAAGGCTGCTGATACAGGGTCTGAGGCATGTATGAGAGTTCCTGCCACACTTATTAATAAAAATACGTAGATGACATAATGAACAAGCTTATGAGGCCGAAAGGCGGGGAGGTAGGTAGTGTGGGATGCTGCAGAAAGTTCAAGATGCAAGAAAGGCTTGGAGGACTAGGTTATAGCCTCTCTTAGATAATTTACTCCCAAGACGAAAATCCCTTGAAATTCAAGAGTCCACTCAAGGAATTCCCCCATGGGTATCTTTAGTAATTAAAATGAACTACTCTTCTAACTTTTAGAGAAAGTTTAATTGGATATAGAGATAGAGAGGATGAGTCCAGAGAAATACATTCTACTAAAATAAATCATCTTAATTATCTCTGGTTATAATGATGATTTAATGAGGCTTTAAAATAAAAGTCAACTGTGGGATACAGTTTTTAAGAGAATGGATCAGTAAGATGTATGATATGCTACATCCCAAGAAATACTGCTGAAATGATCTATTCACCTGTAATTATGTTTAAATTATATTATTTCATGAGAAATATTTGTATGTAAAATACTTACCTTCAAAGTAATATAGATACACACACACACACACACACACACACTTGCTAATATGTAAGTACATATTATATATACTAGAAGATCACTGCATATCTGGTACAGCATATTTATTCTCCTAACAACACGGGACACTTGACATACAGTGTTTTAGATTTTCTGAATGTCCCAGCATTTTACTCCTACTAGAGTGAAGTCTTTACAACACCTAGGATAACTAAGCATGTTTCAAAGTATCTTCATTTTCTCCCTTTTAGCTGTCTAGCTTTCAGTCATGTAACTGCACACTGAAATTTCTACAAGAAACTGGGCAGAGGAAGGCATGCAAATAAAACAAAGGCAAACACAGTTTTACTCATAATACCAGATATGGGAGAGTCTGGTACTGTGAGATTTCTACACTAGAAAAAAAAATAGGAATATTCACTTAAATCACCAAAACTTTATCCAGCACTCTGGAGGAAGAAGCAGGTGGATATCTGTGAGTTCTGAGGCCAACCTGGTCTTTAGAGTAAGTTCCAGGACAGCCAGGGCTATACAGAGAAATCCATGTCTCAAAACACACACACACACACACACACACACACACACACACACACACACACACTGAAAATACTAACCCAAATCTAGTTTACTTAAGTCCTGTGACTGATGTATTCAAACAAGATATCTCAAAGTTATGCAAGTACCTGAGGTTCATGAACATCTTTGATCTGAGAATACTTCAAAAATTCTCCATACAGACCCATCCCAAGGAGAAGGGTTTTGCCAGCTTCCCATGTAATGGGTACACATAACCTCTAGCCTGGCACTAAGGTGCAAAGGCATCAGTCCTTAAAATATATTTTGCTTATGTCAAAGAATAAATGTCCTAGGACACTTCTTCCTTTCAGCAGCCAATAACCATTATTCTTTTATTTGTGTATTTTGAATGAATTATCTGTCCATATTCTCATTTATGTTCTGGTGAAGCCAATGTTTAGCTAAGGGAGATTAGTTCTTGGTATTTGGAAGTGGAATTGAGGAGTAGTATCATCTCTGAGAATATGTCTCACAGGATTGAACTGGATTGTGTAGACTGTCCTGGGATGCCTTGGTACTACGAGGAAAAAATTTTTTTTTAATTTAAATTACATTTTCGTCAACAAAGAAGTGGATTAAGAAATGATATAAATAACTCCCTGATGTCTAAACAAATCTCTAAGTTATAGATTTCATACACTGGAAGTTGGTTTTATCTGTTTGCTGTAAACTGCTTTTGATCAAATGCATTATTCTCTCTTGAGAACCAATGGCTCACACAGGACTGTACAGCAACACAAATAACTGTAAGGACCCTGCATGACCCACAGTACGGCAAAACCACCCACACTTTCCAACTGCATGAGAGACAGGTTAACATTGACAGTTACTTGAGGCTTTTTCCAACTCTCCAGTTCTATTGTCTATTTCCAGAATGTTCCTCAAAGACATTTTGTAATGAAAAATATTCAAATCTATGGGAGCCCTTCCATAGGTTTTGAGGTATCTTAGACTTAAGATTGGTAAGTGGGGTCTGATGGAGAATGTTTTCTCACCTTCGACCCCATTAAGGCAGATCTCACTCTAAGACTCCATTATGATTGGATCTTCACAGGCCGTGTTCATTGAGAAGGGTTTGACATACACTCCATGAGCATAATTCACACGGAGAATCTTCTATTGGGTGGAATGGCCCAAAGTCAAATTATAAGGCAGGGAGACTATGTGCCCGCGGCTTTTCTCTAGTTCCCCTTTAGTCTGTTCTACTGCTAAGGCCTTTCTCATATCTAATTAACCAATAGCTGCTCACAGAAAAAGATCTCATACATCACTCCTTGGGAATATAACACTTTAGACTTCAGTGTGTCATTTATCCTCTTGAAAGATGATGATAAAACTGAAATTCCTGACCTAGATAACTCCTCATTTTCACAGAGAACGATTTTATGTTTATCAAAATGTTCACTTTTTAAAAAGTAGTTTCTGGTATAAATAAACAGTTTGCATTACTTAAAAAAAAAAAAAAAAAAAAACAACCTCCCTCAAAAGCTAAAGATAATTTCAAACTAAATTACAAATAGCTTTATGATAAGGTTCCCTTTTCGTGTCCTTTTTTTACATTAAAAATAGCTTATGAGGTCAAGATGTAGGGAGAATGACAGGCATTAGAGCACACTCATAAAGGTTATCATGATGGAGGATTGCAGCATGCAGGCAAGAAACTTAGAACTAGCATTTTGGAATGCTACAGCCCACATATAGTAGCCTCAAAATAAGATTTGCTTCTCTTCTCATTTTTCAAGTTCTGAAATATAAAAGCATCATAGGACAAAACTATCATCTCCCCCTGACCACTGAGCAAACATTTGAATTCTGCTTTTCTCACTGGGTTTCTCATAATGTGAGGGGCTTCTGAGAGAGGCGATACACAGGTCACCCTGGGCAGATTAAATGTCTTAAAAAGAACAGGTGCACACACACATAGAAACTTACAATGCATTTGGAATAGGGAAGTAGAAAAGTTCATAGCAAAGAAAACCATCTTTACCAACTCCGGTGCTATTTCACTTTCTTTCCTTCTGCAATGGCTTGGAAGCATCCTCCCAAGGCTCAAATCTACCCAGAACCTCAGAATGTGATCTTATTTACAGTAAGGTCTTTCCAGATATAAAGTTGCCCTGAATGAGTATGGGCCTCCACCCCCAAGGACTGAGGTATTTGTAAGATGGGGGGAGGGAGATACCCAGGTCTGCAGAGGGACAGCCACCTGGAAGCAAGCAAAGGCCTATGTTCTGGAGCCACCTGATGCTCAAAGAGGCAGAGGGACCTGTTTCCCTGGAACCTTCAGTAACCAGACACAGGGCTCTGCTGAAGTCACTTAGAATTCAGATGTCTAGCCTGTGAACCCATGGGAAGAAATATCCCAGTTGTTTTAAGCAATTCAGTGTACGTTTACTGGGAAATTTAGACATCTTAAAATGTCTTTTAAAAGAAAAAAAGAAGAAGAAATAGAGAATCTTTCTTGGCCTCAGATGGCTATTTTATTGTGTTTCCTCATACACATTGGTGATGAATGCTAAAAGACCTAGACAGACCAACACTATCGTTCAAAATCATGTACTGATTTAGTCTCTTGAATTCATTTGCCCACATGTTCATTTACTTTCTGGTTCTGAGCACTGAGGCCAGTCTTGCTCACACTAGGCAAGCAAGCTGCTACTCACCTCCATCTCCAGCCTTTTCTCAAAGTTCACAAGTTTCAAACAGAAGTGACACACAAACCTACCTTTAGACTTTCAAATCAGGTCGATCAAAACTTTAAAACCTTGCAAATATTTATTAAATATATTGGTTAACATTTATTACTTAGACAACACTAGAACTACAGCTTTATTTTTTTTTCCACGCTGTATACATATGAGTGAATTTCTTGCATCTTAAACATCTTAGTAAAGTGCTGACATCAACCACACAGGAGGGATTCACCAATTCTTGTCAAATTGAGCTAAATATTCTAGTAGCATATTAAGTTTAAAACTAGTGGTTGGAGTGTTATAACTCTCTAAGACTTTGGCAAAAATATTCATTTGCACGTCCCACATTTCAGCTGCATGAACCAAACACTATAAATTAAATGGATTATGATCAGAAACTATTTCTCATAGCTCTTGAGTCTGTAGAGTCCAAAATCAAAGTATCAACAGCTCCAAGGTTGAAGACCCATTTCAGACAGCTGTTTTTCTGCTGTATCTTCACAGAGCTGGAGGGATGGGGAGGGAGGGCTCCCCTTTGTGGGCCCAGTAATCCTATTCAGAAGGGTTCCAGCCCCATGATCTAACCTCTATTGGAAGGGGTCTATTTCCTAAGTACTCACAGGAAGAATCAGGTTTCAACAAACAAAATTCATAGGGACATGGCTCAATGGGTAAAGTACTTGCCACGGGGCATGAGGCTCTGAGTTCAATCCCCAGAACCCACATAAGAAGAGCTGGTGGCAGTGGTCTGAGCCTTGTCCCAGCAGCTTAGAAGACAGCATCGGTACCAGGAGAATCCCAAGAGCTCCCCGGCCAATGGCTCTCCCATGCTTAGTCAATCCCTGACCACTGAAGCATGTCTCAAAACACAAGGTGAAGGACACCTGAGAAACAACAGCAGAGGTGGACCTCTGGCTTTCACATGTGCATGAACACATGTGTATTAACACACACACACACACACACACACACTCTTTTGGGAAAAACATAAATATCCTATAGCTCCCTCAAACACTGTCTTATCTTAGTAATTCATATAAAACCACCGCCAATGTGTATTTTATTGTGCCTATTCTTTCCTTAAGAAAACTTTACTAGGAAATTAATAGGTTGAGTGGGTATTTTACTCAAGTCACCTGAGAGCCGGTGATCAATATACCCTTCACCTGCCCAAAACCTCAACAATATTATCGCAGACACTGTGTCTGCCTTCTATGCCAAAAGACCTTCAAGGATGTAAACCGAGTTAATTTATTCAATAAACATCAAAAGAATAAACACATTTGGGGCATGGGATAAGGATCATTTAGGAAGCCAGGAGGGCTGTATTTACAAACCTAATTCAACAACAACAACCAAAACCAAAGGATACGGATCTTATAATATAAAATACATCAAGTATCTGTTGAAGTTAATAAGGTTGTAAGTAAAACCTACCACAATGCAGACTTCTGCTGCTCTGATACAATCTGTCCAAAGCCAAAACCCAAACTAAGAGGGCCATACCAGGCTCCCTTGGTCCCTATGTTCCACATGGACTTTAAAGGCGTCCCAAGGGAGGTTCCACATAAAATGAACAACAGCTATAGGATCTAAGTCAGCTTTAGCCTTCGGGTCAAAGATAAGTAAATCTATAGATTGGATTATTTAGCTCAACAGAATCAGTTGATTCTAAATACTGAATGAGAGCATATGTCCTAGGATAAAGAGAAAACCCCCCAAATTTTAAACCAGTTTAAAAGGTTAAAACAAATATGAAAGTGAGAGCCACGAGTAAAAAGAGGAAGGAATCGTCAGAAATAAAACTTTATGGTTATTTCCAAAGCTATATCAATCCTGCTTAGGTCCAGCTACAAACGAACGCCCACAATGATCAGTCACAGCCAACCTTGCCTACAAGGCTATGCATCAGATAAACTTTGAAATACAGCCAATGTAAAAGGCAGAGATGAATCCATTACAAGGCTCTTGTTGAAAAAGAAGACAAGTGCAGGCGATCGGGCAAAGATCAGACCTAGATGATGCATATTGTCCCCTCCTGACTGTTCAAAAAAAGGAAGGAAGGGACATGTGCTATAAGGCTTAAAAAGATTGTTCTCTGACTCAATCAGCATGTCTACCATTCTGGTCTGATGCCCGACTTCACAAGGTCATAAAATAAACGGCCTTGATTTCACAACTCCTGGTCTCCAGCGCTCTTATTATGAAAGGAGAGATCTCTTATTCTGAAGTGAGGGTCGCAGTTTCTCCCAGAGGACACTTTAAGTGAAATAAGCCAGACACGAAAGAAAAACACGCATGATTTCACATGTATGAGGAATGAAAGAACAAGTCAAAGTGGAACAATAGACAGCAAAAGGTTACTCTTGGTCAGAGACACTGTCTGTAGCCGGGGTCAGCAGTAAATGGCGACAGGCAAAACGGGTCCAAGTGCTAAGAATAAGAGACTCAGTGCTCAGCCCTGAGCAGGCCGTTTATATTAACCCACCAGCACCAAGGCTCAGAGAAGATCCTGAAGAGGAGGCAGAAATAATGAAAGAGCTGGAGGGTAGAAGAGACTCCTGAAATGCTGTCTTAAGGACAGGCTACATCCTTGGCATTCATGATCCCATAGTAGCTGTGGCTACTACAGGAGATCAAGCCAGCCAGAATCCTGGCATGGATGGAGTAAGTAATGTCCAGTCTTCCCTGTTACTGAAGACCCACTGGCAGTGGACTGTGGCTAAGGGAGGGCAAACTGTTCTTTACTAAAGACATGTTCCCTAATAAACTTCCCAGGCTCCTGTGGGTGGTCCCACACCCAGGAACTTACTGATGACTTTAACTGTGCCATCTGTATTGTGGGGTATCCAAAACAAAGAGACAAAGAGAAAACAAGACATGAAGGCAGGAGGAAGCACCTTGGGGGTATGGAAGAAGATGGGGGGCCAGAATCGAGGGTAGAAATGATTTTTCATTGAATAAACATATAAAAGTCTCAAAACCAAAGAAATGAAAACAAACATATTTCTCTGAGAGAGTTATCTTAATAAAAGTCTCAAAGTTTATCCTATGTAATACTGCATCCTTTAAGATGCTAAGCAAGAAGCTTCCAGGACCAGGCCTTCTTGTGCCTGTGTAGTGCAGACCTGCTCCACCAGCTAGCAGTATTCATTCATTTTGTGAATGGGTTGCCAGGTATTTGTAAATTTTTCAGCTCAAGGAGCCAGAGCAATATCAGAACTGTGGCTCACAAGTGAGTATTTCAAATCTGAGGGAAGCATGTTATTTGATGCCACCGTCTGTAAACTAAAAGAACGTTAACCATTCAGTGATGGATACACGTGTTTATAATGGGGTTCCATTTCTTCATCCACAGAAGAACCTTTGCTCCTTGATATTTAATTGATCTTGGTAATGAGGAACATTTTTTTTTTTTCAGGGAAAGAAGTTATTATCAAATAACAGACACAAGCGATAATACTTGGATTAAAGTATTCCATCAACCCCACTACTAAAATGCAGCTACACACTGCCGGCAGATGCAGAAGCTAATTCACACTAAAAGGAGAATGCAGGCTATGATAATGCCGAGTCGGTGCTCAGTTCTTGCAATGTTTTCACACGGCTGGCCTTTATGTGGCCGATGCACCTTCAAGGTTGTCACTCGGAATCAGAATCACACTTTTTACTTCCCTCCCTCTTGCTTTTAAATTGCACCATGATGAGCTAATCATGAATTCACAAGGTCATTACACAGAGAGCTAGAGAAATCGCCAATGTTTCTGTTGTTTCCGCTGCAAACGAGGAAACACAAAGGAATGTCAGTTTTAAGAGCTCCTTTCCAAGCTGACAAAAACAATTTCAGTGTACATTTGCGGCTTCTGCCCAAGAACATGAATATATTCCTCTGATACTTCCCCACACCCACTCTGATCAAAAGTAAATCCGCAAAATTCCAAAGGGAAGACACTATTTCTGGTCCTGGAATTGGAGCCTCTCCAAAAGCTACGGAATGATCTCACCCAGCCTACCTGTCAGGGAATGTGAGCCAGTACCAGTGCAGGGGGAGAAATAAGCACTAACGGAGCCTACTGTGCCATGAATTCACAGAAGAGGTGGAATTACAAGAGTTGAGAATGGAACAGGAGGAAACCAAAGTTTGGCCAATGGAAACACCCGGATGACAGTTTAGCAAGCAACAGAACATAAACCTAGGAGCCCGGCCCTACCCTCAACCCTCCACCTGTCACAGTGTAAGCACATACCCCCTAAAGTCTTACTCCATCTAGGGTCTTGCTCTGCTCCTTCTTCCAATTCAACACATCTTCACTGAGCATCAGTCCCATGCCAATGCTTGATCTAGGCTCTGAGGATACCAGCACACAGAAGGCCTCGACACTGGGGAGCCTATGTTGACTAACTACAAAATGTAGGCTATTTAACAGAAGTTATGAGTGAGTAGGGACAAGGGAATGAAACTCCATCATTACTGTGAATACATTTAGTAGGATCCTTTCTTACACTTAATACTGTGTAACTGTCTCATGCCACAGTCCCAGTGGGTCCCTTAGTAAACACCTAAGCACTGACATTTCCGATTCCAGGTGTCCGAACACTGGTTTCAATGCACTTTTCTGACCTCTTTCTCCAGAAGTCCCTTTCATGATCTTGCTGCTGAAGGTAGGTTACTGACTGGCTGGTCACACCCACCTTACACATTCCTACTCTGAGAGCTGGCTCATGAGCCATCCTTCTGCTCTGCTTTGGCATCTGTCACTGGTCCATATCCTATCCCTTGTTTAAGCAGGCTTAAATGTTTACTTGATATGACACATGAGGGGTTTTTTTTTTGGAAGGGAGGGGGTAGATAATATCAAAGTGGTATCAGACATTGGTTATTTTTGAACCAAAGATAAAATCTAGGGTGAGAATGGGGAAGATATTATGAACTCCCCGCCCCCAAAATCTGGTTTGTAAGATTCTTAATAACTGATTGCGTATATACCCTGGGATTATGTTAGCTTAAACGGACTCGAACTTGCTGAGTTTCAATAAATGCTGTGTGAATTCACTTTTTACACTTATGAACTGACTTCCCTTAAGAAAGCAGTGGATGCAAAGCAGGCAATACAGCCCACAGCTCAGTCCCAGCATTGGGAGAACCAGGTAGGAGGGCGGAGGCTTTGCAATGTATGGATGAGTTTGTATCTTAAATGTTCTGCCCCTACCCAGGAGCCTCAAGCGAACACTGAGCTTTCCCTTTTGTAGGAAATGCAGGATGTATGAAAGTTAAATACGCTTTAAAGAACTCAAATACATTGTGGCATATCCATAGGCCTTTATCGTTTCAAAAGGCCACAGCTCTTGTTCATCCATGGCTTACATTAAAAACAACTATACTGGTTTTTTTTTTTTTGGGGGGGGGGGGTTCTGAAATTCTGGATTTAATTTTTCTGTCCACTATGGATACTATCCTGGTCAGTCCTCACTCGTGTGATGTCAAACTGTTTGTAACGTGCTATAGCTCGACTTCTAAAGAATACTACAATCTGGGGCTAAGAGTGTCAGTTCAGTGTGCACTGTTCTAGCAACAGACTTGAGTTCCATTCCCAGCACCCTCTCTCTACACCAGCCGGGGCATCTGGCATCCCTGGCTTCCATAGGCACTTACCCTTACATGTACATACCCACCTGTCTACCATCCCAAAGTCCCCAGACATACACATAGTTTAAAAAAAAAATTAAACTTTTAAAAATATACTACAACTCATCCAGATGACTGTTATTGCCTTCAAAGCATCCAGCACAGGGCTTTCAGCCTTCCTCAAATGAGGCAGTCATTTCTCTGGATGATACCGAAATTTCTCTTTGAAAAGGCCTAGAAGGCTTTTAAGCATTGTTTTTTGTTCCCCTGAATATAATTAACTGCAGTAAATACTCTCTCTTGAGAACTGATGTGATTTGGGGGCAGGTGTTGGAGGGCGGTGGGGAGAACCAAATGCTGACACACTGAGCCTATGAGGACAGTAAACATCGAGGCATGCCTACGGAACAAGACTGTGTCACAAACAAACTCCATTTCAAAAGGATGGTTCCAAACCGGTGCTGGAAAACGGTACTATAACAAACATGGGACCAGTCACCGTCTCTACACAATGCAGACAGCCACCTCATTTTAGGAACCAATAGAAGATCACACTGAGAAACAGGGGCAGCCCACCTTAGCGGCCATTTTCCTGAAAGTTGGGTAGGACAGTATTAGTTTCTTAAGTTTCTCTGCCTGAGATGCCTTCTTCATTTCATCAGTGGAACCAACAAAGCATGCAGGTAGAAAAATAAATGCAAAAAAAAAAAAATGTATACATTCGATGTTCATACGTTACTTTTTTCCTTTCGAGAATTTTGAATTGAGTGAAGAAACCCTACAGAACTTCTACTAGAAGCTGCTTTGTTTCAAAGCATTCATTTGTTGGAACTTCCAGGAAAAGTCAGGTAACTTTTCCAAGGTCATGCTTCTTAGTAATTCTGCCACTTTACTTGATATCCTAGGTAAAGAACCTCAGGGGACGAAAACAAAGTATAAAGAAACAAAACAAAATTGAAAAAAAAAACCAAACCAAATCAAAAAACAAACAAACAACAACCACAAAAAAAAACCCCAAGACCACCAACAGATCAGCCTTGGGAATGAAAGAGTAAACAAACGCATAATTTATCATTTTTGCCAGGTTCAATAAATACTATTTTGATGTGTTAATAGCTTTTAAAAAGTAAACACATTAGCTATCAATTAAATAAACACGCTATTAAATGGAAGCTAGAAATGTCAATGGGGGCATAATTTACTAATTTTCTAATCAATGATGCTAATCACTGTTGGATATTAATCAGGGAGTGGACATTAGCCATACCATAGGTGATCACTTATGATCACAGCTCCTAAGCATAAACACAATCAAAGTTAAAGACAAAGAGAGGACACGACAGAAACACCTTGTACTTGTTATAAATAAAGCAATTTGCCATGAGCAAATATGGGCATCTCTGCAACCGTCGGTGGTGGCAGTACTGTGAAGGCTCTATGTAGCCGTCACATTCCTGGTCACATCAGTCAAGGGAGTTCACATGGAATACAAAGGTAGGACTGAAGACAGGACAATCCTCATTGGCGACCCACACTTCGGTGGCAGCAGTGACCAGTGATGACTGATACAAACTTCAGGCGAGTGTAAACATGGGCTCTGATCTCACTCTGTGATTTAGTGATTTAATAACCTCCCCAAAACTATTTAATCTCGTTAAGCCTCACACACAATGCAAGGGGTAAGGGCATGGTTTACTTCATGAATCGCCCACTACACACATATTTAGGGTCCTGGAGTCTACATACATCTCCAGCCACTCTCTTGGGAGAAAGAATACGACCTCCTCAGGTTCTCACAGCATGGGATTCATTAGAGTAGTTAAGCACATGGTTTGCTCTGGAAGTCAAGTGTCTGTATAAAGGGTTCATCGTGAAGCCTGTAGAGTGGTCCACCTCTGCAGGTCCAAGCACTCTGGGATCTGAGGCAGGAAGATTCCAAGTATGTAGTCCCCCATGGCTACACTGCAACTTTGCTTCAAAATTAAAATAAAAGGGCTGGGCTATCTAGCTCAGGGGTGGGGTGCTTGCCTGGCATGTCCAAAGCCCTGAGCTCCTATGTTCAAACTCCAGTGAAGTAAAAAGAAAAGTCAGAGACATAAAGAAAACTACACACACAACGGTCTGTCGCAGTGAACTGTTGCAATCACTGTTTGGTTTTTGCCTTTCTACTAACAAAAGTGAAGTCTGAATTAAATGATTCTCAAGGTTCTTTTGGTTCTTAAGGTCTCCAATTTTTAATGTATTTTCCTAAGAGAACTTAGTTATATTGTTTGTTTGGTTTTTTTTTTTTTTAAGTGTGTGGGCTGTTTTGTTCGTCAGGGCAAGAGAACAGAAATTCAGTCTCTTTTTCTATTAGAAGATCACTCCCTGTCTCTTTGAGCAGTAAGTAAAAAAAAAAAAGAAAAAAGAAAAAAGAAAAACATTCTTTTTTTTTTTCTACCCCAGCCCTTTTGACATAGTGACTTTACTCAAAACTGTCATTCTAAAGAATGTATCTTCCCCAGCAGAGGAGAAAGTACATTCCATAAAGTGCTTGCCACCGGGCAGAAATCTCCAAATTCAAATCTCCCCATCCACATTAAAAAACAGAGGACAGTGGTGATTCCTGGTACCATGGGAGTAGAAACAAGAAGCTCCCTGGAGTCACAAACTAGACAGCCAATCTTAGTAGACAAGGCTGGGTTGTCGAGCTGGGTGGTGTCCGAAGAAAGACAACTGAGGTTGACCTTTAGTATCTACTTGGATGTGCCCAAACATGTGTGCACACACTAACACTCACACATAAATAAGTCTTCTGTTTTATCTAGTCTGACTTTTGTTGCTATTATCACTGAGCAAAACCAAGCTGGCGAGAGGAGATGGTTTATTTCAGTTCATGGTTTATAGTGCATCATCAAGGGAAGCCAGAGCAGGAAGCCAAGGCAAGAATTTGGAGGCAGGACCTGAAGCCGAGGGCACAGACCTCCAGAGGAATAGCGCTCACCAGTCTGATCCTCACAGCTTGGTCAGCTTGCTTTCCTTACACAACACAGGACAACCTGCCCCAGGGTGGCACTACTGCTCACAGTGGCTTGGGCCCTCCTTCATCAAAAATTAATTAAGAAAATGTCCAAGTCCTTCTAGTTTGTGTCAAGTTGACAAAAAAAAAAAAAAAAAAACCCACACACACACATTTAACCAGGCCATGTTCACTGCCTTACCCCATCAAAAGACTCTCATCAGAAGTTTCTAGTTTAAAGCACGTATTTGAGGCTAAAAGGGTAATACATAGCTATTCAGAAGGGTAAGGCCTGAGGTCTACTATAGTTCAGTTCAAGGCTCTTTGGAAGACCATGCAACCTTATTTCAAAAATCAGAAAAGCCTTTCAGGGTTGGAGGTGTAACTCAAGTGTGAGCGGTACTTCGTACATACAAGACCACTAAGTGTCTTTACCGATGTTAACTGTGTGAGATTTGTTTTCCTACTCAAATGTACTATTAGGACTCTCTTTTAAAAGTCCTTAC
Source organism: Arvicanthis niloticus (assembly GCF_011762505.2). Classification (NCBI taxonomy): domain Eukaryota; kingdom Metazoa; phylum Chordata; class Mammalia; order Rodentia; family Muridae; genus Arvicanthis; species Arvicanthis niloticus. The sequence goes on from NC_047673.1 coordinate 38,668,100, forward strand.
CCAACAGCTACCTGAAATTCAATTATTCAAAAATCTCACTTGAGTCAAAATGCAAAGAAACAGAGTTATTAGTTCAAGAAGGATTCCAGGAAGCTAAAACTAAGGAAGTTAATAAGACTAGGTCTGAGCAGAGTCCTTAGTCAGAACCTCTCTGCTCCTGTTTTAGGCACAAATTACAACGTCCAAAACGAATCTTGGTTACTTGATGCAGTAGTAAGAAATGAAAGCGGAGAGAAATGCAGAGAGGAAGAATGGAACCCTTCTTCAAAGACTTATCCCTGTATTTGAGTAGTTAACTTTAAATAGCTTTATATAGCTAATTTTAAATAGTTGAAAGAATTTGGGAGTGTGCTCAACTCGATTGCAGGAGGCCGCAGTTTTGATCCCCAACTAGATGGGTGGGGAATACTCCAACAACAACTACCAACAACTACAACAACAACCTGATACTCACGAGACCAAGTTGAGAGTCAGAAGATGACAACGTTCAAATTACCATCTGACCATTTACCACCAGTGGAACTTTTTTACCCTATAAAAAACCAGTTTTCCCATCAGCAATATGGGAAATGAGATGTTGTGAGAAAACCAAATGGGAAGTGTACAACATTTAGCCCAGTAAAGGCTCAGAAATGGGACAGAATAACAAGTGTAGGCATTGCCAACAGAGGGCCATTCATACCTAGCCTTCAACAACCACCAAGAAGACTGCTAATACTTTTAACACAGACCAATAAGATAACCAATGCTCTCACAAGAATGACTTGCAGTCACCAATAAATCAAACTGTACTCAGTATACTTGTTCAACAAGCGTTTCCCGACAACTGTTGCCTCTGTATCAAGGATGACGCTGGTATGTAAGGATGACTAAGACAGGGCTGTGACCTGAAAGAACTTGTCCCCTGCTGGGGGAGAGCAATGTAATCGGATGACTGTGGCTATGACTTGGTAAGTGCTATTCAAAAATGTGTATGGGGTGCCAAGCAAGGGCAGAAGTCGACTTTGCCCCAGACTTTGCCCCAGGCAATCTGTCGGAAAGGCTTCAGAGAAGACAAGCTAGGCAAGCAGATTCTTGGCAGACTGGTGAATAGGAAGAGGGACCGCCCACAGCACAAAGGCTGCTGGTACATGGATGGAAGGGACAGAGCAGCGGAGGCTGAGGCAAGATCAGGAAGGGTCTGGCAAAGAATCAGAACAATATCTGGAATGATGGCTGAGGTTGGAAGCTAGGCAGGCAGAAGGCAAGGCAGCCATGTGGTGGACTAGAGAAATGGCCTAGGAGAAGACTGGCTGAATCTGGCCCTTACATGAGAGAACAGGGGTTACAATAGTTCATAACTCAGTTATGGTTTTCCTTCAATAAAATGCCGTGTTTTTTCTTCAATAAAAGGTTCTTAATGCAGTAAACCCAAGATTTAGAGGGAAAAAAAAAAAAACAGACATAACTCCTGAAGTAACTATTTTTAGTGACTTTGAGTTCCTGAAACTTGAGTGTTATATAATTCACAGCATGATAAAGAGTTGTCTCCAACAAAGCTTGAAATAACATTTCAGGTATTTGATAATGGGTCCTCTCTTTTTTTTTTCTCCCTCCTGATAAGATTTGTGTTTAGTTTTCATTAACTGTAACGAAGGAGAATTTAGGAAAATGTAAAACGTTAAGCCAACCCCCAATCCGTAATGCTTGACAGCTCAGCCTGGGAAAACAGAAATTCTTACCCGCTACACTCGATTGATTTAACTGAAATCCCCCAAAAGGCTAAGTCTTGTGTCGCATTTTGGAAAACTCCCCTGCCACTGGGCAATAGGTGTGCAAGTGTTTAAGCAAGAATTTTTGTTTTAGTAGCCTTGATATAAGACACATCACCAGGAAAATATCAGCAACCAAGCTGAGAAATATGAATTCTAAATCCTACCATTTTGTTTTTAGGTCTCAAGGGGAAGTGGTGACTCTGCCCGCCATGATAGCAAGAGAGCTCCTAAAATCTGAATAACCTTCAAGTAAACACACCCAGGCACTTGCTAAAACAAACATTTTCCCCACTGCTGAAATTAAACTTGGCAAGTCCCCTTAGTAGCTTGAGAAACAATCGGAGAAACAGCAGAATGGCAGCCTCTTCGCACAGAAGCCAACCATCATTAGAAGACCCCTTAAAAGCAAAAACAGAACGGCCAACCGGTCTGATCACCTTAATTTTTAATGAAGGGGTTTCTCCATATACGCGTACCAGTATACTCGAACTAAAGTTGCCAAGAAAAAAAAAATCTATCAATATTCTGAAAGAAACCAAGTCTAATTTTACCATTCAACCTGATGTTCACCAACAGGGAAACACAAATGTGTGAAATATAGAGGAAGGCACTGTGACAAACCAATATATGAAAATCCGTCCGCGGTGACTGTCATAAAAATGGCCAAATGGCTTTTTCTACCCCCATCAAGGTCACTTTCCTGATGTTGGGTTCAATAAGATGATAATGCATCTAACCACTCTCCCTGCATCTGACTTCAACCTCACCAATCCAAATGGCTGTGTTTAACTACCCTGGCCTTTCACCAGTTCCCTGAACAAAGACAATTAAGGAGACGTACTGCCTCCTACTATCACGGGAACTGAAAGACAAATAAACTTTTAAGAGCTCAGCCAGGTGTCCACTCCACTAATGTACAACTTTTAAACAGGAGGTAAAGTGAAATAATAGGTAAATAATTATAAAAGGTTAACCATATTAAATGTGTTGTATAAAGTGGTTCTGTTTTATTTAAAAGAAAGGCATTTTTTTTTTTTTTAAAAAACTGCTCAGACTACCTTTTATGGGCCTCTAGGTGGCATGTCCCCGCCTTCCTTAATATTTAGGGAGGGGATGATAATACTCAAGAAACTTTTTTTCCCTTGTAAATTATGATAGCATGTGACTTCCCAAATCTACCATTTAAATATGACCCGTCCACAAATGTTTGCCAGTTCATTTTCATTAACCTTTCCCTTCTGAAATTAATTTGCTATCATTTAAGTCTCTAACACAAACTATTTCTAGAATACAAAAGCGGGATTGCTATTAAACTGACCTAGCAAAAGTTAAAAGTAGCCATTTCAGATCTCAAATACTGGACTTAGAACCCACAGTTAGGTTTATAACTAAAGCCAATGTATAAACATCTAGTTTCAAGCAACTCTTTTTTTAAGGTTTAAAAACGTGTAATTTCAACCCTACTAAATGCATCTATAATCTCTATACATCCTATCAATATTAAAGGGAAAAAAAACTTCGACATGTCAAAAATTAAACTATGTATTTCAAGTTGCTGGAGACTTCAAGAAAGGCCTCAGATATAAGTTAATATTGTAAAAACTTTGTATTCTAAACAAAATCCCAGTAAGTCATACAAATTTTATTTATCTTATATTATCTATAGCAAGATAAATCTACAATGCCAAATAACCTGATACGACCAAATTGAATGAGTTTCTCATGTAAACCATCTCTTTTGGATGAAGGAATCAGATTGTTATTTTTGGCATTGAAACATCCATGTTTCTGGATGTGCAAATGCTTCAACAAAGAATCACAGCCAAAATAGCACTTATGATTGAATACTTAAAAGCTATGTTTATATGCTTCAGACCTGTCCAGATCAACGTGATACAGCCAAAGTCTAGATAATCCCCTTAATCTAAACCATTGGGAATCCTCATGTTCCTCTCTCCTAGTTTTCAACATCCTACATTTTTCTGTTCCTTTCTCTCTGCTGAGAAGTTCACAATTTGTTTTGTGACTATCCTGTATTAACCAAGAACCAATTCAGCAGGCAATCCTATTCATTAAGCACTCCCATAGTGGTGGCTTGGGTCTTTAAACCATAGCTATTGGGAAGTTCTGATCAAACTCAAAGTTCACTGAGAGGTTAAAAAAAAAAAAAAAAAAAAAAAAAAAACCTGTTTATTTTTTTTCTTAATTCTGAGCATCATGTGGCTTCTTTCAGGGTACCATTTTTACAACATACAAATATTCAGTAAGCATAGCCCATTTCTCTACTAAAAGTTGCAAAAGTACTCATGTCTAAGCTAAGCCAGAGCATCTGCAGCTAAATCTTTATCTAAACTACATGTGTATGTAGACACATACATGTATTTGCACAATCCCAGGGAAGTTGAAATATAGCATATTAGTGTAAAACAAATTTTTTTAAACTGAAGAAAAGTTAATATAAAATAAATTTAAATATAAGCGTAAAACAAATGACTAGACCGCTTTTTAGATTTACTTTTGGATAGAAGAGTAGTTTGTTTTAAAAAAAGGAAAGAAAAGAAAAAACTTTATTAACAATTGTTTAGTTAAAGCCCAGGAAAGAAAATAAATGACAAACATGAAGAGCTGATGTTCCAGTGTTCAATCTCTTAATCGCTGACCAGAGCTGAAAATAGATCCTTTCTCTGTACTAATTGAATGAGTCTTGTTAAACCTTTTGAAACGCACTTTAGAAAATGCAAGAATACAGCTTAGAACAGGTTCTTTAATTTGGGTCATTTTCTGTTGCTCGAAGTGGTGACGGTGCTTAGCAACGCTGTTCTGGTGGCCCCTTTTAAGGAAATGAATACCTGGAATACAGCATTTTAATCTATTTTATGGCATTAATTATCAAGATCACTGTATACAGCAGTGCCTCCCTTTGCCACTTTGTCTACATTATAAATGACAGATGTCCCTTGATAAATTGAATGTATTGTTTTGGATGACACCAGATCCCATGCACCTCCACAAGAAATAAAAAGATTTGTAAGAACATAAAAATAATGAAGGAAGCCAAAAGAAAGAAAGAAAGAAAGAAAGAAAGAAAGAAAGAAAGAAAGAAAGAAAGAAAGTTAGGTTAAATGGACAAAGACTTTACCACTGAAATCAGTATTCAGAAATCTATAAGAGTCCCTGTTAAAATCCCCCTTTTTTCCCTAAAGCTTTGAGAAAAACTAAATTCTATTATGCCATACACTAGGCCACTGGTATCTAAGAAACATGATATAACACTGCCAAAACTTACCTCCCCTCCAATTTTTTTTTTGGTAAAAATTTTCTAAATATTTTTTTAAATGATTTTTTTTTGTAAGAGAACTTTGCATGAGAACTAGTAACCAAGTATCTTTTAAATTAGATGAGATATTCAACTTCGAATTTATTAAAATGTGTTCAAAAGGCTCCTATCCAGAAGATGAGAAAAAAAGGTTAAAACATAACAGCTACCGAGTTGGCTTCTAAGAAATCAAACTACATTTTATACAGTTCACATTTTATTAATAATCAGTGTAACTTGTTAAAAAGCTAGTAATTAAATATTCAGGATATACCTGTATTTTCCTGAACGCAATTATCTCTGTTTAAAGTGTAACTCTTTGAACTCTCTCCCTCATGATTCCATAATTCATTTTAGAGTCCATGCCCTATAGAAGGTGAGGGGCTTATACATCTCCATCCCTTTCCATCTTCTCAGCCAGGATATCAAGTGACTCTTTGTTTAGAATGTATCCTAACTTTGGTCCTTAACAGTCACATTTAAAAAAAAAAAAAAAAAAAAAAAAAAAAAAAAAAAAAGCTTTTAACACTTAGTCCCCAGAGATGAGACAGGAGCCAGATTAACAACTTGCAATCATTTTTTTTTCTTTTTAAAATTTCAGTCTATCAGCTAGCATGTAATCAACATCTCTTTAAATTGATGAGACTTTCCCGATGGATTTCAAATCATCATTAGGTGGTGCAAATCACAGGATTTAGGGGGAAAAAAAAAAAAGGAGAACACAAAAAATCCGTCAAGTTTTTAAACTGTAAACACATGGACCGTGCTTGGGGGTTGTGCGTTTTAAACACTACAGTTGCACTTGAATGCCTGAAAATCTGAAGGTAAATGTGGGGCAGACTGAAGGTTGCACACCAGTACCCTACTCAGGGAAGCTTACTAAGTTAGCTGTATTTCTAAAATGCCTTCTCTGGATATTTTCAATCCCTTCTGAAGAACTACTTTAATAATTAGCTCACAGAGGTCTCTGGATGGCTCTTTTAAAAGCAGAGAACAAAAGGTTTATTTAAAAAATGAAAACCTTGGCTTGCACCAATGCCAGACGTGAATCTGCTTTCAATTACCGAAAGTATTTCCACTTTAGTGGAAGGGGATCAAATCTGCAACTACACCATCTTAAAACACTGAATTTGATTATATTAGGCTTTCAGAGACAAAATGACTTTGTGACACAGGCACATGCATCTGTATGTATCATTTATAAGATATTGCAGAGATAGACACGCTAGCACATGAGAGGGCGGAAATGTGATTTCTCGTTCTGGGAGCTGCAGCAGATCTTTGTCTTATTAAAATACACACACAAATAGGCGAATGATTTTTTTTTTTTACTAGAACTGCGTAAGTTTCCCTAACTATCCACAACTCTTTTTCCACGGGAGTAATCTACATCGAAGCACATCTGCAAAGTTGAATTTCTTTAGAGACTGTGCCCCTTAAAATCTTCTCACGACAAAAAGGGACGGAATATTTCACAGGCGAAAACCTGCTTTTTTAATTAGCAAGATTATTTTGTACCTTTCGCCCCCATTAAGCAATTCGTATGATGGATTTCGGTTAATGGAACCAAAAGGTTGATTCATTTACGTTCGAAGCAGATTTTTAAACATTTCTGACATGAATTATTCAAAATCATGATCGCTAAGACTTGCTCCAAACAAATTCCATAAGATATATGGCAAAAGTCAAAGAACACATGGAGGCTAAAAAAGAAGGCGAAAGAAAGAAAAAGACAGTTTTACCTCAAAGATTTGGACTACACATTACTCATTTTTGAAATCCACTTAATTAAAAATACCGGGAACAAAAGACTCCATCTCCCCGTGGCTACCTGCACCACTCCGGGTGACGGAAGAGTATTCGGGAAAGTTCTGCCTCCACCTCTTCTAAATCCTTAAATCTGGTCCCTCAGGGGTTAAAAAGCCACCTCATTTCAGATGCTAATGCTGCCTCTGCACCGATTTTCACCCGCGCGGAGCCTCCTCCCATATCGGCGCCACCGGGGAGAACCGACCGCGGGACCCCGCGCCGAGGGAACCGCGGAGCCGGGGTCCCCGCGCACCCGAGAGCTTGAAGCCGCGCGTGGAGCCACACTCGGAGCCGCGCGTGGAACCGAGCGAGGAACCGCCCAGGCCGCGCTCACCCACCTTGCCGCCGCGCGCCCTCGCCGTGGCCGTGCGGAGCGGAGCCAGGCGCAGCCAACTTGCCTGGGTCTGGAGCGGATCGCGTTACAGCGCCGGGCTCGGGGCTCCGGCTGCGAGCGGCAGCCAGACATGATAGGCTGAAGCTGCTCTGTTTACACCCGGCCGCCGAGGGGGCGGTGGCGACGCTTAACCCCTTCGAGCCTGGCCCCGCCGTGGCCGGCCCGCTGCTGCCTCCGCCGCCGCCGCCTGGCACTCGCCGGAGTCTGCACACACGCGCGCACGCATGCACACATGCACGCACAGACCTGCACACCCGAGTCGGAGCAGCCTGGAAACTGCTCACAAACTGATCGGGTGGCGTGCTCCGAAAACCCTAGAGGGAGCGGCAGCCGGTCCACACACACGCGCACACACACACACACACACACACACACACACACATTCACACACACACACACACACACACACACACACACACACACACACACACACACACACACACACACACTCACACGCGCACACCCCGAGGCAGCACTGTGCTCCAGTGCAGCTCGGCAGGCTGCTGTGCATCCTGCAAACGTCCGTAGTCTCCACCCGCTCGACTTTCCCGGGCTTACAAAGAATCTCCTTTCCCCGCGCATCCTGAATCCCGAGCCCTGCTCCGCCACGGTTCTCTCACCGCACTGGCTGTATCCCCGACCCGGGGGGACCGCCACTTCTCCGCCGGTCGGCCCAACTAAGTCCCGGCAGAGGCGCGCCAGCCCGTACCTGCAGGCGGGAGGAGTCCACACGCGGCCCGGAGTCTAGCTCGCCCGGCCCGGCGTGCGCAGCGCGTGGGTGGGTGTCGCCTGGGAGCGCCGCGGGGACCCGCGCAGCCCGCGCTCGCCCTGAGCCTCGGTCACGCCGCTCCGCCACTCTTGGCCCCTGGACGGCGCAGGGCAGCCGTGCGTCCCGGTACTCGCCTCCGCCCCCCCACCCCTCCTTCCCAGATGCTGGGGACGGTCACCAGGGGCCCTAGAGCAGGAAGCTTAAGACCAAGTGGTCTGAGCTCTGAATGAAGTGCAGGGCTGGCCAACCCTTATCTGCAACAGCTAATATGTTCTAACCAGCTTTACTTTTAAATAAAACACACTCCAATATTACTGCGCTTAAATTTTTATTCCCCAAACTGTCCCTTCCTCTCCTTGGGGTCCACTTTTATCATTTTCTTTTTCAGTGCCTCCAGTGCAACGTCATGCTTTTTAATTTCTCTTTCTTCTAGAACATTCTACCTCTTCCTTCAAACACTATCTCCAGCATGCCAAGAATGGCTTATCAAGGATTTTTAGATTTACCAGCGGGGTTTTTTCCCCCGGTTACAAAAGATACATATATAATATTCATTCATTTTAATCAATATATTGTTAACATTTTTCATTTTTCATTTTAACTCACTTTAGACCCCAAAAGATAATATTGTAGGAAACAAAATTTTTCAAGAATCTACATACTTCCACTCCCCCTTTTTTGGGGGGGAAGGATAATCACTTTCTATCTTCCCAGAATTCAATGATAACCATGTTTGTCCTTTTTTTGGCATGGGAGAAGACTTCGTATTAGCTTTCCCTCTGTTTTCATACTCCTTACACCTAAAGGTCCATGGCTGGGAATGCATTCCTTTCCCTGTAGATTTTCCCTTCTCAATCTCCATTACTTTCTCAGACATCCATCATCATACCTAGAAATAGCAGTTGCTACTCCATATTTAAGCAAATCATCTGCACCTTACTGTTTCTTTCCTTTCATAATGAAGAAGGCCCTTCTAAAAACCACGATTCACCGAACACATCTTATTCCAGACTGTGCTGGGCGTGATCGATATGGGACCTTTAATTGGCATTATTAAGATATCATAGAAGTTACTTTAAAATAGCAATTATTTAAAATTTAGACACTCCTTTGACAGTCTAAAATTTGAAGTTATTTCAAGGTTTTGAAATTCTCTTTAGTAAAATTGGGTCAAAAAAGAGAACAATAGATATTTTTTTAGGGCACTAAAAAAAAAAAAAAAAAAAAAAAATCCAAGCTCTTGAACAAATACCTCCCTAAATCAACTGTTTTGAAAAGAATCATTTCCCAGAATCTGCGATGCTTGACTCTTCTCGGGGTGGACAGCCTCAAGTCATTGCAAGTACATACTATATAACCTGAAAACAGAGCATGTAGGAGCTGTTCTTGGAGCCGTAGAGAAATTAAATAGGCAGAACATTGCATAGTTCAAATTTGCTAAGACCCAAGGGCTTGTCTGTCCCTGGGAAATGTATCTCTTGATTTTGATGACCACAGATTTGCAGATCTGAATCAGAACGGGAGAACACAAGAAGATGGACGGATGCTCTAATGAAAGAATGAATGGTCTGAAGAACTTAAATAAATCACAGTTTGGGGCAAGATGAATCTTAAGAAGACCGATATTTGGCACGCTCATTTCCCCAGATAAATGCTATGCAAATTGGTCACTGATTGATAGCATTTATTAAAATTCCAATTTAAAATGCTAATTGAGCAGTGCCCATTTATAAATATCAGATCCAGGTTAGGCAAATGTTTTTATGTAGCATTATATTGGAAGTATGCTACATATGTGTCTAGTTCTAGCTTTTCTGAATACAAAAGTGATTATTCCAAATTAGACAAAGACAACATCCCTTGAGAATTATCAAGGACTGACTTTCACAGAGGCTGAGAAGAGACCAAGGAAGAGATGTTTTTAAGCTGTTTCCTTTGCTGATATATGAAGGATGGTGTCTACATACATCTTCCAAGAGAAACCATGAGTTCGTGACCACACCCATCCACACAGCCAGTCACTACCATCTTTCAAATACGAGAGTCCACCAAAGGGCCCACAGGGAAATGTACAGACATAAGGCACACATTCAATTCCTGCTTTCTTCTATCATCATTGGCCGTATTGATGATGCTGGGGTTACTTAGAATTATGGATACTGCCTTTCACAACCGAAGTAGTTCCTACCGAGGATCTGCAGAATTCTCTACAATTGCACAAGCAGACACTATTAAATATGTTGAATTATGTGGCTATTTTATGTTGTGAATAAATAACCACATGGAATCATACTTGCAATATTAACTGAATCTTACTTGTAACTGAATTCAGTTCTTTAGGCATAAAACCCTAATGACTGCACACCACAAGGAAGATTTTTAAAAATGCATGAACCAGACCAAATCAAAGCAGATTGTGGTTTTTTTTTTTCTTTAAAGGGGGGCCCATGAATGAGCTGTTACCTCAAACTGGTACTAACTTTGCTTCATGTTCACAGTGCTTCTGGCCTCTCCCTAAGTAGGCCTACAGTCTTGAAGAATCAGAAGGCAAGTGAAACTAAGGTGTTTACATTCCCTGGTAATTATTAAGCACTGAAACCAGACTGTCAGAGATAGTAACATAAAATAAATCTCAAACACAGCAACGTTAATATATGACCACGGTGAAGCTAACAGTAACACAGAGCAGCTCACCCACGACAGCATTATATTGAGCATTTGGTGTGTATCTTTTTTTTTTTTTTTTTTTTTTCTGTTTTTGTCCTGGATATCAAACCAAGGTCTATGTGCTATGCTCTGAACTGGCACATACTACTTAAATTCTCTAAGCCCCTTTAAGTAAGCAGCAGTAGTATTTCATTTTATAGACAAGGATACTGGAAACTAAAGACGTTAAGACTGTACCCACCTATTTATAGGGTGCCAAGGTTTAGGCTAAGTCTCAGTGTGATGGGGTCCTGAGTCAAGGAGTCGTTTCACAGACTTGGCTCAATAGTTAAACTGGTTTTAAACGTGTAGCTTAATTTCTAAGCCAAATTTATCAAGGTAGGTTACATCACCTACTTGGAACCATGATGTCCCGGTTTACAAAGCATACAGATTGTAGATAAGAAAATCCTCTTTTGAAAATACTTCAAGAGGGTAAATAAAAAGGCGTACCAATATTAGTATCGTTTGCAAGCTAAAAATTTTATAGCAGAATAAAATGATCACAAAACATTCCTAAATACTTGATTTAGGGATTATCATGTGGAAGAAGGTATGTGTCTGTCAATTAGAAGGTCTCAGTTAAGAATTGTAATTTTATTTAAAAACATTGTTCCTTAAAAAAAAAAAAGTCAAAGAAACTGTTACCAAAATTACAGTATACTCACATCAACTGGTGTATAGTAATCGTGCTGACCTCGACTGATGCCTAATAATTATACAATTACTCTGGTCACATGCCCTGCATAAAATTTTATTGACAGTTTTGGCAAACTTTTTTTTTCTGGTTAGTAGCACACATACGGTCTAGCATTTCTCTATTATGAGTTGATTAAAAAATGTATTTAAAAATCATATTTCTGGTCCTATTTTCTAATCAAGTTCAAGGGTCATAGCCACAACAACAGAAATAAAGGCTTGAAAACAGTCTTGCCATGAAAGGCCAGTTGGTAATTTTGCATAGGTATCTTCAATGAATCTAAAGAGCTAGGTGAGTCTTTACCCAAAATATTCATATGTATTTTAAAACGATATGAAACAGCCACATGTGAAAACGATTCCTCAGATGCAAGTTTCTTTTCTTTGTTTTCAAAGCAATTAAACTTTTTTTTTTCACCAAAAAGAAAGAAAAGTCAAGTCCGTGATAAAGAACTGAAGTTCTTCGCTTTGCTTTGCGATCACGCCAGTGTGTAGCAAAAGAACTGCTCTTTATTTCTGTCCCCATTCAGATGACCTTGGGCAGCAGCCTGCTGGGTCCTAACCAATCTGGACAGCCACAGAAGCGGAGGAGGCAGGGACCAGGTGTCTGCGATGAAGTCTGGATTCCTTGCAGGGGGCAATCAGTATCCAAGAGGTTTGGTGACCGCCTGCCTCCTTACTGGCAGGCTTCCAAGTGGGAGAGACCAGGGTGAGAAAGGAGATCATTCCAACCTGGTGGGAAGCTAGACAGGGCGGGAGTGCAGAGCCAGAGCTTCAAAGCTAAGATGGCCAACAAGAGTTTTCAGGGGAAGGGATGCTAGGTACTGAATACATAGCAAGAGCTGAGGGCTCAGGCTAAAGGCCACCCAAAGACAATGTTAGAAGGTAGTCTCCAGGACTGAGCAGTATAGACCCTCATTCCATCTGTGAACTTCTGGCCTCTGGAAGTGCAGGGGGAAGGAAGCGGGAAGGCGGAAGTAACACTGTTCTTCTCCAGCACGGGAGTGCAGGCAGCAATACTAATTCCCAGGCCCACCCAGGGATGGCACTGTCTGTCTATCCATGAAGGGCAACCTACTGGGGTTCACCTAGTTTCAGGTCTTGTAAATAGGAACACCTCCTGAAGGGGTATTTTGTATTCGTTCTCTGACAGTTCGAGTTTAATAAATACAGATGTGATACATAAAACGTAAGTGATTCCAGTTAAGCAGCAATGTTCTCAATCTGGACTATTCATTTTCAACCATTGCTTTTCCCATGCTACAAAAACACTGGCCTCGGAACCGTTGCAGTTCATGTCAAAAAATTAGGCGGCATGCCTGTGAGGTCACATAAAGCACTGTACATTTTTTTTCTTTGTCTCAGAAAACTTAAGAGCTACTTATTTGTGAGAAACAGTGATGGAGCTTCGTCAGAGGATTTGTCTGTTCTGGTACCAGACCCAGGTACCAGTCGGTTCCTCCCTCCGTGTACTGAACACAACATGGAAGTCATATAAACTTTGATATTTACCTTTTAAATTTTATAATCTCAAAATTTTTTTCACGTGATCAATAGTCTTAATCATTTCTGGATCTACTTCGGAGAACGCATGTAGATAATCCACAATGTGTTGGTTTGTGGTGTTTTCATGAATTGGACACATAAAATATGTTTTTAATGAGTTCTTTTGTTTTGTGAACATAAAGCACGTGTAGAATTCTTTATAAACATCACTTTGCTATATGCTTGGCATGGCTCCTTTTTACCTGACCAATCACAGCTTGGCCATAATGTGACATAAAGGAATTTCTTCCTTTTAGCCTTTCCTGATTGGCCAGGACAAGCTGAAGGTCTAGCTGTGCCTCCATTGAGCTTGGCGAATATCTCTTTCTAACCATCTTTACACCATATTCTGCTGCCTGTCTTCTTGTCCCTAACTCCTTTTTGACCATAAACACAACATAGTGACAGAGACTGCCGGGTAAGGAAAATGGCAACTGAATGATTCTTTTACCGACTCTGTAACAGGTACAAACAAGGCACTATGTAGGCATTGCTTTGTGGATGGGTAGATCACTAGAAACAATTAGTCCACACTAGAGAAACACCTTGTCAATCAAAGTTGTTCAAAGATTTGCATTTATTAGACTATGATGTAACTGTATTTATTAGACTATGGTCTCTCTCTCTCTCTCTCTCTCTCTCTCTCCCCTTCCTCCCTGCCTTCATGATCTGGGACTGAGCACAGGTTGGTGAGGCTGAACAAGAATCCACATTGCAGATTAATATTTAGGACAATAGAAGCTCTTGAAATTGGCAGAAAGAAACAATTTATGAGCTAAAGGATAATAATTTCTAGAACAATAATGAGGTGAGTGCCAGATTTAATGGTTCAAAAGAAAACAGATGTGGAGAAAGAGAGGGAGGAGACTAGTGTACAAGTTAACATTTTCCTTCTTTAGAGCTTCTGTATTTTAATTCCCCTCACATTAATTGAATGACTACGTGCCCAAAACACCTTAGGTATTTTTAACTGAAAAGACATCCTTAGTTCCACAAAGAGACAAGCTAGTTAAAACTTGGAAAAAATACTATGCCTCAATTATTTAAATGTTCTGGGCAGGGGGCAGTGGTAGGGACAACTGTGGCAATTTTTTTTTTTTTAAAGACAAATTCCTAAAGAGGGTCTGTACCAATTTGTAAAAAATCAAGTATGCCTAGACTCTTGCTAGAAGCAATTTCAGCAGGAAAATCATATAAAATATAGGAGGTTTTTTTTTTCTTCCTTTTAATACATGGTTGGTAGTGAGAAGGTGGACAGAAAAATTGTATCAATAACAAGTAGACACAGAGACTTCTGGGTAAGGAGGGTATCGGTTGTTTGTCTCATTCTGAGAGCTTTGAGCTTCTGAGTGACTATAGACTTCTGGAATCATCTTTCTCTTAGGAGAACTGGAATAGAAGGAACAAAGTTCACCAGAATTTTTGGACGGCAAAAATAAGGACGTCTATTGATACTAAACTAACTAACCATGGCTGGAGGCTTTGACAAACAAGAGATCATGACCACTGATGTGCATGCTCCCCTGGAGACTCTGACACCAGACAATCCAGACACTTCAGAGCCCATTACTCATGGTAATTTGACTTCAAAATGGAAACCACTATGCAAACCCCCAGAGCTATGTTATTTCTGGCCAAGGACCTTTTCGAGATTTTCAACAAAAAAGTTTGTGCAGTGTGATCATTTAAATGAACTTCAAAGATGAAGGTGAAGTAAGCTGGAGTATTTTAGAATTAATTCCATAATATTATCTATTAGGTCACTATATCCCTATGTCACTTTAACTACAGTAAGACCGGTTTGGTTCAAATGATGTAAGCAGACTGGATAAGCAGAAAGGCTCTCAGGGACAGGCCCAAGTCCATGTTAAATAATCACACCTTCAGGGGGTCTGTATTCCACAGGGGAGATTGGGTAAGTCTGCTTCAAAGACTTTCTGGCACGGTTTCAGAAGGATGCTTCGGATTAGAAAGTCTCCTACCAGAAAAGTACAGTTGGATTAGGGTGTGATTAATAGTAATGTATAATAGTGAAAAAGAATCCTAAATTAGAGTGGGACATTTATACAATACAAAGCTAATTCTACTGCTGGTGATCAGCTCTAGCAACTTTAAGAAACCATGAATTCTCAATGTCCATGTTGGGAAAAATCACTGGTTGAAATTCAGATAAACAGGTGTCTTTGTATCCATGGTGTAGAGTACCCAAATCAACATCCCATGGCTGCCGATATAATGGACTCACTGTAAAATAAAGGAACATACAGCAAGACTGCATCAATAGCTTCTACACTGAAGCCAGGCAGGGTGGCCCACACCTCAACTCTGAGCACAGAGTCCTGATATTTTAGAGTTCAAGGACAACCTGGCATATGTAAGGAGAGCTTACCTAAAAAACAAATACGTTTTATCTATAAATACAGCACGTAACACCTTGAAATGACTAAATGAATGGTTAGAAGAAACGTCACCAATTCTCCAGAAAAGGGGAAACCTGAGATCTAGACATGAAGCCTCTGTCTGGCTCTATGGTGTTGGGATGTCTTTATCTACGCTATCCCTGTATAAAAGGAGTCTTTTTTGATTTCTGCATTCTTTATCTTTAAACGGCCATCCTCTGTCTCTCTGTCTCTCTTAATTTCTGTCTGTCTCTGTGTCTCTGTCTGTGTCTCTGTCTCTCTGTCTGTCTCTGACTCTCTCTGACTCTCTCTCTCTCTCTCTCTCTCTCTCTCACACACACACACACACACACACACACACACACACACACACACACACATCTTGTCTCAGATACCCTCTGTTGCACTTGGACTAATATGTAGCCAAGGCTGGTCCTGGGTTCTAGATTCAGACTCACCCCGATTTGCTGGTGTGACAACCATTTACCAGCACTCCAGACTCAGTTTCCTTTGTCCTGTTGCTGTTTTGAGGTTGTTGGCCTTGTCTGTGTGGGGCCTCACACACTAGGCAAACGTGCAGCCTCTGAGCAATGTCTTCAAGGCTCTCTGGTTTGTCACAATATCACTCATTTCTGAGGGCTCTTTTTTTTTTTTTCCTACCCTAGTGGTGTCTCAAGCCTGTGACTGTTTTATTTGTTTGCCTATAATATAAATTCATTTATAAATTTCAGGCTAAGGATTCATTTGTTTTTAAACACTGAAATAAAGGCTCCTCATAGCCATTTCTGAATGTAGCCTACTCAAGGAAGATAGGACATTCAAAATACCTAGCTTTGTCTTAATTCCATTTCTTATGTTAACATTTCATGGTTGGGAAATAGCAGCCATATTTTAATGCATATGGGAGTCAAGATGGCTGGGGGACAGAACTAAGTGGAATAGTTCATTTTCATTTATGATTTATTTTATTTGTGTGTGCATGAGCACAGGGGTGTGTGTGTGTGTGTGTGTGTGTGCATGTACTCACAAGCATATGGGTGCCCATGAAGGCCAGAAGAGACTATCAAATTCTCTGCACCTGGAGTTACAAGCAACCATGAGCCTCTTAAAGTGGGTGCTGGGAATCACAATACAGTCTTCTGCAAGGACAGCAAGTTCTATTCACCAATGAGCTATTTCTCCAGTCCCTCAGTGGTACAGTTCTTACCTACTTTACACAAAGACCCAATTTTGATCCAATTCCTAGAACTGAAGAAAGGTGAGCGCTGTTGTTTGTTTCTTCAAAGAATAACACTGGTCATTTTTGAGGAGCTAAGAGAGATGACAAGGTATATGTGACCTACCTTACCGTGCACTCAAGACATTGTAGGTGACAAGGACACAGCCACAGCCATACAATATATGTTCATTTCTCCTTCTCCTTTACATCAGTCATTTACCACTTAATGGCAGGCATATGTTTTGAGAATTGAGCCATTGGACAGTTCTGTCACTGTGTGAATTCTGCACAAACTTAGCAACTATAGGCCAACTATTTGGTATGGCTTCCTGATACAATTAAGGCCCAAAGTTACCAGGAATTGCACGAGGACATTGCTGGGATACCACGGCAGATGGTAGTATAATATATGTATAAATTAAATTAATTATACATTTAGTTAAATTAATTAAATATACATTTAAACAAATAGAAGTTAGTAGATTCTTAAGTAGTGCTTAGAGATGAAGTATAACACATAAATACATTAGCCTGTGACGTCACCTTTACAATCATTATCCAGTTTTATATTCTTGATGTAATTGCCCACCCTATAGTTTTATACAACAGTGGCACAGAAGGCTTCCTAACACAACCATCGCCACAAGCACGCGAGTAATGGTCTGTGTTCAGCTGTGATGAGGGCTACTTTGTCATGAGTGATGGAAAAATTTCAGTTCCTAACAATCCCACGGGCCCTCTGTCCTCGATGTGGTGTGTTGTTAACTGAACAGTCATGGTGCTACACATGACCCCTGTGCTGTAAGACTTCCTTTAATGACTCCACATCCTCTCTCTGGGTTCAAATAAGGGGCTCAACTAATAGGAGTCTCTCTGTGACTAAAGGTTGAGTGCATCGCCCCTTTCCTGCATGAAGATGTAACATAGTATCACCCCATACCAGACCCTAGTGGAAACTTACAGACCTTGCTTTTGCTCATTCTTCAAACAGAACAGAGGCCCGAGGAGACCCTACACGTGTGGCAGAGTCTCATTCATTTTATATTCATAGGGTTACACACCTGGAAGTGTGCTTCTCTGTAGAAGGCAAACATATCTATTACTTATTAGTGATTCTAAATATTGCTAACATGGTGCCTCCTTAAGTAAAGAAGCGGATAGAGAGGCAGCGACATGTGACTAAAGGCATCTGCAAAGGCAAAACCTGCTGTCACGAGAAAATCAGAATCCCTTCCACCCCTTCACCGTCAAACATGAAGCTGCCCAGCCTCCTCTGATTAATATGAGATTTAAATTAAAATCATTATACCTAGCGGGGGTGTGTGAAACTTGCTTTTCTTGTTCTAAAATTAGAATGTTTATAATATTCAACTCTTTATTTCAAAAAGGTCAAGATGAATAGTAAAGTGAAGTAGAACACTAATCCATGTCAATTTTCTTACAATTATGAAGAAATCAACTAACTTCAGGCCCTTCGGCTGTGTGAGCTAGCTGTAGGTTCACCACCTCTCTTTCCTCATGAGGGAAGAATCAAAGATTACCCTTCCTGTGCAGAGGCAGCAACCACATATGCCTAAAAAGGGAATATCTGAAAAATTCTTAAATTCATTCTCGCGCCTCTTCTGCTATCTTATTTCAAGTCAATTTCCTAGGTTCTCACACTCCTCCCTGTTGGCAGCTGCTCCTTTGGGGCCTTTCTCTGGCCCAGAGAAGGCAGGCAGGGAGGCCCACAGTTGCCTGTTTAGCTGATGCCAGCCCTGTTTCCAAGCTGGAGACAGAATGTCTAATCTCCATATTATAAGCAACTTTCAATTGCCAGGATTTTAAAAAGCATCTTCACACTAGGTCCACAGGCTGGGGACTCCTAGCTCTCTTTTCATTGGGGATTCAAACAGTTTTGGGGGGTTGGGGATTGAGTCTCTTACAAAAAAAGAAAGAGACAACACTAACAACCGATTCACTCGCACAGACACTCCGCCGCAAAAAGCTTCACCTGGAGTGTAAACACAGAGATAGAAGCCATGCTATAAAAACACTGTACTTGTAGACTGTCTGAAGCAATACGACTGGAGGGAATAGCTTTCTCTAGCAGTCTGGCAGGAAGCATTGACTCCCTTGAACAAAATCATAACGTCCATAAAAACCACGGGACTGGCGAAGACCACCAGAAGAAAGACCGTGACAATATTTCCCCTGGTCCCCCAGCACAGACAGCTACTTAAGTGGAAACGGCATCTAACCGTCTTGGTTTGTTTGAATTTGCATCAGACTTTTCTTGGGATACATCCAGGATTTGGTTTTGCAGACTTCAAAGATACCAGAAAGAAGCACTTGTGCCTTGGCTATCCCTATGGAAATGTTCCACATCTCTTCTGCATCCAGTGTTCTGCTGATTCTTGCAAAAGCCAAGAGCCCAGATCCTAGGTTCAGCTAGGATGGCTGCATTGCATTCTTGGACTTCTTCAGAGTGGCCCAGCCCAGCAAAGATGACTGAACATCGCTTGGCAAGGATTCCTGAGGCTTCTCATTCAATTTTTTTTTTTTTTTTTTTTTTTTTTAAGAATGAATTTCTAAGTCTTTTGTGGTTGGTGTTCTTATTATACTGTACCGCAAAGAAAAATGTCCCCTGGACTAGTTTCCGAGATGCAGTTCGAAAAACTCAAAACAAGAAGAATGGGCTGGAGAGATAGCAAAGGGGGTAAAAGTACTTTATATGCAAGCTTGCAGACCTGAGTTCAGATCCCCCACACCATCCAAAGCCAGGCTGCTGTCTCAAACAAGGCAGAAGGGGTGGATTAACACTCGAGGTTATTCTCTGACCTCCACACAAACGCTGTTACACACATGTGACCATATTCACACGCAAATGAATAACACATGTTTAACATCAGACACACACACAAAAGATGGTAATAAAAGCTTTAAAAGTAAAATATTCTGAGATGTGATCTTTCCATTATAATTCTATGAAAATAAACCATAAATTTATACATGCAGGGGTTACAAATTTCCCCAAACCAGGCTCTTGTATTTTTTCTCTTTTACCCTGAAGTAATAAGCATTTCAACATGCTCTTCTCCCTCTGCTCTTGCTGTCTCCACTCTGAAGCCACACTGGCTTGTCCATCTTCACCGCTACCTCTAGCATCCACACTTTTCACGTTGGAAACCCCCCAACCTCTAAATCTCACTACATCTCTCTTAGAAACCCCCAGAATGGTCCCTGCATCCCCACTCCAATCCATACTCTACCTAAATCTTCCTAATGACGTATCTGCAAATGGTCTTCACAGTGCAAAATCATCCAATGGCTACTACTGACTGAAGAGTACAGCCCATTCCTTGGCCTATCATTTAAGGAAACCGCACTGTATCTCACTCTGGACAGTCTGATTTTTCTCAGCTTTGGCTCTGTGCTTTTCCCAGCATTCTCTGTGTCATATTAGTCCCTCTGCCTAAAACGCCCATACTCCCTGCTTTCCCTGTCCCTCCCTGACTTTCTAGGTCATTGCCATCTTCCAACATCTAAATCATAAATTCTGTTATCCAGCGGCTTCAAGTGCCAGCCAGGCTCCTAGCCAATCGCTTAGTGTCCTCAACAGGCTCTCCCCCTAGAAACTTTAAGTGCAACATGTTCAGGGTAATAATAAAAAATAATAACCTTCTGCAAACCTCTATGTCTTCCTGCCTTCCCTGCATCATAAAAGGCAACTTCCCATCCATACAAATGCTCAAAACACAGACTTGGGTGCCAGTCATTCTTGCCCATCTTCTCTTTAATCCATGCTCTCTCCCCCACCTCCCACAACCTATCAGACCATACGTTCTGCATCACGTTGACCCTCTGGCCACCCTCTTTGCTAGTGTAATCATTATATTTCAACTGCCTGCAGTTTAATGACCATCTTCATCTTTGTTACCCTCTACTACATTCTTCCTATTACACACAGAAAAATCCCCACAAATAAACTTAATGTGAACGCACCATTGTTTGACTGAAAAATGGTTTAAGGGACCATCCGCATTGCGCCTAAGACAGGAAACACTGAAACTCTTGAGCTGTTTGATAAGATGCTCTGTGATACAGCTTTTCTGTGAGTGGTAACTTCAAACATATACTGTGATACCCACAGCTTCTTACTTCTCTTTTATTATAACCTCTTTGTCCCTTGGTCAGCTATCCCTGGACCTTCATGTTCCAGTTAAAATGTCTCCCTCTCTAGTCCTGATGTTTTCTGTCTCCTGATAGTTGAATGTTATTTGGGTATTGCAAACATTCACTGTAATAAGAAAATTCCTAAACCACCGTATTCGTTCTGTACATATCATCTTGAAAATAATTCATTTTACTGCCCATGAGGGTGAGGTGTAACTCTGGGGTCAAGTACCATGGTAGAATGAACAAGGCCTTGGTCTGTGTCAGGATCACAAAAAGTAAGAGATAAATTGAGAATAATAAAACCCACCACCATTGCCACCACCACCACCACCAGGAAATGAAAGCTGGACCCAAATTTAAAACATAGTCATGATATAAATAATGACAAATACATAAAAATATTTCTATGTTTTATCACATTCTTCTCTATGACACACAGGAGCAATTTCTTATTATGTGCATGCATATAAATTTCACAGTGAAATGGGGTACAGCTAAACATTGCTTTGAAAACCAGACAAATCTGATAGGCACAAAAAAAATTCTCAGTTAGTCGTTACTACCCAGGAACATGGAGACCTGCTTAGCAGGCTCACTGAGTTCCCAGAATTGAAAGATTTAGAGAAAGAGGAGGCATTATCACTTTTTATACAGTTAATTATGTGTCACCAGTAGATGACATGTCTTCCTTCTGATAGGTATAGATTGTTTTCATTTTGGAGCCTCAATACCCCCAAAAAAATCTCAAATAAATTTTGAAAGTTAAAAAAAATGGAGTTAATTATACTTTTGGATAAATCGCCTCCGAATCTGCTGGGCTGGTAGACTAGAGAAAGTCCATTTTTTCTGGCAGGGGAAAAACATTGGACCTTGTTCTCATGTGTTGCACATATTTAGATGCACACACACACACACACACACACACACACACACACACAATCAGTGATTCCTATGCCTATTGGAGCAGAGTAGCACTTATACTAACATGAGTCCATTAGCAAGAATTAGCAAAGATGGGAAATATACCCACGATGCAAATTATTTTTCCTTTGATTTTTGTTATTTACTTATCCTTGAAGAAATCACAATACTGTGCTAGGAAAGTGAGCAGAATAAAAGTACTTTTCAAGTGCACCATATATTTAAAAAAAAAGATTTGACTGTTCTATAATGCAAGCATTTATGGAAAGACAGAGAGATTACCACACAGGCCAAACAAAGCTCTCCAAAGGTCCGTTCCCTTCTGGATTCTCTGCTTGCCTTTCTGGCACCATCGAAGTTGTTTGATGGAACCAGTGGCTGACCCAAAGAAAGCAAGTAGCTGGCCCAACCAGCACCACTAAGATGCTCTGCCAACCGCACTGTCCTCCACACAGGCCCTCTCTAACTGGATGAAGGCTGGTTAAGCTGCATCTTATCACCTCAGGAAGGTATTGGTCAAGAGATCAAATGAAGGAACACCAGTCCCAGTGGTCAGAGAAGCAGAATTAAAGGAGGTGGAACTTAGTCAAAAGGTGCCAACTTCACCCACAGAATATCTTGGTGCTCATCCACTTCCTGAGAGCTGACTGACGGACTTCTGGCGTGGAGTGATGGGCATTCCTTTCTTTCATGTCTACAGAAATGGATTTCTGGTTTTCCCCTTTCTCAAACAGCTGTGAAATAAATCCTTATCTGCTAGGTAACCCTCGTGTTCCTATATCTCTACTTTCCAAAAGCTGTTCTTTGAATCATGTAGGTTTTCTTCTCATTTTTGTTTAATTAATATTTAACAAAGCTAAGCGTATAAGGAATGGCTTTTTAGGAGGTGGAGAGAT
The DNA here is from genome assembly GCF_011762505.2 of Arvicanthis niloticus. NCBI lineage: Eukaryota > Metazoa > Chordata > Mammalia > Rodentia > Muridae > Arvicanthis > Arvicanthis niloticus. Next base: position 38,690,685 of record NC_047673.1, read on the forward strand.
GGTTCACTGTTTAAGAGCACTTGCTATCCTCCCAGAGGCCCCAAAGTTGTTGGTCACCCTCCAAGTTGGTTGGCACACATTCATTTGTAACTCCAGCTGTAAGAGATTCAAAACCATTCTCGGGTCTTCACAGGCACTCACACATATGTGCATACATGCACACAAACACACACAGGTACACACATGGACACACACATGTGCACACACATCCACATCCACACATGTGTATACACACAAGCATACACATAATAAATAATATAGTAAGTCTTTAAAATATGTTTAAAAAAGGATTATGTTTACAGAAAACACACTAGCATACAGTTTTTAATTGCCCCAAAATGGTTTGCATCACCATCTGTCAATCATATTTTCCTCTTGTGAGAACAGAAAGGTCAGCAAGTTGGCAAAAAAAAAAAAAAAAAAAAAAAAAAAAAAAAAAGTGACAGCCCTGGGGAGGGGCTTGTAGGTGGGATGAAAAGTCACTTCTCATGTACACAGCTGCGAGTAATGAATGCAACATGTTTGAGGCCTATTCTTGGATCAGTTCCCCAACATTTTAAACTCAACTTTTCTTGGCAAGATTATTTGGGGCCATACTGTGTATGTGTCTGAATTCCTTCAGCCAAAGCCTCTTAATATGAGAACTCAGCAGTATCACATTCTGTATAGATGTTACAACTCCAAATCCAGTCTGTTTTATGTGCCGTATGACTCAAGACTGACCTCTGCATTACTACAGGCTTATTTTTTAGCACAAAGTGATATTTATCTATGTCATTTCCTATAGCCATAGATAAAGACGGACACATATATTATCCTGTGCGTTCAGTGTTTACAGGGAATATATATTGAAGGAAGGCATTTTTAAGTGAATTAACAGAAAATGCATACAGCTCAAATCACAGCTTGACTTTAACCTTAATGAGTAATAATTCTGTTGGAAAAAAAAAACAAGCCAAGAATTTCTATCTTAAGGGAACGCGGCTTCCTCCCCCTCCCTAAGGATAAATTCCTCTCAAAATATACTTCTTCCCTTTAAGAACAAAGAAAAGCTTCCTTTCAGTTACAAAGCTGGGTTTTATAAAGTAAATTTTTGGAAAGACTACACATGCCACCAATGTGGTTTCAACCTTTAATATCTTTGAAAAGCCAAGTGCAAGGGAACAAAACAAACAGACATAACAACAGGGGCTGTGTGTAATGGACATACAAAAGATTGATGTGTTTCAAGACGACAAAAATCCATCCCATACTAGTGTTTTGAGCTAATTGTGTAGATCCACAAAGTCTTATTAGGTGGATCTCAGAAGCCATGTAGCACATGAAGAATGTGAATATCAAACCCAAGCATTAACACAAAGAGACTCTGAGAATAAGCTGGGAGCCATGAGCAGATGCCGCAGCACGAAAGGAAATTAGAAATATAAATATGTAAAACTGAAAAGCAAATATTTTGGAAACATGTTTGGAAATTCCATATTTTCCAGCAGATAATGAATATGAGAGTATTATTACATTTTCTTTCTGAACGATCGAGAGCTTCAGTTTACACTCAGATTTAAATTACCTACTTTAAATCGTACTTGTAAAAGTATGAACTCCAGGTTCTAGCTCATGCAAAGACTAAGAATATTTGTCAGAACAGATAATGGGACAAAGTCGCTTTCGCATACTATTAGTTATAGAAAATGGTCCAAATCCTAAGGCTGACAATAGAACACTACAATATGGGCCACACAATCCGAACCGCACTAGTTGGCTACAGCATGTATTCATATGGAAATTAATCTCAATTTGGCTTTCACTTTGTTTTGAAAATATAGCGCTGATGGTCCATAATTGAGATGTCTGACAGTTCATTTGCTCATTTTTTCGTAATACGCACGCAAAGGGATTGTGTAAGTATGAAGAGTGTAGCTAGATAACCCTTAGTCATTATCTTGGAAACTGTCTCACTTATCTTAAAGCTGTCTCCTATAATTTATAATTTGTGTTTCTACATTTGTGTGTGTAACTGCACACCTGCTTATTCATGCGTGTGGCTGTAACATGCATGCCAGGGCATATGTGTGAATAGCAGGTGAGAAACTTGGGTGATAATCCTTGTCTTTCCCTTGTTTGGGGCAGGGTTGCTTGGCTGTTCATGGCTGCATGTGTCATATATGTCCTACTAACTGGTTTAGTTTACAAGGAATAGCTTGTCTCTGTCTCCCATCTTATCACTGAAGGACCTGGGCTACAGATGAGTGTGGTCGACTCTCCCTGGATTTACATAGGTTATGGGACTTGGAACCCAAGTTTTCAAACTCACATGGCAAGTTCTATAGCCACGGGGCCATCTCCTCAACCCAGTTTTGTAATTTTTTCTAAAAAAAGGGTCGCATATCTATTCGTATTTGTCTTCAAAAATCAAATATTCAAAAGTGTGTGGCACCTTCTCTACCACTGTCCAGTGTAAGCCTGTGGAAGAAGCTAACCACCCAACCTGAGTCACTCTCAATCCACAGATTTGTTACTGTAGAATACTTGAAAATGTCCCCCCAGAACTGAACTGATGGTTCTCATGTAAATATTGGCACAGTTTAAAGTGGAGAGAGACATTCGCTCCCAAACTGAATTATGTTTGGAACATTTTTGGAAAGAAACTCATAGTGAACCATTATGAAAATTCTAATATGTTCTATTTCCATGTTGGATGTTTTTAATTCAACTTTATCAGTTACAAATTCAGTTGAGTTCATTCAGCAAAAAAAAAAAAAAAAAAAAAAAAAAAAAAAAAAAAAAAAAAAAAAAAAAGGCAATCTACTTTGATAGAGACCTGGAAGCACAAGGTCTCAGAGATTAACTAGGGATCAATCTGATCTTGACTAACCATCCTTGTGGGCACTTGGAAACATCTGGGTTTTATCAGCGACTCCAGAAAATGCAATGCATACCACGGTGGAAAACTGTCCTCCAGCCCCTCTCCCTTTCTAATGGAATGTTCTACCGAGATTTGTTTTATATGTTTGACAGAAAATAAATTACTAAGATATAAGAGATTATCTAAAGATTTGTGATCCTTACAGAGAAGGTTAACATGAGTTGGCCCGAGTTTGGCGTTTGGGGTATGTAAGGATACTAAGACTTTGGTGGTTGTCTAGGGCAACCACAACAATTTGGATGTTGGATTTTTTTTTTTTTTCGAGAAATAAAAACACAAACATATTACTCCAGAGACCAGTACTATAATTGAGTCTAGTGCAATACCTCAAATAATAGAAAAATGTTCTTTATCTCTCAAAGCAATTATTTAAAGAGCAGAGCCTAAAGAACAGGGTAAACATAAAGGGAATGACTCACAGACTATAAGAAACAGATACATTTTCGTGCAATTTGAAAATAAGTATCAACGTGCAATACTACATTTGGGGGGACATGTTAGGAGTCTTTATGATGTATGCTGGGATATGACACCAAAGAGACTATTCACTGTCTAATCTGTCTATGCTTAATGAGGTTAAATATCATTTTGGTACAATATAAAAGGATAGCCCATAAAGTAGCATTTCCCCTCTACATCAATATTGGTTTCCCTTTCTAAATCTTTTAAGTATCATTTACTACAAATAAACAAGAAGTTTGTGGACCATGACAAAAGAGGACAAAAGCGCCCCAATTCATCCCCAGAAAAAACATCTACTGCTCTCATAGGTTAACTTAGGAAGGGGTCAGTTTGGGGTCATTTTTTTTTCCCCAGGCAGCTTATTTTCTTTTAAAGGCAAGGACACAAGGCAGGTTCCTCATCATTGGTTGCATCCTTTTTTTTTTTTTTTTTAAAGAAATGAGTCCAAATGAGAGAAGACAGTGGTTGAACAAATGACAGAAGAGGAAAAGCCATAGACAGTAAAAGCCACAGAAGATCCTTTCTGTAGAATTCACTTCCCATGGGGCAAATCCTAGGGAGGGAGGCCTGCCTGAAGCCATTGCATGTGGAAGATGAGAACAGAAATTACATGGGAAAGTTGATGAAGGTGTTTTCATACTGCAAATGGATGCCAACATTTCACTTTTATATAGTTTTCAGTATTTTTACTTTCCCAAGAAGAGCTCCCGGTTGAATTATCAGTTTTAATGCTTCTTTAAAATTCTTTATATGGTTTAAAAATTTTAATTATATACACTGATCAAGTGACAACAGCCATGTATATGTACATACATATGTATATACAGATATATGTATATTCACACACATATATATACTTTACATATATACTATATACGGGCGTGTATATGTGCATATATATATATATATATATATATATATATATATGCCCAGACAATTGACAATCAGCTATTTTTAGTTTGTTTACCTATTATATCTATCCTCATTTGTTTTATTTTATTCTCATATACTATTTCAAGTGAAAACTGATTTTCCAAAAACATACCATATTTTTAAATCTCTGGTAATCTTGCCTTAAATTGTGCACCTTGATTTGAGAACACAGAAAGATAAAACAACTATACTGTTAACTTTCTTTTTCTCATTAATTGTAATATGCTAGCGCAATGGCTAAAGATAAAAAAACCATGAGTTCAATATCACTGAGCTTAACAGAAAGCTAAGAAACATTCCAATATATCTCCCTGTGCCTTAGAAGATGCCTCTTAGAAGATATTAAAATTACTCAAAGTCTCAAAATATTATCCACTGCCAAAAAGATTCCCTCAGAATCAAACATGTTATTGTGATAGTTAATAATAAGCAGGTGTTTTATGTTTTAAAAATAAATTGGCCATTTGGAGTTTGGAGATATAAATATATGAAGCTTTGGTATACTTTAAAAAACAAGAGTATTTTATACTGGCATTTTTCTCTTATAACTTTCTGGTCTCTGGCTTCTATTTCTACATTTGCTGGGTTTTTTGTCTGTGTTTTAAGAGACTGAGAGTAACATGGTTTCTCCGAAGTTACTGTATCTATCCATACATAATACAGGACATTACGGAACAGCCCCAAAGAATAAAGCCCTCATATTGTCCACAGCTGTGAAAACTTAAATAATATGGATTTCATATATCCAGAGATATTTGGGACTCAGCCTTAACTTATACAAATATCAGGTGATCTGGAAGAAAATGTTTTAAAGATGTGTGAGAGTGACCGATATTTTCTTTTCTCCCTCTAGCCCATCTTCCTTCCGAAATCCCCAGTGAGGAAATACTCTATGTAACCCAAACAGAACTCTGAAAGTTAAATGAGTTTAAGGATGTTTTTGAAACACACACACACACACACACACACACACACACATCACACACATACACACACACATACACACACACACACATACACACACACACATACACACTCATGCACATACTCACATGTGCACACACAGAGCTTGAGTAGCCGTTGTCCTGGCAACAGCTGTGTGTGTGAGTGTGTGAGACAGAGAGAGAGAGAGAAAGAAAGAGAGAGAGAGAGAGAGAGAGAGAGAGAGAGAGAGAGAGAGAGAGAGCGCCCAAGTGGGGAATGGCTAAGGAAACTGTAGAAATTAAAACCCAAGGGTCATTGGAAAAGGAAACCAAAACACAGCAAGTTCAAGCCTGCACCAGGATCTCAGAAAGGCCTGGGAAACAAAGACACTGGGTGCTCCCAGTCTCCTTTGAGGAAGATGGGTTTTAAAGGGAGTTTCCCCATGACACTAGGAAAGCCATCTGCCTAGCTACCTTTTTGTTGTTCTTACACTAAAGAGTTCCAATTACCTCAAATTGCTGAGGCAATTATCACTTTGAAGTTGGGACAGGGTTACCAGTGAAGAATGACTCCACTCCCAGGGCTGTGGACCCCCATCCCCCACCCCACCACTTCTTAAACTCCCTGGGTATCACAAGCTTCATCCCCTGTAAAGGAAGCTACAACAGTAAGAGTAATACCCTTTCCTGAACTGCTTTAAGTCTTCGGCAACTGTAAGGTATTATTTTTTTAATAAGGCTCTGATAGTTGTACAATAGGAGTAAAAATTTAAAATTAAAAAAAATTTTTTTTTAGGTCCACGTATATTTAGCACCTGCCCTCCCAGAGGCTGATCCCACTATGCTGTGAAACTGAATGACAAGTAGATTGTAATTTCAGGTTCTTCCTCCCAAACGGACTATTTCCAGGTCCCCACTAAATCCGGAGAGGATTCTTAAATTGGTTTCCTGGGACCATTCCTATTCAGCGATGCCCTAATTTAACCTTCATAATTTGCAGCCTGCACGTGAGGCATTCTTGAACAGTCTGAAGTGAAGAGAAATTCTCATCATAATTAATTTTTAAGGCATCAGGGACTTGGATTTGAGGTTACCAGGAGCCAACAACAGAAGCAGCCATGTCAGAGTAACAACAGGTCAAAACAACACAGTCCGCCTTTGCTGTCACCACCAAAATCAGTTCCTAGTTTCAAAGGATTCAAATGTGTGGCCTGATGTCATTCTCAGAGGACTTTTTGGAGGGTCATCATCCATTGCCTATTTGGCTTTCGTGGCTTCTAACACTACAGTTTACCCTCTTTTTGGGAAAGAATGTTAAAAATGTATAGCTTATATAATAAATTGATAAACAGCACCTCTACTGGGTTATAAAACATTTGTGTGGTGTTAGAAATACTCACTGACAAAGGAACATATTTGCATTACAAATAGTTTTTACACAGACAGAAAGGAAGACCAAGCTTGGAAAGGAGAGGGTTGGTTTTTTTTTTTTTTTTTGTTTTGTTTTTTTGTTTTTTTTTTCCAGAAGCATTTAAGAAGTTATGTTAAAACCATTTCTAGCCATAGTGGGATTCATTTCCCAGGACAACTGCCTTGGGGAAGAGCAGAGTTGCAAAGCTGGCAGTCTTACTTGACCAGCATCCAATGGTAAGCCAGTGAGACTAGCTTCAACCAGAATGGGGATGGGGGTAGGGGTAGGAGTGGGTGTGGGGGGTGGATGGTGGGGGTGGGGATTCTGTAGTACCCTTGTGACCCAGGCGGTCATGGTTTGGAGGACTCTAGTTAGATGTGGAGATGAGTTACTTTGTAAATCAAGACCTGACTATTCCTGGCTGATTAGAAAGACCTTTGATTGTTTCTTTTTTTTTTCCCCTTTTGTCTCTCTTTCTCCACAGCTCATTTCATTTTACGTTCTTTAGTCTCAAAAGAATCCCAATCAGCACAAAACGAATCTGATCCCTCTGAAAAGGAGAGACGGGATTTGTGTCTTCTTTGATTCTCCGTTGTGTTGTGCTTTCTTCCTTGACCTCAACAGGCAAAGGAGGAAGAGAGATACGGCCAGAGGCTAAACATTTACTAACAACCGTCTTCTGGATTCTTTCGGAAATTCCGAGTATATACAACCATGAATGGGAAATACATTTGTACAATCAATCTGGCTTTCAAAGTACAGGAGGAAATACGGGTGGGGGTGGAGCTGAGATTTAACGGGAGATTCTAATGTGCTCTGCCTTGAGTGTCTCCTAGCTTAGGCAACACTAGGCCATCATTCACTTGCAATAAGCCATTACTTTGGGGGATAATACACTCTCTACTTTATCAGTGTGGCTGTCTGGGAGGAGAGCATGGAGGGCTGATGACTGTGAAGATGAATCGAGAAAGGTGAAGACAGTATAGAGAACTTTTGATGTTAAGTAGTTTAATGGTTAAGATTTGGCCTTCAAATGTAGCTTCTCTGCTCATGCTGGTACATTTCAGAGTCTGCTCTGAAGGCCCGATGATGAAGCTCCCTTATCCGTTGGAACAACTGAATTTACTTGCATGGCATGCAACTCACCTCCTCTTCCCTTGAACCAATACCAATTCATACCCATTAAGAGAAATGTATAGATTAAGCAAAGGAGGAATGTATAGTCAGAAGAAAACTACTCACTCCCCCACATTGAGTATAATTTGTTGTTTTGTTTTCTTTCAAGACAGGGTCTCACTTTGTAGTGCTTGCTGTCCTGGAACTCCATCTGTAGGCTCACAGAGATCTGACTACCTCTGCCTCAGAGTGCTGGGATTGAAGGTGTGCTCCATCGTGTCTGGCCCTGAGTCATGTTTTCAAAGAGTTATCATATGAGCAAAGAGCCACAAACAGAATTGCACACTACTAATTGATTGATTAGCCACAATACCTCTAACCCTGCATCTCACTCACTACCCCAGTATACCTAGAGGTTGATATGAAATCCCCTTGTCAATAAATCCTTGTATTAATGCTCATGCTTTATAATCTTGCCTACGGGCTTCTGTCGTCATAGCAGCTATATCTGAAATGAAGTTTTCCTTTAATTGCTTTGAACTTAATCTCTTTCAACTGATTTATCTGAGCTCTATCATGGGATGTCCTACTTTTTAATATGATAAAGGGCCTACAAACATATAGAGCAATGGTTTCAGCCTAACGCTGCCACCCTTTAATGCAGTTCCTCATGTTGTGGTGACCCCCAACCATAAAGTTTTTTTGTTGCTACTTCATACCGGTAATTTTGCTACTATTATGAATCATAATGTAAATATCTGATATGTCGGATATCCGATATGCAATCCTTAAAGAGGTTGCCACTCACAGCTTGGAAAAACCACTGATTTAGATGAAACTCGCTTTACGGAAGTGCCCCAGATGTCAAGCCTCTCAAACTAGTGGCCATGTTATGCTGATAATGAATCTTCACCAACAAAATACATGCATGTGTCCATAATAAATGCAAATAATGAATGATTTCTCAAGGGATGTCTGTGGCCAATCATGAAGCAATCCAAGGGACAGAGCTGGAACCATTTCAACCAAAACCCACTACTAATTAATTTTATAGACAAATAGGTTAAATTTTCGTTTATCATGTAATAGTGGAATAAGTATCCATCTCTAAAACGTCACTTTTACATGACGTTGTTTTATTCTTTTTATCCCTCTCCCTGAGACAGGGTCAAACAGTCACAAGACCAAATATCTCTGGGGCTGAGAAATGAGGTAGCTTAGCAGTTAAGAGCACTGGCCACTCTTCCAGAGAACTCAGGTTGATTGCTAGCACGGACAGAGCAGCTAGCAACTCTCTGTAGCTCTAATGCCAGATATCTGACACTTTCTTTTTTTTTTCCCCCTAAACCACCAGGGGCACCCCCTAAACAAACAGGGTGCAAAGGCAAAACACCCGTATACTAAAAATAAATAAACCTTGAAATTAAAGGTTTTGGGGACTGGGTTCTCTCAGCATTTATGGTGGTTTGAATATGCTTGGTCCAGGAAGTGGCACTATTAGGAGGTGTGGCCTTGTTGTAAGAAGTGTGTCATTGTGGGGGTGGGCTTTGACATCCTCCTCTTAGCTGCCTGTAAGACAGTCTTCTGATCAAGATACAGAACTCTCAGCTCCTCCAGAACCATGTCTGCCTGCAGGCTGCCATGCTTCCCACCATGATGATAATGGACTAAACCTCTGAAATTATAAGCCAGCTCCAGTTAACTGTCTTCCTTCATATGAGTTGCCTTGGTCCTGGTGTCTCCTCACAGCAATGGAACAATAACTAAGACTGCACTGATTGGAAGCATTTTTCAAATATTTCAAAGCATGTTTGCAGTGATTCTCCATATGAAACCATCTTCCAGGCCTACCTCTAAGGACGGATGTGAAAGTCAATGTAAGAGCTGTCAGAGGAATGACACTATCATGGCCTGTCTGACAGGTTCCATCACTCTGAGAACCCATGTCCAGTCTCTATCTTGAAATGCTAATGTTCTCAGTTCTTCTAGTTGCTTCCATGAGCCCCAACTCTAGGATACAGTCCTGAGTCACAGTAATCACTTAGGTTTGGGAATGACAGTGTGTGACTCCCTGAAAGTCATTTTCCAAATTAAGTAAAGGACATTACAAGATATATATGTGGTGTTTCCTGGAGACTGTCTTCTGTCACTGGCGACCCGACTGCTTCATCTGAAAGGGAAATCTCACCCAAAGCAGCTTTTGGTTGGCTGCTTGGGGTTCTCTCCAATTTCCCTGTCTGCAGCAATGCCGACGCGTAATATATTAGGGCTGAAATGTTTCCCTGCTTTTTTTGGCCTGCTTCTCCCTCACCAATATTTTCAAAAACATGTTCCCAAGGCAAATCTTAAAAATATGCTTTCATTTTTATGTAAGCACCTGCACAGATAAATGTTTGCAAATAATAATATCATGTTTCATTTTTATTACAATTTAGAGCAAAATTATAATTTTTCCTCCACCAAAATTAGGAATATTAAAAAACCATGTACATACAAATCTTCAGGATTAAATCCAGTATTTGAAATGTTAAATCTTAGTTTTATAGAGATATACAGATATCAGATACTCATATAAAACAAAAATTATCCCCAATCATCCTCATTTCCAAAGAGCTGTGTTAAGAACATAAAGACAACATCAACGTCAAAATGATTGACTGCCCGCCTCATCCTTTGGCTTTGTCCTAGAGAGTGATTTTTAACTTTTCACTCAAATATTATATGAAAATGTATCTGCCATTATAAGAAAATAAAAACTTAGCTCTTTTTGTTCTAATATCTTTGGTTCTTGACCATCATTGAGGAAACAGTGAAGCAATTTCTTCTCTTGGAATGATTTTTAGTTTTTACTGAAAAATGCCATATCTGTGTGTATGTGTATGTGTGTGTGTGTGTGTGTGTGTGTGTGAGAGAGAGAGAGAGAGAGAGAGAGAGAGAGAGAGAGAGAGAGCAAGAGAACAAAGACTGTAAGAGAAATCAGAGTTAAAGAGCAGAGAGGAAGAGAGGGAGTAAGAAAGAGAGAGGAGAGAGAGAGAGAGAGAGAGAGAGAGAGAGAGAGAGAGAGAGAGAGAGAGAGAGAGAGAGACTATGTAGCCCTGGATGACCTGGCTCTAGCTACAGAGAATAGGATGGCCTTGAACTCATAAAAGATCTTCCTGCTTTTGCTTCTGGGGTGCTCAGATTAACCGCAGGTGTCACCACTTCTTCCTAGAAGCTGGTAACTGACTGCCTTGTCTATTGTTGCCTGACATGTTAATGCTAACATAACTGCAGAACAAAGCAAAGGAAAAAAGCCATCCTGTGACCTAAGAATACAATGCTCACCACACTACCACAATTACAGAGCAGGTCTTTTAATTTTGTGTTTGACCACTGAGAAACAAATAACCTGAGAATGTTAGATACTGTGGACAATTAATGAAACCATTGAAGATTTACTGACTATCATTGTTCCCACTGTAGCCCACCATGCTGGAGACGGGGACTTACTACCTCCTGCTTCATGGCTTTATCACTGATACCAGGAATATGCTAAGTGACAAATGTTGGTCAAACCATGAGACTGATGTCAACAGTGCTGTAGCTGATCTTTTTGCTGTACGATGATTAAGTTTATAAATATCTTTCACAGGCTTGGGTGTATTTTGATCAATAGAATCTTTTCATATTTTTAACAGGAAAGAGAATGGTGAAGACCATGCTCTGCCTAGCTATAGAAATGCATCTATGACCCCACAACAAATTCTTCATGGTATCAACTTTGTTGAAGTTATTCCGAGAGAGGTCAGTTCTGACCTTACGAGCAATCTTGACTTGCTCACACGCATATAGTTAGTGACCTTATTTAAATCTTGAGTTATTTAACCTCAGCTGAACTCAGGAGGAAAGAAAAAAAATCCAACCTCATAAGAACCTTGAGAAAAATGGAATGAATCAAAAGAAATGTTAGACTGAAATAAAAACAATTGTGCTTCATAATCAGACAGCCTGATTATGAAAAATCACTTGACTCAAAGAACTTTTAAAGGTTAGATTTCCATTAGTGTTTCAGGGTGTGTGTGTGTGTGTGTGTGTTTCTTTTTTTTTTACTCTTTTTAAAGAAAGTAATATGAGAGGGAAAACACAAGGAAAGGCAAAGATTAATACCCTCACTACCTCCTTATTTTATTACTCTTGCTTTTTTTTTTTTTTTTTTTTTTTCCTACAGGGTCACCATTTTTGCAGCTGGGCAGAAATATCACATTCCTTGATGTCTCCAAAGGTTTTATATGACAGAGCTCAGCCATACTTTAACTTGAACAACATATTAGGCAGCTGTTGAAAATAAAACGCATTCTGGGTATTTGAATGGAGACACCAAGGAGAGGGGAGTCGCCGCTCTGGGGATGTGAATTAAGACTTCCCGTTTCCTATATTATTCAAAAATTCACAAATATTATAGCACCTAACCATGGGGACTCTAAAGCACAGCCCCAGGTGCTTTTTAGCTGAGACAATTTCTTGGTACTTCTACAAGTTGCGCTTAGAAGTTTTATTTTTAATTAATTTAACATATGGTATGTTGGGGAGGTGAGGGGATTGGATTTATTATAACTTGTCTCAGGATGACATGCGTGCCAAACAACTCCTTTTAAATGACTACAAATGGCTTAGTATAACTAACCCATATACGGTGAAAACAGAAAACCACCACAGAAGCTTAGCAGGTCAAAAAAAAGGTCTATATTAAATATCAGTTTTTACTCTGACAAGATTATTTTTAATTTTAAGAAAGAATCATTTATTTAATGTTAGTAAATTTTTTTTTTGACAGGGTTTCACTACGTTAGCCCTGAATTAGCCATGAAGACTAGGCTGGCTTTGAACTCACAGAGACAGAAAAAACTTGCCTCAGCCTCTGGAGTGCTAAAATTAAAGGGATTAAAGGGCTTGAATTTTTGTTTTCCTTTTGTTTTTGGGGGAGCTTTTCTTGTTTTCTATTTCTTTATCCATTTGTAATTTGGTATCCTTAGATTGTTCATATACGATTATCTACTATATAGCCAGGCATATAAAAAAACACAGGTAAACGATTCCTCTGTGCTAAAAAATGTTATATTAGTTTAAATTTTCATATGCATTTCCACCCTTGTCTGTTTCTCTTACCATGCCAAGTGAATAAATGAATACATGAAATTTGATTTCTAGTAAAAAGAAATATTCAGACCTGGCTGCCAGCCAAAAGGTTCATATATATATATATATATATATCATAATAGATGTATATTAGTTCTTTCCAAATTCAGAGTAAAATAATTTCAGAGTACTGATTTTGGTCATAACATCATATATTTCTTAAAGACATGAAAGTCAAACTGACTTCTTTCCCACTGCCAAAAAATCTATAGCACATTTCCGACATTTGAAATGTTACGTTCGTTTTTGGAATCAAAGACCATAGTGCCAGAATGGTAATACACCCAGGCATTCAGATATGCCAGGAGGCTCGAAAACCGCCACGGTCAGAAAGCGTCACTGAAGAGGCAGGGGACAGCTGGCCTTTCTTCTCTCCTGTTCCAGGGCCATCTGAAACGATTGGTCTTAGGCAACATTAAAATCGTTCAAGACGCCGTGCCGATTAACTGAATGGCACCCATAAGCGTCCTAGGCAGGAAATGCACACAGTGCTGTAGACGTGACTGAGGTTGCTGTCTAGCAAAGGGGCATCCATGAAGTCAGCTGAAGCTTGCTTTACTCTTTCAGTCTTGGTATTAGATGTAAAGCGAGGGAGAAGACTGACAATCCGCCCTGTGACTTGACTTCTCCATCTATGAATCTGGCCTCTGTGGCTGTGCCTGTGGGTGACTTCTGAACACTTTGTTTTATATATCACACAAACAGTAAAGCTTGTGAATATCCTCACAAAACACCTCGGGGCTTTATAACAAGGACATTTCTCCTTTGGTTAGTTAAAAATAGACAATTTGGGGATGTAGCTCAGTGGACGAGCACTTGCTTAGCAAATACAGACTCTGCAGTTCGATTCCCAGCACTATGCAGCAATATATATATTATATATATTAATATATACATATATATATATAAAACCCTGATACAGGCTATGCTCTTATGTGTACCATTTATGAAGCAAGATTTCGTGTGGTTTTCTTATATGCCTATTATAGCTTATAGATTATTATTTTATCATTTATGTCATCCATGTATTTTTAGTTTTATTTAATCTCTTTGCTTCTCTATGCTTCTTTTCAGGATCAAGTTCTTAATCCCTCTTTCCAGGTAGCTAACTTCTCCAACTATGTTGAAGCCAGAGATTTTTTTTTTTCTATCAATATTTGTTGTTTTAAGGAATATATTTGCCAAAAAAAAAAAATTAGTGATTCTTTTTCATCCACTCTTCTTGCTTTTTTTCCCATTTTGTTTTCATAATTTCTCCCTTTGTTAAGATATATCTTTATTTTTTTTTTTTACTTATGTGTATGTATGTATGTTCATGAGCACAAAAATGTCAGTGCCCAAGGAGGCCAAAGTTGGGATGTTGGATCCATGAAGCTGGAGTGACAGGTGACTGTGAGATGCCTGGTGATGTTGGGAAATGATGCTGGTACTTTGCAAGTCATCCCTAGGTAGCTCTACTATTTACACAACCTGCCATTGCAAATATTCCTTCTCTTATTACTCTGAGGATATTAAACATACTTATTTTGTTAACTAATTATTTTCATTTCATATGCAGGGGATTCATCTCCAAATCAACTAGGAAAATGAGGAGGGGTTAGGGAGATGCCTTGGTGGTTAAAAGCAGATATGCTCTTACAGAGGACCTTGAATTTAGTTCCCAGTACCCACATGGGGCAGGTCCAACTGCCTGTGACTCTGTATGCAGTGTATCTGATGCCCTCTTCTGGTCTCTTCAGGCACCTGCATCTACTTGTATATACAGACACAGACATACACACAAACACATAATTACAAATAATAAATAAATAATTAAATTAATTAATTAATAAGGGCCAAGTGTAGTGGCTCATGCCTTTAATCCCAGCACTCAGGAGGCAACAACAGGTGTTAATCTCTGTGAATTCAAGTCCAGCCTGGTCCACATAGAGAGTTCCAAGATCACCTGAGCCACATGGAGAGACCCTATCTCATAAAAATAAATAAATAAATAAAACAAAAAAGAAAGAGAATGAAAATCCCAATTCCAGGATATATAAACACAACCAATGTTAAGAAAGCTGGTTCAATCAATGGTCATCTTTCTCTCTCTCTCTCTCTCTCTCTCTCTCTCTCTCTCTCTCTCTCGCACATGCATACGAAAGGGAGGGGGAGGGGAAGGGGGAGAGGGAGGGGGAGAGTCTTGTAGTCTCATCTGACCACTTCATCTGACATCAAACACTCAAGCATGTTGGGGAGTGAGCTGGTGGGTGTTCAGCTCTCCTCATCTTGCAAGAGGATGAGAAATCCTGAGGTCTTCCATCTCCCTACTCTGAGACCAGCAGGTCTGCACCTCACCTTCCCTTACTGGTATAATTTTGGTGTTTTCCAACCATTATCATATTTATCTCATTTTGGATTATAGGTTTAATATTTTTTTCTCTTCTTATGTTTCATCTCTTACTGTGCTGGTGTTTGAACCAAGAAGGCAGGGAGAGGAGGGGGTAGGTTAGTGCCAGAAGGATAAATTAACAAAGGAAGGTATTCCCGTTTTCCTACCTACAATGTAACAGATCAACACACAGAACCAGGGGAATCTCAACACAGTCACCCTACAGGAGAACTCCAGGCCCCTCCCCTCCTTCATTGGTCCATTAGCCAAGGACCCCAAAGCACTCAGCCCAGAATGATCTGCAACAGTCATCAACTGTTCTTCCCTTTTTTTGCCTCATCCTTAGGAGAGCTCCTCCAGGGTACCGCCCCAGGAGATTTTGCATTGTTGCAGTTGTAGTTACATTGTAAACTTTTGAGAACCAGTGCCTTCCAAGAACTCCCAGGAACCTCATTACCACAAAACCCTGTTTCAGACCATCTCTGAGGTGTTCCCCCCTTGTTCCGAGAAATCCGCAAGGCACCTCAGCACAATTATCTGAACTTTCTTCTTTAGACAAGAACGTTAATGTTTTTAGTCAAAAACCTTTTCATGTGGCATCTTACACATGGAGGGGGGGTGCGGGGGGGGGAGTTGGTAAAATAGTTACCTTGGTAGTAATTATCAGCAAGTATTTTCTGTGTCATCTGTAATGGTGCCTACCTGGGGACTGACAAGCCATCCCTAAGCTGAAGAGTGAAAGAAAGCTATGAGGGACAGGATTTAGATAAAGGCTCTTGACCACTGGAGCAGGGCTTAGGGATAAGTCCATGGATCAAGCCACTACAGCTGACGGGGACACGCAGCAGGTTAACACTGTGTTGTAACTCTAGCCTTTGTGAAGCCTGTGAGCACACCGAGGTAATGACAAATAAGAAGACGTGAATGGAAAAAGATGACACATTCTTGTTATATGGACACACATGGACACACATGCACACACATGGACAGGTCAAATGAGTTTTACAGAAGCAAAGGAGTATATATACCACACTAGCTACCTTACAAGCATCCAAGGAATCCTCTCCCTCTCCCTCCCATCTTCCTGCAGGATGGCTGGGAGGACAGATGCTTAGAGTTACATGTTGGCTTTTATATGGGTCTGGGAAACTCAAACTCAGGCCCTCATGCTTGGGTGGCATTTTGACCCAGTGATCAATCTCCCCAGTCCTCTGGGACATCTTTTTAGGTGAGTTCTTACTCACGGTCTCATGGCCACTAGCCCCGTATCTCTTCTTCATTCTCATATGGCAGTAATGTTAACAGGACTTCAAAGCAGCAAGTGAATGGCATCAATTAAAGTGGGGTTTGTGGTAACTGGAATGTCACAAAATTATTTTACACGAGGAGAACACCTTTTTTTTTTTTCCAGAAAAATCCAGGTGGCGATATGCCAGCTCAGAGGCACTCATTTAGTAAAGACCTGCAAAGAGCAATCCTGCATGCCCTGAAGACAGAGACAAAGCTGGCTCCAGCTTGTGCAGGTCAGGGTGACTGCCCTCCTCCATACTTGCCATGGTACTCAGGTATGCACACTGCCAGGACCACACATGCCACTAGGGGAAAGGTCTTCTCCATCTGCTTCATCATTTCCAGAACAAGAAAATTAGTCTCTTGCTTAATGAGTCATTATACACTTGAATATATCACTTTTAGCTTCGTTACTGACATTTCTCTAGCATCGATGGCTTTTTAGATACTGTTGGGATTTAAAATGGGATGTGATCTTGGTGTCCCTACAGTAATAGGATAGTACCCTAACTGAAGAAAATGCTCATTTTATTGTGGATCATAATATTCCCATGAAGGTGTTGTCTTCTGGGTGACTTTAAATATACCAATCGAACAACCTTTCCCTTCTTTAATGACTATATGACGAATGGCCCATGTAGGTACAAGACTGGGACAGGGTCCTCATCCTCCTGTTTGGATGACCTGACATGACTAATGGGAGACACACATGGGGATGGACGTACTTATTTTCACTGTGGAACACCCAGCCCCGATCCTGGATCTGCTCCCAGTAGGGAACAGAACCAAGCCAGAGCTCCTGGGGCTATTATAGTCAAAAATGAGACCAGGAAGCCTCTGTTTTGGCTACTGGGATGAAAGGAAACATGCTCTTTGTAACTCAGACTGGAAAGGGAACTGACTGCATTTGCTTCCAGAAATTACATTATACTAAAAGAATTGCATTTTTCTTCTTTTCCTCTAGGACCCAAATGTCTTTTGAGAGATGACACTGGAGGGAGGCCAGGTACCGGGTTACATGGTAGTCACCTCTGTGGTCAAGAGGTAAGGCTGAAAATGTCTTAATGGACCAATTTTGCACAGCCCTTACCTGAACAGAAAGGGTCTCCAGACAATCCTTTTGGAACGCTGGGAAAGGCATTTGCTTGGAGCCATAACTGCCTGCTCGTTCCTTTCTCTTTCATCTGGTGCCTTCACCTCATTCCTCAGTGTGCCACAGTTAGGGCGAAGCAATTCCCAGTTATGGGAAACCTCTGCTCGCTCTGTTTATCTGAACCCTTAACTGCCCCTAGTTATCTGGGACTTGCCTCTCTGCTGCTGTGACCTCGGAACAACCATGCCTGAGGTTTTACTTCTTGATATGGTGCCCAACCTGCTAGCCTGGGTGGAAAGGGGCTGAGGCAAAACCCAGGCCACCACTCTGTAAGCGCCTTACATGAATAACTCTGTTAGGGTGATGTAGGCTGAACAGAAAGGATGCTTCATCGCTGAACGGAAGACTTACACTTTGAGTATGCTAACCCCATCAAATTTTACCCCTACCCAGGATTTACAGGAAGATAATCAGAGCTGGGATGAGAAGTTCATGACGTCACTTCTTTACCTGAAGATTTCCTCAGGCAGTTCATTGCGGCTGAGGGATGAAGGGACCTTTACTTCAGTAGTGTAACCGTAGGCAAGAGACCCACGATTCTGTGAATAACCATCCACATTTGCTCCAGCAAACAATCCAAAGAAAACTCATTGTGCCACTAGAATAAAAATATACATGGAGGTGGGGTGGAAGTAGAAAAGGAAGTGGTTGGGAGAAGAAAGTGAACAGGGGGCATAAGAGGGGGATGGGGCAGGGTAATCCGAAGTAGATACAATCTAAATATATACATGTGTGGAAATGCCATAATGAAACCTGTCATATGTAATTAACATGTGCTAGTGAAAGAAACTGAAACAGAGACATTTCAGATCCAAACTTTGAGAATGCCACTCATGTGAAAAATCTGTCTCCTGTTACTTTTTGATTCCTAAGAGGATGATGGGAAGGATTTCTCAGGTTCTCACTTTGGTAAGTACTATTATATTAGAAAGGATGATTCTTTTTTTTTAAAACTCTTTAATCAAGTTACATTTAATTTCAAACTTTCTGGGGACAGAGTGATGGTTAAGCAATTAAATGCACAGGTTGCTCTTCCAGAGGAACAGACTTTGATTCCCAACATCCGAATGCTAGTCCCGTTCCAGATTCTGATACATGATGCCCAGACATACATGAAGGAAAAATACCAACTCATGTACAATTTTTAAAGTAAAATTACACTCAGTCATCGAGTGTTGGGGAGAAGCAGCATATTCAAAGAACAATTTGTAATACTTCGTTTTTTTTTTCCTTTATGTGGGTCCCAGGAATTAAATTCAGCGTCAGCCTTGACAGCAAGTGCCTTTACTCTCTGAGCCACCTCAGGGCTCAAATCGTTTTGTTTGAGAGGCAGAGTGTTATTTGATATTAACCAACCACATCCAGCAGCTGCATCAGCCTCTAATTCTTAACTGCACCACCTTTACCATGTCAACCTATAGAGAATTCCTTCTTCTCCCTTTCAAGAATGTGACCCTCTGAGTTCACCCCTTGGGATGAATGCTTGTCCTTGGACCTAAGGCTTTTCTCTAGGGAAACTCAACTTTTCAGCCGATGAGCTTAAAAATACCCTTAGCTGCCCAAAACACAGCCTATATTTCTGTCTACGTTTTTATTTATGTTTTACTATAGCATAAAAAGTATCTATTAAGGAATTCGGAGGAAAGGCCCTCTGGGAAGAAGAGGGAATAAGTTGGTGCCAAGAAATTAAAGTGTACATAGAACTGTTAATTTTTTTTTTTTTATCTTCTCTTTTGCAATGATTTACTGTCAGTAGAAGCAACCAGAAGAGGAGACCCACCGGGTCAGTCTCTGTTCTGCTTTCCTCATGCTGGGGGCTGGGCTCTGGTCCTGTTCATGGTTAAGTTTCTTACAGTAAGATGGAGAATTAGGAGAAAAGATGAGGCAGAGTCTGAAAAGAAAGTAGAAGGTATTTGAAGTCTGGAGAGGGCTTAAAGCAGGATCTTGCTGTAACGCACAAGAACACCAAGGTGAATGCATGCATGTTTACATGCTTATTAACCGTCGAAAGGATGTCCAATGCTTTGGCATCACCGTTCCAGTCTTTATCTTTTGATAATGATAGAAGGGAGACTGGAGACGGAGGAATGGACACCTTAAGATGGCATAGAGCAGCCAAGGTACTAGAAAACTAGGTCGCTTGCTGATGATTTATTAGGATGTCTTCCTTAAATGATGCAATATATTTTGAACAAATGTCAATTTCATTATTACAACTTTTAAAATTCAGAGTCATTCTTTATAGCCTTAATATGTTCCCTTCGGAAGTCTTCCTTCTTCCTGAAGGTCAGTTGTTAACAAAATCCATTCATTCATTCACTCAACAAATGCTTGAGGTCCAGGGTCCCAACACCAATGTCACTCGGTTACAGTGTTACGAAAAGTAACAAACAACATGACATTTCCTTTCTTGTTAGAATGACATTATTTAAAAGATTTGAACTACTTACTACTAGCTTTTCCTTTATAGAGGCCTCAAAGGGTCACGCTTCCCTGTAATATGTTATTTTGACATATTTTGATAAATTTAGCTGCAGTGAAACGAAGCAGCTGACCCTCAGATTCTCTATTCATCTTCAAATGAATATATCTTGGCTATATTAAAATTCAACCCGAAAGGGAATCCAACCAAAAGGTAAGAAAATGAAATAAAATATATTCCTATAAAGATTGTAAGAAAGTTTATTCCTTCTCATCTTTTTGAATGTAGTTCTTACATGAAGAATTTTTTTTTTTTTGCAAGTGTTGTTTGTTTTTTGATTTGTTTCTATGCTAGAAGCCTTTCCCACCAGAGTTTGGGGCTGAGACCTGGTCTGAGATAATAGTGCAGTAATGTAAATCTAAAAACCTCACACAGTCAACTTTGAAATTTACAGTCTATAGGTAGAAAGTTAACCCCCCCCAAAATAACCACTAATAATTTTATTCAAAATAAGTGGAATGGAAAAAATAGTCGTCTGGGTGAGAAAGCTATCACGTTTAGTTCTCTCCATCTTGTATTGAAGGCTATTTTATTATCTTGTGTTATCCTAAATTTAAAGATGACAAATGTTTGCCATGAACAGGATAAGAATTCAATGTCAGTAATTAATTATATACCTTCTACAGCCCATTTTGCCAGTGGTCATAGGCAAAAATTTCAACATGTTTTCCAAGTCTACTTACATTAAAACTTCCTGTGTAGTGTGTGTGTGTGTGTGTCCAAATATTTGTGTGGTACATTTGCTAGTGTTGGTACAGTTGGGAGCCAAAGGTTGATGTCAGTGTCTTCTTGTTTTGTTCTTTATCTTTTTAAATATAGGATCTCTTAACTGAACTTTGAACTTGTCACATCAGCTAGATTGGCTAGCCAGGTCCCAGAATCCTCCTGTTTCTGCCAGCCCTGACATTATTGGTGCACATTGCCCTGTGCAGGTTTATGTGAATACTAGGGAACTAGGTGCAGGCCTCATTCTTATCCAAAATGCCCTTTATCCCCTGGGCCAGCTCCCCAGACCAGAAATAGACACTTAAATATCAGAAGGCCATCTTTGGTACTCTTTTATCCGTAGATTCTTGAGGAAGTCCACAAGGAGCCTATGGTGAGAAAAGAATAGCAAGAAGCCTTTCAAACATCAAATAGGTTTAAGAGTAAAATAATCCGTACTACCAGTCTGGAAAGTTTCACAGGTGTAAAACTGGAGGGAAGGTTATGATGAAGGGGTAGCTTTAGCTATGGGCATTGTGAGAACACTTTGGGGTGCAGGCCTGCATTTCCACTGTAAAGAATACATGTTTGCCAATGGATACAGGCATAGCCGAACCAACACCCAAGTTAATTCAGATTGAGTAACCAGGTGGTATGTGTGCGTTAGCAAGCTCATGTGTTAAATACCAAGAGGAATCCTGTTGCTTTCAGTATGTTGCTCACTTCACCAAAGAGGTCCTCTCTCAATCTATCTCTCCAACTGGCTTTAGCTCCTCTGGAATGTTCTGCCCCATACAAAGTCCCCAGTCTATATTTTATAGACGGTTAGATGTGAACGAGGTGGATATACATGACAAGGTTTGAGAGCAGTTTGTTAACTGGATGTTATGAGAGGGGATAATGCCTTTTCCAGAGTTTACAACCCAGACAAAGACATGAATCATGAACAAGTACTTTGTAGGCCCAAAGCCAAGCATATCTTCTTTAGGTAGCTAGCTGTCACCTGGGTCCCCTATCTCTGTCAGCTGCTCCGTCATTACCCTTATGGTTCTGTTAGAAACCCTTTGCTTCTTTTTTCGTTTCCATTTACAAAAAGTAACCAAGGCTTTTTAGTTTTCCCGTGGAATATATTACCTTCTGTCTCCAATGTCACGGTCATAGGTGCTGTTCACACATGGCTCGACGGTGGTAAAGAGCCTAAGTTTCATGCAGTCCCAAATTCCTCCTGCATAGCAATGGCCAATTAAGCCTGCTAACATCTGCTTTTATGCCATACCACAGCATCTCCAATGACAATGTGTGCTTGCACACTGGAGGCCTCCTGGCCTGAGCCCGCACTGGGATGCTCCTTTGCCTTGTCAAGGCCTCCAGCTTTCTTCCTGCTCTTCTGTCCCTGGTTTTATGTACTCACCAGCAAATCTGCCCATAGTGACTCTCAAGCTCTGACCTATTCGATAGTATTTTGCTCTCTTCAGGGATTCATGTAACCCTTCATTGTCTTGTAGCACAAATCCCCCCCCCCCCACTGCTGTCTGGAGTTCATCACGACGCCTGAGGTCAAGACCCATGCCTTTTCTTCACCGTGACACCCCCAGCACTACTGCATGTCTTGACACAGGACAATTTTCTTGGGACCATTTGCATTTGCGATAAGGGTAGGTAAATCCAACTTCAAATTTTCCACCCCGTTTCTTTGGTATATGGCAAGATTTTGAAGATGGGGGCCATTCTTGTTAGCTCTTTGTCACCTTCTTAAATATATATCATAGTTCCATAAACGCCATCTATTTTTTCCTATATAAGGATTTTTGTATACAAGTACGCATTGTGTGTGTAAGTGCACGCCCACGTGTGTGTGCGCAGGGCTACGGATCAATTTTAGCATCTTGTATGTGCTATTGTGTGCTTTCCTATAGAACTAAGACCTCTACATATTCCTGTTAAATGCATAGTCCTGGATAGACTCTCATCAGTACACAGAGGAAAAAAAACATCATGAGAAAGGTTAAGAGGAACTCAGTGTGTGAGTTGGGTTCCCTCTCTCACTAACATTATACTTTACCATGAATATAATAACTATATCATGTAATAAACATAATATATAAATAATATAATAAATACAATATAGTATATGAAACATTCAGGACAATAAAGAATAGTACAGGATGGAGGCGAGCCCATGGCTTTTAAATAAAGACTGGAGTGATTTTTACCTATGGGAGGCCATCTGGAAGCTGACAGGGAAAGGTCTCCATGAAGCCTTCCAGTTGGGAACACGGAGGAATTTTGCTTAGTATCTGTTCCTGGCTCTAGCTACTTGGCATGAGTTCTCAATACAGTCATGAAAAATGCAGTTCAGGATTAGTGAAAGCAGCTCTACTTGACAAAAAGATTCCAGAGCAGCCATTTCTGGCTGCCTTCTGAGAGTCTCCATCCCACCCAGCAGGAGAGCGGCTTACCATGGGGAAAGAAAGGGTCACCGTGGTGGCTGCTGACTGGGGATGCCGGTCCTACGCCTGTGTCTTAGGGTCCTACCGTCTTGGTTCATCACATGTGGCTCCATTTCTCAGGCTGCTTTTATGGGCGGCTAAAGAGTCTCGTCTAAGCTTACACCAACGGGGTTTCCTAACCATTGTCCTGTTTGAATACAATGTAACAGGATGTGTTAGTTAATAAACATGTTCTACTTTCGTGCTGTCGATTGGAGTCTCCTTGACTCAGAAATCGGATCGAGAAACCTCTTGCTTCACGGTAGCAAAGACTTGACATTTCTAATCATTCTAGCTGCACTGCCGGCACACGCGACACGTCAACATGAGGAAGTGGAAATACTGTCTTTGCAGCTTCCAGTTCTCGGCGCTCTGATTAGGCACACACTGTCAACTTCATTTGTACTCGATCCATAAAAAGACTTACATCGTGATTTTCGCTTCAGATTCTGCCAAGCTGTATTGATGGCAGGGAGGGCTGAGTTAGTGTGGCTGCTATTAAAAACTCCAAATTTGTTTTTAAAAGTGATGAATTACTTTCCTTTGTAAGGGTAGTTTTTCATATTCCAAAATAATATTCCTGACCTTGGGGAAGATTTAGATTGAGTACTCTCTGTTAACCATTCCCAGACAGTTCGCATTTAGACTTCACACTGAAAAACTGTTAAGAACTTCATATTTAATAGTCCTCAGGATACCTAACTGTGCTGGATAAAGCAGAGAGTGTGATTATTCTTCTACTGGAAGAAAGGGGAGGTGGGGGAATGACAAGATGTCAGGAGTCTTTTTAAAATCAGACTGAATTGATGGTGATTAAAAAAAAAAACACCAAAATACCAAACTCTCCAGCACAATGATAATAAGGCCAGATTCTCACTGCACAACAAGAAGATAACACTTGGGGTTGGGCGTACAGCGTGTGCTGGCATGTTCAAGGCTTAAGGGTCAACTATAGGGAAAAGGGAGGGAGGGAGGGAGGAAGGGAGGGAGGGAGAGAGGGAGGGAAAGAGAGAGAGGGAGGAAGGGAGGAAAAAGGGAGGGAAGGAGGAAGGGAGGGAGGAAGGGAGGGAGGGAGGGAGAGAGGGAGGGAAAGAGAGAGAGGGAGGGAGGGAGGAAAAAAGGGAGGGAGGGAGGGAGGGAGGGAGGGAGGGAGGGAGGGAGAGAGGGGGGAAAGAGAGAGAGGGAGGAAGGGAGGAAAAAAGGGAGGGAAGGAGGAAGGGAGGGAGGGAGAGAGGGAGGGAAAGAGAGAGGGAGGAAGGGAGGGAAAAGGGGAGGAAAGGAGGAAGGGGGGAAGGGAGAGAGGGAGGGAAGGAAGAAGGAAGGGAGAGGGAGGGAGGGAGGGAGGGAGGGAAGGGGAGCGAGGAACTATTCATAACAAACACATTTCTCTTAAACCAAACTTTTGCCCCCAAGAAGGCAAGAAAGCACCCAGCTTAGAGTCCGAACTATGTTCAGAGAAACAGAGAGAAGCTAATTTGCTCTGAAGAAGAACAGAAAATACTCAAACCACAACTTCAGCCAATGTTCCATCTCCACTGCACCCTCCTTCTCAGCGAACAGTGTGTCCCCAACCACCTAGACTCTGTGAGTAGACAATATTCTTGCTTTTACACCCACAGCTAAGATGCAGTGACTCAAGCCTGCGGCAAGTTACAAGGTACAGCAGCGAGAGGCCTTCCAAAACAGATGCACCATCTTTTATTTATTACAGACCTTTATATTGTTACAGCTGTACTGTCATTATATTTCAAAATAATTCCTTATGCTCTGGTTGTTTGAACTATGAAAGGAGAATCGTTGTGCCTTCCTAAAAATGTCTTACTGGAGAAGTCTCATTCTTGAGCGATCAACCCTAGGTTTTCAAACACACTTCGATTGACTAAACTGTTATGTTTGCCAACTTGCGCCTGAATGATAAGAATATTGTAGAGCAGGGCTTCAGAAATGCTCCAGACTATGCTGGTGTCAAATCCTTGCAACTAAATTCATATATGACTAAGGCAGGAATCTGAGACTCTAAAGACAAAGAGATTTGGGTTGAGAAAGAAAAAAACAGCAGCAACAAATCAGCTCTGGGACAAAAATATATTTCCATCACGGGTATATGTTTTCTCTTAGCTTCAAATCAGAGTTGTCAGAGAAACAGCACCAATTTCGCTTACAGAAAAACGTGAGGTTAAAAAAAATACATATATTTTATTTTAGGATTTTATTGTCTTTAAAATTATATTCAAATATCACATGGCTCACAAAAATTTGACTTGTCTCATGAAACATCCATTAGATACACCAAAGTCAGTTCTATAATTTCTCTCACCTCTTTGTTTTAGGGCATAATTGTGGGAAAGGAAAAATCCTAGCCTACAGAGCAAACCGGAAGTTTAAACCCACATAAAAATTCCAGTGAAAAGCGAGCCAGCTCTCCCGCTCTCCAAAAGATGAGGTGGAGTACATTAAATTTTCTTTTAAGCTCACTGGAAAATTTTTTCATTTCGTACACTTTGATTTATGTTGGACCATGGATAGGCACGTGTTTATTTTGATGGCTGGTTATGTCTACGTTGGCTCAGAAACCTGACTACTGCAGAGACGTCAATACAGACACACAAGGTTTTGAAAACCTCCGTGACCTTGTTTTTACTGTAACAGCAGCCTTTTAGCACACAGGACTTCTGCCTGTGGAATAGCCATACAAAGAAGGACTAGAATATAGCTTGGATGGTAGATCTGCACCAGATCTTGGGTTCTCTTCATAGCGCTGGGGGAAAAATGTCATCGAGGAGGTACACAAATCCCCAAGCATGTCCATTAAGTCAGAAATAATTAAAGGGCATTTCTCCTTTAGTTTTGAGTGAAATAATTAAGACGAGCATAGTAAGGGACCACCGTGTTTTCATAAAGGAGTAGCCAGGCCGGTCTGAGTTCAGAGTTAGAGATGAGGCCACTCCCATCTCTGATGTCACTAGTGGACACTGTGAATGCTCACAGGTGGGACCGGGAGCAGTTCTGCATTGTCACATGCTTCTGGCAATAACGCCGCTTATGACCTCTGACCTTTTGTCCTTGTTAATGGCTATCTATAAATTGTATCTAGCATAGAGAAGAAGACTTAGAGTGGAGTGGTTTTGTAAATAGACAAAGAGATCTCAAGGTGAAATGAAGGATCTGGACCTTGTCAGCACCTTCCCCTGTACCTTGCCTCCCTCGTTCAAGCTTCTTCTGCATGCGGGGCTAAATTGGTAAAGAGAATATAGAAAGCAGGGAATATAGGTGTTAAGCGAGCAGCACTCGAAAGTGTTCTGCTCCAAAATATGAGAAAAATAAATGTGAGTCAAGTCATTAAGGAAACCCAGGTCTCTGGCAATTATGAACTGATAAAAGCTAGAAAAATTCATGTTAGGAGACAATAAGATGTGACCAGACGCCTCACTTAATATCTGTGCTTATCTGCGGGCCCGAAGAAAACCCTGAAAACCATCCCGATAAAACATATGTTGAGTGGTCTCAGCGGAGAATGACTGAAGGCCTGTGCCATGCAATTATTATAGAACTCCAGACATCTGGTACAAAGTTTGGCCTTATATCAAAAGTCATTTAGGACAAAATGAGCCAAGGAGGCTTCTGGCCTCATGGACGTCCTCGTTATGTTATATAGAACAATTTCAGGTTTCCTCTAACTGCACTATTCACGATGCAGAAGTCACTCCTTAGAACATGAAACCCAGAAAGCTACTGTTATTTCTAAGAAAATATGGGGACAGGCAGTTAGACAAAGCAATCAGGTTCCATGGGAAAAAAAACAAAGAAAGAATGTGGAAATTCTACAAATGACCTTTTCATTCATGAAAAACTAAGGTCTCTGAGGAACTCTGGGATAACGTGTACGTAAGTTTATCTCTAATCCAGCATCAAGAAAAAAGCCTCTGAGCTGAAGGAAGGCTCCGCTAATGTGTTCTGCGTCCACTGGAGCAGGAGCAGGGATGTTCCGACTGTAATATTTCTCTCCATCACTACAGCCATCTGCCCGTCATGGGTCATATCCACTGTGTCTGTCAGCAGAGGCTTGATCCACATTTATACTTATCAAGTCAGATTTCAAATCTGGTCATGTCTGGCCTTTTTTCTACCCCAAGAGTATAATATGAGTCCTATATTAACTTAATAAATAAAAACAACAGGATATTACCACATAACCCTTCTAAGTAAACATGTCTCTGAAAATAAGGGGCTTTTTACTGGGTGGGGGGAGGGAGGGTGAGAAGACTTTCAGTAATGAAATAACACCAGTAAGAATCAATCTTCCTTAATTAGAAAAACATTTTTTTTGCTTGTTTGTTTTTGTTTTTGTTTTTTAAGCAGTTCACATTGTACATCTCTTAAAAATTCGCTTGAAATACATGGTTCTGCTATTTATTATACTTTGTTAGACTGGTAAATTGTTACAAGTTTATCTATCCCGTGAATTTTATACAGATTTTTTTTTAATCCACAAAGATGTTGTGTCTTAAAAATAACTCTAATGTTATATGTAATATGCTAGCTTTACAA
This sequence comes from Arvicanthis niloticus, assembly GCF_011762505.2. Taxonomy (NCBI): domain Eukaryota; kingdom Metazoa; phylum Chordata; class Mammalia; order Rodentia; family Muridae; genus Arvicanthis; species Arvicanthis niloticus. The sequence continues at coordinate 38,718,666 of NC_047673.1, forward strand.
TGTCAACAGCACTTGGAAATAAATGAAATGAGCCTTATTTAGCCAACACATAGTGTTTTATCGATATACAAACAGAAAAATGTCATGTAACGAGATGATTAGGGATAACATGAGCTCCGTGTCTTAAAGGTTATCCATTTTAGGTTATAGTAATTGATCCCAGTCCCTTCAAATGTTTAAAACATTCCAAACCCTCCGCCAAATGTTGAAGGAAGAACCCTGCCAGAATTTCAGTACAGAGAATTTTAGAAGGCTGTTCAAATCCAAAGACAAGGAAAAAATATATATATTATTGCTGAAAGTCGTACATTGGGTTCTACTTTCCAGTGAAAACCGTAGCCAAACAAGCTTTCATTAAATTGGAACAGGATGACAAATACTAAAACTGAAAATGCATATAGTGAACGGAAACATTAAACATTACATAAGGTCTCTAATGTGTAACAAAAAGAGAGAGAGAGAGAGAGAGAGAGAGAGAGAGAGAGAGAGAGAGAGAGAGAGAAAATAAAAGGAAATATTTTCACCGTCTTCACGGCCGTCTCCCCATTTTTTCAAGATGCCAAAGTCAAATAGGTGAAGTGGTCTTGGAAACTAAACCCCGGTTTTTAAAACTACAAGTGAGGAAGGCTTGTTAATTCACAAATGTCACCACTATCCTGCTCCGAATGTAGAACTGTTTACAGTAGTAGCCAACACAGCCTATCTGGAGTCTCGTTTATGGTAGTCAGGTGAGGTGACAGACTGCCAGGAGTCTACTCGCCATAAACCTCTCTCTCCCAACAATAACATGTTGTATATAACACTGAAAACTGGCAGGCAAGAGATGACTGTACTGCACAGCGGGTTGGGGTCCATTTTCCATCTTCTAGGAAGGCAAGGACAGACACGGAAGGAACAAGGAGTGAACTGTACGGCTCAAATGGGCCGTGGTATAATACAAAGATTACCAGGTAAACCTTATTTTGTCTTGGTCTCTAGAAGAAAGCAGAATTGGAAGAATTCCTTCTGCTCAGGTGGTTGAAATATCACTCATCAGTGTTGCAAAGAGGACACACGTAGCTGATTCTCATGTGCAAGAATTTTACATGTAAACCATCTACCCCAGTACTAGGGACCTTTGCAGCATAGGTCGATTCAGGGTGGATCAATATCGACAGATTCTACACAGTTGCCTTCACTGTAAGGAAATAGTTAACATTCCCAAAATTCAGGTGGGAGGTCTCATTGGAAACATTGGCTGTTTAAAAAGATGAAACGGCTACCTCTAAAGAATTCTAAAACAGCATCTGCACTCCTTCCCAGACTCAAAGTATCTTCGTAGGAATATTTACCTTACAGTGTTTTAACTAAGGTGTCAACTGGGCACTTGTGAGCTAACTCATTTAGATACCACTTACATGCTGTGTTCCGTATGCAATGATGTATCAACCATATTGTCAATGAATCTTAAAACTAAAATGTTCTTCCTACTGCCCACAGGTTAGCTGGTGAGCCTTCGGAGGAGTATGCTTCAACATCAGAAGGGCAAGTTCAGGACAGTGCACAGGGTAAAGGCAAGTAGGCAGTCAATCAGTCCTCTCTGGGTTGTGCTGAGTGGCCCGCAAGGACTAGAACTGAATGGAACCAGAACAGGTGATTACCTACTTTAACTCCCAAATGGCAGGTCAAATTTTCTGACTTCTTGTACTTGGGGTCCGCCATGTTGTCAAATTCATGACCTCACCAAATGCTTTCTGAAGCTGGGGTAACAACTTCTCTTTCTCTCCCCTTGTTGTTTCCACTGCGGTCAGGTGGGCCAACGGGCTATTAGCTAAGTAAATCTGAAAATGTTATCTGTCAACTTTCCTCCAGCTTTCTCTTCATTTGATAAACACATTTCAAGCCCTTACCTATGAAGGCAGATTTCCCCTAACCTCAGTTTGTGTGTGCCTTATTCCTAGGAGCCTAGCACAGAGAGTTAGAAATTTAATTATGACACAATAACGTATTTCTACTGAGTTGGGCTTGAGTTAGTAAATACAAACGAGGCAGTCAGTCAACAAATGCCGGATGTCTGTAATAGTACCACCGAGGGAGAGAAGAAGGCGTGGGCAGAATGACAAGAGCTGTGACTGTCTAGTAACCAGAGTCATCTCAGAGGGACAGCTTGTGAGCATCGATGCTTCTGGTTTCCCAGTTTGGTCTTCTCAGTGAGACAGACATCGTGTGCACAGCCTATGTGCACAGCTGTGCGCAGCCCAAGATCTGGATGTAGCTTGTGGTAAAGCAAGCATCATGTGCTCAGGTCTTAAATCTACGGTTTCCGTACCCAGTGCCCTCCACACCAGGTAGGTCCACCTGAGATTCTATTTAGTTGTCAGTGGACCCTTGTTTTGCCTTTAGACAGAGTCACTGTCACCAGACAGTCCTTACTCAGATTTCTATTTTCATAGCCTGTCCAGGGCACCCCGATCTCTTTAGGTTCCAAGTCCTGCATTCCAGGCGTTCTGAAGACAGGAAAGTAGATCCTGTCCCGCTGCTCACGCCTTGCAGAGCCCCGGTGACCTCAGAGCCGGGCTTGGCTGAGCTCTCCTGGATAATTACTAACTCCCAGAACACAGGGAGCAGAGCAGAGCAGAGCAATTAGAAGCCATGGTTCTCAACTGTGGTTTCGACACTGGCAGTATGCAAACTGGTGAATCCTCAGGCCCCATCCAAGACCCACGGAAGCAGGCACCCGGGATAGAGCCTGCACGCCGTGTTCATGCGGCTCACTGTGGCATGAGAATTATAGGTGCAGAGAGCCAACGCTGAGAGGGATATCCATATTTGAAAACTAGGTCAAGTCTCCACTCCTGAGGGGTCCTGGACAAAGGCTTTTCTAACTTTTTCCAGGTTCAGGTAGCTCCTCAAGAGAGTGGGCATACAATGAGCACCAGAGCTAACGTGACTGCTTCTCACGGCCTTCGGCATATGTTAAATACTCACACACACAACATGCAAAATAAATAAATAAATAAATAAATAAATAAATAAATATGTTATAAAGAAGTTGTAGATACATCCAAAGTTCTTTTTATTCATAAAAATATGACAATAAATAGTCTTCAAATCAGTCTGAAATAATGCAAATCATGTCTATTAATAAATGCACCTTAAAGGTTGGTGAGATGGCTCAGCAGGCACAGAAGTTTGTCATTAAGCCTAATGGCCTGGGTCCAATTCCGGGGACCCACATAATGAAAGGAGAAGAACAACCCCTGCATGTTGTCCTCTGACCATCACACACAGAAACACACACACACACACTATAAGCAACATGTAATAAAGAAATGCCCTTTAATGACAGTAACAGCTACTTTTGCTTGCATATCTTCGACCAATCATTACTGTTATTTAAGATCTGCCATTATCCTACATAGTAGATATTGTTGGCTCCATGTCCTCTGAGGGATGCAGGTATGGCGGGTTGTTAATGTACAGATTAAAGGCTCATAGCTATAAATCATAGGTGTAGGATTAAAACTCAGAGCTGTCTGTCTCCAAACGCCGTTCTTATGCCGTGTCTAGACATGTGAGGCTTCATCACAACATGGAAACCTGACTTGGACCCCACACTCCTCGAAGCTGTGAGTTTGCTGGAAGGAAGCCAGAGAAATCCAGTCGATGAAAAGAACGGAATGAGTGACTGATGAGAAAGTAAGGAAAATCCAAATGTGCTTACACTGGGCAGAAGGAGGGGGTGGAGGGGGGGCGAACTATGACAAATGTTTGTAGTAGAAAATGGAATTATTATAATGATTTAAAATAACCATCTGGGGGAGAATTAATGGGTTTGGCTCTAAGAATGGGAACTTTTAGGTAAAAATCTTCCCCTCCCTGTTACCACCCCCTTCTCTCCACGAAACAATTTTACCTTGAAGAAATGCAGGATTCTAGCAACTCGGAAAGGAGTGAAAAAAAAGATCACCTAGAGCCTTTCAGAGCATCATGATTAATGGCAGATAAAATAGTTCTACACAGGCATAGAGGAGGGGAGATGGGGGTGACCTCTTGGTCCTTGTCAAACTTTAATTTTTATGTTTTATAAATAAAACATTTTTATTTTTTAAAAAGCATATCCATTAATCCTTTTAAGTCTCTTGAGTCTCTTGACTAAATAATGCATTTTTTTAAACCTTTAATGTATTCATTTTAACCCATTTAGTATGGAAGTAACCCCAAATGCATGAACAGAACAAAAAAGAAAAATCCAAGAATTTCCAATGTAATAGCTCAGGCTAGAAGGAAGGTTTGAGCAGCCATGTTCTAATTATGCTTAGCAGGTAGCATATTAATTTGGTGTTTTCATTCTTCGTAGTTAACCACAAGGACAAAACTTCACCCAAAGTCATGTTTTCAAATTTTATAATCCTCTGTTAATTAATGTTCCCCCAGAGCTTTTTTGAATTTTTTTTTTTTTTACATTTTATTATTATTTATTTTGGGGACAATTTGGTGTTTTATGGAAATGTGCTCCAAGTTCCCAGGCAAATCTCCTAATGGGTTAATTTTCTGAAGGAGTCAGGCTTGCTCAAGAAGCTCAGTGTTGTTCTTAAAATGCCTGGTACATCTGTTTGTTTCAGTCATATCAGGGACAAAATCAATGCGTTAAGAATTGTCTGATAATCTTGTTGGGGGATTAATCTCACAGTCTAGATCATCAGCACGATTATCTTTGGCATTCAGTGCACACACAGCTCCACCTTCAGCAGAAGCCTTCTCATGCTGAACTACGAAAGCCTAGCTACTGAATGGTCTGCCACCATTCAATATTTAATCCTGCAAGTGAAGCCACTAAAGGGATAGAGCAAAGTAACAGGATGAATGAATCGTGACCTCAAACTTGCAAAAAGACAACCCAAACGATTTATCTTTCTGGCCTGGATGGCAATTTTTTGTCATCCAATATTCCTATCACTTCTCCTGAATCTGGGAATTGGAGATTGATCAATGCCGTATTAGCAAATTCCTGAAATGAGAACTGAGAATTCAGAGAATCCTTTGGCAAGGCTTTGCGAATACTCTCGTTGGCTGAGGTTTACCTGACGTCTAAAAATCAATTGATTTAGCAGGTGACATTTTCGAGCCATCTTGGAAGGCGACACGGAGTAATTCGATTTCCATGCAAAACAAAATATGTAAACGGCTAAAACGAAAATTTAGAATCCTGTGTCTCAAGGTTTTCATAAAATTCGTTGAAAATGTAGTGCTCTCAAACTCCATAGAACCACACTTCAGTTTTAGAAGATAGATTCCGCTGTGGAGTCATCGGCTAATTGCTTATTACCGCATCACTTCAGTGTGTGATTTTTATTTTTCTTACAAATAGGTGGCTTCAAGATGATGTACTGGGGCCATGTTGTTCATGATGTACGTGTTGCTCCCTGTCTCTTTCTGTATCTGTGTCTGTTTCTGTCTCTGTCTTCTTCCCTCCCTCCTTTCCTTTCTCTCTGTATGTGTTTCAATTATAGGAGGTTAGCTCTGTATTCATAGTTAAGGGACAAATGGTAGATAAATTAGGTGCTTTCTCCTGCCAGTAAAATTCCTATGTTGAAAAAAATTTAGGTTTCTTCCCCAGGGATATAAATATAATCCTAAACTAGGCAGCAGGAAAACAAAACAGTATTATTCTCTAAGAAGTTTCAGGCCAAACAGTTCTTACAGATACCCTGAACGCACTGGTTGCCTTCATAATAACTATATACACCCCAGGTTTAGAACCAGTGCAGGGGAGATGCTTATTTTAACAGTACATTTTGTTCGGAACCACTATGTGTGTTTTAAAAAGCGTTCGTCTGGGATTACAGCTGTAAAAGCATCATTCTTCTCTGTCTAGTGCATCATCGTCCCTGCATCCCGAGAACTCTAAATGAGTGCAGTGTCTTGACATACAGCTGGCCATGCTTCGGTTGGTACCTGTGATGTGATGTCTGATAGCTTCTTTTGAGGTCCAGGAGGGAAGTGCTAACACACATTAGAGCCGTCATTATTATTATGAGCATGCTGGCGCTCCTGTGAAGGTGTCATTGACTTCCTGCCAGCCTTCGTGGATTGCTGACATTTTGTTAACCAGTCTACTAAAAAAAAAAAAAAAATCCATAGCAGGATATTAGATGATATTTAGAAATAATATCAAAGCAAGCGATCAAGGAAAAAGAGGTTCTGCATCTTAAAGAGGACGCTAACTGCGAAAGTCCGTTAGCTCTGCTTTGCCAATGTCTACTCAGTGTAATTAAATTATTGTGTTTACTGCGGAATTCAAAGATAAAAATATTATCTTTTGCCAGCATACACATGGTGGATGAATCAGACTTGCAGAATGCTCATTTCTACGGTCCGGTTGCGCACCGCTTGCCTACGTTCTTACTAACTACCTTGTTTTCTTTACCTCTCCAGTGTTCCTCACGTTCTTGTGTCTTCTATTTCGCTTCTAAAAAGATCCACAGAGCTTACGAACACATGCAGGGCCACTCACAGTACTCTGCATTTTTTTTTCCCTTTTAGGGTCGCATTAATCCATCAACCTTTTATTGACGCTATACAAGTCTCTCTTCGACAACAAGCAATACGGAAAGGCATACCCCTTTCTTAATGACTTGACAACAACTGGAAGAAAATATAAGTAGGAACGAGATCCAGATGTGAAGATCTAATTGAAATGATGTGTCACTTTAAAAGACATCTCCTGTGACTTATTTCTAAGGATGTGAGGCATAGACCAAGCGATGGAAATGGAACTTGTAAGTCAGGAACACCAACGGTTATCTTTTATCCTACTAAGACTAACTGGTCGTATTGCTTTTTACTCTTTTTTTACCTATTGGATATTTCATTTCAATGTACAAAGATACTCACAAGTCTTACTGATAACTTAAAAATAACATTGCCATCCTTATTTAGCCCCCACCCTTTTAAGTGCGCCCTACATAAGACCTCTCATGAACTATTCCCCTTCCCTGATGGTCATAGCATCTGACTGTTATGCTCTTAGCCCTGCAATCTGGAAACCCACTTCTTCAGTACATTATTGTTTCCCATGCTTTGCATAATAGAAGCACTCTTTAGTCTGTGCCTACTTCCTTACTGTCCCCAACCTGACACTTTCCCCACATCTATGTCATCTGCAAGTGAAAGGACTCCTTTAGGTCTGGTGACTGACCTCCTGTTCTTCTGTTCTCAGGGGGTCATCCTGGGGTAATACCTCTTGGCTTTACAGCTTCTTATGTCTTCAGAACTCAGCCTTCTGAATCCCTATCACCCTCCTAACCTCTGGTTATGGTTCCATGGTGGGATATGCCACATAGCCAAACACTTATTTCAAGTAACGTGTAATTAAAAACCATGATGTTCCATGGGAGTGTGAGCTCTCTGCACTCCTTCATCTTGCAGAGAGGACCACAGGAGCTGGGCTGTAGATTGAAAGAAGGGGAGTGACTCAACAATACTGTTTCTCAGTGAAAGTTATGCAACAGACCTTAGCCTTGCCTCTCCCTGCGGTATAAGGTGTGTTAATGCCTCTTATTAATTACCTGGGCTCTCTACAATACAACAGGTAGCTACAGTGGTATAAAGGAGACTGGAGGAAGAATTACCCTCTACTGTAAATCCTGCAGCCCCTGCCCTGAAAATGCGATTGGTTTTTATAACAGCCATTCAGTCTGGCATTGCTGACTTGAGGATATTTGTAGTTGAATGATAAAGTTAAAACATTGGAGCAACTTGATCAGCTTATGCCTAAAATTTTTAAAACTAATATCATGCCATGTTCCCTCAAATGGGTATCATGAATCACATTGTGGAGTGGGATTATTAGAGGAAGAAGGGAATTTAAAAACATTGCTATGTTGGATGGAGTGATGGCTCAGCGGCCAAGAGAGCTGACTGCTCCATTAGAGGACCCAGGCCTCTTCTGAGCCCTTACCTGTTGGCTCACAAACACCTACAACTCCGATTTCACAGGTAGGGCAGCCTCTCTTTGCCTCCATGACTACCAGGAATGAATGTGGTGTGCAGATACACAGACAAAGAAAATCTCATGCACATAAAACAAAACTAAGCAATTCTTTGAAAAATGGACATCTTCAGAAACAGCAAGGATATTTCTGTGGATCTAGTCAATAAATATGTGTTAAGGGCCAACTATATTGAAGGTAGAATCAACTGTTTCCTCTGTCTAGTATCCTGGTCATCTATAAAGACAATAAACAATTTACATGGTATACTGGGACAGACCTTTGAATGAAAGATGCTACAGACTGAACAATCATTACATGTCATTAAATGTATTGAATCTTCTCAACTACTGGCAATAAATGTTAACTATAGTTATTCTGGGTAGTGAGCCACACATGGCTATTCCATTGTCTTGGATAGTTCCATAGTCAGGCTATTATGACACAGACCTCCCCACACCAGGTATCAGTGATTCAGGTATCAGATATTCCTTTATTTCCTCTTTAGAGTATTAACTTGATGAAAAAAAAAATCCAATCAGTCCTGTTGGAATCCCTCAGGTTTTAATCCCTGGAATGCACCAGATGGGCAACTCTACAAAAACCAAAACAGAATAGAATGTAGATACTCACAGCCAACCACTGGACCCCTACGGAAGAGTCAGGGGAAGGACTGAGGAATTGAAGGGGTGGCAACCCCATAGGAAAACCAACTTTGTCAACTAACTTGTATACCCCTGGGAGCTCACAGAGACTAAGCCACCAACCAAAGAGCATACACAGGCTGGTCCTAGACCCTGGACACATATGTAGTGGAGGACTATCATGTCTAGCCTGAGTGAGAGAGGATACACCTAACCCTGTAGAGACTGAGACAAGGGGGTTGCCTGGGGTGGGGGTGGGGGGAACCTTCTCAGAGGTGAAGAGAAAGAAGGATGGGGTGAAGAGAAAGAACTTGCAGAAAAGGGACTTGAGGGGGGGGGCAACATTTGGGATATAAGTAAATAAAATAATTAATTCAAAACATGAAGTAACTTTTCTGGGCCTCATATTCCTAACCTGCCAAAGGAGAACTGACCAAGTCCTTTGTCATGGCCATAGGTATAAGCCTTGCAAGATAACTAAATATTATATATGAAAATAAAGCCAGACATGATGGTGTATGTTTGTAGCCCTGGCTACTCAACATGCTGAGGTAGGAAGAACACTTCAGTCGCTGATTTCTAGCCCACTTTCAAAACATAGCAAGGACCCCATCTCAAAGAAGGGAAAAATATGTACACACACACACACACACACACACACACACACACACATACACACACACACACACCTACACAAATATATTTAGTACACTGGAAAATGGCTTACAAGTGCAAGTGCAAAGATAATATTTTAATGTGAGTTCTAACATAAGTGTCTAACAGAAATTTTATTTCTGTGCTAACATTAAGTTTCACAAAAGAGCTGAAAATGTTATTTAGTAGTTGTATGCAATTGGGATATGTGCAAGAAACACAAACGGGATTGGGAATGTAGCTCGGGGCAGACTGCTTGTCCTTGGCTTCCTGGGTTTGAGCCCTGGAAGAAAAAAGGGGAGAGAAAAGAAGTAATGGAAGGAGAGAGGGGAGAAGAACAGAAAGAAGAGAGTGGAGAGAGGAGAGGGCGGCACAAATGAGAGAACAAGGATTGGGGAAGAGAAACACTAGAAAAGGGATCTAGGCACAGACCTGGACTAATGGCCATTCTGTTAAATGAATAAGCTGGATTCTGTGCTGGGCTGTGTGTGGCTCACCAGGATGCTACCACAGGGGTCATCATGGCATTCCAGATGAGTATTGGCCAATGTTAACTGTAATCATCACACAAAGTAGGATGTGTCAATATTATAAATGTGTCGGAAAAGGTAGAAGCACATCCATTTAAAATGAATCAATAAAGCCTCATGGAAAAACGCGGCCTGGACATCATCCTACAAACACAGACAAGGCGGGAAGATGGGAGCACCAGCGGAGAGAAGGGAGCACCATGTGCTTGGTGAAAGCTCAGAGGTGGGAGTGGATAAGCAGGGTATGCCACTGGAGCATACAAGACGATTCAAGTGTGCCTCAAAACACACTCCTGACCATGTTTTCCTGTCACGATGCTGCTAACTATCCGGGCATATTGTTAGCAATCTCAAAACTGATATTGCAATCCCCCTTTACAAATGGGACATTTTCTGCTGCTTTCCAGCCAGGTAAACCAACAAGAGCTCTCAAAGGAGTCTTTGGCATCAACAACAACAAAAAGGAAAAAAAAATGGAGGAGGCATTGCTCTCTTCTAGAATGTGCTCCTGTTAAGTTCTTCATATTTATAATGTTCTGTGACTCGACGGCATCACACAGATAAAGCCCAGAGGAAATGTTGCAGTTAATAAATTATTAAGCTGCTATCCTTTAAAAACATCAGCACTGGGCAGTACAAAGACTCGCTGTGGTCTGTCAAATGCAAAACGGATCTGTAAATCTCACAGAGAAGAATCACCAGAGCTGAGGAACAGCTGGCCCCGCAGATCCCATGGCCCACCTGGGACCCCCTTCCTGCAGCCTGTCATTCTTAAAGAGTTTGATGCTAATACAGTCAATGAAACATAAAACCATACCGAGGGAGGCGGGCGATGGGCACCCTCTGAGGATCTATCCTCCGCTTCATAAAAACCACCTTTGAAGATGCATCTACCGAGATGCAGCTTTGAAAAATATGGCTCCGTGTTTGCCCAGAAACAACTTAATTGATACCGGGGACTTTGTTTATCATATAATGTATGGTTAAACTAATTTCTACTTTGTCACAGTCCCTGTTAGATAGCTACATTTCAGATTTCTTTGTGCCAAAATTGCTGAGCTGAAATGACTAATTCTTAAAGTTATTATATGTAATTTTTTTTTCGTGACAGGTAAAATGGTTTGAAAATTACTTTAGCTCCGTTTTGAAGTCTAATTTCTATGGCCTGGGCATAGGTTCTTTAACCTCTTTTTTTTTCCCCCCATCTACCAAACCTAAATTGACTCATTTTTGCTGAAATGGCTACAACACGGGTCTGGCTTTGATAAGTTGTATGGATGTGTGGTTTCTGTCAGGGTTTGTAGGGTAGGTGGGGAGACCAGCTAGTGGAGAGGATCAGATCAGTGGAAATACAAAACTAGCACTTTCATCCAGACACACACCCCTGCCGCCCCTCCCACACACCCCTCAACCCCCCTCAGCACAGGCACAATACTTAGAATCAGAGAAAAAGTTGGAAAACATCCCAGTTTCATTGAAATGGGAAAAGAGATTTGACATGTTAATGATGTGGGGCGCATTGAGAAAGGCATCTTCCATCCCTCTTCATTTATGACTTCAGACATCTCTATAGGGATGTTACAGAATAATTTATGTTTGAAATTTCAGTTATGAAAGGGGCCAGGTTCAATATCACTGAATAGGGGCTTCGGTACAAAGGCAGTCTTAAAGGCACCTCTACCCTCAGCTCTGTTTCCGCCGCCACACTGGTTGATCAGCTGTCTCTACTAGCAGGGCCAACAGCTTCTGGCTGTAGATGGCTAATGCTTTCAGAATGATCCTTAAGTTTGTGATACAGATAAATGGCTCTGAGAAATTGGGGTGTCCAGAGTGTTTCCCATTCTATTTCACTTTCAATCTAAACCTTAGGTTGGGAAGCCGGATAATGCAGCAGGATAATGCACTGAAGTTGAAGAAAAAATTTAGATGGTTTTTCTGAAGTTAGTCTTCCAAATTCCCCAGGAAAGAAAAGTACATCTATAATAATAAGTGTGTGGATATGGAAGTAGGATGGTGCAGATTTCCTGGATGCTTGGAAGGCCAGTGGAACATCTTAGGGTGTCAGAACAAGGCCATCTAACAGTGGCCAAGAAACCTGCAAAGTATTGGAGCTTTACAGTCTCAAATCATTGTCTGTTTGCAGTTAGCGCTCAAACATGGTTCTTAAGGTTGTTTAGGGGCTGAAAAGAAAACACTTCAAAAGATTTAACATAGCCCACTGCATAGAAATTGCTCTATAAGTATTCACACACTCTATAAACATGTTAATTGTGTTATCACTATTCTCATTCCCACCATGACAAGGCTATCCATCAAGAAAGAGTGGACTAGAGGCAGACAGAAGGAAGCCTGATTTACCCTAGAGATGAGAGAGTTCTTTGGTGTGGGAGGCCAGACATGAAGTGGATCCTGGATTCCAGGTGTTTGTGTGGTTTGGCTAGGAAGCACTTCTCCAGAAGACTCCTGTAGGCTCATGGCGCTAGTGAGATGTGTCTGCATCATGGGGTACAGATTTCCACCAAGAACTCTTAGAATGCAGGACCTGGCTGAAGAAAGCAGGGAACCATGGGAATCTTTGAAGGTCTTCAGCATACCATGCTCTGGACATTTCTTGTCTGTCTTCCTGCGTCTCAACTGTCCTAATGGAAGCAGCTCCGCCTTCTGTGTTTGTAGTCCTATCATTCTTCCTCAGCAGAGGCTCAGAAACAAAGGAGACAGCTTATCAGCATCAAAACTGAGCCATGTGTATGTTTCTTGGGCGTTCCTTACCACAGCTGCTTTCCTCTGACTAATACACTAGGAAAGGGTGCTATAGCTTGACCAGACGAGAAAGAGATGGGATACAAGGGAAGACACAGTTACACAGAAAGAAAAAGTGATCAAGCATACTCGGATGACTGAAAGTATCAGCATCCCCAGGACCCAAAGGCTGTTCATTATTTCTGAAACCCCTCTATCCATTTGGACAAACACATGTATTTTCGTATGAGCTCATCCACAGGAAAGAGATAACCCCAAGTTAAGGCTGGCTTGCTGTTTTGTTCAGCAACTAGTATTCCTTAGAACTTGAGGCCTTAGTTCATATATCATGATTGCTTCTCAAAACAAGCCTTCTGCCAATATTATACGTTTAACATTCCAGGCCGTGTCCCTTACTATCTGGATTTTCTTCTAAGAATCCCATTTGTGTGGCTGTATTTTTAAGACAATTCACTTATTATTCACAATTATTTGGACTGCTAATCACACTGAGCTACTGCTACTAAAAGTCTTAAAGGTCACAAAGATACTTCTGTAACTTCTGATCGATGGCAGGATTGTCTCCCATACTACCCCACAGTTGTTACTGTACTTACTTCCTCTTTTTTTACACTCAAAATCAACAGTGGGATTTTACTGCTTATCATACAGGAATACTGCTCTACAATATTCTTGGTAGACTTTTCATTTCAAACTACAACTTATTCCAGATATAAAATGAAGGGTGATGTAAGTTTTAAGGTGCAATTTGGTATTCTACTTTGGAAGAATTCCCTGGGGCTGTGGAAGTGGCTCAGCCTTTGCTGGGCAGGCAGGAAAACCTCACCTTCTTCCCAGCACTAATCAGACAAGGTTGCTCATGCCTGTTAACTCAGAATTTTGGGAGAGGCAGGCAGGTCAGTAGTTCAACATTTCCGTTCCCAATGCAGCCAACTGGAAGACAGCTTGGTCTACCAAAGACTTAGATTCTTAACAGCAGCAACAACTAACGCCTTTAAAAGAAGGATCAGTAATAATGTATCCTTTGAAAGAAAAAAAGAAAAAGGATCTCTTTGCACAATTCAAAACAAATGTAACATTTACCAACAGTTTACAAAGGTCTCTCTGAATCGCTCTCTTGTTGAAACAATTTCCCTTGCTGGCAGGAAAAAAAATAAGTGAAACTCATAACTTAATTATTTTACCATTAAATCTCAGCCCACTTTCTCCTCATTTTTAAAGTCCCTACCAAGTAGTGGGGTGGAGTTTTGTTGACAAGAGTCTTTACAAGATGCAAAGTGGAATTTCTTTTGGCTAGATTCACTTTCTAAGATTCTTTGCTTATATAATAACAGTTTCAAGTCAACATTTAATATGTGAGGGAATTCGGAATTTAACTTTAACCACAGAAACATCTTTCCTTCCAGATGCCTAATGATGTCCTTGTGATTACAACAATGGGGACATTGCTTAATCTATGCAAAAGAAAAAAAAAAAGCCGAGTGGGAAGCCAGAGAGCAGTTTGCTGCACTTATCATTAAAGTCTTCTCTTTGGGGTTGTTGATCTGTCTTTTAAATTCCCCAGCACGGAGGCCAGAACATTACCATTGTCAAAAGGAAAAAAAAAAATCTGTAAAACCATTTTTGTGGATGGGGCTTATTCAGATTCGACATTTAATACTAGCTCGAAGCACTCATAAGCAAATAAAGAGGGGGGCTGAAAAGAAACGTGGAATGTGGGCAAGAGGGAATAAAGGGGAGGAAGAAAGGAGAACTGTGAAAGGAATCCCAGAAAGGGAAGAGTAATTAGAGGAGGGGCCAGGCAGGAAGTTGGGGAGACTAGGAAGGGCTGTAGGGCGTGGGCTCAAGTTGCAGGAGGCTGGGCTGTGTACTGAGAGTATCCATCCACTCATTTCTTGTTCATTACGTTCCTGGCTCTAAGGCAAAGGAAACAACAATGTTTCAATATTGGTGGTATTTTTAAAAGCCAATGGCAAGAAAACTGAAACAGCCCACAAACCCTCCTTATTTTCTGGACTGTTGAAGGGCTGGTTTAGCAGTGCTATTCTGTTTTGTTTTAGGGAGGAATAAATACCACAAGTGCATTTCTTTGTTTTTGCTCATGTTTGTAAACACACATAATACAGTCCCTGATGGACACCTACCTGTGTACACTCTGCAGGTTTCTCTCCAACTCATTGTACTAAATGAAGAACAGTTTATACTTTCAAAGGGGGAAAAAAAAAAACAATTTTTTTTTCCAAACCTCATAAGACATTTTCAAAGAAAACTTGGCTGGTTTTTCTGAGAATAAACACATTAACTCCTTTCCTTTATAATTTTGGCTCTGAATAAATGTCACATGTGAGGAGTATTCACTTTGTCATTTGATAAAAATCTACGTTTCAGGGAGAGTGTGAGAGACGAGGGTCCTTACCGAGCCATTTTCCAAACAAATTTGCCAAATCTCTTCTCCACGCTATCCGTCTTGCCCGAAACCTCAAGTCCAGACTTCTTAGGCCTAATAAATACGGCAGAGGGCATGGCAGATGATACCAACGGGTAAGTCTGTTGTGCTCAGAATTATAGTCCTGCCTCCGTTGGAGCCTGAATTGGCGGGACATGCTTAAAGCAAAGGCGTTGCTCCTCACACTGAGGAAAGGCTCTTTCTCCTGCCACAGCTTACATACATGGTTTCCTTCCATGTTGGTGGAGTTGAAGAAACCAGTTACAGCACAAGCTCAGCTGAGTCGGTTTAGAGACAAAGCTCTATTGTGACATGTGATCAAACTCTTCATACGTGTATTTCTTGGCCTATCGTAAGCAAGAATCCTATCCGTTTGGCAAGGCCCCTTAAGCCTAACTTGTGATGTTTTTCCTAAATAACTCTTCGTCCTTTTCTCTCTTCAACTCAGATAAGCAAGTTCCTTGGGCTATGAACGTCTGGCGCCTCTTGGTACCAATTACAAACCTTTGAGTAAGGTCTACTTTATCATTTTAATGAGTCAAATAAAATTTTCTTTCATCACAATAAGAAGTGCCTAGTCCATCCCCTGAATTCCTGAGAAAGACCTGGAATAAAAGGGGAAACTCTGGGGACGGTGGGGGGGGGGGGAGGAGAGGTGACAGAGGGCTCCGCCTACAAATTTGACAGGCAAGGTGTTAGCTGGTGCTGGGTGACATAAAAAAGCCAAGCTCATAAGGCATAATCGTGTAAATATATTTTTGGGGAGAGAGTTCAAAGACAGCTTTATGGATTCTACACCTCCACTCTTTGAGCTGGCTGAAGGATCAGAGCAGCATCAGGGACACAGTTAGGAATGGATGGATGGATGGATGGATGGATGGATGGATGGATGGATGGACAGATGGATAGCTGAATGAATCCTAAGCAGAGAGCATCAGCATTGGGACTGAGAGTATGACCATGAATATATATTCAGTAAGAAAAGGAAAAAGTCCCATTTAGCCCATGGTTTGATCCAAGCTTCTTGCCAAAGCCTTATTTTTAGTGTAATGAGGAGAGAGAGAGAGGGAGGAGAGAAAGATGGTGGAGGGGAAAACGGGGCAGGGGAGCAAGAGAACAAAATGACATTGCCCAGCTGAGTTGGTATTTTATATGTGAAGTGAACAACAAATGCCTGGGTATAATTAGAAAATAACTCTCCATCCCCTCTAAAATGAAGCAGTAAAACAAAACAAAAAACAAAACAAAAAACTCGTATCAGACAAAGCCTGTTTAGTGAATCATCCATCTAGTTTAAGGTAATTAAAATCAAAAGAACTTACTAATGCATAGCTTCTTTAAGAATTAGCTCATTTGTAATTCTTAAAAATGACGACATGATCTAGGCAAACAGGAAGCAATTCAGACGTTACTCTCTATCCACCAGCATCTCTGTATCTGATCTGTCTCTCTTAATGGTTACAGATACTCAATCAAACCAGAGTAGCCCACAAACGACTGCATCCTTCCCTCTTCAGTATCCAACCAGAGCAGTGTCCGAGGCGGGTAGGCACTGCCATTACAGAAAAGGCAACACAAATATTCTAATTCTTGTGTTGTTAAAGATCGTTCACTCAAAACCTTTTGTTCCTTGCCCAAAGGGGATGGTGGTGGTGAGAAAACAGGAGGAAGCTCACTTCTTCCTGCAGAAGCAATGCCCATCTTTTCATTAGGAAAAGAACATAATAGGTCTGAGAACACGGCCCAATGGTTGAATGCTCACTTCCCATGTATGGATGGACCCATGCATTCAATACCCAGGACCATGAAAATCAAACATAAAACTCCAGAATGGCCACGGTATCTTTTGTGGCAATTTCTATTCAAATCTTTAGTTCAAAAAGAAAACAAACAAACAAACCAACAAACAAAACAAACAAAAAACCCAACTAGTGTTATTTTAAAAAATCCTTCCATTGACTTTAGAAGATACTAGTTCTTTCCTCATCTCTGCACCTAAGCCTTTTAGGAGTTCTGGATCTTTTTCTGTCACATGGCCCCCTTTCTTTACTGACATATGTAACAGGTGTGGACAGACAAGTAGGAACACACCCTAGGGATCACTTTACCTTTGGCAAGGGAATTGACTAATAGGCTTTTCTGTCTCTAATTTCCGAGATTTCCCTCCATCCTGGGCATTTGCAGACCAATCTGTTTCCTGGCTGTCACACTCCTCCCCATCCCTTTGAGCTTCGCTGGCCAAGTCTCACAGCCGTCTGTCTGATACTGTCCCTAGTCAGGTTCGCACAGAAGTGTGACTTCCAGGACACTGTATTAGCCTCAAGGCTCAAGTACAGGCAGGGCTTGTCCTCCCTTTGCTGGCTCGGAGGCAATGGAAGCCCTTGTCCAGCAGCCTCCTTCGTGCTCCTGGCCAAAGACGGGAAGGTTTAGGATGAGTCCAGGGGAACAAAGAGGACATGTGTGGGAGATTTCTAAGATTGTAATGACATCTGATGGGATGTCTGCCAAAGACCAGGTTAACTGTGGTCACATCGCTGGTAAACGAATCTGCCTCCCAATGAAATGGGAAAGCAGGATTTGGCCTTAGGTAAACTTCTGGAAACTGGTGAGTTTTCAAGCTGCATACACTCTCACAGTTGAGAGACATTTAAAATAGAATTTTGATGGCCTCTGTTGCAGTTCAAGGTGCTCCGAGTGGTCTTACCAAAGCTGACTGACATCTTGGTAGTAGTTTGGTATGCTATGGGTCCACCATTTAGGCATAGCAAGGCTCAAAAAATGCATTAACATGTATTGCTTCAGTCTAAATGGAAGAGGGAGAATATTATTATATGCTTCCTGAATGCCCAACACTGTACTGGGCAGTGGAGTCTCAACAGGAGGCATATTGGACAATGGTGCCTGTCTTCATGAAGCTTCTGATTCTGTGGTTCTTTCACAAAGAGACTCTTTTAATTTCCTTTTGCCTCCATGGTATTGGTGTTATTATTGGTGGTAGTGATGGTGGTGGTGGGGTGGTGGTGGTGTGGTGGTGGTGGTGGTGGTGGTAATGGTGGTGGTGGTGTGGTGATGGTGGTGGTGCTGGTGGTGCTGGTGCTGGTAGTGCTGGTGGTGGTGGTGATGATGATGTGGTGATGGTGGTGATGGTGGTGCTGCTGGTGGTGGTGGTGTTGGTGGTGCTGGTGGTGCTGGTGGTGCTGGTGGTGCTGGTGCTGGTGGTGGTGCTGGTGATGATGTGGTGATGGTAGTGGTTATTGGTGGTGGTGATGGTAGTGATGGTGGTGATGGAATGTACATTCTGGCTATGTTCCTCAGGCTCACCTTGAAGTACTGAATGGAATATATTTTCAAAGCATTTGGACCATTATACCTGTCGGGTTGAACTGATTAGGAACAACTACACAAGCCATCAGTTTCTTTGCTTACTGATTTTTCAGTCAATCACTTGCCTTCAGTACGGAACATCTACCAAGCATTCTGGTAAACTCACAGGTCTTTTAGTTTTCTCAACATCCTTGTGAAGTAACCCTGTAACAGACAATTCCTTCAGCCTTTTTGGAATCCCAAGCCCAAGAATTCTATCTCCCTGATTACAGTCACCAAATGCCTTGTGCATACCTAGAGAAGGTGTATCCCTTCTCTTACAGACTTGGCTATTTATAGAGTCTGGGGGGGGGAACTATTATAGAATATGGAATTAAGCTCTAAGGTTTGATTGTCCTGGGTTCAATTCCAGCTCTTCAAATTATGGGCTCTGTCATCCTGGGCAAGTTGAATCTCATCTTTCTGTGTTCAAAACCTTTTCCTGAGCCTGCTGAGTACAGCTCAGGGGTAGAGCAATGCACTTTGGGCATGAAAGGTACTGGGTTTCATCCCAGAATAGAACTCAAATCAAATATAACAAGGGTGTGGGGGAGGGGATGGGGGTGGGGGACAAAGCCTTTCATGGCTTCCCATGGCAATTTTGGAAGAAAATAAGTTCTAGAATTTGAAATACTTTAAAAAAAAAAAAAAAAAAACCTCAAATTCTTTAGAAATATAAAGTCCATCTTTCTTCCCTTCTCCCACTATTTTGTAAGATTCAGCTCTGTTTTATAGGCATCTGGCTTCTCCAGGATCACGGTGTTTCCCTGTAGAGTCTTTTTTTTAATTTTTTTTTCTCATTGTTCTTTTTCCACAAAGCCTCCTCTCAACGTTGCCTGCTGCAGTGATCTTTCAGGTTTCCACTTTAATCGCATCCTGTCTTTAGATATTTCCCCTTACCCCCACCCTTATCTCACCTAGCTATTCTTTCTCTCTACAGTCAGGTTTTTCCCTTGTGTTATGCTTATACATTCTTAGGGTTTTCTTGTATAAGATCTGCTTTTCCGTTGGAACTCCTTCATGCTTCCTTTGCTATGAAATACCCGAGGCTGGATAATTTATGAGGAATTGGAGTTTATTTGGCTCACAGTTCTGAAGAATAAGACTCCAGGAACATGGTGTCGGCACTGGCCCTTTATCGGGTGAGAGCTTTCTGTTTACATCTTAACATGCCAGAAGGTATCGTGGGATAAGACAGGAAAAGCATCATCTTATAAAGCCACTAATGCCATCATGTGGGGCCTACTCTCATGCGCTCAGAAAATTCGAACTGCCCACATACGAACGTGGGAATTAAGATGCCAACACGGGAGCTTTCCAGAGGCTCATTCAAGCTGTGGTAGTTCTCACAAGGATGGAGAACATGTCCAGATTGTCGTGAACTCCCCAGATGCCGGCATGCTGGAACATGCAGGGTTCAAAGAGACAGCGTTAACCCTGTCTTTGCCTTATCAATACAATGAGAACAGCAGTACTGAGTCTCCGCTGTCCTGAGGCTGGCCACAAAGTGTTTGGAGTAGCGCCTGCTTCCACTTCTCTACCCTACGTAACCTCACGCAGGTTACGTAGAACCTTAGTTCTTCAGGAAGTATAGACCCAATTTTCACTGAATTTGACTCACACTCAAAGATTGGATATCCCGTGACCCCACAAAACCACGTGGTTGCTGTGATCACCTGGGTGGCCACACACAGAACTCTACAGTAACTCACAACAAGCGTTCCCGTTCCCAGTTCTGTTGCTGTCAACTATGGAGACTGCCGCTTGGGAAATTGTCTTACATGGCTTGGTTCTGTTGGTTTGTTTTGTTTTATTTTTGTTTTGTTTTGCATAGTGTGTCATAACCATATAGACAATGGAAAGATTTCATTAAAACTGCGATTTTTACATACTGAGGTAACTGATTTGGAGAATGTTTTGCAAGGAAGGTTGGCTTTCTTAATCTAAACACAATTGTTTTAATTTGCCTGTAGAACTTGCTGACCAGTTGTCGGGAGATAGAGGAGATGCTAAATTAAAAACATGCTTTAGGATGCATGTCAGTTTATGATTATGAACAAACCAGAACATTTTAATAGCGCAAGGAGGCCATGTTAGTCACACAGGGAGAAGAGAAGCAATCAGGAGTGTCCCAGGCTGATGTCTAGAGTCTGGGTATGCAAATTGCTCAATTTTGACTGTATGGCTCTGACAAAGATAATTCATTTTATGATCAGTTCACCTGTATCTACTGATGACAATTGTTGTTGTGTGTGTTTACATTTAGCAGCAAATTTTCTGAGTTTTATAGCACAATGTAATTATAATTATACCACATATATGTAAGGATAATGCAATATAATAATTATAATTCCTGACTAATCAGAGGCTACTAACAAAAGGGAATTTGACTCTGAAACAGTGTCCAGTCAATAAGGAGAGGTTCCCACTGTGACCTCGGAAGTTGGTCCCTGACTTTTCCCAAACAGATCTTAGCTACGGTTTCAATTTTATTGTCAAACCATTCTGATCCATTACAGCTACTGCATTTCCAATGCTATTTTAAATTAAGGCAAACAATGTATAGAGAAAACACCAAGAGCTTCAAATGAATATCTCTAAGCATAATGCAATCAGGTGGATACCTTTTGATGCTGGGTGACATTAATGTGAGGATACTGAATCACTGTTGACAATTAGGAAGAAGACAGAGCAGAGGTCTTGTAAGGAAATTACTCCCAGGTGACAAAATATTGAAAATTCAATTATACAGTGTTTATTACGGGCCTACATTAGCAACTGTATTCCTAATAAAGACCTTGATAATAAACAAATTAATGGGAACACCAGGGGGTACTTACAGAAATATTTTTCTCCATATAGTACCCTACAGTATTGATTTCTAAAGTGCTCCCGATGACAGTGTGGACCTCACTAAAGAAATTCCTGATGTAAATTATGTGTATAAGAACATGTGGCATGTTAAAGTACTCAAGATTATGAAAACGATTTTAATATATAATGATGATGTGCAATAAATTTAATGTTTAAAATTTCTCGTTATGCGTGTGGATAAATCATCTAGAAAAGACAATCTGCTGGATGCAAATAAGAAGCAAGCATAATACAGAGGCATGAATGGTCTGGATTCTAATTAAAACAGTATGTCATGGAAGTCAATGCATTCATTTTCCCTGTCACAGAAGTGATTTAAAAACGGATCGTCAACATGAAGGTCTTTATAAGGAGTGAAGGATATACACATATTTATCCCTTCACTGAGAAAATTAAGCGGTTTGATGGCGTAGGGATAAGACTTGTTTCTATTGATTCTTCCTAACAGTTTCTGATACTGCGCCTCATTCCGTGAGCACTTCATCCATCCGTCTATTAATTCAGTGATTGGATTTTAATTTCATTCATTTCTAATTTGCCACTGCTTACTGAACCCAAGGCTTTGTGTGTGCTTACCATGCACTCAGCGTCTGACTTATAACCCTAACCCCTCGCTGTTAAAAATATTTAATTGGGCATCTTCTTTAGACATGTACCACAGACTGCACAGAACACACTTAGCAACATTTTGTTGTTGTTTGTTTTTTTTTTGTTTTCAGATATGCAGATATTATCCAAATAATACCATATGAATGCTGAATGCCCTAGAAACTATGGAAAACAGTATGGACCTTTCGAGATGAGCCAGTTCAGTTACCCTTTGGATTATAGGGACAATTAAAAGAAAGAAACACTTAGGTTGACCTTCGAGAGAGTGGAAGAATTTTGGTTACTGAGGCCAGGGGACGACTGTAGGTTATCACCTGTCAGTGATGACCAAAGCAAAGAGGAGAGAATCCCAAGATATACTTATGGAATGGGCAATAGTACAGAATCCATTTAATATCTTCGTCAAGAAAGAAAGAAAGAAAGAAAGAAAGAAAGAACCCCCCCCCCAAAAAAAAACAGAGTTATGCAAAATTACTGTTTAAATAGCAAGAAAGAGAACTTTGAGAATTCAAGTCTTTCTGTGTAGTTTGATTTGAACCCTGTCTAGTCTCTACTGGGGAACAGGACAGTTTAGAAGAAAGGTCAATAGAAGTGAAGACAAAATAAACCTTTCTAGAAGGAAGAAAAGAATAAAAGAAGAGCAAGAGTTCCAACCAACGTCTTCCTACATCTATTTACCCAGGACTAAGGAGTAGTTTTAAATAAATAAATGGCTTGAACTTGATGTGAGCATTTGGCAATGTAATGATTTCATGCAGGAAAGGAAAGCAAAGGAATAAACTTGAGGGAATTTTGGAAGTGATTTGTAAATAAGTGGGAAGGAAAAATCGAAAATTGAGCTCACTTTGATAAACCATCATGATTGCCAGGGTGAAACTTATGTAACGTAAGTCACTGGGCAGGTTTATTGTGTTTTCAAATTTTATAGCAGTTCATGTTTGGAAAAACTTTAAAATTTTTTCCATTGCGAAGGCGAGAGAATATGTTTAGCTCAGAGCCCCTCTTTTAGTGTTAGGTGATAACAGGATTTCAGATGAGAAACAGTAGGAAAGATATTGACTGAGTGTCCCGTCGTCACCAAAGAAAGAGCAGAACTCAAAAGCAAATGTAACAGAGATTCATGCACTTAACACAAGACAAAACAGGAGATCACCATGACTCCATAGGTAGCCAGACCCTTGAAGGACTAACTTTTAGAGGGGAGAAGACATGTCTGAACTATGCTTGGAATAATGAAAAAGTAAGGCACAGATCTCTAGTGATAAGTCATGTGACCAAAGAGGTCCAAGGTGCACACGTGACCAGAGACTCCATAAAAGAGTTAGTTCTAATCCTGTAGGTTTTGTTTTCTTTAAAAAGCCACACACAATGGCCCTGAATGGTAGATATAAATGAAAATGGAAGAAGCTTGGATAACAATGTCTTCATGAAATGAGAATCTGAAATCAATTTAAAAAAATGTTGCATAGCCCAAAGGAGAACCAAAGAGACATTCAGAAGATGTCTCCTCATAAGGGACAGGACTCCCAAAGCTTCCCAAATGATCCAGTGAAGAGTCAAGATGCTGACCGGCGTAAATCATGGTTCACAGACTTCCAGTGCAAGACTGGCAACGTTTTCTAGGAAGACAGAGTGAGTGTACCTGCCAGGTGCGCTGTGGAAGCCAGCAGGGGCTTTTCTGTCATGGTTTTGAAGATGAAAAAAAAAAAATGAGACTTTTGAGAAACGAAAGAACTGACTGAAAATTTGAGATGCTTCCAATGCTTTCCGTGAAGTGTAATGGGGACAGGACACTCGAATTGGGAAGGGATAGACTCATTTAGTGCCAATGGCTATGGGATATGGTCCATGGCAATGTCTTCTACAGTATAAGATGGGTAGCCAATATTTACTATGTAATTAAAAAAATTTTAAGGACTTTTAAAAATAATTACTTTGTATCTTGAGGTATATTATGGTATACTGAAATACTTACGCTTGCACATTTAACTTTTAAAAATGACTATCTGTTAATTGACAATTATCAAACATCTGCGAGCAAACAAAATGCTTTGTTGGGAAGAAGGTGAGCCGTGGAAGAAATATAAGCAAAATGCATTTAATGCATAGTAAAATAATTAGAAGTTATTAATAACCCAAATTCCTGTCAAGATTATTTTAAACATCTGAAGATGTCAGTGTCATACTTAATATGAAAAATATGCAAAACACAGTTAAAAGAAACAGACTACAGGTTTACGTTTTTCAAAATATAATGAATCTGTTGACAGGACATAGATCGCTGTTATTTATAATCCCATAGTGACAAGAAAATGTCACCAATTACTGCCTACAATGACAGAACACAATTTATTCCTAATGATTTATACCCATTACAGGGGGAAAAAACCTGTAGGCTACAAAAAGATAGCTACCATCCTATTTCTAGGAAGAGTGACTTCTCTGAAAGTGTATTGGCAAAGGGTAACAGGTTATTTTTGCTAATGACAGTTTGCATAATTTACTGGTACGACACCTTAAGCTATAAACTAAAGTAATAGAGCTTCAAGTACGATTTTTTTTAAACAAATATAAACAAAAGTATCGTTTCGAAGTCTGGCTTTCCAATAATCCCTGCATTGGGCCTTCCTTTAAACCCATCTCTCTTTAAACCTGAATTGGCTTTCAGGGTGTGAAAAAATCTGATTCGGAAGCCATCTGAGTCTTCCTTTCAGATCTGAACTCATCGCTTAAAAATTGTGAGTTAAAAGAAACACGCACTTCGATAC
Source organism: Arvicanthis niloticus (assembly GCF_011762505.2). Taxonomy (NCBI): domain Eukaryota; kingdom Metazoa; phylum Chordata; class Mammalia; order Rodentia; family Muridae; genus Arvicanthis; species Arvicanthis niloticus. Next base: position 38,743,287 of record NC_047673.1, read on the forward strand.
TCCAGTTTCAAAGAAACTTAGGATGACAGTACCAGGGGAAGAGGATCAGATGACTGTAAAATAAATAAGAAAATAAACATTCAAAGGTGGATTCATTAAGTTGGGGAAATGGGAAACTACAAGAAGAAAATTGAGAAAGTTCTTATCCAGTCATCAATAATAATTTTGTGGAGAATTGTTAAAAAAAAAAAAATAGAAGTTGAAATTACAAAGAATATATGGGCAAATTTTTTTAAAAAACAGAAACCAATAATAGTAGTTCTTTGGGTTTTTTGAGGCAGGGTTTCTCTGTGTAGCCTTGGTTGTCCTGGAACTCACTCTGTAGACCAGGCTGGCCTCAAACTCACATAGATCTGTCTGCCTCTGTCCCCCAGGGGCTGGAATTAAAGGTGCACACCATCTCTGCTGGGCTATAGAAGAAACTTTTGATCATTACAGAAAGGCCACGATACTACTTTAGATCAACTTTGAATAAAAGGGCCATCAACATGAACTTGATCATGGAAAGAAGTTTTGAGGATGCAGACTCTGCTTGCTTCTTTTAACATCTTGTTAAGATATACCATAGATTTAAGAGTACTTTTGTTATGATTAACTGCCCAAGACCTCACAGAATTGAGCCATTCACCATCCTGTCATGGTGGTGAAGCTTTGCCCCTCCCCGAGGATTTCTAGGTCTCTGATGATTTGCTGAAAGAGGGAAAGATGTTTCCTTCAGTGGCAAAGCCACTGGTAAGTTGTCTGTGCACCTATAAATAACCCCTTATCCATGCTCCTATAAGTAACCTCAACTAATCTTACTTGTTTATTGACCAAAAAACCGCATCAAAGCAGAAGGAACTATTTGGTAAGATGGGACCAAAAAAGCGTAATGAGAACAAATATGATAAAAATACATTATATGCATCTATAAAAATTATATAATGAAACACACTATTACAGGCAATACATATATGCTAATGAGCTCCCTTTTAAAATGTTAGTAGAAATGTTATTAAATCTCCCGTTTTTAAAGAGATGAGAGAGAATGTGGAACAAACATTAAGAGTTGAACGCTTGTGCATGACTGTGTGTGAGCAAACTTGAGGAGAATTTTTTATATCGATTTATTTGGTTGCCTGCTTGTTTACTGTGTGTATGATTGTGTGTGTGCATGTGTGTATGTGCACATATCTGTGGACATCACAATACAATGTGTGACCATAAACTCAGGTCACTAGGCCCACCAGAAAGTGACATCACTCTACAAGACATCTGGATGGCTCAAGCAAAGGAAGAGTTTTGACAGCTTCTGAGATTAAGGAGCCTATACAAATTGAGGGGAAAGTTAAATGAAAAAGGCTCAGAGGTAGGAACCATTGATGAAGAAATGAATCCCAGGCTGACAGTGTTTAGGGAAAACAAGAATCAGAGACTCACTTCTCTTGGGCCAGAAAGATCACAATATGAAGTCCAAGGATCAGATTTCTCCACTTAAAACCAATACATTAGGGTAAAAAGCAGAGGAGATTTTCTAAGTAAACCCAGAAACAGGTTAGTTCTGAGAAGCCATGCTATCTGTTTCTGTGGTGTGTTGTCAGGCTTCCATATGAGGAAGATGACTAACATCTCACAATCCGGGGAGATAAGTAACACCAGGCCTTGGGATTATGAGTGTCAATCACTCAGCAGGTCTCATGGGAAACAAAAAAGCAGAACTGATTTTCAGGCATCATTCTGCTAGAAACAAACTAGTGATTGCATGAATATTCTTCCAGTAAAATAATAAACTGAGCCAGATTGTGTTTTGAGAGCCTGTAGTATCTCAAGAAAGTCACTCATAATAATATGTGAAGAAATTTGGAGAAGAAATGAATCACGTATGGAAATCAAGTATGTCCACAGTTAAAGAAAACAATATGTTCTGCAGTTAATCTTTCTTTGAGAAGATTGTGGAAGCAGAAGAAAAAAATGTTATTGACTTTGTTTTTTGTCCTTAAGTGGGCTAGATTATGTTTTTGTTTTTTTTTTAAAGGTTGACTAAGATGGAGATAAGGCTTAGTGGTGCTTGCCTTATGCCAGAAACCCTGGGTTCAATCCCCAGCACAGCATGAACTGGGTGTGGTAGCAGATGCCTGTAATTGAATACTCAGGAGATGGAGATAGGAGGATCAGAAATTTAAGGTCACCCCCAGCCACATAGAGAGATCAAGAACAGCCCACACTCCATGAGACCCTGGTCTTAAAAAATAGAAAAAAAAAATGGCTGAAGTATTTGGGTAAAGTCAAAGACTTTAAAACCATCTATTAGCTGGAATGCTTGCTTGGAAGTGTTCAGCTAGGAACTTCTTTCTGCATAGACTACTAAGCACATTTTTCTAAATGTATAAAATAGCATAAACATTTTACTATTTGCCTGAATACATACATACATATGTTGAAACATACAGCACTGAAATGACTCGGGGATGTAGCTGGAAAGTTAGAACAAATGAAAGATAGAACTTGGTAAATATTAGTGACACCACATTAGTACAAAGGCCATAGGGGCATTTTGTACAATGCAGCAAGTATTTGGAGACACAGAAACAAAAGATGCTTCACTGATGCCAAAATCAACCTGGCTTTCTTACCGTCTTGGTTAGTGTGTGAGACCTTTCTTTTGTAATTGTCACATCTTGACTTAACTGGACCCATTTTGACTTCCTCTTGAGGCATATCCTCAAGAGAAGGCTTGGCAAGGTTAGGTTAGTCATCTTACCCCACATGAACACATTTTTAAAAAGTTCCACAACAAGGTAAGGATCTGAGGGACATCAGAGTCACAGACTGTAGGTAAAGCAGTGCATTCATTATAAAGCTGGAATAAGAAGCTTCTAGTCAAGTTAACGCCAGCCACTGTGTTTCTAAAACAATTGTCTTAATGTGGTAGGGCAATGGTTTAAACTAAGGAGTGTAAAGTAAATTCAGTCACACAGACACTCATGGTGACACTCACGGCATACATGAACCTCTTTTGGTCTCACCGAAATGTCTGTCACTTCTCTGAGGAGAGCTACACTCTCTTCCTGTACAGATTAGCGGACATTCCACTGCAGAGGAGCTGGGGTGTGTGTAAGCTTGTTAGCTACTTTTTTGTGACTATGACAAGATACCTGCAAGGCAACTTAAAAGCAACTAAAAGCAGATCTATCAAAAGATCCATCCAACTAGACCACTCCTTGGCACATGCCCAGAGGATCCAGGATTCAACCACAGGGAGACTTGCTTGGTCATGTTCATTGCCACCTTATTTACACTAGCTAAGAAATAAACACAGCCTCCATGTTGTTCAACTGATGAATGGATAATGAAACAAAATACACAAGAATTCAATCTAGCAGTCAAGAAAAATGAAACCATGATGATTTTAGGTAAGTGTAGCTCTCACCCATCAACACAGCTTTCCCCCCCTCCCCCCCAGCAAATGAAGGCTGTTAAAACTGGTCAGAATCCAGAGCATATGTGACAATCCCATGCCCAGTGTGAGTTGAGACATATACAACACAACGCTTGGCCTAAGGCTGAGAAGACATCAAGGAAGAAGGGGCAGAAAGAATCTAAGAACCATGGGCCAGAATTTCTGTGGCTCAATAGTGTCTTCTGCAGATAGCACAGATGCTGCACTTGTGAGATCTCAACAATAAGGTTGCCTAAATAAGACCTACATAGTGGTCACCCCTAAATATAAGTACATATGAGGAACATTAAATAAACTCTCTGTATGTACATGTGTGTGTGTGTATGTGTGTATATATGAAGGTACTAACTATAGAAAAAAATCATAAATTTGAGAGGACATTGGAGGTGGAACATGGGAGGATTTTAAAGCAGGAGAGGGCAGGGTGAAAATAATATAAATACAGAATACATGTATAAAATTCTAAAATAATTCAATTTTTTAAAAAAGACATATCTCATAAAAAGCTCAACTGAAGCTCCAAATCCTTTCTTGTGTACTTTTTTTTTTTTTTCAGGAAAATATATCTTGCCTGAGAGCTGTCAATTCATCAGAGAACTACAGATTCCACCAAATTACTTGAAACACTGAAGAAGCAGACATCATCCCACTGCCCTGCACACACATCTCCTCCCCACTCTTACCCCTTAGCAAGAGATTAGTCTGGACAACACATCATAGAGCGTGGCATGCCACAGAAGGCATTCTGCTCTGACTCTCTGCATGTGTCTCTTACTGTTTTAGAATAAACAGGAAGCAAATGCAAACCTAGAAACGATGACAGTCTAAGTTAACTGTAGACCTTCCAATGCCACTGCTAACCTGAGCCAGTTCAGACACAGTCCTCTGTCTTTATGAAACCAAGAAGCACTGGTCAGCATGAGGACACCTCGGGTGGCTTGCATAACTCAACTGTCACACACACACACACACACACACACACACACACACACACACACACACACACAATCTCTGAAATGTGATTATTTCACATTTATTTATTGTGATGGTTCCAACTCTTCTTGAATCAGGCGCTTTCAGTGCTGCTTCCTCCTGAAGGAGCATCCTTCTGTCAGCCTTACTTGTCCTCCTGTAGGCTGACACAGGACAGTGGAGCAGCAGACACACAAGACTACTGTTTGTACATGGCTAAAGACCGTGATGATTTTATAGCATCCTGGGCATTTTTACATTCATGAAGTAGGAATTGGGGCTCTGAAGCAGGCACTTTTTCTTGTGTTTCTTCTTCTCCTCTTCTGGAGAGGACGAAGGAGATCCTTTGTGAGAGGTACAGTCTCGTAGGGTGGCTGTAACTCCAGAAAGGTCTGCCTTAAATCTTAAATCTTGAGTTGAGAGTCTCAAGTAGAAAGGGGAGATGATTTACTCAACAATCACACAGGATAATCTGGTTATAGTGGTTTTGAGATGGGTGGTGGTGGGGGGGAGCAAGTAAAATGCTTGGGAACCAAATACTCTCAGATTCCATTCTGCAATCTCTAGGTTCTTACTCTAAAGGGAGGCGAATATGCGTGCACGTCAGGATGTTGGCTTCTGTGGACTGGAACTGAAGGACTGCGGAGAGTGTTCTTACTGGATGCTGAGCAATCAGAGTGCCTAGTTCTGAGGGATGATTCTAGAAACATGAAGATGTCTTTATTTTGAATCTAGACGGGCTCTGCTAATGTTCACAGTTCATTCACTTCTACAACTAAATGGTGATACTTTCTTTATATTTTTATTTACACTTATTTTTGTTGTCTGTTTACCCCTCTGATTTTTCAAGACGTGTGTGTGTGTTTACATGTGTATGTGTGTATGTATATGTGTGTGTATGTGTGTGTATATGTGTGTGTGTATGTATGTATGTATGTGTGTCTGTATGTGTATGTGTGTGTATATGTGTGCGTGCGTGCGTGCGTGTGTGTGTGTGTGTGTGTGTGTGTGTGTGTGTGTGTGTAGGCCTGGCTGTCCTGGAACTAGCTCTGTACATCAGTCTGGCCTTGAACTCATAGAGATTTGCCTGCCTCTGCCTCTCAACTGCTGGGCTCAAAGGTGTGTGCCACCACTTCCTGGCTTATTCGAGCTGCCTTGTAAAAATCTCCTATCAGTATACTGTTAGATAGACTTGGATGTGAATTTTTACCTACTGTGACCTCATGCCATTACTCAGGTGACAACATTTTATGTAGTATTTTACTATTCTTCATCTTTTTTCTATTGCTTCATTTTTCTCTGATTTTTGGCCAAAGCTAGGCTAGTAATCCTTACCTTCTTCCTGTCCCCTCACTTGTAGAGCCTTGCCCACACGCCTTCTTCTTCATCACTTCTATCACCTTCCTGGCTTCTCGATTTCAAGTTCCAGTCAGCATTCAGCGTATGCCAACTCTGAGCAAGGACATGGATTGCTCCAGACTACACACTGGGACAATATCGGGTTGGGCCTTTCGGCATGGCATCTATGGCCCTTTGGAAGCAGATTCCATTTAAGTATCAACTTTTAAACATCAGCACTTTTGTGTTTGTTGGCTTTGCTTGTTTGTTTGAGACAGGGTCTCACCAGCCCTGGCTAGCCTAAAACTCAACTGTAGGTCATGCTGGCCTCCAATTCACAAACATTGTCTCAGTTTCTCCAGTACAGAGATTAAAGGCATTCATTACCACACCCAGTTTAACTATCAACTTTAATGTCTTGTTGTTTCCCCCAAAGTCTATTGCAGTTTCCTTACACAGGCAAAGTAACATCCCCTGTCCTCTCCAGGCATGTGTTTGAGTGTTGTTTTGTTTAAATGAGCATATACTACTGTTTGACTACCTTCTAACATCCTGATCCGACTTAAACATTTGGAAAACTTTCCTTTTCTGCATCTTCTTTGCTCTCTCATGTCCATGTGTACTTTGGCAATTGTATTTTATCTGGTTGTGCTGTTTTCTAATTGTCTCTTCTTTGTACAGTCCAGTATAGCATCCTTAAGCCCAGAAGGCTGAAATTTAAAAGTATAGTTTTGTTCCTTAAGAATATCTCACAAGAATATTCAAAACTATGTTTAATATGTTGTTTTTAAATGATTAAAGATTGCTTATTACCAAAAAAATAGACCTCAATAACCACTTTTGACATGATATCTAACATCCATAAATCTATTTAAATCTGTTTTTTTACTACTATATATTTTAAAAGTAATAATTTACAAGTTTGTATGATCCAAAAATATTTATTTTTAGTTGGTACTGTAACCCTGTAAGAAACTACCAAACCAGAGTTTTGTGTCCAAAAACTATTTACAGACCTTAGCAATTCTATTTCATGTTTTTACCATGTTAACAGCAAAACCTCAAATTGATGTTTCACTTAGACATCATAAAGTATTTCCTAATTAAATTTAATGATATTGATGAAAGTGGACAGAATAGATAGGAAATAAATGACAATACCACACAATACATTAAACATTGAACCATATTAAATGTTTTAAAAGGGTCAGCAGATTTGAAAATGTATTTCTCCAAGCAAAAGTAAAGATTATTAAAGTGGGTCTATTAAAAAAAATTCTCACAAATTCTTTTTATCAAAAAATATGTGAATAATAAGAAACTGGGGAAAATATTTGCAAGGCAGTCTGTAAATATTTACGGATACAAAGGCTAATAAGGTTGTCTTACACAAAAAACTACTTCTAATGAGTGTGAAAAACCACCTACATGCACCCTGTCTCTATCCACTTGTGAGTATGTGTACACATGCAGGATCACACAGCCACTCTGTGGATCTCTGCCTACAGCTAGGCATTAGTGATGGAGGTCTTCACAGGGTTACTCTTGCCTGCTTTAAGCTTTTCATTTATTTAATAAAGCTGCAGAAATGAGTCGCCTGCTCTGAGTTGGATTAAACACAGATTTTCTTGGTAACGTGAGCCTCTAGTGATTACTGTGCAGTTGTTGACACAAGGCAGAGTCGTGCAGACCCGGATCCCACACATCTGTCCCATGCTAACTTCCTTTCTGCTTGGAGCTGGAGTCACTATTCTTCATTATGGTTTGAGCCACATTATGGCATTTCTGCGAGGAGAAATCCCACGGCGAACTGCAGATGAAAGGCCTTTAGTACTTGAACCTGAGTCAGGAGGATCACGTGAACAGCGGGGAAATGCAGACTCTATACCCTTGTGCTCTTGAATCCGACTTTCCCATTCAGTTTTGGTAGGTTTTGAAGATGCATTGCTTCATATACCTCAACAAAATAACAGAGGCATGCTCACAAAAAATATAAAACTGTACATATATAGGAAAAGATAGCGCATCTTATAAAATAACCAACAAATAGTAAGATGTTGGTTCTTGTACCAAATGGCCAAGAACCTAAAGCGGGAAACACCTGTCAATGCCTTATGGGAAAATCCAATTTCCCATACTGTTGACAGGAGTGTAAGTTGAGAAAAACTGTTTTCCAGGTCATCTTGACAGACTGAATGAAAAGCCCTAAATTTTAATATCTTGGGCTCTAAGAATTTATTCTGTGGTAATAATAAGATTAAAGGCAAAGATTTAAGACTAATCTGGTAATTACAAAATAATTTATTTTTCTAACTAATTAATTAATTTGTTTATATATAAACTAACAAATAATAGAATATAGAATATATAAATTACATAAGTAATGGAGCACATGATATTTTAAAATATATGCATTGTAGAATGAGTAAATCAAGCTAATCATATATGCAGTATCTCAAATGTCAGTTTTCAAGAATAGAATACATTGTTACTGACTGCAGTGCCCATATTCTATAGCAGATCTTTAGAACTTACTCCTCCTGAGTGAAACATTTTATCATTTGGACATCTCCACACTGCCTTCCAAAATATAATTTACAGTGGGGAACATAATTTACTGTGGGGACACTTAGAAGTCCAAATGTAATGGTGACAGTCATCAATAAATTACCTTAAATCATATCATAGAAGCAGTTTACTGGAGACATGCCCCTAATACCATGAAGGACTGTAGTTCAAAAGAAAGATTAAAATTTTTTTTTTTTTTTTACAGATGTATTTTATTTCTTTTAGGAGTCTGTCGGTCTGTCTGTCTATCTGTCTGTCTGTGTATACAGGTGCCCATGAAGGCTAGATGAGGTTATCATTTCTTTTAGCTGGAATTATAGGTACTGAGCAACTTAGTCTAAGTGTTCAGAACCGAACTTGGGTCTTCTGGAAGAGCAGTGCACGCTTTTTACTGAGCTCTCTGCCCAGCCCACAATTTTTTCTTGAAAATACCTATTGAAAGAGAATCATTGACCTTTAATTTACTAAGCCAGCATAATCCTTAACAACAGTTATAACCATTGTCCTTATACTCACAGATAAGTGCAATCGTCACCTTTCTTCAAGGGAACTACTTTCTGTATCAGACAGATGCCATTAGAGAGAACCACAAGCAATTAATATGATGAGTTTTAGAGCCCTGTCCCAGTGGAAAAATCTACAGAACATGCCTGTACCCCAGGCTCAGGGAACATTGTAGAAGAGGGGTCAGAAAGACTGCAAAAATTGGGGACTCTGCTATGGGATTGTGTCTCCTAGTGACAACAGAAGTTACAGCCATACAGTCTCTCCAACATGACTGCTAGACATGAGCTGAGCAAGGATGGCAATGCTGACAGGGACATGCTGCAGTGGACAAGGACAGCAGTATGGGGCAGCAACCCTACAGAAAGAACTATAGGCATCAGAGGAAAGCTTGGAGGCAGGGAGGTGGTCCGCCTGCCCCAGGGAAAAGCACAGCATCTTATTGTCCAGTGCCACGTGGTTAGCCCTCAAAACATAGATGCAATAACAAGATGCTGATGGAACAGGATATATTCAGGAATGTGCATGTATGTGTGTGTGTAAATGCGTGCAGTAACAATGAAAACAGAGACTTTGCATTTGAAAGCAAGTGGATAGGGGCATATGGGAAGGTCTGGAGGGAGGAATGGAAAGGGAGAGATGTCAAATTTATATGATAATCTCAAAAAAGAAAAAAGAAAAAACACACATACATATTTAAAAAAACTGTATAAATACAACAACAGAGACTAATTAAAATCATCTTGTATCTCCGACCTGTCTAATGTCCAGGTCGAGCTAAGCAAGCAAAATAGATTAATGGGATGAGTTTTAAAAGTCATAATGTTTTATTCTCAAATACATTTATGGTTCCACTTTTATCATGTCTGTCACATACAATCATTAACTTGGGTTATTACAATATTATAAATAGTGGCTAATGCTTTAAAAAAAATTCTAAGGATTATCAGAAACCTTACACTCCAAAAAGGCTCCTTTGGACCGCTCAGCTGACCCATAAGCACAGTGTGCACTCTGTGTTCTCCATGGTGGTGGTCCTGACAGAGGAACCAGGACACAGTCCACTGTACGGAAATGCATCACAGTTTAAAGCAACTAGTATTTGAAGCACGTTCAGATCCCTTAGGAATCTCCATCTGCTCGACGTCAAAACTGTAAGATCTCTTTTTCAACTGTAGCATTGTGTGTAAGCAGTTCCAAACACCAGACATCTCTGTCCTGACCGCTTTGATTTGGGGCAGGTTAGTTTTAATTATTATTTCACAAAACCGTCACCACATCCCAAACCGGCAGCGCTCAAATAGAAACCAGCAATCTGTTTTCTTAATGGTCTATTTTCATTTTTGTCTCGGACGCGCCATTTTAACTAGGCTTTTTGATTCTCAGTGTTGTGTGTGTGTGTGTGTATGTTTAATATGGCTTGATCTCAGGAACATTTGCTTAAAATTAAAATACATTTATACAAGTTGTTTTGTAAGTATTCAGTTTGTTACTTTCTCTGACTTTATGGAAATGTTAAATTAGATCTGAATTATAGATTTATATCTATTTACATGTACATAAATATGCATATTATCTAGGAATATATAATTGCTCAATAGATTGCTAAGTGTCACTATTCCATGAAGACCTTAAATTCAACCTGACCCTGATATGACTAATTTCATTACAAATAATATAACATAACTTCCAAATGGGATTAAAACATCATTTACCCAGCATCAAAACTAGAGAATATTATCTTTTTATGATATATATATATATATATATATATATATATATATATGACAACATGGGTTTGTTGAGAGATTCTCTTTATATAGCTTAGGGTGGCCTCAAACTCATAATCCTCTTGCATCATCTTCACACATGCTGGCTTATAGCTATGTAGCAACATAGTTGACATCAAGGGTACCTTTTGAAAGAGACCTCTTTTCCTGGATCATGAAATCTTGATTGTTTTGATTGACTGAGTCTCCTTTCCTGCCTGGTTTTTGATCCTAACTTTTATGTTTTCTTTCTTTGATAACTTCAATACTATGTAACCAGGTCATTGATATCCATGTTTGGCTTCTGTATTAGTCTATTGCTTTGTGTCAAAATATCTGCTGTTGGGAACTCTATAAACAAAAGGTTTTGGGGTTATTTAGAGCACGGTTTTGTGGGTCTGAAGTCCAACACTGGGCTTGGTGTAGAGGAGGAAACTGAGGGGCACAGCCTTACCCTATAGCAACCCAATCAGAGGAGAGCTAGAACTAACACTGCAGCAGGTACCCTTCTTGTTATAAGGATGCTCCAGTGGTCCAGGCACTCGGGCTCATCTCTTAAAGACTCTACGCCCTTCAGCACTGCAACCCTGGGGAAGCTTCTTCCGGATCATAAACCATCAGGGGGACCAACCTCATCTGAAACCGAGAGGCCTCAAAGTCTACATGGAATATTGCCTTCTTTTTCAGATTTAGACACTGGGTGGAAGACCTCATGCTGAACAAGACCCCATACCTCTCATGGGAAAGAGACAGACTATGCTGTCTTCAAAGTCCTGTATAAAATGTGCCAATGTGAACACCATCCTTTTAATCAGAACCCCTTCCAGTTCCTTGATCACCGGGAGAACAAAATACATATTCCATGAAGCAGCTCTTCCTATGTGCTGGGGTGACAGGTACCGTCTCAGCTCTCATAGGTGACAGGAACTGTGTGTTACTTCATAAATACTACATCTAAGTCAACTTATAGAATGAGTTCTTCTTAATGGTTCCAGAGGGATACATGTGTGTTATGACAGAGCAGAGGCATGATGGATGAAGCTGGAAGTTGAGAGCTTACATCTTGAATCACCAACAGGAAGGAGAGAGAGAGAGAGAGAGCAAACTGGCAAAGACACATGGCTTTGAACCCTCAAAGCCTGCCTCCTAGTGACATACCTCCTCCAGCAAGAACATAGCTCATAAGCCTACGCAAATAGTGCCGCTAACTGGGGACCACATGTTCAACCCTGGAGGTTGTGGAAGTCATTCAAACCACTGTGGGCACCAAACAACCTAGAACTTAGGACACAGTTCCTACAGGTCTCACATGTTGTCTCACTCGTGGTTTCTATTGCTGTAATAAAACGCCATGACTGAAAGCAAAGTCAGGGAGTTGATTTCAGCTTACACTACCACATCATCATCTATCACGGAGGAAAGTTAGGGCAGGAACTCAAACAGGGAAGGAGCCTGAAGGTGGAGGAGTGTTGACTTCTGGCTTGCTTCTCATGACTTACTCAGCCCATTATCTTGCAGCACCCAGGACCACCAGTCAAGGAATGGTACAACCCACCACGGCCAGGTCTTCTCCTATCAATTGGCAATCCAACATGTAACACAGGCTTGCCAATTGGGTGGTGGTACTTTTTCAGTTGGGGTTCCCTCTTCCAAAATGACTCTAGCTGGTGACAAGTTGACCTAACACTAGCCAACACACAGGTTTTCCCACACTGTTTTGTCTGCCTTGGACTTCTGAGCTTATGTTCTGATATCAGCTCTTCCCATTCTTTATGAGATGGTCTCTCCTCTCCTGTCCTAGTCCCTCTTGCTGGCAACCATCTCTTCTGGACTGACATTTGCTTTGCATATTCTATTGTCTGAACACTCACTGTATTAAAATCCAATTACATGTCTACATGCCTATTTGTCTAACTAGGCTGGGAGCTTCTGGAGGTCAGGAACTACATCTCACTCACTTTTGCTTCCCCCAACGCTTGGTACAACAGTCAGCATTTATTATTCATTGAATGAAGATGTAGTTGCTAAATAAGAAATAGAATCAATAAGTCACATCTAGACTTAATTCAATTTGCAGTTTCCGTGTGACTCAAAATAATAATATTTAAAGCCAAGGTAACAGTCATCAGACACTCTTAATTGCTCCTTTCTCGAGTGTATATGCATTTGCATCTATTTCAATATGCATTCAAATGCTCATTGCATTTATTTTATGTACAGACTGCTCATTACAGAAAAACCATCTCAAGTCAACCAACACATTTAAGGAAATCACAGTATTGTAAAGCTGAACAGTTCAAACTCTTCACCAAATAACCTCCAAGATTTTCACACATAGCACTGCATGTCTGTGATATTAATAAACAGAATTACTATGCCTCGCCTTGAGAAGATTATTCTTTAAATAGCACACAAGAAAAAGTAGTTAGCTGCTCTTCAAACACTTGACTACACTCGAAATGGCAAATAAACCGAGGCTCTATGACGCTCACATTTATTTTTTCTATTTCAGTGATAATTATACCCATAAACCTGATTCAGCACTCACTGCTGCTGAATTCATTAATTAAAACAATCTCACTGCTACCACTGGGATTTCTCAAGGATATCAAAAACACACTCAAAAATCTAAATTTTACAAACATCATCAGTTTTGATATGTGCTTAGTATGCTTCACTTTGATTTTAACTCTGCCACTATAAGAAGGTTCCAAGTTTAAAGACAGAGAGATTATCTCCTATATAAATGTAACAAAACCATGTAGAACATGAGATGAGTTTAATAGAGATGGCAAGACCTCTATGAACAGTCATTTTCTATCTATTTCCTATCTATAGGATGGGATTATATAAGTGCACGCACGTATTTAAGTAATAGCAATTATAATATGTCTTTATAATTTCTGTGTGTGTGTGTTAGAGATCTGCCTGCCTCTGCCTCCCAAGTACTTGAATTAAAGGTGTGTGCCACCACAGCTGGCATATTTTAAATTTTTACTTAAACTAATACTTCTGTGCTCAAGAGTGACTTATACCCACCCATGAGGTGAGGATATTTATCTTTAAATCAAAGCGATAGCTTTGAGTCAGAGCCTGGAAAGTTGCAATTGAAATTATAAATGCATACCCACCCAGGAAAAATTCAATTATTTCATGTATTGGAAATCCATGACTCTAGTTGGCAAAGCAGCACCCTAACTCTGAGCTTGATTCAGTGAGCACCCCAACACACTCCACTAGCTGCTTGGGACACACTAGAGAACTGACATAAAACACCAAATAGCCTTTGCAATGGCAGAGCGCGCCAGAATTGACCACTACGCTGCAGAAGAGAGCCCCTAATGGAATTTGCATCCACAATATAACTTAGTATGTGTAACAGAATCTCATACAATTAAAGTAACACTGAAAATAGCATTTGTTTCATCCAGCAAGGGAATCCCACCTTAATTTTCACAATCAATTTCCTTTCCAAAGGAGGCTGGTGGGTGGAGTCAGAGGAATGAAATCAGTCTAATGAGCAGACCCTGGACGTGCCTGGGAATCATCTTCAGAAAATCCAAATACCGTTTCCTCTGTGCAAAGTGCATCTGTACCACTCACAGCATTACAAGCTGGGGACACCACAGGCTACTGCAAAGCCACTTGTAGTTTCTCCCAAACTCTTTTAAAATGTATGGTGCTGGGCTAGCTTACAGGTCCCTCTATTTCTTCTCTCTTACCTATCTTCGGCTATTCAGAAAGGGAGAGGGTTTCTCTGCCTATGCTTCCAGAGAACCTATTTGACCTGAAATGGTGATTTGGAGTCCAAAGTAACTCAAGTTCTCTACTGAGAGACAGGTGTAAGCAGTGGCGTGACATTGGCTTACCTGATTTAAAGGACATGCCTATTTTTCATCTTAAAGAACAGTTAGTCAACTTTTAGGCTTTCTCTTCCCAAATGAATAGAGAGTTGGCTCTTAAAGATACCCATTTCAAAGACAAGTCAAATTGGTTCCTTGGATCATATATTCTAGCTATTCGAAGCAAGTATCTTCTACATAAAAAAGACCCTGCTTTAATGTTATATACCTTTATTGTGAGTCCAATTAGTCCTTAATGCTTCAGTATCACACACAATTAGCGTGGCTTTACTAAGGTCCCGCAACAAGTGCAGTGCTAAGACTCCAGGTGAGAAATACGGCCTTATGGGAATGATGTATTTTATTGTGTGAACTGATGAACATCAGCTAAACGGGCTTTTAATTGACTGGCTGTCTAAGTAACATGCCTTTGAGGGAAACACTACTTTTGAAATTTCCTTCGGCCAGGAGGAGAAGGAGCAGGCTGAAGCCTTTGAAGTCTGTAGCCATCAGACTAATTATCAGCACAATTCAATGCACATTCATTTAATTACTGTAAATTGAAAAGGATGTGGGGTTTCAAATGAAAATAAGAGAGTCGATAAACGGTGACAGAAATTACAGACTATGCAGATCATTAGAGGAGGCCATGTGTCTTCCCTTCCCCCTCCTTACCAGACATAGACACACCTGACTACTGTATACAGAGGCAGAATAAGGGAGAGATGGACTGGAAGCAGGGGAGAAAGGGAAGAGTATTTATTGTGGACCAAAGCTAGGCAGACACTTGATATTACTCATTTAATTTTTAATTATCATCATCACCCGAAGATGTTATTCCCCATCTTTACAAAACAACAATGAAAACAACAAACAAACAGAACACACTCATGTAAAGCCAAGTCCTGTTCTGACACAATACACACTCATCCAAACCCAACATTGTCTTATCCCAATGAGCTGTGTACTGCCTGCTGGTACTTGTATTTTACCCAGGTAGACACCATAGCACAGAAAGGTTAAGTGACTTGCCCCGGGGTCCCAGAACTGGGAGGCCCAGGGTCAAATAACAAATCTTCTAAGAAGACTCTCTAGGCCCTGAAATCACGGTGAGATGGAAAGCAGGCCCAGCTTCCCTGGGGTTGCCTGACACTGAAGGTCATCTTTCCGATCAAAGATCAGCCTCCCACTGCCCCCCAGAACATTAAAAAGTAGACAGGACAAGAAGGAAAGAGATTAGGGACCCTCTAACAAATCACTGGCAGTTTAGCTGGCCAAGTAGCAGGCATGGAAGAAAGCCTGGGACCTTGAGTGACACAGATAACAATGGTCAGGAATGAGGGGCAGACGTGATGATCTGACCACTGGCCACCAAGGTCTTCACTCAGGCAGCTTCCCCCACCCAACACTGCTAGCTGACAAAGATTAAATGCAGGGCCTGCTGCTACTCCTGGGAAATGATGCACACAAGAACATCTTAAAGGCACAAAGATGGATGTTTTGAAAACACTACTAAGTCCTTTGTTCAGGACATTTAGACAGATATTCAGAACCCAAGAGCAGATGCTGTGCTAAGTTGGATAGTACGAATTAGGTAGGGGTGGGGGTGGGGACTTTCAGCCATACATCAGAGAAAGGAAAGAAGCCTAAAATGATCCAAAAACCATGGGTACTCTCACTTTTGATCCAGGGGCCTACCGTATTTATTTGGTAACCTTTTGAGGGCTTGCTTGCTGGAGTGGCTGTTAACAGGTCATTAGAAGTCACTGTCATCCAGTGTTTATCAGTTTGCAAGGAGCTGACATAGAACAAGGATTATAACCACAGAGACCAGTAATGTCAAGAGAGTACTTCTCCCATATCCCAAATTTGGAATCCCAAATGAAGCACCATATACTGAAATTTTCTCCCCTCTAAACCTTTGGAACTGCCAATTCCATGGCTGACAAAAAGAGGTTAGTTTAGGGGAAAAAACAATGCGCTCTATGACTTGTTTTGCATCTCTGCTCTCTCCCAACAGTGGTGTGTGGCGCGGTCTCAAAAGTCTTTTACTCTTTGATGCTCCAGCCATCAAAATCGCATTAGCACCGCAGTGGGTCTAGCACCTCCTAACTGTTGGCCTCTTGGCCAACAAATGAATGAAATCTGCTCCCCGTTAGTAACTAAACTTTTCTTTGAAGTTATACTAGAATATCGGGCATCTAGCTTGCATAGTTGTTGAACAGCATCCTTTCCTGGGAAGACAGCCTCATTCACAGTATTTCCAATGATGAAAAGTCAGTGCAAACTCCCATGTTAGACTCAATGAAAATACAGCCATCTGGGTTGTCCACTGGTGCCACTCTGGTTTACTATTTTACTTCACTCTTCCTTGTTTTAATCTTTATACTGTAGACTATCACACAGACACACACACACACACAGAAAGAGACACCTGTATGTAATTAGGATTTTGTCTGACATCTCCAGCCCATATAAAAATGAACAGAATTAGATAATGAATAACTCAGAAATCAATGAACGGTAACTGGAAGATCAATATTCTGTTAAAGTTAGAGTAAATGAAACTACTGAGGAGAGCAGGACTGAATTGTTTTTGAAATTTTATATTAGAAATATATGACTAAAGATAATGAAATGAAAGCAAATAATAGTTTTGAGGATATCACTTATAAAGATATTAAGATGATCTGTCCAGGGCTGGAGAGATGGCTCCATGGTTAAGAGCACTGGCTGCTCTTCCAGAGGACCCAGGTTTGATTCCCAGCACCCACAGGGTGACTCACGACCGTCTCTAACTCCACTTCCAGGGAATCGGCTGCCCTCTTCTGTGTTCTACAGGTGCCAGGCACACACGTGGCTCACAGGTATACACACATGTAAAATAGCCATACACATGAAATAAAATAATTTAAAATAACTGAAAGAACCTGCATATAATTGCAAATTTTAATGCTTACCTTGATGTAGCCACAGAGTGGGGGAAAAAAACCCATAGTTTTGTTTTGTTTTTTTTAACATCAGGACAAAAAAAAAATCTGTATTACCCTTCTTTAAAGTCACAACCCACAGCTCCAAGGGCTACCGTATACCTCAGAAAACTGTGCTTTCCAGAGGGAAAGGCAATTAGTTAATGAATTTTTGCTCCTTCAGAGTAAATGCTGAAATTTCAGAATAAATGAACAAATCTGAAATATTCTTATGATTACACATATATAACACATAACGAGGCCCATATTCATATCAATAGCAGCAATTCATTTGTTCTTGTTTCTTCCTCAAAGGGACCTCATGGGGGTCTCAGATTATCAGTGCTGCTTAAAAAGGAATCCCGACCGAATCTTGAGGAAAGAGTGAATCCAAGTTGAAGTCATCACTGCTCAACTTAATAAAATCTCATCTTTGATGCTTTCTTTTTTACCCTTAGCGGACCTGTTCACTCTCACCAGATGCTGCTCAAATGTCCAGAGCTTCCAGGTGAGGCTCTGGCCTGGCTATTGTTCCCTAACTGCCATGGTTGGAATGAAGGACACAACCTTCTTTATTTTCTTTCTTCCTAGGCACACGGTCTGTGAGCCTGCCAAGGAAGCCCATTCTCCTCTAGTTACTAATACCAAGGCCGTGTGTGAGAGAGACATTTCTTTCCAGTCTTTACAACCAGTTGGAAATTGCAAACTGAGAACTAGAGGTTACAAAGTTTTCACCTCATGTTTTCTGGGGGTGGTGGTGGGGTGGGAGGTGGGGTGGGAGGCAATGGCCCATATTTGAAAATTTGTCACGATACATAATTAATAATAATAATAAAACTAATACATAATTTGCTAATATAATATTGAAAGGTTACACTACAAAGATTCGGAATGAACGAGGTAAATTGGCTCAATGTGGGGCATTTGATAGAGATTAAGAGTGTTTATGATGCAGACTATAGGAACCCAATGTGCTATCTACATACCCTCTCTCCTCCTTTCTTTTATGTAATATTTTGTAATATTTTGTTGCATAATTATGAAAGCAAGAGGCCAAATGCAGTGTTAGTATATATCTGTAATAACTCAAGGAGTATAGTGTGAACTATGACCTATATGAACGTGAGGTACAGACTGTAAGAATGACTTCCGAATTCTCTATAAAAACTGATGGAAATACAGACTGTACTGAGGTGAATGGCCAGGGGGAGAGAAATATTGGTAGCATGGTTGTAAGGCTTGTTTTGTGAAAAAGAACCATCCATGTTTCCTACTGGGGGGGTTGGAATAAAGTCTGACCCTACCAAGGACTCATACTTCTAACATGAAGATACTGGGTAACTGTTAGCGGTTTATACTGACTTTTATTTACTGCATTAGAATATTCTACAGCAAATAAATTGTTGCCAGTGATTTAAATGAAACTTTCCCACCCCATGAATAGGAAGGAAATACTGAGCGAGCAGTGGGGAGCAGTAAGTCACACTCTGTCTTATCTGACACTGAAAACTAACCACAGATCTGCTCTCCTGTTACGAAACAAAGCCGGCAAAGTTGTCCAATAAATAATAAAGGTGAAAGATTATTAATAAACAATCATCTTCCTTTTCCAATATCATGCAACTCTTCTGTTTTAATTTTCTCTTTGCTGTTTGATTCATCGAATAGAGACCGCATTAATAACAGACTGAGGGCGAGGCATACTCCTATTATTAGAAACGAAGGAAAAGATTTTTTTTAACTCTCTGTATGTTAGTGCTGATGTTCCAATTCTTAGGAGCAGTGCTGACTAAAAACATAAGTTTTCTTTTCAATTTATTATTGCATATAATTTTTTTTATATATATTATTACCCCATACTGGCAACAGGACAAAAGTAACAGCAATGTATAATGACATCTTTTGGACCATGCAAAGTTGCTATTTAGACCTCCTTAAATCCAATTTTTTTTTTTTTTGGATGTGGATTTAATTGCACAGTCATCCAGTTCCCAAGGACATCAAAGGCCACATCCCACTCCGTACCAAGATTTCAGCTGCCCTCATCCACTAGTAAGTTACGGCACAATCAAATTTGTTCTTCAATCACTTGAGCCCTGTTAATAAACTATTGTGTGTGTTCATTCACCCATTCTAAGATTCTGCAACTTCTTTTGAGTCATCTTCAAGAGGAATCTACAAAGACACCTTTGATTGCAACCTGGCTCTGGGGAACACTTTATCAACACGGTTTTCCTATTCTGCAGAAGGTAACAGGTGACTTGATCCAATATAAGTCAGACTTAATCTTTTTCCCCCCCTGTACACAAACCGTATTTCAAAACTATATCTAACGCACCAAACACAGTTTGTAGAATTTAATAATTTGACATCAAATATTGATCCACCTCTCCCACGTCCCCTGCCCTCCCCCCCCCCCCCCCCACAGAGGAAGAATCTCCATACTATTCACAAGTATTTTCTTGGGATCTACTACATTAACACAAAAAGAATAGAAAGAGAGAAAGCATGGAAGGAAAACACGAATCATAGTCAACCAGAACACGGAAGCGCTAAAATGGCAACATAGTAAAGTAAACAGTGCGACTTACCGCTCTCACTGTCCGACCTGTTCTCGTGCTCCGTGTCTGTCAGGGTGAGGGCTGAGTTGGACCGGCTTGACAGGCAGGAACTGCGGCCCGATTTGACCCCCCTGCCCCAAAGTCTCATGGCATGCTCAGGGGACATCACTGCTTCGTTTTCCGTATCAGCATCTGACCCTGCACTGATGGAGTAACCTCTGTGAGGGAGCCCCATTTCCGCACAGAATGCCACTCCTCTTCGAGTTGCGGATTCACACACTCCTAACTGCCTTAGGGTAAAATTCTGTCCTAATTAGGGGGAAAGAGAGATAACAACTAGTGAGTATATATGGTTCCTGTGGTTTAGTTTCTTTTCATTTTTCTTTCAAAAAGAAAAACCTCCCTGAAACACTCATTCGTTCAGGCTTTACCCCTGTTTGCACCAGCTTTGCGTGGCATATGGTCAAGTGGATGTAATTACGGGAAGAGAGGAGACCCGGTGGGCTGCTTGCAGGCTTCCGTTCAGACCCTGATTGTCAACTTAAACCCATAAGCACCTCCAGAGATGGCTTCATGGCTGGGCCATGAACGCGCAGCACAGAGGAAGAACTGGTGTCCGGTGGCAGAATTTGGCTTAGCAGATGGTGAAGCAACAAAAATGGCCATCTGTCCTGGTTTTGGTCCTAAACTATAGGATTTTTTTACCCCCATGTACACACCATTTCTTTTGGTGGAAAATAAAAAGTTTACCTCAGGAGGAAGTTACTGCTTAAGTACAAGCAGGAGTTTGGTCATTTTAATTGTGCCTGCCCACCTTAACACGGAAAGCAACGTGTGTGTGTGTGTGTGTGTGTGTGTGTGTGTGTGTGTGTAGTGTGCTTGCATGTATGTATGTATATGTAGTGTGTGCATGTTGGTGTACATATATATGTGTATATATGTGTACACCTTTATGTGTACATATGCACATGACCATATGATGGGTGTATATGTATGAGGGCATATGTGTGTACATTATATATAAGTATGCATGGGAATATGTATGTGTGTGTGTGTGTGTGTAACTCAACACTCAGGAGGGTAAAACCTGGAAAATTAGCATCCTATTTGCCTATTGGTGACTTTCTAGATGTTTAAAGTCAAGAAACACCTGGAAACATCTGTATTGACCAAAGCAAACCAAGTTTTTCAAGTACAGTGCACTCTCAAACAAAAATGGGAGGGGATATGTTTTTGAAAATTAATGAGACAATCAGGTTCCCTGAAAATAAATGGCTGTGAACTCTGCAAGCCTTTACTAATAAATTGAGCATAATAAAACTCACGACATTGCAATCACTTAGAGCACAGGCATTTAAATTAGGTGACACTTCTGAAAGACCACTAACAGTAATGACGCCCCCCATCCTGTATCTACTTTTGAAATTTTAGTGTTTTATGGCATTATGGATGAGAAGAATTTGAAAATGTTTTATTATAAAGTACCTGTATAAGGCTCTTTCATTTTTATGTCTTGCCTGTATGTATTGTCCCAAATATAAGCACCTCCAGAATCAAATACATATAAAGAGGAGTAGAAGGCAAAGACTGATTTAAATACAACTTCTTTACCAAATTTTTTATGAATATTAAGTATTTATATGACTCATGGTCTTAATTTTCCCACTCACATCTTATGGATCTACATGAATATTTTAAAGTTAATTTGCTGTTATGAGAATCCTACATTATACTTTTAAAGAGAGGGTACTATAAATTATTTGTGATAAAATGGCATGTTGATTTGTCTACAAAATAAATCAAACATAAGACACAATACAGTAAATATTTGGTTGTAAAGTTATTAGCCCCCTCCAGGCCCAGCACATTTAAACTAGTGCGGTTAATTGTTTGATTGCTGTGGTCATATCAGAAGTTGGAATCAGCTTTATCTCAGTCAGACTTCCAAATGGATTCTGACAATGACACTCATAAATAATGAAAATCGGTTGCTACAATTAGCTAGAAATCAAACTGTGCTTATCAGAGAGATGTGAATAAGCGTTGGAATAAAATCAGCATGTAAGAAAAAGAAAGACAAGAAAAGAAGAAAAGAAAAGGAGGAGACAAAAAAGGAAAGCTGCCTCTTTGTAGACTGGATGAAGGTAGGAAAGCCCATGGGGTAATGCGGTATTGTCTGTATTTATATATAAAAAAAAAAGTCACATGGACTTTACCTATGAAAGTCAGTAAAAACAAGACTGATGGCATGCAGAGAATAAAGGGATGTGCTGTGGAAGAATTCGCTTATTGTTATTTACTGGTCACTTTTAAAGCATGAGAGGAGCTTGAAAGCACTAAAGTATTGCCATCAAACATACAGAGCTTGGAAACTAGCATACAAAGTAATTTTCAAAGTAGGGAAAAACCTATGAGCAGATCCTCTGAATCTCTCTCCTAGCCCAGGAAAGATCTATAATTCCAGAACAAAACCCCCAGAATTCTCTACTTCCTGAACCATAGCTTGCAACACTTTCCAAGGTAATGCCTTTTTACTCTACTGCCTTCTTGATATAAAATCTACATGGAGAGAAAGCAGAAAGCTACAGTCCTTAATTGCTCTCCAGATAGGTAAACATAGCTTGCTTCGCAGCAAAATATTCCACACACTATCCTCACGGAAATACGTACAACCCAAACCCCAGAACTATTTGACCCTCTGCAGTCAGTGACTCACAAGAACTCAAATCTCTTCAGGGCTAGTCCTAAAATTTAAACTATAAAGCAAACACAACAACAGAAACCGCTGCTGGATTTCTTCCACTGAACTACAAGGTTTATTTTTGTTTCCAGAAGGACACCAAGCTTGACTTCAGTTGCATCTACGTTCAAGCCACCCACGAGTTCTGCCGGGATCTCTTTCCTACCATTTTTTTTTTTTTATATCTGCCAGGGTGTTCCTGACATGACCTAAGTGGTGGTTTCTGGACCCGAGACATGCTCAGTGGTGTAGCAAGGACTTAGCATGGGTAAGGTGCAAGATAGATTTCTGGTGCTAAAAAGGGGGATGGGTGGTTTACGCAAATGTGAGAGAGCCCTTAAAATATACTGGCAAGCATAACAACTATAGAGGGTCATAGAATTTAGGTATTCGTTTTCAGATCCTTTGCAAAGCCGCATCACCAGCAAAGCTGGTGTTTACTGGTGCAGTCTGCTGTCAATGCACAGTGCTTCACAGTGCTTCCATGCATCTAAGTCTCCTGCTGTTGGTTCCTCTTTGGGGTTAGACGTTCCTGAGTTTGAGGACCCTCTAGTTGAAGGTGATTTCCCTTGGGAAGGACTAATCATCAGGCTAGAGTAATTAGTCTATCAAATAATTTCCCTGTAGGACAGGCTATCCTTAATAAGAAACACATGCAGTTTTGACAAATACAGAGGAGATAGAGGGAAGAAAGGTTCCTGGCGGAGAGAAGAGACAGCTGGTAGGGATGAAAGAACTGGGAAGGTTATATTGAGCTGGCTTTGGCTTAGGGAAGGACTGGGGGTGACAGAGAGGAGTAGAAACAGAAGAAGCCACTTAAGAGAATTCCACGAAGGATAAGCACTTGCAAGGCGTGTGGTGAATCTGTTTCAGCTAATACGAAGACTACTACCTTTATTTTCTTTGCCATAGTTCTAATGCCATTCATTTAGCTTCTCATTTTACCTGTTATACACTCTTATTTTTATTAACTGTTTGTCTAAAATTGGCAAACAAGTATTTAGTTTTTATCCACCCCCCCCCCCCCCGCAGTTTGAATTTTGGTAACCTCAATCAGCAGGGCCAACAGCAGATCTACCCATTACGATTTGAAACAGGACCAAGACAATAAATTGTAGCAAGAACAAAGTATACCTGAGGGCAGAATACACTGTGATTAAAATGCAGCATTAGCGTGGATTAGATTAGCCAATTCTGTTTTATGACAGTCATAAACTGAAAAATCTATACAGGAAAAATTGAATAAATAAACCAAGGCAGGTTGTATCATTTTAAAATAAATTTATACTTTTTTTAAAAAAAGGGATTGGTATATGTGACAGGAGATAGGAGGGTATAAAAACAAATAATTCAAACATGACAGCATGGCACATATACCTTAAATAAATGAGGGGAATCAGAAAAATGGGTTATCTATACAGGTTGTCTTCCTATCTCTTGAAGTGCCTAGAACCTAGTCAGCTTGGGAAGGGACTTCCTAAGAATGACATTTGAAAATACTGTGTAAGAGAACAGGTGTACAGACTGATGTTTATCCTCTCTCTCTCTCTCTCTCTCTCTCTCTCTCTCTCTCTCTCTCTCTGCTTTGTTTTGCTGTGTATGTTTTCCAACAGGGTATCATGTAGCTAGGTTAGCCTGGCACTCACCCCAGTCCTATATTGAGCCTGACCTTGAAGGCTGATCCTCCTGATCCTACTCTTTCCAAACGCTGCCAATCACAGCTGTGCAACACCACACTGACTTTTGTGTGGTGATGGGGACTGAACTCAGGGCTTCATGCATGCTAGAGAAGCAGCCAGCCAACTGACCTACACGTGGAAGGCAGCTCTGGGGAGATCTAATTTCTAGCCCGTGCAATGCCTGCATTTAAAGTGCACAGTTTAATACATTTTTAGGAGAATCACAGATTTCTGCAACTATGATCACAATCAATTTTTGAATACTTTTGTCATCACCATAAAAATCCAATAATTATCAGATCTCTCCCATTTTCTGTTAACGCCCTCCCTCTGCTATCCCTTAGTAACCACCAATGAGCTTCTATCTGAATATGTGCTGAGCTGAGACATTTCAGAGACGGACAATCTTATAGTGTGTGCTCTTCTGTGATTGGCTTGTTTCATTGAGCATCATCTATTTCAAGCTCAAACATGGGCTTGTAAGACTGCTCAGGAAGAAAAGGGACTCACCCCAAGCCTGACCTGAGTTCCATCAGTGCACTCCAAGTAGTAGAAGGAGAGAAGCAACCCCCACAAATTGTTCTCTGACCTTCACATTCACACCTTAGCACATGTTTGCCCACGCAAAAAATGTACACACACACATGCACGCATATAAACCCACAAACACACCCCAAGCATGCACAAATAAATAAATGCAAATTTTGAAAAGATTAAAAGCAAAGACAAAAACTATTTTAGTCTGTATCAGGAATTTATTCCTTCTTATCTGCGAATTTTACCAAGGATGGAGGCCATCTTTCATATATTCATCCATTAGTCAGTGGGTATTTGAGTTGTCTCTATCTGGGGGCACTATGAAAATGACACTAGGAATTTTTGTACACAAGCTTTCATGTGTGTATGTCTTCATCTCTCCTGATTCACAACTAGGAAGGAGGTGCTGAGTCATAGCATGGTTTTAGATGCGTGGCCTTCTGAGACCTGCCAGGTGTTCTCTACGGAGGACACACTGTTGTGTTCCCATCTTCAGAGTACAAGGGTCTCAAGTTCATGTTCTCGATAACACTCAGCACTACCAGCTCCTTCTTTAGGACAGCACACTCTAAGCAGGGTCTTAAGTTTGCCTTGAATCTTTGGTCATCGGTACGGACTTCAAGGAGAAATCCAGAATCACTGTTCTTTCTTGAAAGCGTTCCTGCCATGGGCCATTCTGTATCCCTTTCTCTTCCAATATGCCACTTTTATTCCTTAGAAAATGCCTTCCCATTGAAATTATAGATGCTCTTCAGTCAGATAATTTCTCTTAATAACTACAAGCTATACTTCATTCTGAATGTATTTAGAAAGAAACACTTACTATAGCATCCATGCAAAAGTTAAAAAAAAAAAACAAACATACAAATATTTACCAGACAGAGATAGCCTGGGTGAGATGCATGTATTTGCTCTGGAACATTGCATGGCTAACTTAAAGCAATTTGGACTCATATCTTCAGATCTGGAGGAAAGCCATATATATATATATATATATATATATATATATATATATATATATATATATATATTTGAAAGTGTCCATTGCACAGTAACTTGTATGGTATGATCACCCTTTGAGAAACTCAGGGAGTGAGACCAACTAACAGATATAAATGTGCTTGTATTTTAAGGATGAATAAAGAGAAGGAAATGTAAATAACTCTGATGGTCCATTTAGAAGGGACTGCACACAAAGAAAACAAAACAGAAGAGGTTTGAAGGGGTTTTTTCATGATTACTATCTCAATAGCTAAAAGGAGAAATTCAAAACATTTTCAAAACTAATTTTGTTCGTTTGCTAATAGTTTTGATTCAAAAACACCTTCTTTAGAAAAAGCCGAGTTTCAAGAATTCCTTCCCGCTTTAAAGAAATGAGGTTGTTGTATGTTTTCCTCTTTCACACATGGATTGTCTTAAAAGATAATAAAAATCCTTTTCCAAAGTAACAACC
Source organism: Arvicanthis niloticus (assembly GCF_011762505.2). Lineage (NCBI taxonomy): Eukaryota > Metazoa > Chordata > Mammalia > Rodentia > Muridae > Arvicanthis > Arvicanthis niloticus. Next base: position 38,769,658 of record NC_047673.1, read on the forward strand.
CTAAGTCACATGAAAAGCTGGACAGACCAGTCAGTATAAGTTCAACACTAATAAAAAGATCCACCATCAGCTTGTATTATTTGTCTTGTGTTAAATGATGTCATTCTTTCTCCAGCATGAGATTGCATTCCTTCACTGGTCCAAAGCTATACATTTCTATTGAGTATTAGTAGAATCAGCATGTGTATCCACTAACTTGGGCTTCTTTTGAGGTGTGTTCACAAAATGTAAGATGATGTCACAGTAATAGAAACATTCCCGTATATAATTCTTCTTACTTTATTCTTTCTCATGCCACCTTTGCCACTGTTGAGCAGAATGCCTATCTAAATATGCGATGGAATTCTATTTTACTTTGGTGCTGGGATTTGAACCCCTGGAGTACAAGCATGTTTATCAAATGCTCTATCACTGAGCTATATAACCCTAGTGTTTCAAACTTTTCTTTCCTTCCTCAAGATTTTATTTCTATTCTCAGTTTGTACATGTACAAGTGAGTGCAGTGTTCCCAGAGGCAAGAAAGGGGTGTTGAATCCCTAGGAGCAGAAGTTAGAGGTACTTGTGAGCCACCCAATAAAGGGTTCAGGTTCCTTCACAAAAGGGACACATGCTCTTAACCACTAAGCCATCTCTCCAGCCTTGTTCATCAATATTTTATTATCACAATGACCAAGGACCTGACAGAAACAACTTAAAGAATGAAGTTTATTTTATTTATTTATTATTTCAGCTCCTTGTTTCAGAGCAATCAGTCTCTCATGGGGGAAGAGAGCAGCTTATGCCAGGTGGGGCCAGGAAGCAGACAAAAAGAGACGTCGATAGTCAACTAATTTTCCTCTTGTTTCTCTTTTTATTCCACTGGGTAATCAGCCTAGGGGATGGTGCTGCCCATCGAGGGCACAGGTGTTCTTCAACAACGTCACATGTGATTTTCAAGTAATACTGGCAAGTCAGCATTGATCATTAACTATCCAACAGTACCATATCAGTGAGGGAGTATTCTATATGACATTATGGAGAAAGAAAAAAAAATAGCATATCTTTCTCTTCCACACCGATAACCTTGATTTTCCAGAGAACACTGACAGTGACCTCTATATTCCACACTTAGATGTGATCTGAGTAATAAGTGTGAACCTTTGGGTCACAATGCCTTTGGAGATCAAATAACACTTTTACAGAGGTTATATATCAGATATCCTGCACATCAGATATTTATATTATGATTCATAACAGTAACAGAATTATTGTTATAAAGTACCAATAAAATAATTTTATGATTGGGTGTCACCACATGAGGAACTGTACTAAAGGGTCATAGTATTAGGAAGTTTGAGAACCACTGCATAGATGTTCCCTCCAAAATCATCTTGAATGGCAGCTAGAGAGGGTCCCTCTGTCCTTGTAAATTGAAGGTGCTCATCAAGATGCATTTAGTGAGGTGAGTGAGAGTGGGAAAAAAAAAAAAAAAGTACTTCTCCAGGAAGAAAAAACAGGACTAGAGTGAATGCATAGGATATCACATGTTTCTTTTTCAGACTAGATTTGTGAAGCATCCAGGGAAGACGACTCATAGGCTTACTGAATGGCAGGTCTGGTGGAACAAATGAGAAAACCTAGGTTGTGAGTCCACTGGCTTTAAAGAAAAAGCAACTCTTAATCCTCAAGGATTTATACACTCAACCCTGAAAAAACTGATTTTAGCAACCATCTGCAATTATAGCAATGCTAAAATATTTCTTTAATCAAAAGGTATTTTGAAAATGTTTGCTTTTTACTTATTAATAATGCCATTAGAACAACCCAAGACCCTGAGATGATAATACCCCAACAACAGATCCGCTGGGATCTGATAGGCGGACTGTGGGAGGTGCTAGTCTCAATAAGCGTATGGTTTGGCACAAAGCAGCAGGTGTTTAATAATTGTGACTGAAGGGGCACCATAGTGCTTCACAATGTGCATCCAAAATTGGCAACGTGGCAAGGAACCAGATACAAGTTTAGCAGTAAGCCGTGGGCTCAAGACATCAGACCCATAAAGGCCAAAGCAGGGGGAAGGATTACTCCCACTGTGTCCTGAGGAGGGCTCTAAGCTACATCTATCTACTCACACCTTCTGGTAGGTAATCTACAAAGCTGCTTGACCGGCAAGCCTGAAAGAAGAGCTTGCCTACTTAGCCAAAACGAGTTAAAGATCAGTTAGGTAGGGGAGCTAAAAGAAGCAGCTGAGAGGGAAACACTAACAAGAAACAGTGATAAACTGGCGCTACTTAACTCATGTCTTTAGTAGAGAAATTTAAGGTTGAGTAAACACGACCATCTAAATCCTTTAATCCTGCCGCTGACATTTATAGCAACGAAGAAGGATTAATCATTTGATCTCCAAATGAATCATTTCATGCAGTTAATATTTAAAAGTAATAAACTTTGGAGTTGCAGTAATTAGCCTAGTGGATCTAATGAACGCCTCGGGTTTTTTTTTTTTTTTTTCTTTTTGGTCTTTTTTTATAAAACCCAATTTTCAAGATACACACAAAAAAGCTAAATTTCCTCAGCTCGGTATAACAGAAACCAGGAGACAGGGCCTGGGATTCCTTTCATTTTTGCAGGATGACAGAGGTGAGGGAGAGTGCTTGGGAAATGAAAAGTTTGGGGTCTGACTGGGAATTCCTAGAGGCATTAAGTGCTAAATGGTAAGGCTATCTGCTCATATTTCTTTTGAAGTCTACGATCTGTTCCCATTATTCATTATAATGGCATCCAAGACTAAACCAAATTTCAGTCTTTAAAATTAAAAGCATTTTCCTCTTGGCTCTTGAATCTTCCTCCGACAATTGCCAACATGTCTGAAGGCTTAATGTATTTTCATACTCCAAAATTATACAAATAAATAAAATATAAGTAAGAAGAATAAGAGAAGCATTTAGTTCCAATTCATTCCCGAAGCCAGAGTAAAAACACTGTAGAGTCACGTAGACAGTATGATTAATATTTTTACTTCTGCTTATTTATTGGTGCATGCACAGACAAGTGTACACGCAAGCGCATGCGCGGCACAGTGTGAGTACGGAGCATGCGTGTAGAGGTCAGAAGATGGTTTACAAATGTCGGCTCTCTCCTTCCACCATGTATGTCCCAGTGATCCAACTCATAGCTTCAGACTTGGCCGCTAGTGTCTTTAACCCACTGAGCCATCTTGGCAGCCCCACATAATTAGTATTTTAACCAAAAGAGATATTAATACTATTTTTATATCTACCCAATGCTATTTGTGACATTCTAAAATTATATGTATAACCTTTCTGTCCTACATTTTAAGAAATATGAATTCAATTCTTTTCATTTATCTGGTTCATATACTATAGAGAAGTATTTAAATTTTTTTTTTTTATCATTTTGGTCGACTGCCTTCATCCACTCATAATCAGTTCCTAAGTTTTTAAAAGACTTTCTATTTGAAAACTTAAGAAATATTTGAAAGGCAAGTTCCCATTGATGTACCACCACCTCTTAATTCTTGAAGCCTAATCGGGGACATGTCATGTGTGCTATTATTGCAATGGGCATATTATAATGTTTTTACACAAGAGGGCTTTGCAGGGCAACAGCATCTGAGGTCGTTTTTAAGCGACAGTTGTGGTTATAGCTCAGTGGAGACCATGTGACTGCACGTGGTACCAAATGGCATCTCACCCCAGCTGAACCTGGATGAGAGGAAAACCATAAACATCCCCAATGTGCCACATTCAATTACCCATGTTCGGTGATGTCTGCTTTTGGTTTAGTTTTGAGATTACTGTTTAAGAATGTTTTATATACAGTAAAAGTCATCAACCCAAAGTGGACACTGGATTGTGCTGTAAGAAATGCAGCAACCACAAGTCCCAATCAGATATGCCACCTCTGTACTGAGCCCAGGAAGTGCTTCTATGTCCTATCAAGCATAATAGACCTGCTTCTTACAGATCACTCCTGTCTGCCCTCTGAGCCATGCTAATAGAGCCATGTGGCATGGATTCTAGATGCTTCAGATTGTTGAAATGGAATGTTTCTGATATCCTTCCATGTTGTCCTATGTCACACGCCACTCTGGAACTGTCAGGTCACATCGAACTGAATGAAAACACTGCACTTTATTGCATTTGTTTACCTGGTCATCTTCCTCCGGGCCTGTTATGAACATGGTGGCTATGAACACATGTTTTCATTTGTTTCAAGTAAATACTTAAGAAACAGATTCCTGGGTCGTAGAGGGGATGGTGGTGGTGGCAGTGGTATTTTTAACTGCCTGCAATTAAAAATTGCCAGTTTCCAAAAGTGGCCATGCCAACTTGCATTTCCCATTTCTGTTGGTGATGTCTGAGAGCACCCTTACAGGACACTGCCAATGATTTTCCCTTGTAAGCAGTCACGGCATATTGTGGTTATTTATGTGTGCGTGTGCATGGCTAAGCACAGGCAAGCTACAGCTCACATGTCAGTGGGCCTGGATCTCTCCTCTAAAACTTGGGAGATGGGACTGACCTCTGTTCATTCATCAGGCTTGGCAGCAAGCTCCTTTAACTTATATAGCCCATGGGGACTTCTTGCCAGGCACTGATTGATGATTGATTGAGACACCACTTCTCACTATGTATCCTGGGCTAACTTGAATGTTTTGATCATCTTGTTTCTACTTCCCAAGTGTAAGAATGACTGAATACCTACCAAAACCAGACTTGTTCTCTCTCATTTCCACAGCACTAGTGGATAAGTTAGGATACCCTATGGTACCTGCAACCATCATCTCTTCCATGGTTAGTGATGTTTAGCCCTCTCTCTCATGCATATTCAACATCTGTATACATTTAAGGTAACAATCCTTTTAGAAGTTTTCTTAAAGATGCAGGCACTCTTTATGTATCCTATGTATGAGTCCTTGGTATACACACACACATACACACACACACACACACACACACACACACACACACACACACACAAACATTGTCTTTTTTCATTGACTCTAGCTTCACTTTTAATTTTCTTAAACGTATTTTTGTAAGCAGAACTATTCAATTTTGATGGAGTCTAATTCATCAAGAGTTCTTGTATATTTAATCTTTTTGGTAACTTAAGCAATTTTGCTTATTCTAATACATCCCAGAACACGTCTACCTTTTTATGCTGTTTTGTAGTGGAAATTGAGAAGAAAGAGCAGACAAGTAAAATGGTTTGAAATCACCCTACTTATCCCCAGAATGCAGCAGCTATTGTCTGTGTGAGCTCTGTAACATGTCTGGATCTTGGATTTCCTCGCCTATTGGAAAGATGCAGTGAATTACCATTACTGCTTTCTCAGTCATGAATGTCTATGTAGAAACAAACAAACAAACAAACAAAAAAAAGGCAGCCAATGGCGCACGAGCCAACACCGAGAACAACAGAGAAGCTCAAGAGAAGTAAATGGAGAAAAACAAGGTTTGGATAAAAATTATGTATCTAAAGCGTTAAAATTTCCCTGGGCACCAGAGACTGGCTTATATTTCATCTTTAAGCTAAATCTAAAGCTTGACCGAGCCAGGCTTGGCCGTGAATGTCTGGAATTCCAGTACTTGAAGCCGGAGGACTGCTGTGGGTCTGAGGCCAGCTTGAGCTACAATAAACTCCAAGACAGCCTGGGCTACTGTGTGAAACCTTGTCTCAAAAACACAGGTAGACAGACATAAAGAAAGAGAGGAAGTGAGAAAGACGTGTGCTGTGCGCTCATACGTGTGCGCTCATACGTGTACACTCATATGTGTGCACGCACATGCACAAGTGTGTGTGTGTGTGTGTGTGTGTGTGTGTGTGTGTGTAATAAACTATCATCTTTTTGCTGGGTCCCCTGCCATCAAACAAAGACTCCGGGTTAGCTCTGTGTCTGGTTGACTTGGAGGTGCCTTTTGTCTCCTACTCTCAGACAGGAAGACAAACCTGCTGGGCTTCCAAAGCAGAGATTATTTTCTGCCTTTGGCCTTTGGTGATTTAAAATTGGAACTGTTCCCCTCAAAGACCCACACGATTAATACAGCTGGTGTCAATATTTTTTGTCTCCTCTTTCTCCTAGGGATTCTCCAAATCCCCATGTTGCTACTGGGGATTCTGTAAGTAAAAATTTATTTGTGTGTGTTTCATATTCTTTTACACGTGCCTTTGAATAAAGTTTCGGCTAGCCCCATGTGTGAGTTGCTTCTCTGTTACCGTTGTTTCTTTCCCCTTCTTCCCAAGTCTTTACTTCCTAAGCATATAGGAAGCCCTCACTTTAGGAATGAATTGTATGCAGAGCTAATGTGCACTGGATATGTTCCCCTGTGAACACCGCATGTAGGACATCGGGGTGGAACAGGAAGCTTAGCAAGCTGTGCGTTTGTGAAGAACCCCATCAGCCGCACCCCAGACCCAAGTTGCCTCTCAGGAATCTTGAGCTCTCAATTCCAGCCAAGGAGACACTTCCTTCAGGAGACTCTTCTGTGAGTTGTCTGCTAGCCATGCTGGGAAGAAGTCCCTTGTGATGGTTTGTATATGCTCAGCCCAGGGAGTGGCACTTTTAGAGGGTGTGGCCCTGTTGGAGTGGGTGTGGCCCTGTTGGAGTAGGCGTGGCACTCTGGGTGTGGGTTATAAGTGTCTCATTCTAGCTGCCTGGAACTCAGTATTCAGCTAGCAGCTTCCAGATGAAGATGTAGAACTCTCAGCTCCTCCTGCTCCATGCCTGCCTGGATGCTGCCATGTCCCACCTTGATGATACTGGACTGACTGCTGAACCTGTAAGCCAGCCCCAATTAAATGTTGTCCTTTATAAGACTTGACTTGGTCATGGTATCTGTTCACAGCAGTAAAACCCTAACTAAGACATCCCCCTGAGTATTCACTGAAGAGCCTTTGGCTACAAATGATCCAAAGGACAATGGAAGTCATGAAGGCTGTGAGTCTGAGAACAGAGATATAGAATGTACTGTCTTTCCTAGAATCAGAGGAAAACCAGCTTACCTTTCTTTTCATGTTTCTGGACTTTCTGACTCCTTGTTCTGAATGGGGTATTCATGCCAATTTCCTGCCAAATTGATATCTGTCTTCAATTTGCAAAAATTATTAACTTATACACGTAGTTTTTGAAGATTTATATTTATCGTTAATGAGCATGAGTGCTTTGTCTGCATGCATGTCTGTTCACTGTTTGCTTGCTTCGTGTTTCCTGAGGTCAGAAGAGGGCACTGGATCTCCTAGAACTGGAGATACAGATGGTTGTAAGTTATTATGTAAGTGCTGGGACTTGAACCCAGGTCCTCTGAAAGAACAAATGTTCTTCATGCTGAGCCATCTCTCTAACCTTATTATACAGAAAAATATCTTCTTTAATATGGTGACTTTATTTGAGTATATTGTAGTTCATATGCAAATGGTTTTAAATACAGCTCATCATCTAAGCACATTTCCCTTCCGGGGTCTCTGTTCCCACTGAAAGAGTCCCCTCTAATTAGGGGGTATATATGTGGTCCCCAGAACAGACTCTATGGATCCACAATCCCTTTCTCCTGGCCACCTCTGTTATAACAACTGTGGAATACAAATGGTCCATGCTTCTTCGTTTCCTGAAGCTAAGAGGAGCGACGTAGCAGAGTGAGTTGCCAGAAGTCTCAGAGGAGCGAAGAGGAACTGTTCAATGTGCAAACAAGCCTTACATCCACTGCCACTTCAGCAGGGATACGGAGGTGCAGCAACCACTCCGGGATCCGAAGGGTAAGAGCCACATGCTAAGACTGGCAGGGACGATGGTGGCATCCTGGCTCCTGGGTGGCAGTTTTGATCCTTGGACCATTTGCCTTTCTGATTCCTTGTGAGAAAATAATTGCTTTAGGCATTTTAAGCTGCTGTATTTGAAGTTTTCTGGTACCCATGGCCCGAGCTATCCATGTGTTACCCTCCCTTGCAAATTAATTTCTAGGATTCTTGCTGCTTCCCCCCGCCCCACTTTTGTTTTTAATCCATCCTAATTTATTTTTGACTATGTTGAGAGATATGGGTCCAATTTTATATTCTTCCAGATGGATAACCAGTTGTGCCAGCACCGTTTATTAAATCCCCCTGAATTAGAATTGTGTGTGTGTGTGTGTGTGTGTGTGTGTGTGTGTGTTAAGTTTCCCTATATACTAGAGTCTATTTCTATAATGTAATTCTACTACACTGGTCTACTTCTTAGTATTTATTCCAATAACACATAGATGTGATACACTACTTCATACTATAGTAGATACTATACACAAGGGCCCTTCAACCTCACTACTCACTTTTTATGTATGTGTTGGGGCTAATTTCAGACTTTCACTCTTCGAAACGATTTTTTTTTTTAAATCACTTACTTGAATTTAAAATAGTCCAAACTCATTGGGATATCATTCAATGGCTTTCAGGTCTGTGAATTCATTTTGTGGGAACTGTTTTTCTCAGAGTGACAGTTTGTCATCCCCCAAATCACTCTCCTCCTAGTCACCTAGATCTTCCTTTGCTGTAGAGCCATATTTTATGAAGACCTTCCTAACAGGCTCTGTGTCATTCCCATAAAATCACTCCCAAGAGTTCTATAGTGCTAGCTGCCACCAGGACAGCACCATCTTTACTGCCAAATGTAGCCGATTATCACTTAACAATTATTGTGATCTGTTAATAATAATAACGGTAGATAATGTGCTGCAATAGGGCTGTGAGTTCAAGGTCAATACGGCCCACACACTGAGTTCAAGACTTAGCTTGGGCTCTATGGTGAAAGCTGTTTTGAAAACCAAAAACACAACAAATGAAGCACAGAAGAAAGAAGATTAAAGCAGAAGAAAATTAAGCAGTTATTTCAAGCAAGCTCTTTGGCTAAGATAAAAACCTGCCACACAGATAATGGATAGCCAAGCTGAGATTCCAACATATGTTCCTGGGATCGGAAGTCTATGCTTCTAATTTTTATATTATAATATCTATGTTGTCTATATGTTGACCTTAAACTTATTTACATGCCAAAATGCACTTCAGATTCTATCTTTGTTCTCTACAGGTACATGTCTTGTGTGCACAGAACCACACATTGAAAAAACCCAAAATATATATTCACTGTTTTTCCCAAAATATATATCCACCATTTCTCTTCTCTTATTGCAGATACCCAAGTAAATCAAACTAATTTTGATTACTGATCATGGGATTAGGTGACTTGTTTATATGCTTTAAGTGAAGGAGCCTAGCATCTCACTATCTTAATGTATCAAAGATCATCTTAAATACAATGTATTTGTGGAAATATATCTAATGGGTTCTTTCTTGGTTTTGACTTAGTTTTATTTCTAAAAAAGTGGCTGCTAGATTTTATCTAAAACTTTTCCATCATCTATTGATAAAGATCATAGTTTTTAATTTTGATTAATTAACCTTATTATGTTAACAGATTTTCTAACACTGAAAAAAAACTTTACATTGTCTATTAGATTAATAAACACTTGGTTACTATTAATTTGATCTATTGGACTCTTATTTTTATATATTTGTGGGTTTCGATATGAATAAAGTGATTTAAAATTTGACACAGACCTGAGAAACAGTGTCTGCACAGCTTTCTCTGGTAGTATTAAGGTTCTGCCAGTTGTGTAATCGACCTTTGACCTGCCTCACTTGAAGAGGACTGTGCCAGGCAGCTTTTAAACATTGGATTTAATGTACCCAAGGCTAATTGTTAAACAAGTCTTTCTTCATACTTTGAGATAATCTGGATTTATCATCATTTCTGAGAAGCAATAAAATCCTCTGGAGTTTCCATATTCATAGTTCATACAAGCCCTCAGTCCTTTCTGCTTGTTTTTGTTCTGAGTCCTTAGCATGGGGCTTTCTTATTTAGAAGTCTTTCTGTGTTTCTGGACTGCCAGAAACTGAACCCAGAGACTCACACATTCTAAACAATTACACGTCCCCCTTTCTTCCCTTCTAATGTAGAGGCAGGGTCTTGAACATGTAATCCTCCTGCCTCAGTTTCTAAGTAGGAAAGCAGCCCGAACCACCATGCCCCATCCTAGTATTTTAGAAACCAATGCTTTTGTTTGTTTTTAATTCTAGCTTTACGTTGTTCACCTAACCCTTATTTCCTTTGGTGTATTTCATGATAAGTCCTCATTTCTTAAGATAAACGGTAAATTCTCTCATTGTTGGTTTTTTACCGTATACACATATATATTTCTCTTTAAATATTCCACGTCAATATATTTCCCTATTATTGTGGCCTTTACCATCATCTGTAAATTTTAGAAATACAACTTTATTTTTATTTTCTATTGCTTCTTGTCACGATGGATGGACGTAATAATCCATGGGCTGAAAACCATCTTTGCTTTCTTTCTGTCACTTATTTTTAATTTTACTGTACTTTGCGATCACATTTTGACTAAAAACTGTCATATAACTATTTTGTTTCGCTTTTGTGGTCCTATAGCTAATTGGCTTCTGAAATTATTTCATAATACTGTCACTGAATCATTTCTATTCAGCATTGTGATTTCTGTACATACTCACAGTGTAACTAAAGGGGAGGCCTCGCTCTGTGCTTTGTAGTCCAAACTGCACACAAATTCAAGATCTGCCTGGCTCAGCTTCCTGAGTTCAAGGGTTAGCCATATACACCCTCAGTCAGCTGGATCTCTTACTTTTTATTTTAGATCTGGCTGATTCTGAAGAAGCTAAATCTGAAATGTTGTATTATAAGTGCATTTTAATGGTATTTCCTTTTTCTAATACTAAACTTTAGCCAGTACCCTTTTAATGGATTGAGTAAAAGAGTGTGTGCCCCTTCTACACACTATGTCTTTTGTTACGCGGTTGTGTTTGAAACTGTGTGCCTCACACAGGCTCGATGTAAGTACTCTATCTCAGAGCTCCTCCCCCCATTCCTATTAAAATCTTTAATAATAACTTCTATCTTTATAGATATTAATAAAGCCACTCTTATTTTACTTATTGCCTGCATTTACCTGGCGTCTCTTTATTTTTCAAGCTTTTTAGAAAGCATTTTAAGTGTGTTTCTTATGAATACCAATAACGTTTATGAACCGGGTGAACCGCTTATGTCAAAGTTCTGAACATTTATATTTCATACAATGCGTGCTACAGACGTGACTCCTTCCATCTTGCTTTATGACTATTCATGATTGTTCCCTGTTTCCTCCTTTTCCTGGGAGCTGTTTTTGCTAATTTGGCCAGATTGCTGTTCCTTCCCCTTTCCCCCTGCTAATTAGGTAGGTCTATTGTGCTTTCTCATCTCCTTAATGATCACCTTCCTCTCCTGGCATTCATATTCAAATGCATGTTTTTCATTATTACATGAATGCAAGATAGCAATTATTTCGCTAGGAGAAAGCTCTGCTTCTTAAGGGGTTCCCTCCTTCCCTTCAGATGAGAAGTGCTTTTGGAATGCCTTGGCTTTCTGCACGGTTTTCCCACCACCATCGGAGTTCACAGAGATTCTCAAACACCTTTAACCTTCAGATCCAGCCTCATCTTCCTGGAGATCTGGTCCCCATCTTCTTCACTGCCTGCGATCACCATGTGAGTTTTTAATAACCTCTTGTCCCTTCCCAGTCCCTCAATCTGCTGTCTCTTCTCGAACACTATGGTCCACGGTGTTGACACAGCCTCTCAGTCTTTACCTGCCCTAAATATGTATCATTTTCCCTGACAGAAGAATGACACGCAGCCCAAGTTAGCTTTGGCAGCACAGTGTTCCTCTCACTTCAGCATCCCGAGAGCGGAGACTGCAGGCACTGAGCCACCACATCTGGCTAACATGTATGATGAGATTCAGGATGTGCTATCCTGGATACAGCCCTTTGGCATTTGAGAAAATGGTGGAAGCAAATGAGTTACGATATGCAGCTAGAAACTGTGTTTTCAAGGGAGTATTTACTCTTGACTTGGGCCAATAATGTACCTCCAGACAGAATGGAAGCCTGCCATCTTGTCTTCATTTTGTATATGTGTCCTTTACTTTGGGCCCCTGCTTATCTCTCCACGTAGTCATGTTAATCGCTCAAGGATTGTCTCCATAGGAGTTAACAAGCCCTAGCCTATCTCTGTCCCGCAAGGCTGAAGGCTCAAAGATAAGAAAGAGTACCCCAGGCCTCTTCCACGGCCATCATTTTTTTATAATGTCTAAGTCTATTTCTCCTGAAAATACCTAAACTAGGCAAATATTAGTGACTTTGAAGGTCTTGAAGGATGGACTCTTTTATTAGAACGTATAGTTCTTTACTAAACCAGGAACAAAAACTGAAGAATTTTGATAAAAAAAAAAAAAAAAAAAAAAAGACTTTAAAAACAGTATAAGATCTGAATTGTATCTCTAGCCTTGGGTCATGATGAATAGAAGATTACTATCTAGCAAGAGACACTGTCAAAGACTAAATAAATACTGTGGCCCTCTCCCTTAGGATTTAATCCAAATGCACCTGTTTTTCACCTGGTCAGGAAAATGCCCTCCCAGAAAGCTATCTGTTTAACAATTTAATAAATAGCATGATATCTGCCTAAAAATGTAAGTCAGCAGAGTGCTATCCTTGGCTGTGTTCCACTCACCCCAGGAGACTGCGCCCCCCCTCCACACACACACTCCACAAGGTCCCCTTGGGTTTTGGCCATGCTCACCCCATGAGAGTTCCTTCTTCCTCAATGATCTCCTTGGCTACTGGCCACTCTTAACGTTTAAGAGTGCCTTTCACTTTCATGTTACAATCTCTATCTTCCATGCTACACTCTGTCTCATCTGAATTCTTTTAATGGACATCGCAAAGACCAGATAAAGGACAGGCTGCCAGAGAGAGATCTCAGTCACAATTACTGCCCTAAAACTGCAGTCACTGTGGAATCCAGGAACAGCAGAGCCTGGAGGGAGAGATCCCCTCAGCAGATGAGAGCAGTCATCTAAAATGCCAAGGTTGTAACTTGGGGGTAGAATTGGTCTCCTGAGAAATGGGGTGTCCACTCAAGCAAAGAACTTCTTTGGAACACCTTGCTGAACTAGAACCAAGTCAGTGATCAACCAGACCACAGGTAGACAGACCAGCACTACTTGCATAAGTATACTTCCTGGTTCCCTGTCACAATTCTTCCACCCTTTAAAACTAAAGGTCATGTCAGTTCCCCAAAGACAGACTTGGGGGTTCATTAGAACCCCCTCTTTCCCCTATCCTTCCTAACATGTTAAATGTCTTTTTTTTTCTGCACTTATTTCTTTAGCTGTTATATTGAGATGCATAGTGAAACCTAGACCTTTGGGACCCCAGAGAGCATCTGTTGCCCTGAATCTCTGGTAAAAAGCAGCCACTCTCCCCTCAGCCCTCTTCTATGAAGCAGGTCACCAAGGCAGAGCCCTTCTCCAGACTGCACAAGGCTGCACTGTGTTCCCTGTTCTGATGCCTAGCATGCACTGTAGACTCTGTGGCTCTTCTCCAGCGGTCATCCTCCACGTGGATCCCATGCTGGGGTGTTGATGCTCACTAATGAGACTTTTCTCCTGGTGGTCTACTCACTGTCTGTTCTGCGGATTCCAAGTGCCAAAACTTCAAGAAACTGAGCTAGAGGATTTTTTTTTTAACTTTCTATATCTAGATCAGGTAATATTCTACCTGCCCACACTTCTCCAATGTTATCTACCTCTTTGTTGAATCTAAGCCTAGCCGTATACATCCATCTGTGTCCTCAATTCCTGCTTCTTTATATAAGTTCCCACGACAAATAATATATGTGCATGTTCTTCTCCACTTGGCCAGTCTTTTGTTAGAATGGTCATGGTTGCAAACTTAGTGATGGGTGAGGAAAACGACCCTTCTTTTCTATACTATCAGCCATTGTACAGGTTCCTGGGCTGTCATTTATTTCATAAAGCATTATTTCATTCTTTTGTAATTTCTACTTTGCACATTAGAAATTCACATAATCTTCATTTTGTAAATAAAAAAAAATCGGCTTGTTTTTGTCTTCCTAGAAAATAATAAAATATCTTTAAAGCTGAAACATATTTTTCCTGGCTGTGCTTGTGTGTAGTTCATATGTATCCTGTATGTGTGCCTCCTGTGTTTCTTATGTAACATGTGTGTGTCTGTGTGTGTGTGTGTGGTGTGTTTGTGTGTGGTATGTGTATGGTGTGTGGTGAGGGTGGTGTGTGTGTGTAGTGTGTATAGTGTGTCTGGTGTATGTGTGTATGGTATGTGGCATGTGTGTGTGCGCATCTATCTGAATTTTGTTTTCTGTTTTGGGTTTTAATTTTCTTTGTCACTTAAAATCATTAGTTTGGATTTGAACTAAGACCATACTCTTTTCTTCAACAAATTATTTATTTTATCTTACCTGTTTATATTTTAATTTTGGTATTGAGAATTAAATTCAGGGCCAAAGCATAACTTCTCCCACTGAGCCATATCCCTGGGCTAGTTTAGTTTGGGGTTTGTAAATTATGATTATGTAGGTTATTTTCCCTCTAGTACTTGACTGTCATTGCTTTCTGTGGTTGTAAGTTTATTGTTACAGGTTTCTGTCAGTGTCTCTTATTACATATAATTTAATATGTATGTGTATGTATATGTAATGCGAGTCTGTATGTTGGTGTATCGCATGTGAGTTCAGTTGCCCAAGGAAGCCAGAGGTGTGGGATGCCCCTGGAGGTGGAGTTACCTGCGGTTGTGAGCTGCCCAGCGTGGGTGCTGGGAATCAAACGCAGACCCACTGCAAGCATAGCACATGCTCTCCACAATGAGCCACCTCTTGGTCCCCATAGTTTTCTACTTTAGTTCAGATCATCCTCTCTCCACCTCTATCATTCCTTTTCCTTGGAAGCCTTCTGTTCTGTTTCTTTGCCTTCTATCCCGTTCACCGCTTGCTGGGTACCACTGAGCATGCTATTTTCTTGGGGTCCTGTGAGAAACCACAGGAAGTCCTACTATGTGCTAAGAACAGGACCTTCTGTTCTCTGAAGCGGATCTCTATATTGGCATTCATGTACCACCAAGAGTGGAGAAAAAACATCAGCTTAGGCTTCCCTCTTCCCTGAGGACACAAGAAAGCAGGTATCCCTAGGAGAGGACACTCGTTTATGTAGATTTGATTTCAGAGGCAGATTTGCCTCTGTCTGAAAGCCCAAAACTATAGCAGCATTCTTTCTGGTCTTTGCCTATTCTGAACTCTCATGTGGCACAGATGAAAAGCCCCTGCCTTCATCCAGTCCTTAGGACCCTAAGTTTGTTCATGCTATGGGATGATCCCACTGTGTATCAGTGACCATCACTCAGCACAGTCGGGTGGGGTGGGGTGGAATCATTCAAGCCACTATCATGCCAGAATCCTGGGCACACATTTGCAGGGAGCCTGACTTGACTACTCTTCTATAAGTGTTCTTTTGTTTCTTTGACGAGGGGCAGAATTATACATAAAAGACAGTGTAGGCTAGGTGGCCTAGCACTTGGCTACCATGCTCATCTTCTCATCTTAGCCCTGGCTCTGCAGAGGGAGACTTAGCTCAGGCAGGAGCCCAATCAAGGAACCTTTCTCCTTCCTCCTCTTCCTTCTCACCTCTCACCAGCAGAACTCCCCAAAGCACACATGAACTGAACCTGGGCTAACCATGGCTGAGGTAATGCTGCTCCTTCTCACCAGCAGGGGCACTGGGAACCATACTGTGATAAGAATAAGGAGAAAGCAAGTCCCAAAGGGATGCATTTCTGAGGGTGGAGCCACACAGCTGGGGATGACCGAAGGTGAGTCATGCTTAGCACCCACTCAGAGCCTGTCCTCCATCTGCTTTTTTCCTTTCCCTCCTTCACAAATAGAGTTACAGTTTTGATTTCAGTGATGCATCAGCACAGAGATGGTGTTGACACTGATAACCTTCCTCTCTGTGGCCATTCTAGAAATTAAAAACACACAGTAATTTTGCGTGTGTGTGTTTGAAAATTCTAACGTTCACAACACTCGTGCAGAGGACTACACTCAACACTTAGGCTTTGGGCTGCTTCTGGGCAAGGGTGTGTGTGTGTGGGGGGAATCTTTGTAGATTTATGGGTCAGAAAAGAAAAGTTTTCTTTATCTTTGAGAAAGAGTCTTTCAAATTTTAAGCCTAGATCCAATATTCCATATTGGAGTTAGTGTCTGTTCTTGTCTGGTCAGAAATACCAGAGGCATATATGCACAGGGCACAGACAGCATTAGCATGGGAAAAAAAAACTTTATTTTATTCCTTCTTCAAGACTGTGGGCTGATGGGAGACAGCTGTTTTGTGAGAAGTGTGTCTCTGACCTGATGAGATAAATTCTCTTCAAAGAGGAATAAAAGAACATAGTATCTAAGGATGTAGAATGTGTGTCACAGTTACCTTAAATCCCTTACACCTACGGACAGCAGAGCTGCAGAAAGACAAATTCTTTCTGTTGTACACCCCCCCCCAAAAAAAAAAAAAAAAAAACCTCAGGAGATTTAAAGGAATAGAGAGGGAGAGGCAGGGTTGATAAGGGAGAGAGAGAGGAAGGGAGAGAGAAACAGAGAAAGGAAGGGAGAGGAAGAGATGGAGAGAGAGAGACAGAGGGACTGAGGGAGGGAGGAAGAGAAGGAGGGAGAGAGGGAGAGAGAAAGAGAAGGAGAGGGAGGGGAGGGAGAGAGAGAGAGAGAGAGAGAGAGAGAGAGAGAGAGAGAGAGATCTGTGTAAGATCCAGTCCACATGCCCATGACTTGAGACACTGAAATCATCCCAGCCCTACAGGATCTAAATATAACATGTAATTAACGGGAGTCACCTGCCAGTCAGTGAAGTCATAAAAAATCTGATTAAAATCAAATGTGATGACAGGCCAGAAAAAAAAAAGTCTGTGGATAAATATAAAAACCCTAGATTTCTCGATTTGAGGTCCCCATGTCATTGCATCAACAGGGGTCTCTACTTATCCCTTCCTGCAGGTGACATGGCATTTTCCAGTGTCATTTAAGGTAGAGGGACACAGGATCCAAGGAACCCCCTGTTTTAAGACTCTGCAGATGAGCTAAATTAGCATGCTACTTTGGAACTGTTTCAAGGATCTCTGGCTACTGTTAATATTGTTAATCTTTCATTTTGATTGTGTGTATGGTGTCAGCAGCAGTGGCGGGAGGCACATTGTGTCAATTAAATAATTAATCCCACAGCATAATAGTCAGTAAGGAAAAACTGACATTTGTCAGGCTCAAAGCAAAAGAAAGCCTGGGAGGATTTTCCATTGTGCTTGCTCAAGAAAAACATAATTTGATAGCAGGCCTGCTTATTTGCTTCTCTGCTCCACCTACCGATCCCGCCAGAATGAGGAAGGCGAGAGAGAAGTCTGGGCCCCAGACATGGCTCACTTGTGGTGAAATCATTAGACTTAGGTCCCTGAGTTCAGACCCCAGCACCCATGGGAAATGCACTTTGCTGGATGTCAACCTTTGACTT
Source organism: Arvicanthis niloticus (assembly GCF_011762505.2). Taxonomy (NCBI): domain Eukaryota; kingdom Metazoa; phylum Chordata; class Mammalia; order Rodentia; family Muridae; genus Arvicanthis; species Arvicanthis niloticus. Next base: position 38,787,149 of record NC_047673.1, read on the forward strand.
TCACAGGTATGCAACACACACACACACACACAGAGAGAGAGAGAGAGAGAGAGAGAGAGAGAGAGAGAGAGAGAGAGAGAGATCTCACAAGGTTTTCCTAGTGCTAACCTTCATCTACATCAGAAGACTGGATCAATTTTATTTCCTATACCTGGCTTGGATGAATTCACTTCTCTCTATCCAAACCGTCTCATTGTAATGGGAAATTGAGGAAAATCTACTGTGATAAAGCAAGTGGCACATTTTATTCTTGTTTTCTTTCTTTCTTTTTTTAAGGGGTGGGGTAGGGTGGGGATGGGGGCAGCATCTGCACAGAGCCCTGGGGATAAACACACTAGAGGCTGGGGGTTCAAAGATTCTGCTCCAGGCAAGTCTCAGCTGGGGAAGAGCTAGCCATGGGCATCTCCAATCCTCACTATCTCCATTGTGGGTGAGCTTGTGTGGGGCCGCCATCAGGTGACCACCGACAACACACTTAGAACATTAGGGTGTGGTACGCACAGATACACATTAGCAAGAATTAGCTGTACAGCCCATTGATGTTTTTAATGAATTCTATGTAATTTAGGGGTCTGAGCAGTGAGTCCTAGCAAGTGTAAGCACTGCTCTTTGGCTTCTCCTGTCTCTTCTGCCCATTCCTCCACTAGGATCCAGATGCCTCCATCTGCCGCCCGGCTCCCTTTCTCCTTCACTAGCTCCCCAGCCTGCAAGGGGCTGAGGACTGGTACTCCTTGGTCCCCTAAGAACTCTGGTTCTGCAGTTTCCACAGATGGTGTCGCCAATGCTGTCAACAACAGCCTGCACTGGATTAGCACTGCCTAGGAGGTGAAAATTCAAGTGAGCTATTTTTAACCTGTGTAAGCATCCTCCACTCTGCCAAAACTAAATGCTTGCTTGGGGTGGGGACGAGCCTCTCGGATGCTTCATGCCACATGTGCGACTGCCTTGTCTCCTAATAGTGCTCACCAATGTAAGGCCACTCTTCCCAAAGATAGCACCAAACAGTTATTTTTAATATATATGTATATGATGTATATGTATATATATGTGTGTATGTATGGTGTATATGTATATGATGTATATGTATATACATGGCATGCATTGTCTACTTTTAAAAAATAGTGAGAAGTGTATATTGATGTCTTTCAGCTGTGTAGTCACTATGAGAGGAAAGCTTAGGTTCAGCATTCTAGTATCTGGTATATGGATCATGGGAACGATTCCTGACTTACCAAGAGTACACAGCCATATGTGTTCTGAATCTTCCTCAAAATGACTTAAAAATCCAAAGCTATCTTTTCCCTCTTCATGAAATTTCACACCAGTATTTAGTAGAGCAGGCTTTTGAAGGGGATTACTCTTGAGGAAACCAAATGAATTTATTTTTGAATATAAACTGATTTGTACAAATGAATACCCTCTTGGTTTTTGTAGGATGGCTTCTCTGGTAATGCAGAGGAGAAAGGAATTATGGGAAAGTTTTAGAATCATGAGTGACGGATGTCCTGCACTGTCACTTTTTAAGGATCCTTAGGATTTTCCCACCCTAATGTCAAGTCCTTAGCGACTTTGCCAGGGAGGTGACTGGAAACACACAGATATATCCTTTATTACTAAACTTCCAGGTTTTTTTCTAGTTTCCCCAATTAAATTAGCCACGAGGCACTAATCTGACAGACTTTGAAATGAACGTGTAAGAGGGTTTGATTTTCACTCTGGAAATCTTGGCCACATCTCACTACTGGACAAAACAACAGATGACTAAGTGTCCTCCTTACCCAAGACCATCTATTGTCTTAACTATGAGAAGTCATTCTGTAAGTCATTTTAGGAGTGCATACTAAAGTTACAGGAGTCACTGTTTCACTGCAAGACAGGGAGACAGAAAAAAGGAGTGTAGAAATGTTCATGAAGTATATGCAAATGATCAAGCCATCGTGTTATTGGAAAATAGATTGTGTTAAGGTATGAGGTTGCATGGGAGAAAGAAAAGGAAATCCTTCTGTGGCTCACTCTGGCATAAGACAGACACCACTGGAGGGCTGGGCTGGATCTAGAATCCTAATCCTATTCTTAGGAGGTTTTTATGAGGTTTTTTTTCCCCTCTCAATACCTACTTTTCTTATATGAGCTCTAACTCTAAAAGCAGTGTTTGTGAGTGTTCATTCAACTAAGAAAAACTTGAAACTTTGATCATGTGCGAAACTATCAACCTCATACATGTATCATGTATATCCATGTGTGTCAGTACCCGGGTCTGTGAGCCCATGTCCTCATGAGTAGCTTTCTACCTCCCATTTGATATTCTTTGTGACCCTTTGGGTATCTCAAAATCAGAACCAGCAGTCAGGACAAGGAAAATGATGTCTTTTCTAGGGCTTGAAACCCCGGGGCACCTCTAAGTTAAGAACGCGTGCAGATACCTTGTTTGACTAGAGCGGGTACCTACCTTGTCTAGGGTACTCGTCGGCTTCTCTGTGGACCAGATCCTTTACTCTGTTTCCGTAAAGCAGCCGTGAAGAATCATGATCAAACGCTTTCAAGGTTTCACTGGAACTATAGGACTTCTGCGTGGGGACCCTACACTCCTCATTGTCCGCGGACGAGTTTGTATAGCGCCGTTCTTTTTCCCGTCTGCTCTTGGTCAAGGAGCAGTAAGGCCTGCGTTCCTTCACATCCATAGTTCCTTCATTCCTTCTCTGTGCACATCGGTCCGGCTTCTTAGAACTTTAGCACTCAGAGTTCAGCTCTCACGGGCCTTTCTGCGAAGACAAAAGGGTGGCGTGACATCAGCGAAAGCATCCTCAGACTGACACCTCGCTGGCCTTCTTGGCTGAGGATGGGCTCCACAGTAGCTTTGCGAGCCGGAATCCCACTTTCAATACGAAATCGACAGTCCTAAGATTCTTATATTAACAAAGTCTGTAACACCAACAGGTGAGACAAACTCTTGCTCTGGGCATTCAAACCAAACACCTTACGGGATTCCTCTCCCCCAGCCCCAAGAAACACACACATGAATACAAAATAAAAATTAAAACTCTAGCTTAAATAACACTATAGAAGCCCGCTAAAAATTGGCCGCAACAGTTTGTTCAGTTTTCCATAGTGGAAAACTTTTTGCCCATAGCATGTACCTCTTGTGCAAATAAATTGCCTTTCTCTTCCTTACCACTCCGCTCCCAAAAAACCATGTTATTATTTTTTTTTTCACCTCCTTAAAGCATAAGAACAAATTGGGAGATTCTTATGGTGGGGACTTCATCATATGAATTGAATAGTTTATTCATGTTTTTACTTTTGTAAAAGTAAGACTTTTGCTTACAGAAGGTAATTTCCATGCATTGAGGAGCTAAATGTCTTCAACTATGGAAAGAGCCCGTGCCCCTCTCATACCTCTCTTGTTAAACGCACCGATTTGATTTCCCTCCCTAGAATGTGCACTTCATCAGTGCTACCCTGACATTTAAGGCAATTCAAGCGGCTAATTTGAATCCCTCTCTCTCTCTCTCTCTCTCTCTCTCTCTCTCTCTCTCTCTCTCTGTTTTTCTCTCTCAACTGCCTATAGCAAGATCCCATTAGAAGGAGCAGGGCAAGCAGTGTTTCTTTGCTTAGGAGCTCTTTTTCTGGAGTTTGCTGGACTGACAGTGGAGCGGGCTCAGGATCTGCTGTGAGCTAGAGGACGGAGAGCGCCCAAGGCGAGTCTGCATTCTATGATCCTCTTGCTGTGTCTCACTCTGTCCTTCATTTTTTAAGTTTTCCAGGAGCCCCCTGTTCAACCCTCACTGCAATTGCCCCACCCCACTACTTTGCCTCAGTCCACTTTTTATCCCATTGATTGCATAACCAATAGACCCCTTGAAATAGACCCCTGGCTAGACCCGGGTCCTCTCTTTGCTTCTGGATCCTTCCAGCCAAGGCTTGCATTTAAATAGGTGTTATCTTCCATATTGATACTCTGTGTGAAATGGTGGTCTCTCCACCTCGTCACCAGCCACTAGCATTAGACAGATCACGGGGGCTCCTTAGTATGCTTCTCATGTGGGGTCTCGTGACACTCGTGAATCGCACACGTCAGGTTGTCAGCAAATCTTCATTCCTTCTGCTTACCATAACAGCTCCTAGACCTCTCTCTTCTGCCTTCTACCCAGTTACTGAACGTGAGGCAAAAAGCTCTGGGCTGGAATGATCACAGAACTCCACTGTGTTTGCTTAGAAACATTTGGGATACTCCTCTAAGCCCTTTCTTCAACCAAATTACATGCCCCAAATTATGGTCACCGTGGATGACCAATCAGGGCTTTCCTCAAATGACTCTCCACATGTCTGTTACGGTTTCGCAATGAGCCAGGCCATTCAAAGTAATTACAAATATTTCAGACCATTCAAAGCGAATCATGAATTTGCCTTTATCGTGACCGTATTTTTTCTAACGTAATATTTTTTATTTACTGTTTCTGATTCACTACTCCATTACTTTCTTGCGACTTCCTCTAATGGTTCTTAATAACACCTGAAATTTTTATTGCAGCTTTCCTTTCAGCTTAATAAGGAAAAGAACTGAAGGCAAAGAGACAGCGACTATAAGGAAATTAATGAGTTCCCTCATTTTTATTATCGTAACGAAACAAAAGTTATTTTAGGGAAGTGTTTACTGAACGCCTTCCCAGAGGACCCAGGACTGAACAAACAACGCTAAGGCTCCGATGGAGCCTCCTTTTCGGGAGTGAAACACTAATGTGCTTTCCAGTGAAGCAGAAATGACGGGAGGTTAGACCATGGGCTAGGCGCCTACACCAGGCTGTAAATGAGCCAAGCCTGCTGGGGTTCAGAGCAAAGACCATGGGATCATCTTCAACCATGTGAGGATGACGTCCATCCAAGTTCACTGAAGATGCCAGTTTCCATCAAGGCGGTAACCACGGTCTCACTCACAGCCTGATTTCCTATGAAAAGCAACCTGAAAGAAACTGCTGGCCAATCCGTTTCTCTTTCTCTTCTCACCTTATAGGAAATGTAATTTCCGACTGACTGGTCATTGCTCTTTCCTTTTGTTTTTTCTTTCTTTCTTTTTTTTTTCTTTTTTTCTTTTCTTTTCTTTCTTCTTCTTCTTTTTTTTTTTTAACAGCCCTTCTCTGTTTATAAAAACCAACTGGTCTGCTAAGCCCATTAAAATACCGACTCTTTGTTACAGTGATGAGCGGCCTGATTTTTGGAATCTTAAGAAAAAGACATTAATTGGCCTTAATGATCTTTAAATTACATTCCTATAATTTCATCATTTGACACACTGAATAAATATGTCTTAAGTTCAAAATGAATTTCCTTTCTAAACTAGAATTTGGCTCTTTGGAGGAAAGGCTATATAGACTCTCAAAATTAAACGCTCATCAAAAAGCCTTTTAATTGACCAGAAAACATAGCTCAAGCGTTCCCAGTAACAGACGTTTGGAATTCTAGGGTGTGGCAGAACTTCTCCTTCTTAGCCTAAGCTGATCATCTGTTTAAAACTTAGCATTCTCAATGATGTTGAGCAGCAAAACCCACAACCCAAAGTATGGTGCTTTGACGTGCTGTGCAATCTACTTTTAAATGCACAAGGGATGCTCTTTGTAATTTTCATGATGCAATTTTATGCTCTTATAGACTAAGTACTCATGTAGTTCTTTGATATGGTAACATGAGTGTACTATCAGAAAAGTTGTGGTATTGTTAGATTAATTAAACGTTAAGTTGTTAGCATTAAAGGTAACTTTAGTTTCGTTTTATGGTACTTGAAACCAACCCCAGGCCTTGGCAATGGTAGGGAGGCACCATCCCACAGAGCTACTTCTCCTCAGTCTCTCTTTTAGAGTCTTGTTATTAGTCTGTTTTTCCATTAGTGGGCAGAGAGGTCTAGAATTTTTTTCCAAGTTAATTTTTTTGGGGGGGAGTAGGGGTTCTGCTATGTTCTTTGGTCCAGGCTGTCCTTCAACTTGTAATCCTGTGTCACAGCTTTGTGTATGTTGACCCATACATATGGGTCACCATCCAGTGCACCACCCTGTCCAGACAGTACTCTAACATTATAGGTCATTTGTAACACGAGATAACTAAGTTTTATTTGCAAAGCAATTCTAAATTGCCGAGATAAATCAAGATAAATCAAATATGCTATCAAAGACGCAGGCAGTCTGATCTTAGACACTCAAAACAATGGAAAGTTTTTTGTATCTCTCATTCTGCTCTTATACATAGGACACAGGCTCTTTGAGGATTTAACTGACACTGTAATGCTTGTGACTACTGACAAGTCTCTGATGGAAGCCAGTGAGTTCAATATGATTTCAAACGGCCGTTTCCTGGGTTATCTCCTCCACTCAAGGCTGAGAAGGAGAAGATTAAGACAGGCAAGTGCTTGAGAGGCTCTCAACTGTTGACATCCTTTGATAGTGGCTGCCGGTCTCTCACAAAGGAGAAGGTCATCCTGTGCAGACTCCACACAAAGACCTTAATAAACTGGGGCGGGAGGTGCAGCCTTTCAGAAATGAAGCTATTGCCAAGCGAGTTAACCAAGAGCGTTTTCTAGTGAGATGATGTGAGAACAACATTCTATTGATGCAACCAATTTCCACCACCTCCTTGAAAAACAAGTCAGTTACAAATGGTAGTACTTTGCAAGTTGCAGCTGCGCTTAAAACATCTGCATCACTAGGGCCACTTGTTCCTCAGTGCAGACGTCTTGACAGGATGGATCTACTTACTTCTATGACTACCTATGATGATTCTGAAGCACCGTCCATTCAGTAGATGCTACTTGAACTTTGAGCTTTTTGATGGGCTAGTGACTACTTTTGATGGGTAGAAGGCCTCTTGTGATTCTGGGGAGCCACAGTGGGGCTTAGCTTCTTACAGTCACAGAGGCGAGGGAAGGAACTCCCATGTTCTGCGCTAGGATGGACTTACTGCACTCGGAGTATTACGGCTTAGGATACTTGCATTTCACACTGGGTTTGTTGGGGTTATAGTGTGTCAGTAGTGAAGGAGCATCTGGACTTTGAAAGGTTTGACTAAACAAAGGAATAAACAAGCAGGTAGTTCCAGTTTTATGGACACTGATGGAGGACACCCTAACTTCTACTGCAGACACAGTACTTAAAGACCTATCTATCTATCTATCTATCTATCTATCTATCTATCTATCTATCTATTTATGGGGTGTGTGTGTGTGTGTGTGTGTGTGCATGTGTGCACATGCAGAGAGGTGATCACAGATACCTGGAGACGGCATCAAATCTTCTAGAGCAGGAGTTACAGGCTGTACTGAGTAGCCCCATGTGGGTGTTGGGTACCAAACTTTAAAGTCATCTACACCAGCAGCAAACGCTCTTACCCACTCAGCTACTTCTCCAGATAGAGTGTTTAAATATACTCTGAACTTGGCAGAAAACTGAACTTAGTAAAAACATATACTTAATAAAAATGAAAATAAGCCAATCAGTGTTTGTGTATGCCTTTAATCCCAACATCCAGGAGGCAGAGGCAGGTAAATCTCTGTGAGTTTGAGGCCAGCCTGGTCTACAAAGTGAAGTCCAGGACAGCCAGGGTGGTTACACAGAGAAACCCTGTCTCAACAACAATAATAATACACCCCATTCTACATTTAGAAACTAACCTGATTTTTTTCAATTTGTTTATTTACTTTATATTCTGATGGAACTAATCTAATTTTAATTGGATTTCTGTATTTTTTTAAACTCTTGAAGCCAATGATTATAATTTTGACCTATTATTGACAAGCTAAAATCAACTATATGTCTAAAATTCTAAGAGCTGAGATTAAAAAATGAACATGAACGCCCTCGAAGCTAAAGAGCCTGCTGGACCAAGTTACTCACACTCCACTGGCATCTACAAACCCTTAAGTGTTACCTTGAAGACCCGTGAGCATAGAATGCCTTCCTCCTTTCATTACAGTTGAAAAACTTACTCTAAGAATAAGTAGATTTTGGGCAAAACACTAATTTAAGTAGATTTTGGGCAAAACACTAATTTATCACCCTAACAGTTTAGATTAAAGATTTAAATTAAGTCATCGACACACAACAATGAGACATTTTCACCTTTTTGTTATAATTCACATTTCCTTAATAAGTTAGCATTTATGAATTACCAGCTACGTTAATCAACTGCATACTTCCTGTATTATATACATTTTGAAGTATTTCTTTTATTGAATAGATTAACCGCAATTGAACACAAGAGGAAATCAATTTTTATTGTTCCTCTTGGAGAAAATTGTGTTTTCTCAGGCAAACTTGTAAACCAAAGAATTGAAATGATTAAGTATAAAAATAAAATTATATTATGGTAACTTTCTTGGTAATGTTAAATTTAAGTGTATCAATAATTTCGAATTTTCCAGTTTCCCACAAAAGAAACAGATTGGCTCATTGAAAACACAAGGAAGTATGAAAGACAACCCAAGAGCAGGGAGTCACTGTAAGTCACAGAAGTGACAGTTGCTCAGAGGATACAGGTAGTGAATTTCCAGGGTTGAGAGGCTCAGTACCACACAAGGTGTTTTCTTTAAATATGGCAGTTAATAAAAAAAATATATTAGATAACAGTTATAAATATAAAGTCAACTCTTTCTTACTTGCCAGGCAAGTCTCAGGAACTAAATTTACTCTCCTGTCTAAAAGAACAAAGTTGGAGCTGGAGATACACTTGAGCAGTTAAGAGTTCTTGCTGTTCTTGAAGAGGACCTGGGTTCAGTATCTAGCACTGTAAGAACACTCATAACTACTTGTAACTTGTAACCAGGGAATCTGGTGCCCTCTTCTGACCTCAGAGGGAATAACTCACAGGTAACATATACATACAAATCAAATACATACACTAAAAACCAAATAAATCTGTTAAAATAAAAATTAAATAAAATATCTATGGTTCCCTTGTTTGCATGTCTTTCTGTTTCATTGCTTTGTGACAGGATCTTTCTCAGGCAGGCTTGATTTACAATCCTGATGGAGCCTCCAGATTTCTGGAATTAAAGGTGTCCAAAAAAATCACCAAGAGCAAAATGACTGAGACAAGAGTTCTCAAGTCACTGACTTCAAGCAAGAAAGAGCAGTGAGCACCCATCCCTAAAATCAAAAGAACCCTGGTCAATCCCATACCCAGAGAGGAAACTGCGGGAGAGCGGCAGACTTCCTAGCAACACAGGTCAGTCTTATGGAAAGCTGGGGAGAAATTTTGGGGCGCCAAGCTGGAGAAATGAAGAGGTGCAAGAAGAATGAATCCCTAGTATCTGCAGAGGGTACCTCTTTAGCATGGAGGAGAGTAAGAATGACCATATTTGTATGAAGAGATGGCTTGAAAGAAGTTCATTGGTAAGAGAATCTGAAAAAGGATGGCAGAGATTCCATCCTGAGGACCACTGACATCTTATAAGGGAAGAAAATTCCTTCTGGGAGGCACTATGCTGTAGTGTGAGGTTTGTTAGGATATTCCTAGCCTCTCCCTACTAAAGCACCTAGAGCATCCAGTTCATCAAAAGCACGTGTCTAGACAATATGGATGTTGTCAGAGGCAAGACGACCTCCATTTCCAGATCCTATATTGATTAAAGTATCCAGAGCTCACCTCAGCATGATAGCTATTATAGCAGCACCCTACAAGAGTCTCAGTCTGCACTGGGCCAGGGACTTAGGGAAAGGATGTTTCAGTTTTGTGTGGAATGCAGGCATGTAACGAAGACAGTTCTGGTTCCAGCTCATAAATCTTAAAAAACAAGACCACACATGAATAGCTGTTTCCAAATAACTTAACTGTACTCTCACGAAGCCAGAGACTATTGTAGGTAAAAAAAGCATAAACATCATCTAACAAGATAAAATCCTCAATGCTTGTTATGGATGTATGTATGCAAAGGAACAGAGAAGTAATGAAGAGAAAAGGCAAGACTGGATGCAGAGCTGATGGAGCTGCTAGAATTATAAGACATGGATCTGAAGACTGGTGAGTAGTTTGATTGAGATGTCCCTCATAATCCTGGGCATCTGAACACTTGGTCCTCAGTTAGTGACACTGAGTGGGTTTAAAAAAGCGTAGCCTTACTGGAGGAAGTATGTCACTGGGGATGAATGTGGCTAGGCTGGAGGAAAAACGTCACTATTTGAAGTTTGAAGAGTCATGTTGAGTTTCCAGAGCTCCCTCTCCATTTCTTGTTTGTGGGTGGAGATATGAGTCCTCAGCTCTCAGCCACCAACTCCAGTCACCATGCCCACCTGCTATCACAGTTCCCTGCCAAGATAGTGATGGCGTCTTATCCCTCTGGAGCCATAAGCCCTAGATAAACTCTTTCTTCTCTAAGCTACCCAGGCCATGGTGTCTTATCATAGCAGCAGAAGAGTAATTAATCCAGCAAGTATTATAACTGTGTCCCATATGTCTGAAATTCAAATAGTCATTGAGGATAGAAAAAGAAGATTATAATCAAACCCAGAGAGGGGGGGCACTACAATGTCTAAGATGAGCAATGGTGAATTAGATGTCACAAAAGGAAGGGGCAGCAAAGTAGGAACGGAAAGAGAAGCGACAATGTCAAATAAAGCTAATGGACTGATGAGTGGATCAATGAGCCAGTCATCACTGAGACGCAGAACCAGAGTAAGAGGTCAGTGGGATGACAGAACCCTGAAGAACAGGACAAACAAGAGGGAGGCAGTATTTGAAGAAAAAGAAACAAGCATAAACATTTCAAATTTTGATAAGCACAGCAAATGTATAGATCCCAGAAACTCAACAAGTCCCAAGCAGAAGAAATGTAAAGAAATCTACACCCGTGCATTTAGTTATGGAGAAAGTTGTCCAGTCCGGTAAGTAGTAAAGAGACAGCTTTAAGAGCACAGCAAAGACGATAGTGGCTATATTGAAAGCATCTCAATGAGAGTAATGTGAGCACACAGACAGGAGGGCCACACATTTTAAAGCACGGAAAGGAAACAAGACGCAAGTCATCTAGAATTCCATGCCCAATGAAAATATTTCAAAAACTAAACTCAAATACATGTGTTTTCATATACATGGAAGCCGGTCATCATCAGACACATTGACAGGAGAATATGAAGGAGACCATCCAGTGCAAAGCAGGCACGGAAGTCTAGATGTACGCTGATCAAAAAACAGCATGTAGCAATGTTGAGTATGTAGAGAAATATATGATATTGTTTAAATCTTTGGAAGCTTGGTGACTGTTTAAATCAAGAAAATAGCGATGTATTTCAGGGTTCATAATATGTGTGGCTGAAATCTTCGGCAGCAGTAGCATAGGGGAAGGGAGTCAGAAGCACGTTATGAGCTTTTTATACCGCACACAAACTGGCTTAATATTAACTAATGGTAAACTGTTATATCAAAGGCATACACTGTACATTCTAAACGTCTAAAATAACCAGGCAAAGAGTTGTAACTCATAAGCCAGGAAAAGATCGCTGAATTGACACGAGCAATAAAACAATGACGTAATGAAGAAGACAGAAGACTAGAAAGATAAAACAAAGACACAATGGAACTTTAAAACAAGAGTCAATATGACAAACAAATGTAACTAAATCAATAACTATGTTAAACAAAAAATGATCCAAACTGGGAAGGTTTCCACATTGGATTTCAAAAGCAGGATGCAATCTGATGCTGTGCCAATTAACATATTTTAAGACACTAAGATGATAAAAGCAAATAATTAGACCTGGTTAGATCCCCAGGACTGTTAAAAACAAACAAAAATATTAAACATAGATGGATGAAAAAGGAAAAATTTAGCCTAAAGATATCCACAACCACATCTGATGTAAATGATCTCACCACAACATTCACTAGACAGACTCAGGTCAAATGAAAAAAATAAACAAAAGACAAGAAACGAACAAACAAAAACAAAGCAAGACTAGATACAGCGATAGGAATTGCTGGAGCAATTCAGAAGATTATAGTGGATCTACATCTGCCCGGAACATATTGATCAGTGATTGCTTTACATATTTATTATACGTATAGAGAATGCCCATCACTTGCAAGGCACAGCAAGAAGAGTTAGGGATGGAGATACAGGCAAGATTCAGGACTTTTGCCCTTTCATTCTGATACAGGAAATGGAAGTCAAAGAATGGGTGACCCAAGTAAATACAGTTAACATTCATACACAGTCTTTCAAAAGTTCTATTACTAAGCAAGAGAATAGACAAAGAGATCTAACTGAGACTACAGACCAAAACTAGACTCTTCTGAAATAAACAAATGAAATGAATGATGAATGAATGAATGAATGTCTAAGTTATTGACATTTAATAAGACCCACAGGAGAAATCAGATTTAGCCTCAGCACAGGAAAGTAAGTCACAGTGAAAGGGCTGAGGCAGAAGAGCACAGACAAAGAGAAGAACCCCCAGAAAAAAGTCTGCATGGGTTTAGCACACAAACGCCAATGGGACCAAGAGAAGAGACTGGCCCCAGCTGAGTGTGGAAGGGCCCCAGAGAGAAACAGCAGGCTTCGAAGGGTATCCGAGGCAGCTCCACAAAGCTCCACCAGTATTGTGTAACCCTTGCAGAGCTGTGATAAGCAAATGCTGTTACTGTCAGGTTTTCAGTTTAGAAAGTCCTCAGAAGCTGGAGTACAGGGCCAGGATTGGGGAGGAGACTGGAGAGAGTGGTGGCCAAGCTTCCGGCAGAAGTCCATGCAAGGGAAGAGGTAAAGCTGAAATGTGCCTGAGTCAGCAGTGTGGACTTTGAGAAGTGAGCAGGTTGGAGAGGCGCTCAGCAGTGTTGCTGGTCTGACTGTAACAGGCTCCACACTAGAGAGAAGAAAGGGAGTTGAGAAGGGTACCAGGATCTGTGCTAGAACAACTGAACAGAGAGAGCATCCTCCGTGACCTGGAAAAGAGGTTGCTATCCCAAACGCTGCTCAATGCCCTCCTCCTGATGGCTTTTCTTCTCATTGAAATCACACATTGACCGTATCAATTTTATTCCTTGTAGAAACTAAAACAAACAAACAAGCAAACAAAACCACCACCACCACCACCACCACCACCACCACCACCAACAACAACAACAACAACAACAACAAAAAACCTGGATAAACCAAGAAAATAATTCCCTGCCGTCCCCTAACATTTTGCCGTTTGGTTTTTCTAGACATCTGCGTATATGTGAATATGTGTGTATGTATTTAACATGCACAGTCTTATAGTCCAGTTCCTTAACATGTTATCATGTTTTACATCAGAAAGATAGGTAAGTGCATAGGTGGATTTGTGCCTTTATTTTTAAAATAATGAATAGGAAGCTCATTTTTTTAAAAAACTCAAAACTATCCTTTGCATTTTTCACAAAGACAGTAAATAAGTAAACGTGGATAATGAAATAAATAGGAAGAGGGTACGAAAATAGCTTCAGAACAGAAGTGAATATGGAAAAATCTTTTAATTGGAAAATATATAGAACAGTGCCTCAGGCAGTAAGAAAAGTGGCTTAATTCTCATCAAATTGTTTTTTTTTTTTTAATCTTTCAAAAATATTTATAAGTAAATGGAAACACAGACTGAAATGGTCCGAAAAGAAAAAAACAAAAACAAAAAACTGGATAACGAAGCCCATTTACTCAGTGATATAACACAGGAGTGTTTTCTTCTATCGTTTCAAAACAAATTTAAAAAGTTTTGTGGGGGGCATGATTGTGTATTTAAGCGATCTTTTTTTCTGATAAAAACTATAAAAAGGAATTTTTAATAGACTTCATCAACATGTTGGTAGTTGGGCATGCCTGCAAGAATGTGGCTGGCTTCAGGGAGCTTCTAATATTTTCATTTAGAACAAACGGGAAGTGAACTCAAGAACCCAAAAGAAGTAAATCAAAGGAAGTCTTCCCAGCTTGGAGACCTTTAGAGTAAAGTGTAAGTAATCTTTCTGACAGTATCGGCTTGCCTGGATCAACCAATACCCATCTATGCCCAACCATCTCATCCATCCGCACAGCCCTATCCGTGTTTAAGCCACAGCTCTTGCTATAGAGGTTCGTCTGTGCTTCAACGTGAGCCTGGTCCTTAAACTTCCAGGAGTAGCACACAACTTTAATCCCCGTGCTTGAGAGGTAGAGGCAGGCATATCTCTGAGTTTGAGGCCAGCCTGGTCTACAGAGTGAGTTCCAGAACAGCCAGGGCTACACAGAGAAACACCATCTTGAAAAAGCAACAACAACAACAACAACAACAACAACAACAAAAAAAAAACCCAAAATTCTGGGAATAATCAGATCTGGTCTGAAGGGAATAAGCAAGGAACATTTCTACGTGTCATACATGTAACACTGTGGCAACAAAATGGCCTCAGATGTTCACCATGTAAAACAAAGAAACCTGATAGCTTGATACTGTTGCAGTTGTGTTAGTCTGGTTGGAGGAGGCCCTTCCATCTTCAAATCAATGAATGATCTGGGTAGATGTGTCAGCTGTAGTCAAACACGAGGTGGTAAAAACAACACCCATTCATGAAACACTACCACACTAAGTATTTTGCATGTGGAGATTTTGAATTACCAGTTTTTCAGAACAGGAAATAAAATTAATAGCACTACAGCAACTTCTCAAGTCCAGCCATCATAGTGGCCACCCTGGGGCTCACACTCAAGTACCCTGATCTTCCTTTATTTCTATGCTGTGGATAAACCACAGGAACTGATGAAGATCAACCTGGAATCCAAACCTTAGGTTATAGAGAAAAAGACGAGCTAGCCTTCCAGATGGCTTAAAAACCGCTGGAGCTATCCGTGACTTCAAGTCCCATCTGATGGACCTGGTGACAGTTGGAAAGAGCTTCTGATGTAGAGTTGATGTCATTTCCCTAAGTGCTGCACAGAGTCCTTTCCTTAAGAGTGGTCAGAAAAGCTCCTGGTGAATTATTAATTTCTATCTTGGTTATTTATCGAGTGCTTACAATATGCCAGGTGCTTTACATATCTGCCCTCACTTAACCCTTACAATAACCTTGCTAAGTAAGAATTATAAATCCCATTCCATAGGAGAGAGCCAGAGCCAAAAGGTATTAATTGACTCACACAAGATCATACAGAAAACAGCTGATCAGAATTCGAACCCATCCCTCTTTATTCCAAATCTTTTTGTGTCTCTGGATTTATATGTTTGTGTGTGTGTGTGTGTGTGTGTGTGTGTGTGTGTGTGAATGTGTATGTGCTGGTACATGTATGTCCATGTATTTGAGTGTGTATGAGTATATATGTGCTGGTCCACGTGCATATGTGTGAATGTGACTGTGCATGTATATATATATGTGTGTGAAAGTCAGTAGACAGCTTCAGTCATTGTTCACTAGGTACTGTTTACTGTTTTATTTTGAGACAGGGTCTCTCACTTGCCTGGGACCCACTATGAGGGCTAGCCTAGCTGGCCAGGGACATGCAGATGTCTCCTCAGGGACAGGAATATAAGCACACATCAGCATGCCTGGCTTTTTTTTTTTTTTTTTTTTTTTTAAATAGGTTCTTGGGATCAAATTCAGATTTTCTCGGTACCACTTCATTGAGTGAGTTTTATTCCTAGTCTTCGCATCTGTAATCTTAGTCATTGGCCTTCACACCAAATTCTTAGAACATGGAGGAGAATTAAACAAAACAAAACAAAACAACAACAACAAAAAAACAAAAACAAAAACAACAACAACAAAAAAAAACACCTCACCAACAACCCCAATACTCAAGAGGCTTATTTATGTAGAAAATGGTGAATTCAAGGTTAACCTTGGCTACTAAGAAAGTCCCAGGCAAGCCTTAGCTACATGAGTAGACACTGTCGCAAAAAGACAAACAATGACATTCAAAACAACATAATAAAAACAAACAAACAAACAAACAGAAAGGGGAATGGGAGGGAATAGCAAAGGGTTTTAACAAATCCATTCAGGATATCGAGACCCACTGCTAACAATCATGAGGCTGTCCTATTGAAAGTACCATCGCATTTAAATCTGCCGAGAACCCAGTACCGGGGAAGCAAAAATAAAAACCAAATGCAACTCAATGAAGGAGTAAGAAAAATAATCCAGGGACAACAAGACACTTAACTATAATGAAAACATTTCCAAGATGCTCCTCTAAAAATAAGGGGGAAATGGTATGTATTAGGTATTATATGTTTCAGATGGGGACATGGGCCCAATTCCCTTTATTTGTCTTCCACCCCATGTGGTCCAGATATCCACAAAGACAGGCTGAGCTCATGGGGACTCAGTAGGGCAACTGGAGTCCTCCTTGCAAACCTGTGTTTCCCTCAGTGAAGATGAGGGAGCCGGTTCATGTGGACTGTGCTCCAAACCCTGTAGTTCTGGAACTCCCTCCACTCAATGTCAGTGACTGTACAGGAGTGGACTGGTGACCTAATTCCTGCCTGTAAGGTCAGTCCCGGGACATCTGATAAAGCCACTGGCTGTGGGTCTATTCATTTCATCGCTGTTACTAATCTGGGAGGCTGTAAACTTGGAGCTTGTTTACATTTCTGGAGAAAGACTGCCTGCCATTGCAGTCTATAAAGAAGAAACAGACCTCAGAGACAGAAATACGATTTAGAAACAGATTCAGAAACAATATGTTCCTAGCCTGCATTTTTTTTCAACTAAAAATATCTATACTGATACAAGCACAGAGAACGAGACAGTGCAGGAGTTTCAACAACACAAACCCATGCGTAAAGTCTACCTCTCGCTTTCTGCCATTGATGACATGTGGCCTGGAGTGGTGGCAGAAAGTTTCTCAGGCTTCGTCTCCTATATTTAATTTTCTAGCAGGCACACACTAATAGCCTTCTTATAGACAGACCATAAAGATTAAATGAGATTAAAATAAATTTAAGGTGTTTAGTGTGGTGGTTGGCACATGCATACTTGATAAAAGCCAGCCACTGTCTTTAGGTCAGGAACTTTGTCCCATGTCCAAGAATAACATCCACTATCATTCGCCTCACACCCGAGTCACCTGAGCACTCTAGGTGGATTAAAAATGGATTTACACTCAGTTATGGAAGTCAGACAGTAAGGAATTAGACAGGCAGAAGGAAACTGGTATGTTGCTAAAATGTTTGAATGAAATTTTAGTTTTGCATTTTCAGGAGCTTATTCCGTCACTGAACGAGGTGGAGAGCACAGTCCCCATACCAACAAGTTCAAAATGATTTCAGATGTAACGTTATCCAAATATTTATGTCTTGGTTGCAGGAGGCGGTAGGCAAACACTGGAAGGGCTTTCAAGGGCAGCAATAAAGCTGATTAAGAGGCTCTGGATTCAAAGAGCTATGTTAGGTTTATTTTAGTAACAACTAGGTGGACACCTGATAACTATCCACGAGTACTTGGAGAATAAAGGATAACTGCAGTCATTCATGCCTCGGTAACCCACAGGCAAAATTGCTATAATAAACATGCATTCTGTCTACTGCCTACAGGACAGTTTTGATCTCAGTCTGAAAAGTGCCAGCCCAACCAAATGGCACCTTCTTCACAGACACCCCGAGACGGAGAAACAGGGTCCAGTGTCGGATGGACTATAGTCCCTCAGTGTAAGGCTGCCCAGGGGAGCAACGGGGAAGGTATGAACAGATTCCCAAAAAACACGTTTCCTCCTTGAAGTGAGTATGTTCTAAGGGATCGGAGAAGCCAGTGGCAGCATTGCTTCAGGGTCTCAAAAGGACTCTGGATTCAGTCTAAGAGCCTAATTGGAAAAGAAAAAAAAAAAAAAAAAAACTGAAGGAAACCCTCCTGGGAACTCAGGAGACAGTCTGGAGTCTGGTAAATTGCTTGCTTACAAGGATGGGAACTTGGGCTCGATCCCCAAATCCACATAAAAATCTGGGTGTTGTGGCACAAGCTCCTCACCCCAGTGTTAGGAAAATGAAGGTAGTCAGACCCCTGGGGCTTGCTAACCAGTGGTGGTCTGGACTAACTGGTGGGCTCAAGGTTTAGTGAGAGATCCTACCTCAAAGGAAGTACACCACATTCTTGAGGTTGACTTCTACGATCTATATCCATGCACACATATGGACATACAGACCACACACATGTGCATACACAGGAATACAACATACATATGCACCTATATACCATAAAAGAAGCAGACCCTCTTAGTGGGCTGTGAAGATGCCATAGGTTACTTGGGGTTAGATTTAGCTTCTAAGATCAGAATCAGCCTGGGAAGCCGGCTGCGTATGAACTCTAGAGGATTTGGTTTCCTGTAATATTTTACATCATCAGTGTTTACTATTTGTTTTTAAGCAAACTGAAATGTAGCAGTATCAAGGAATATAAATATGCTTCACGAGGTGTAGTCTCACCTAATTCAATGTTTTGACATCTTAAGTTTAGTCATATACCGTAAAGTGCATATGCATCATACACGCAAGCGCTATGGCTCTGTACAAATGCTGCCAGTTAGTTAAGTAAAAATAGGAAAAGGGTATTCAATTACTTGGCCCTGGATTTCTTGGATGTTTTACATCAGAAAGATAGGTAAGTGCATAATTCATACATTTTTAGAAGTTCAGTGGACATGGCTCAACTCGGGTCAGAGGCACTTGCTGAAGGGCTAGGGGGCTGCAATTCAGGCTGTGCCATGTAGTCGCTCATGTCAGTGCCTAGGAGGGGACTTTGTGGGCACAAAGGAAGCCCTTTCAATAATGAGCACAAAGGCTCGGGAGCACGAAAAGCCATTAAATTCTTTCCAATGCTTTCACTAATGGCAGTTATAAAGCAAGGCAGAGAATTAAAGTGGAGTTGGGCAGCAGATAAAGCTGGTGCCTTCTCAGATGTCTGCTGAAGCAGGATTCTTTCACTGCTCTTCCTGACCACAAAAGGACAGTGCAGGCAAGAGGGTTCTAGCAGACACACAGAGAAAGTCAGCACACTTGGTTCCCCGGCTGGCGGCCTGCCTGCCAATTGTCAAAGCTGGACTTCTGCCACCGTATAATACCAAGGCAATGTGTTTAGGCTATTGTTTAAAAAAAGCAAACAAACAAACCACACTCTCAAGGTAAGCTGGTAAATTGTGGCTACTCAATAAACATTAAACCACCACAATAGTGAGAAGTAAGTCAATTTGGTCTGTGTTTCAGCAGTTGTTTGGAAAGGCATTCCCAGAGTTGCACCAGCAATTGTCCAGAAGATAGGATGCCATTCTGGCCACTGTGGCTTTGCTGAAAATTTAATTTACCGTTTATCTCATTAAAAATGGGTATGCTAACCAGGTGTGGTGGCACATTCCTTTAATCCCAGCACTTGGGAAGCAGAGGCTTGTGGATCTTTGTGAGTTTGAGGCCAGCCTGGTCTATAAAGGGAGTCCAGGATAGCCAGGGCTATGACACAGAAAAACCCTGTTTTGAGAAAACAAAACCAACCAACCAACCAACCAACCAACCAAGCAGACTTATAAACAGATGTACTGTCAGTTAATAGGAACAATCTATATGCTGAGAGATTTTAATTTAATTTGGTGTAGACTGGCAAAGGGCTCTAAGTTGTACAAATACCTCCTTCCAAGGTTGGGCACTATTGAACTTTTCCATAAGCTTCCCAAATGGGCACTGTGGCGGTTTCTACCCCTGTTAGAGACAGCATTTCTGCAGGTAGGAGGTGTATTATCTTAATACTCATTTAATTTTTGGTCCATCTACTTTCTGGTTACGAGTAGGGGGCCAATTAGCACTGATTACAGTAATCATTTTGCATAATGGACACCTGTCACCTATGGAGCAGACCGAGACCACTAACCTAATTTCAGGTGGGTCACCAAATAGTCTTGACTACTAACTATCAGGAGTCTCGGTTGCAACTATTTCTCCTGCTCTGCCCTCTGCCCCTTCATAACCACCGTGACCCCCAGTAACTGTGCATGCTATGAAAATATCACGTTGGAAAGAAGACATTGTGAATTCTCTGATTTTTCATGATTATGTTTTGGGAAATAACAGCCTTTCATTGGATTATTTCTCTGGTACATGGTAGTAAGCATGTAATGTGGAATATATTTTAATTGCTGTGATGTAAATGAGGCTTTGGGGTCATGTTACAGAGTGTTAACTGAAAGATCCAGCTATGACTTTAGCATGCCTGCAGGCCTTTTAAATTGTTATGGGAAATTGCAGCATTCAATTGAGTAGACTCAACAGTGGGCTCCCTTAAGGCTTATTACAGTTTGGCAACATGATGCCAATTTCAACTAATGTACCTAATGCCTTTTCCTCTCATCCTTTATCTACAGAGTCTTCCTAGTGGATACAACTTGAAAACCTCAAAACACTAGGCAGATGAACTATGTACTCGACCCGACTTACTCTTATGCTCTTGGCCTAAGTCCTCAGGGCCTGTGGGGGCTTGCCTTTGATGGAGTCCATAATGTTATGAGTACTAACCTGCAGGGGTAGTAGTAATGTGAAATAAATAGAAAATGTCCAATTATTATAACTGAATTTTTTTTGTTGTTGTTAGACTAGTTTGTGACAAACGTTCCTGAAGCAGCGGCTCCAAAAGACTCAGAGATTCGAGTAGTGAGTGTCCAGATGATTTTACATCACACTCACAAAATATACCCTAAGTTACAAACGTGTTCGTGTACGCTCTTGCAGGTCAACTGCATTAACCCAGTTCAGAAAACATATTTCAAATATAAGTGAGGTTTCTTGCCCTATGAGGAAACAGAGGAAGGAGGGGGAAACTTCTTTTTTAAGTAAAGTACAGGTCAGTATAATTTATACACACCGCCCTAATTGCAAAGATCACTTGCTTACATTCCCTATTGTTTAGTGCATTCTATTGGGTTCCCAGATAGAGCCTGGTACTGCCAGCCCTTCTTCTCATCTTAGCCTTCTCCTACACAGTTCGAATCCCCACCCCTTTCAGTAAGATCTGCAGAATTTGGAAAGCAAATGACAATGTTACCAGATCCCTGACCCCTCCCACCATCGTAAACTACACAGGAACATCTTTCCGGTGGACACTGCTACCAAGAGCATGAAACAGACTTCGGCGAGGTAAGGACCACACATCACTCTGAAATCAGGTACCAACCCAGACTAATACTCAGGGCTGCAGATGACCAGCAGTAGTCTCCTGGGTGTTATCCTTCCAGGGAAGGTCAAGAGGGAGAAGCAGAAGAGAGCACTTGGCAGAAGCAAAGGGGGTAGAACAAACAGAAACGAGATGTCTCTGAAAGCATCTAGTTAAAAGGAAGAAAAATTATGGCTAAAATGTCAGTAAACTGAATGCCATCGGAACAGATTCTGAAGAAACCCTAGTCCTCGTGAATAGCTCCCTGCGAGAATGGTTTATTAGTCTAATCGCACCTAATTTTCTAGTTCAACAAATGCTCCGCTAGAGTGTTTATGGCACACTTTGAAGCACTAAACATTTTGGTGGCACACTGAAAGGAATAAAAGATTCCAAACAGCATTGAAAAGTCACACGCAATTATAATGCAATTATTTCTATAGTAAATCAATGCCTTACAGTTTCAGTAAAGAATAAAAGCGGCTTCATTCCTCCACTCGCCGGTCGTCGGAGCTTGTTATTTGTTAACAATCTATGGCTTTTTTAAGCAGAGTGGTTCATTATCTTCATTATCATCTCTCCTCTCCTATTCTCAAGGGAGAATGACGACGTGTCAGTAAACACATAAGAAATTCTGGAACTGGCTTGACTGTGCGATGCTAAATGCTGGGGTCGCACTTACCGTGTTCCATGTAGCATGTTCACCACCAGCACAGCTGAACTTTCTGCAGGCTGGACCCCATCACCAACCTGGGTCTCCCATGTACAGTGAATGGGAGAAGATGGGGGAGGAACTGACTAATGATTGATGGCTCTCACTTCACCAGTTGCTCTCACTCACCGACAACTTATGAAGACGGCCAGCCTCAGTGGCTAGCGCTATCCCAGAACCACAATACAGCTGTCCAACCCTGAGAGTCTCTCGTGTGTACCCACATTTTTAAGCAGTTTTAAGCAGCATCACGATTCTTCCTGGCTGAACTCTATTTGGGGTATAACGACTGGGAAGAGGAAAGACTGAGTCTAATTAAGTCTCCCCTATGCCATCAATTTTTTTTTATCTAGTTACCATGGCCCTTCTCCACTTCAATTTTTAGTCATCTCTGTAGAAGAATATACTGCAGTGCCATTTTTTCATTTGTTTCATTTTTGAGATGAAGATTTCTCTATTTAGTCCTGGAACTCACTCTGTAGACCAGGTTGGCCTCGATCCACCCACCTCTGCGCCACGAGTCCTAAGATTAAAGGAGTATCCTACTGAACCCAGCTGTATACGATTCTTAAATGTCTTCCACAGAGTAAGCCTTTAATCATGTTTTCTGATTTTCCTGTGATTTGGTGTCAAGTAAACCCTGGCAATACCATACAGATGATTTTTTGTTTGTTTTGTTTTGTTTTTTTTAAATTTATCTTATGTATTCACCATTGTTCTCTTCAGACACACCAGACGAGGGCATCAGAGCCCATTGCAGATGGTTGTGAGCCACCATGTCGTTGCTGGGAATCGGACTCAGGACCTCTGGAAGAGCAGTCAGTGCTCTTAACCGCTGAGCCATCTCTCCAGTCCCCCATACAGATGATTTTTGTTTAAAAACTTTAATTTTCTTAAAAGGAAAAAAATGTTTGCAGGTTATCACTTCCCACCATTATGATATTGAGTTCAAAGACTTCTGTGTGTTTTGTTCACTTGTGAGTCTGATACACAGTCTGTGTACTGCACTTCCATCCCTCCTCTTGAATGTGGAAATGAGATGCTTAGAGCAAGGAGCCTAGCATGGCCAAATCAAGCTGTGTTTACTTGTCTCTATGACTTTTATTCTGGTAAAGTTTATATGTCAAAAAAGTAACGGCAGAGCGAAAATATTCTAATGATAAACATGCACTATAAAAGCAAGAGAAGAAAGCTTTGGTCATAAATTAGCTATTAAAAAAAAATCACTGTGTCCAGGTCAGGTGATGATTTCTACATCCTTGCATGATAGCATAAAATGTTTCTGAATACAGAGTAGAAATAAGCATAAATTGGGTCTAGTTTTATCTCAGGTACTATACGGGAGAGAGGAAGATGAGAAGTCTAGCTCTTGCCTGGCCTATAGAGTGAATTCAGGCTATCTCAGGCATCTTAGAGAGACCCTGCATCCAAATTAAACAAGGGCTGTGGAAAGGTTGGAGCTACAGCTCAGTGGTAGAGATTTTCGTACCATCATAAGACTCAGTGTTCAATCCCCAGCATAAAACAAACACCAAAACCTGTGTCTACAGCTAAATCATACTAAGAACTCAATGATATTCATTTTATACACTTACATCACTTCATTTAATTCCTAGAGAAAACACATGTTGGCTATTTCATGAAGCCTTGTTTACATATAAGAAAACTTGGACTCAGGAATTAATTCATTCAAGGTCACGAAGCTCCTACATAGGACAGCACAGACTCCAAACCAGGTCTGCATTATTCCAATTCAGTACAATTTGTCCGGAGTCTGCACCATTAGAGATGCCACATGCATGCAAACTAGGTACAATCAGGTGCTAGGTAACACCAGTTCATATCCTTGACTGTGAAAGATTTTAAAGCAGAATGATCACCACTCCAGCAGCCGTAATATTAGCCCGATGTCATAATATTGTTCAGTGGGGCTTTGGTAAAATCCTGACATCTGATAGCTATCAGACAGTTGCATGTCCTGGCAGAGTAACCAGGATATAAAGGCACAGTTAGACAGGCTGATGCTCAAACACTGCAGCCAATGCAAATGATTTCAGTGATTAGTTTCACACTAAAGAGAAATAGCATGCACATACACTGATTTTGGCAAGGTACGCTTAAGCCAAAACCAAACTCTACTGGTGTTTTCATGGCCTGGCATATAAAAAAAAATCTGATTTCAATAAGTAAAATTAAGATAGGTTTCCCATCAACAAAGAAGGCTGAAATTCACATAACTAATCACCCATAAAACCTATTACAAACAAACACCAAGAATAACTCCAAAGGCTTGCAAGAGTGATGAAATTTCCACCCCGGTGGATGATAAAGTGAGGTATATCAAAAGTCAACTGAGCTGGAAAAATGACACAGTACGAAGAGGTGCTTAGAGTGAGGAGTACTCAGGATTCCCCGTCAGTCAAAGGGATGACTCCCAGACACGGGCATTTCAGGTCGTCATACCTGGAAGCCCAGTCCTTAATGACAGAAGTCTGTCTGCTCACATGGAAATGAGAAAGAACACCTCCAGATCCGTGCTCGCCGGGAAAAATTACCTGTCACATGAGGAGCTCTCAACCCGAACCGTAAGAAAGCCCTGACTATCTTTCCATTTTAGGAGTAAATAAAATACAGATTCCTCATGCTTTCTTCAATACTGTCGTCAGCGTCAGTGTGTTGGCTTCGGGTGTGTATCTTCTTTTTACCATTGCTTTTGGCCAGTCATAACTAATGACACCTTTCTATTTAGCTTTCTAAAGAAAAATGATGTTTTGCTTGTTAAAGGAAATATGCTACAGACTTAAAGACGAAAAACTACACATCACAGATTACCAAACATTCTTCCATGATGCGTCTTAGTTTCTGAGCCGCTAATACAGGGACCCTTGACAAAGTGGAGCTGCTTCTGCAACCTTCAAAGATGCTTCAAACAAACAAAAAAAATCTGCAGAATAAAAACACACTAGTAAACGATAACCCACAAATACAACTCTTGAGACCAGATCACAGAAGCATCTTTTCCTCTTTTATAAGCTCTGGGAGTCGAACCCAGAACCTTCTGCATGTGTGGTAATTACTGAGAAGCATACTCTCAGCCCTCAGAGGCATTTGTGTATGTGGCAGAGGGGATACATGCACACCTGTGTCATGGCCAGAGGTTGATGCAGGATGCCTTCCTCAGTTAAGCTCAACTTATCTTCTGAGACCAAGTCTCTCAGTCAATCTAGAGCCCGTGGATTCCGCTAAGTTACTTGGCCAATGAGCTTCAGTTGTCAGCCCATCCCCAGTGATGATATTATGGACATGTAACTTGAACTCAGCTTTCTAGGAGAGTGCTGGGAATCTGAGTTCAGCTACTCATACCCCCAAGGCAAACATTCTATTGACTGAGCCACTGTTTGCACCCCATGAGTATACTTGTAATACCAGCACTCAGGGAGATAAAGGCAAGAAGATGGTATGTTTCAAGCTAGCCTAGACTGACTTCCAGGCTAGCCTGGCCTACAGAGAAACACTCTCAAGAATAAAATACAGAGCTGGGAGTAGTGGCTCACAGTTTTAATCCCAGCTCACTGGAGGCAGAGGCAGGCAGAACTGCTAGCCTGTGCTACATAGTGAGTTCCAGGACACCCAGAGCTACATAGTGATACCCTGTCTCAAAACAAACACAGAACTGGAAAGAAGGAGGAGACGAAAATTGGCGGGCTCAGCATATGGAGCACTTGTCTAGCATGTAAGGACTGACATTCAGTACTCAGTGCTGGGGAAAAAAAACAATCAACAATAACAACAAAACCAGGCAAAATTCTCTTTCTCTCCGATACTCTAGTGGGTTGCTAAAACAACCTAAACTATTGCGTAAAATAAGTGGTGTGGTTCATCAAGAGTCCTTTGGGTCTGACTTTTTTCTTTTCTTTATTATTACCCATTCCCCCTACCCCACCTCTGTCTGTCTGTCTGTCTGTCTGTCTGTCTGTCTGTCTGTCTTATTACACTTGCTATCACCCAACCAGGTTGTCATTTGGCTTACAGCTCACAGCCCATCATCTAGAGAGGTCAAGACAGGAGCTCAAGGCAGGAACCTGGAGGCAAGGGCTGGGGGAGAAACCACAGAAAAATGCTCTACTGGCTTCCTCTCCCTTGGGTTGCTCAGCTACCTTCCTTATATAACTAAGGACCACCTACCTGCCTAGGGGTGGCACAGCCTACCCTGAGCTAGTCCCACTACATCAACATGCAATAATGAAAAGACTTCAGAGAAACGGCTGCTTTGATACAGTGGCAGCTCCTCAGGTGAGATTCCCTCATTCTGGGTGTATCTAAGTTGGTGTTGGGCTGATAAATAAATAAATAAATAAATAAATAAATAAATAAATAAAAATTACCAGCATACTAACAGACTCATTCCATCACTTCAAAAGAAAGAAAACAAAAATAAGTAATAAATAAATAAAACAAGTCTGTCATTTAGAAAAAGTCAGTGGTGTATTCTATTGTGGACAGTGTCATAGGAAACCCTTCTTTTTCTCTAAGGCTCTCAGAAGTGGGACTTTTAAAAACACTCCTAAGCATGTATGTCTTCATTCAATTGATTATTCATGAGTTGAAAATAATTAAAGAAAAAAACTAGAAATTGACAGTAGTATTTTTCTTGCTAACCTCTATTAACTTCAGCGTCTCTCCCAAATCTCAGCGTGCTACTTGTCAAAATTGTACCTTGTGCTGAGAGCTGAGGTAAGAGAAAGCTAATAATAGAGGGAGAGATGTGTTATGTTTTCAGACATTATTTAAAAATACAAACAACTTTATGCAGGCAAGCACAGACAAATTCCAAGTTTGATTGTAACTTTTAAACAAAGGAAGGAAGACATTTTGGAGGAACCCACAGTGGGCTGGTAGTCTGGTATAAGCTATGGTTGGCAACCCCCTATCCCCAAGTGTCTCTACCTGTTGGAAACATCCTGTCTGCATGGAGAGGTTTTAAGAAAGTTCAAAGAAATATGATAAATGACAAAAAGCCAAACATACATGTAATTATCTTTCCTACCAAAGTTTAATATCTACAACAAATAGTCCTTTTCAGTTTCCTTTGAAATGTACACACACACACACACACACACACACTTTGCTAGAAATATCTTTGACTTTGAAAGTAAAAGACATTCTCTCAGCTGTTCTGACCTGTTATCTCAATAAAACAATAGCAAATATAAGACCGGAACAGAGTAGACCCTCACTAATGCTGACCTGTCACTGCCCTCTGCAACACTTTTCAAAATGCTTAGTTCTACTGTTAGGCCCGTGACCCAGCAGTATGAACCCTGTGTCTTCATATCTGTATTTGTTAAGATGAGAGCCTTCAGATCTCATACCTCAGCATACAGGAGAGGACAAATCAGTCATTTCTCTTTCTTTCCCAGTATCATAGAATGGCCACTTTACAGGAGCTATCACAAAAGCAGTTGCCTATTTCTGAGATATGTTCTAGCTGGGCTGCCTTGTCTGGCCCCAAGGGGAGAAGAAGCACCTAGCCTCACAGTGCCAGGGTTGGGGGATACCCAGGGGGCCTCACCTGTTCAGAAGAGAAGGAGAGGGGGTGGAGGGGGAAGGACACTGGGAGGGGCAGTGAGCAGGCTATAAAGTGAATAAGTTAAAAAAAAATCTAAATAGCCGGCGGTGGTGGTGCACACCTTTAATCCCAGCACTTGGGAGGCAGAGGCAGGTGGATTTCTGAGTTCGAGGCCAGCCTGGTCTATAGAGTGAGTTCCAGGACAGTCAGGGCTATACAGAGAAACCTTGTCTCGAAAAACAAAAACAACAAAAATTTAAATAATAATTAAAAAGCCATCACATTGTAATACTGTGGTAAGGGATCTTACAGAAACCCCACGCAAATAAAGGCAATTTAAAAGTGTTTTTAAAAATGGCCATTTTAATATGTCACCTTTCCCTCCCTCCACTTCTTCTTTCCTTTCCCTCTCCTTCCTTTCCTTTTTCTTCTCTGCCCTCACTTCCTTCCTCTTTGGGGAATGTAGGGTAGGAAGCAAAGAAACTGTCCTGACTAATGACCTCCCAGAGCCCACTTCACAGCGTTCGAATCAAGATGGGAAATAATCACTCTGCTTGTAGCGTGATGGAAAACACACCCTAATAGCATGGTGGGCCTTGCTTTCCCTAACCTGGCCCGCCACCCTACCATCCTTCTTACACACAGCCATCAGTCACTCTTCAGTCATGTGACCCCAGCAGGTAATTTAATTTACTTGTCTCATTTTTACGACAGGGGATAATCACACCTTGCCTTTCTGCAAGTAACGGCTTGGTCTAAATGATCCCAAGGTGCCTGCTAACCTGAAGATCTATAATTTAGAGATTTCTCAAAGACAGAAAGTATTCTTTCCCCTAATTTCTATGACCTTGATCCACAGCAAAGCGTCTGCGTCCCTCTGTAGCACGAACAAAGAGAAGCCGCGTGGTGTACCATCTTCTGTGTTCCTCAGAAAATGAGGTTGTGGCGTCGTTATCTCATTGGGTGAAATAAATGAATTCCAAATCCATATTCTTCAATGATAGCGACAGAGGCTCCGGCTCTCTTCCTTTGTTCCACATTGGTTCAATCAAGTTGCGGAGAGTTTTGTCAAGTCTTATTGCTAGCATTTCAGAAAGTGGCCAATTAAGACTCTTTGAATCCCAAACCTACAGATGTACAGATGCCTTTGCTTCAACCTTTCCCCAAATTTCGACACAGTGGACGTTAATAATAACGAGAAACGAGTGCAACTGAAAAACTTGTGCAGATTATTAGAGTTGTTGCTTTCCACGCCCACGATTCCGCCACAATTCCTGTGAGTCTTCAACGGCTCCCAGACATGGCTGTGGCTCGGCTTCACTTCCCAAGCATCGATTTTGCAACCAGTCCTCTGCTCCTGCATATGTCTCCCTAACATGCTTTAATCATGTTTAATCTCTCTCTTTCTCTCTCTCAAACACACACACACACAGAAACATACACACATCCATACAAACACACACATACATGCAATGTACACACACATACATGCAATGTACACACACATACATGCAATGTATACACACGCTCTACTTAGATACTCATTCCTTCCCCCTCTCTCTACACACACACACATATATATATACATATATATACATATACACACATATATACATATATATACACATACACACACACATATATATATATAAATAATTTTATGACTGCACCTTCTCAAACTTCTCAAAAACATTAAACCTTGTAAATAGAGATCCATTTTTTCACTAAATGTTTCTTTTCTGTTTCCTGTTCTTCTAACTAGAGCATACAAGCCAACATGGGGCAATGCAGGTCCTGCCTGAATACAAAGAAACTCACACAGAATCCCAGAATTTTCCAAATTGTGCCTACCTCAGAGGCAGCTTCCAGAAGAAGCACAGTTCAAATATCTGCAGCTGAAGAGAAAATCTACTCTGGCTCCTTCTGCTCCCTGGAAGGCCTGGGATTTCTGTCAGCACAGCAGGCTCTTCTGAAGAGTTTCTTTTGCATTTACATATTTATTCATGTAATGATCATAATGAAAAAATGCCTTTTAGACATGTAGAAGTAGCTTAGTCAGGCTCCCCACTACACTTAAGGCTGTACCTGATAACCAGAACTCAATGACATCAGTCACTCAAGATAACCAGACATGGTTCTAGAAGCCCATGACACCCAGTGGACAGTATTTAAGCAATGCTCTGCTCTGCACATCTGCAGAGATACCACTTTGATCTACCCTGGTGCTGGAGAGTCTCCCCCAGGATCCTGACCCTCAAATTAGAGACTTCTGTTAGAGACTGGATCTGATCTTGAGCTACGATACATCTCACAAGTGAGTAGCCTTGGGGAGATAGGCTTAGCACTGTAGTGTGTGTGTGATAACCCTCAGCATAATAAAATATTAACTCTTGTTATATAAATTATATGTATCTGCCTTCTTGCTTGAGACAGTTCATTATTTAAATCTGTATTGAAGACCTCCTAGGCACCAGCCTCTGTGGTACATACCAGGCCTTGAAAGATGGGCAAGTACCTTGTCCTTGAATAACTTTTAGTTCAGTGGGAATAGAGGAACAGATAAGTAAGCAAACACACATGAGTGGTTATGCATGGCCATGAGGTCTGACTGAAAAGGAAGAACAGTGAGTGAAGTGAGTTCATGTGCTGGCTGGCTCTCTCTGAAATCAAGGTAAGATAGACGTAGCCCTGGTCAAAGGCTGAGAGATGGAGTACCAAGAGCACCAAGGGCCTGCATGAAATGGTAGCCATAGACTAGGCCTGGGAACTGCGTGGGCCATGGAGCGGAGAGGAAGCCATAGGAAGCCCTTTGTGTGACTAGAAAAAAAAACCACAATAGGTGCTGAGGGAGGAACTGAGTCACTCAAGTTGTCGTTGAGTCCCTGCCCTAGGACAGAAGCATTACAGTTGTGCTGAACCCTGGTTACTCACAAATGGCCTAGTCAGACATTCTCTGCGGCCAGTGCCCGAAGGCGCTTTCTATTCTCCCTTTGTATCTACCATGAAGCAATCTGCTCTCTCTGGCCTTGCCACCTAAAAGAGACTAAATGAGAAAAATAGGGAATGTCAACCCCACAAGGAGCTATTATGAGGGGACGGCTAATACAAGGAGCTATTCTTGGCTCTGAGGCCGATACAGAGTTCTAAGAAACCCAGGGAAATGTGTCTTGATGCTAGGTACCTTGATGGACTGGGGCCTTGAAAACAAAGGGAAGCTTTTAGTCTGAGAGATAATGAAGAAGCAGTCAGAGCCCCCCACCCCCCATTTTCATTCTGTCCTCTAGAAAGTAAATCCAGAATAAAATATCCTTTCTATTTTAAAGAGCACCTTCACTTCAGAGAGTAGAATTCAGAAAAAGAATTGACCCTGCTTCCTAAATTACCTAATAATTGTCTGACGCATTTATTTGGGTATCGGAACAAACTATACAAAATTACCAATTTCCCATTTTTTTTTTTTGTCAGCAGACGTGGAAATGTCATACAGTTTAGCAAGTACACAACTAATCAAAGGGCCGATCTTTAGTAAGAATGGATTGGCTCGATTCCTGGACACAATTAAGTCATCTAGATTTAAATTCTTCACCAAGAGAAGCAGGGACAGAAGGTTAATCTCGAATATATAGTTCTCCACTGACTGCCATGAACAGGAGAAGCTTTCTCCACACGCTTTGGTAGCATGGCTGGAGGTAAGAAACTGTGATCTTAAGAGATTAACTCCAAAATATCATGCAGAAGGAGAGTATCAGCTAATGTTTCCTCCCTGCCTACTGGAAGCTAGGTTCTTCTTTCTCTAGCAACATCTTCCCCTTATTCGAAAAGAAATGTACATTCTCTTTTTGATGAAGCTGTTCTATCAAAATCACGAAGGAAACACAGCTCAGACAATCGAGAGGGAAGAGAAAACACAAGCAATATGTTCTTTTTAAAATGGGGTATTGGGGTATAGATAAGTGACGAGCAGGTCCTTAGCATATACAGGTCCTTGACATCAATCCCTAGGACCCCCAAATTAAATAAGTAATGAAGCCTGCTGTTTCTCCGTGCTTAGAGAGTACTCACAGGTTCTTCATTTGAGCCACAGTGTTGCCAGAAAAAAAAAATGTATTCTGGTTCAGTCTTATAATAGTTAAAAAATACTTTGGTAAAAAGTAAGACATCACTATCCAAGACAGTGAGTTCATTTTATAAGCACACGAGAATTGTAGAATGAACGAAGTGCTCCATCACAGAGGTTTCATTCTTGGAATAAAGGTCTATAATGTCCGCTACCCATGGTAAAAACTCCAGCAGTTACAGCCAATTAGCTCCCCAACAGTCTTTCAGGAGATCAAGGATTGCCCCGACTATAAACACCTCTGGTTTGAAAGTTTCTTTTATGATGTATAACTCGCAGAAAAAAATCCAAATCACCCATTGCTTTCATCCTTTAATGATTTATTCTGCATCCTTTTCAAGAAAAAGCAATCGACTTTGATCAAATACTCCAACAGAGTTTCTATGCATTCAACAGGGAAACAAGTATTTTGGTATAAAACATATTAAGCTCACGAATGATTTCATAGCAATTTTCGAAATTACTGTGTGCGTACATGGAGCCCAAGCATGTAAGCCTGTCTCAATTTCATTTGTCCCCAGCTGGTCAGTTAATTTTCAGGCCCCGACAGCTAAAACATCCATGGTAAACAGTTACACTTTCCTAGTTCAAATGCCATCCTTATTTTCTTCCATGAAGCAAAACAGAAAAACTCAAGTAGCATAGGAAATAAAAAATAATCGGATGAAAGGTTTAATCACAATTTTTACTGCTTCCCCTTATAGTATTTGTTTTTCTCTGGCATCTGAGTTCTGCCATTTGAAGCCATCAAGTATTTATATTGCTGGTTTTGCTGCGAGAGTTCGCCACAATAGTAAAGTATAAAAGAGCATATGCCACTTGTTTCTAGACATATTCCCAAGTGAGTGAGACACTGCAGCTTCTTCACTAATAACACACATCAGCCTTTTCTTATCGTGCCAGAAAATCTAATTAATTTGATATGACAGGAAGGAACTATGCAAAACCATTTAGCACTCGCACAGAATAATTCTCTTATCCTGTACCTCGCGATCATATCAAATGGTAGCCAATGACTTCATTCCACCTCTGAATGTTTTAAGAACAGAGAGCTATTAAAGTTATTTTAAAAATACAGAAAAAGGCAAATGCAAAACATGATAGAAATAAGCGTTCCGTTCAGGGACTTTAAGGAATCGATAATCGATAGGGGGCGAATAAGCTCTGCTTGGCCGTATTCTGATTTTCAGGAAGCCCGAGCCACATCTTTAAAAAGAACAGACATTTTTAGGTGGTGCCTATACAGAGGAACTAGGTGCCTGATGGGAAATGGTAGCATTTGGCTGTCTTGGTGAATGTGGGGCTGTGGTCAGTTGTACTGTAGCTTTTGGGAAGGCTCCCAGAAGCATTTCCTTAATTTGGATCTTGCTACAGCATCCTACTTCACATCTGCCTCCCTGGCTTTGAGGAACAAAACAGCCCTTATAGCTCTTCACGGAGAGGGCCACAGGCAGATTCCGCCTGAGAACTTTCAAAGCTGCCTCTCCCCAGATCCTCTTGCTGAGGCCAACATCTGGCCTGTGTCAACTCAAGGCTGGACCACAAACACGTCATCTTTCCAAGAAAAGAGCTGCATCTGTCCAGAGGTTAAGAGCTAGTGACTGTTGGCTATTTTAGGGTGGCCACACAGAGAAACTCTCCAGTGTGTGACTCTTGACTGCTAGAGTCCTTGAGTCTCCACTAACCATTGTAGCAAAAGACCCAGCAAGGCTAATAGTGCATGTGTTCACAAAGAGCCGAGCAAGTCACCTGAAAGAGCAAAAGAGAATGTAGAGCAGAAAGAAACGATAAAAACTTGTGATCAAAGCTTTCATTAGTCACCGGGCTGGTTCTAAACACTTCATAATCAGAACTCAAGTTTCATGGTCCTAGGAGAAACTCCTGTAAAATCACAACAACAACAACAATAACAACAACAACAACAAAAGTCAGGCTGTTAAAGGCAAGTGAAATGGGACACACCCAGGACCACTGCACTTCCGACTCCAACGTTTCTGACCCTGGAAGAGGGAATCTTGAGGTTAACCCAGGCCTTTGAGGGGATAGGCAACATGGAGCTTAGGAAAGGCCCCTCAACATCTCCCAATAAACCCCACTAATCACCTCAGTCAAGGCATTTGGGTTAACAAGCCCCTCTTTTAAAATGCAAATGTCCCTAGGGAGCATTGAGCCTCATTCATACCTCAGTGAGAATTAGTTTAATTAGATAATCATATCTAATTAATTGAGGGCTCAGGGAAAGAGAGTTTTGATTGAGGTGGGCCGAAGGGAGGGGAACTTTGGAAGGAGTTCTGTGGTCGATCCTGAAGAATGAGGAGGCATAAGGACAGGGGTCATAGGGTGTTGGAAAGATCCGGAAAAGGCTAGGGTGGCTGAGGCAAACTTTGGCTACTTTGCTGTTTTGTCCAGGGTCTAAGGTATCTGTCCCACATGGCTTTCCGTTGCTATGATAAATACCATGACCAAAAGTAACTTGGGGATAAAGGGGTTTATTTGGCTTACAGGTTCTGTCACAGTCCATCTTGAAGGGAAGTCAGGAACTGAAGGCAGGAACCGAAGCAGAAACCCAGAGGAATGCTGCTTACTGGCTTGCTCTCAGTGGCTCAGTTGGCTTGTTTTTTAAAACATGTACCCATCTGGCCAGCAGTGCCACCACACCCAATGAACTCACTCATTAGTAGAGAAAATACCTCTGTCAGACTGGCCTGTAGACAAGTCTGTGGGGGGCATTTTCTCAATTGAAAGTCTCTCATCCCAGAGGACTCTAGCTTGTGTCAAAAACTAACCAACACAGTGCCAGAATACCCTTGCAAAGTACCAACATCACCACAAGTTAAGATTCAAGGATTCGCTGCTGGGCATGGTCGCCCATGGTTCTCATCCCAGCACATGGGGGATGAGGGGGAGAGGCGTGTGGATCTCTGTGAGTTCAAGACCATGTGAATTTATAGAGAGTTCCAGGACAGTCAGAGCAGTTACACAGACAGGGCTGTTACACAGAGAAACCCTGTCTGACAAAACCGAAACCCATAATACAAAACCAATCAACCAACCAAACAAACAAACAAAAGGATTCATTTGCAGGCTACAGGTTGCATTGATCCTCAGTTCCTACTCATTGGGACAAGTTTCTTTTTTAAGAAAGGAAGAAAGCATAGGATAAAAAAACGGGAAGGCAGAAGCATTACTCCACACGCTTTCCTGAATGTGGGTCCCATACTCGGGTCTCCAGGTTTGGCTGCTTATAAGATAATGTTTCTTCCACCCAGCTCCTAAGCCACCTGGGCTCTGATAATTGACAGCTCTCGGTATGGCTGCCACTGTTTATCAAGTCTGATTTAGATGGAGCCTGCTTTGAATTCCCCTGCTGAGTGTCCCCAAAGATGCCATTAGGATAGGAAAGCATCACCCAGTAGTCGGCCAAGTGCGTATCCTGACCACGGAATTCACTTGCAGTGATAGCATCCAGTTTAAGGAATAGGCTTAAGGAATAGGGGATTAAATGGTTACTTTACAGTGTTAAAGGAAAGCTGCAAAGAGGCACTGTTGTGAGGCACGGAGGTGCTTGACACATGCCAGCACTCAATAAGAGTAACCAGTGAAGTGTGTGTGTGTGTGTGTGTGTGTGTGTGTGTGTGTGTTCCTAATGGCAAGCTCAGACCCCAGATGGTGCAGTGCTTGTACATACCCCAGACCTAAGTTGTGCCCTGTGTGCATTCCTCTTCATCCCTCAGGTCTCATCTGTAATAACCAGTCATATGGGAGACTGAGCAAAATCCTCTCCGAACCCTTCACATTTTCTATTAACATCTTTCAAGTGGCTCTTGTTTATTCAGCTGCATATTCAAGTTCATGGTGAGTGCACTTTGCTTGTTTTGAGACAGAGTCTTCCCATGTAGCCTAAGCTCCACTCCAATTTACCATCCTCCTGCCTCATCCTCCCAGTGCTGGGATTTGGCTACCACTATGGCTGGACTGTGGTAAATTCTTTAAGGACAAAAACCAAAACAAAACAATAAAACACACCCAAATCCTTGGAGCGCTGCTCTACCAAGCATAGTTCACAGTGAGTGTTCAGAGCCTGTTTTTAGGAGAGTAGCGAGGAAAGAAAAGATCAAACCATGGGTGAACCCACAGGGCCACGAAGTGAAGGGGCCAGAGAACAAGGCTGTTTGAAGTGGAGGCAGATGTGGACACAATCCATTTCTAACAACATATTCTGGTATAAAGTTCCAGAATACTAACATTTTGCATCAATGAAAAAAAAAAAAAAAAGTATTTTAGAGAAACATTTCTAGTGCTGGGATGGATCCTGAGGGATCAAAATCTAATTCAGTGGGATAAACAATTCTATTACCAAGATATGCATTGTTCACTTTCTTCAAGGTGAATTTTACATAGAAAACATTCCCAAATACACATACAGTAGAAAGTCTCTGAGATGTCTTCCCTGCCCCAAGGTGACTCTTGGAAGTTGATGGGTTTGTTTGTCTCTTAGCTGAGGTGCAGGTATCATGACACACAGCCACCTTCTTAGCCTCCTCCATCCCCACAATAAATCTTTATAGCCTCATACTTTTCTCATTAAAAGAAATATAGCAATGCCAAATTGTTCCTTAGCATTGTGGTTTGTTCCATAAACAACAGAAGGCACTCGTATGGCCAAAACAGCTTTTTCATGGGCTGAAAAGGAGAAAAAAAAAAGACAAGCAGGAAGAAAGAATGTTTGGAGGGGCAAACATTTTTAATGGGCCCTTATTGCATACGTCCAAGTTTTAATAAGATTACTAAGAAAACCATTCTAGGGAACAATAATATAACTGAGACTCACGAAATACAATTACAAGTCTCTCCAAGTCCTCTGAGCCCATAGCAACAGCTAAGTCTAAGCCCAGAGAATGCTTGCATGGAAGGCTTTCTGTGAAGAGGACATCTCCTGAATGGGCACCTCTGCTTCTCCATCTCTGTGTCTGTGTTCACCCATCACAGTCTTGGAGAAGATACAGAGAAAAGGGTAGGGGTGTGTGTCCTGAAGTCAAACTGGCTTAGATTGCGGCTCTAACAATTTCATTGCTGTTTGGCCTGTGCCATGCCATACAACTTCTCAACAAGTAGTATCTTGGGATTAAATAATGTAGGGACACACAATTATTCTGAACTAGGGCTGATATACAATAGAATTCAAATCTATGATGTGTTAGCATTGTTTTGTTGCTGTGAAGAGACACCGTGACCAACACAAGTCTTATAAAAAAGAAAGCATTTAATTGGAGGCTTGCTTCCACTATTATCAGGGTAAGGAGCATGGCAACAAGCATGGATGGTACTGGGGAAGTAGCAACATCCTGATCCAAAAGCAGAGAAAGAAAGAGAAAGCGGGGCCAAACATAGGCTTTTGGAACCTCAAAGCCTACTCCCAGTGACACAATTCCTCCAATAAGGTCACATCTACTCCAACAAGGCCATACTTTCTAATCCTTCTCAAATAGTGCCACTACCTGATTACTAAGCATTCAAATATATGAGTCTGGGGGGGGGGGGGCATTGTTACTCAAATCACCAGATATGGTTACTTCTGAGCCTTGTCCCACATTTCCTATGCCCTCTGGCATCCAT
This sequence comes from Arvicanthis niloticus, assembly GCF_011762505.2. Taxonomy (NCBI): domain Eukaryota; kingdom Metazoa; phylum Chordata; class Mammalia; order Rodentia; family Muridae; genus Arvicanthis; species Arvicanthis niloticus. The sequence continues at coordinate 38,824,247 of NC_047673.1, forward strand.
TGCTATCCTATTCTACTTTAGTTCTTTTAACTGATGTGATATTTCGTCATGATGAGGTTCTTCCATGCTTTGTCTCCTGGCCTCTAACTTTCCTTTGGAGACAGCCCTTGAGCCAGCTCTGTAAGATGACCTAGAGTTAGAGACAAATGTGGCCATGGACACACATGCTCACGAGTGTGTTATATATGTGGAGTCTGGCAGAGAGTTAGTTAGCTTATGTGAGTTATCCCCAGACCATCAGAATGGTCATATTCATTTACCTTTGTACATACTGATTTCTTACCAATCTAATATTATGTGAAACTAAACCTCTGTTACGGTTTGGTCTGTTGTTATGTATTGTAATGCTATGTGTGGGACCCCAAAACCGCCCTATACATGATTGCAGAGAGTCTGCACATAGACCTGAGTGATGATATGTGACTTTACCCCCAAGTTATTTCTGATTGGTAAATGAAGAGGGGGAGTAGGGAGTTTCTATATGACATCACTTTTCCTAAACTAAAACTTTACATTTTAATCAACATTTCCCTCAATAAAAATTTGTGTATTGACCTATGACCTCATAAACCCATCACACACTTTAAAGGCCATAAGCTGAGAATGAATTCTATACATCCCACTGACATGACTGCTGAATACAAGATCCACCTCCCCAAGACAAGACAGCTGGCTTGTCTCCCCTTGCATGGTTAACTGAAAGCTGTGGTTTCATGTGGTTGTCCAGTATCATGCCTGAAAAAAGAACAAGATTCAGAATTCAATCTTGTTTTCCTCAGCTTGTCTTTCTGCTCTCATATAGGAAAAAAAAAAAAAAAAAAAACAAAACAAAAAAAAACCTTAAGCTGAACTATTGGGAGTCAAAAGCCATTTGTATTATTTAAATCAAAATGTGGCTGTTCATTATGAAGCTGTGTTGCCCAAGACAGTTCTAACATTTGTGCTTATATGGAGCAGATAGCCACCTTCTGTACAGGAATTTTAATCCATTGACATGGCTACTCTCGCAAGGAATCACATCCAAAGACCTTCGAGGTCCATAAGATCTGACTGGAATACAGACATGACCTAAGTACATACCTTTAAGATAAAATTAGTTTTCTAGAAGGAAGCAGCCATGGTTGGAGTGACATCTAACTGAGGGACAGACAAAGTGACGAATCATAGGAAGATTTGAAAGAATGACTCAGAGACAGGATAAGCCCAACTCTCAGAAGAAAAGCTATTTGAGAGCAACACAGGGAGACAGAGCCATTCAGTTCACCAGTAAGTTCAGCTGAGTGAATTGAGAGTTCCAGTCAGTTGGGAGTCAGTGTAGTTCATGCAGTGCAGGTCAGCAGAGGCAGCTGAAGCCAGAGAAAAAGGAGTCAGAAGATTAGAACAAATTTACAGAGTTAGTTTGGGGCCAAGCAGAGCAATTCAATGAGGAGTTGAGGAAAACCAGATTGAATCAGTTAGCTTGAAGAGGAGTTTGAGCCAAAACAGTTAAGTTGAACTAGGCAGAGTTCAGAAAGACCTAGAAAGGGCGAACTTATTTAGCAGTAAGCCTCTGAGACAATTGCATCTGTTGAATAAAAGTTACTTTTATAACTCCCTCATAGGAGGCATGACAGGGCATACCAGAGGCGAGACAAGAAACAATTTGTAGATGTTCAGCCTGAAGCAATGGATGAGACATGCAAAATCCATGAAACTTACATGACAACACATATGTATACACATAAATAGTGGAGCTTATGTCTTTCAGAAGGTAGGTAATTTGAGGAAAATAGGAGTGATTAAAAAAATGAAGAGACTTTTAGGGGAAGGAACATGTTTCCTTCAATGGTCAGGAAAAAAATTTCTTAGCAAGTAATATTTGAACTTAGGAACAGATGCATTCGATGGGAATGAAAATGAAGACAGAGACGGGGAGATCTGGAGAAGGGGTATTTCAAGAGAAAAACATACGAAAAGGGAATTGTCTGAACAACAGTTTAACATACTGCAGATATCAGCAGATAGCCCGTGAGGCTAATGAAGAATGAAGAAACCTGTGGTGGCCTAAGGAGAGGACAGGGCCAGGCAGTGCCCAGATCACACTGACTCAAAGCTCCAAGTTGGCTCATCAGTGAAGTGTGTGCGGAATTTGAGATGGGACTAATGTGACTCATTTGTGTTCCGACAACGCAACTACTGGACACAAAGTAGAAAAAAGTAGAGCGCTCAAAGAAGAGAGGCTGAGTCTCTGAGGCAACCCAGGTTGAGAGCTATTCTTTAGCCAAATGAATTAGCAAACTTGCCCGGGATTTACCAAGAGTGAGCCAAGCTGAGCAAAAAGTGTTGAGTGCCTCATGCTCTGAGAACTGTCAGCAACTGGGGCTAAGCACAGCTTCCAGGGCTTGTCAAAAGGCAGGCCTGGGTGCCATGTCATGACCCACAACCTTCTACACTTATAAGGAAGAGTTGGTAGATGTGGGGGAAAGGGGGGGGGGAGAGAGGAGAGAAGAGAGAAGGGAAGGAAGAGACAGGAAAGGGGAGGGGAGGGGAGAAGAAGAAGAAGGAGAAGGAGGAGAAGGAGGAGAAGGAGGAGAAGGAGGAGAAGGAGGAGAAGGAGGAGAAGGAGGAGAAGGAGGAGAAGGAGGAGAAGGAGGAGAAGGAGGAGAAGGAGGAGAAGGAGGAGAAGGAGGAGAAGGAGGAGAAGGAGGAGAAGGAGGAGAAGGAGGAGAAGGAGGAGAAGGAGGAGAAGGAGGAGAAGGAGGAGAAGGAGGAGAAGGAGGAGAAGGAGGAGAAGGAAGGAGGAGAAGGAAGGAGGAGAAGGAGGAGAAGGAGGAGAAGGAGGAGAAGGAGGAGAAGGAGGAGAAGGAGGAGAAGGAGGAGAAGGAGGAGAAGGAGGAGAAGGAGGAGAAGGAGGAGAAGGAGGAGAAGGAGGAGAAGGAGGAGAAGGAGGAGAAGGAGGAGAAGGAGGAGAAGGAGGAGAAGGAGGAGAAGGAGGAGAAGGAGGAGAAGGAGGAGAAGGAGGAGAAGGAGGAGAAGGAGGAGAAGGAGGAGAAGGAGAAGAAGGAGAAGAAGGAGAAGAAGGAGAAGAAGGAGAAGAAGAAGAAAGAGTGGGATCCATCAGCCTCATTGCTGTGCTGGAGAAGAACTTTTCCCTCTGAAAACCAAAGCTAGGGGAAGAAGACATAATGGCACTGGCAGAAGGTGGAGAGTGACATCCTAGTCCCTACTTGAACAGCTGTTCAAGGCACCAGTTGATTTACTGTTTCACACTGAACTTATCCCAGAAGGGGAGAGGAAACTGGAGAAGATGCTGGGGTGTCGCATAGAGACATGGAGCAGGCTGTAATCCTACCACCCCCTGTGGTTAGGATGCAGCTGTCTTATGCCACACTGGGTTGTGATTGCATATGGCTGGCTCAAGGTTTCTTGCCTACATCATTGACAATGCCTACTTTAAAAGAAAAAAACAAAACAAAACAAAAAAACCCCCAAAAAGTTAAAAACGAAAACAACAAAGAAAAAAACCCAACCTGCTTCTAGGAGACTCAAGAACCCCAGACACATAGAGCTAAAGCACACTGTTAATCCAAGTTAATCAGGTGTAGTATTTAATGTAGCCAGAATGGCACCCATACTAGGAGGCTATGCAGAGAGCAGAAGCCAGGAAAGCCACAGAAGTGTCCCTTAGAGGGACACCTGCTACAAAATGGTTGCCAACTGTCAACAACCAATTTTAACTCTTGATGATCAATTTTATCTCTGAGAAGTTGTTATTAAATGTCACAGACATAGACACACATGCACCTAGCCTAAATTTGTTTATCTCTTAAAATATCATTGTCTCCTAAGCACAGAGGTTGGGCTCCTCCATGTGACAAACCTTGTCACGATTCTATGCGTGCATCTTGATCTCCATTTTCTCCCCTTTCCTAATGTTGGCCTAACATGACATTAACCTTCAGAAGACTTGCATTCTATACAATAGAATCACATCACATAATCACATGCTGCATGGAAACGGTTTCCTTTGTTAAAAATACATTTTAATACTTAAATCCACAAGTAGTTCAGTTGTCGGACAGTGCCGTGATTGGCTTCAGGTAAGGGGCAAAGCCTGAAATCAGAGGCCAAGGACACAGAACAAGCTGTCCCTTCCATCCTTCTCCTAATTATAAAAATAAAACACACAATTCAATACATTTGTGAAAGCTTCTGCTATGTTTCTGTGTGTTTGCTGCCTTGGGGTTAGAAAGTGTCCTCTATGAAGACCAGGGAGTCATCTCGCTGCACTCTTAGAAAGCTAAATATAATCAGTGGGTACAACATGTGATTGTGGAGGACACAGGTTAGAGCCCGAGAGTGGGAGATAGTGATCCTGAAGCATATGACACGTTGATCATGATCTCCGTGAAGGGACCGTCTCATTTACGCTCCATAAAACGCCACCATCCAGAGCCTGCTCTAACCCTGCTAATATGAAAGACTCCACAGAGAGAAGGATTTGTGCTCAAAAGATGAATTTGCACAATGAACACGCTAATTCTAAACATAGAAAAGTACTCAGAACAAAGGGGCTGTGTGCTCATCTGATTATTAATGGCAGTGAAATGAGACTTGGGACCAAACTAAATGAGAGTGTTTTGGGAGTAACTGAGGCACAGCATCGGTGTCTTTAGCCATTTACTCCATAAGTAAAATGATTTTTGACATTATAAGTCAATCTTTATGAAAAGCCTTAAAATAGGGAAAAATGACATTTTATATTATGCAGTAAATATTATTAAAATGTCTTTCTTCAAAGTCTTGACATTTAAAAGTAATTCTGATGTTAAATTTTAATTCTATACACAGGCACCACATAGTTCTTTAGATATGTCATGGAAATCTCAAAATACCATCAATATTATGATTTTTTGTTTTTTTGAGAAAAGAGAAATATAAATATTTTTCACTTCGGGGAGAAAAACGAAAAATAACGGGAACTTTAGAAAAATTACTGAAAGTGGTAAAGCAGCATCCAAGCTGAAGTTAAAATAATATAAATTTATATAAAAATAAGACTTTTACCTCAAAGCTGCTTCCATGAGTTCTGGATAAGTACATAAAAGTTTGGCAAAGTGCAGGCCTAGAGAATAAAATAAGTCGAGGATCTAGATTTTTATCCTGAGTATACGTGCAACAAACACACACACACAAAGACACGGCCAAAGCAGGCTGGTTTCCTGTATAGCTGCTGAAAATGCTATAGCTGTTAACTCACAGAGGTTTTTTTGAAATGCAACTAATAGCCACATGGACGAGGCTTTCTCTCCAGTCTAATCTCAACCAACCTGCTATTAATGAGTGATAAGATCATTTACATAAACTGTCCACCCCCTCGGAGTTCAGAGGTAATATTCTGTCACACAGAGAACTAACCCTAGACAATTACCTGCTGAAACAGACGATCGCCTTCCTACTAGAATGTCTTTGTTCCTTGACTCTGCATTTGGGGGAAGAAAAAAAAAAAAGCTATGCTAAATATTAACTTGTGCCTCTTTGACCCAGATTCCCCAAAAAGGTATCAAACTGAGGAAAGGATTCTTCACGGGGTCCACAGCACCGCAATTCCCAAAGATGGTTTTAAGAAAAGAGTCCTTTGATGTTTAATAGAATCAGACATTTGAACTAAACCGGCCCAGGCTCTCTCCCCTACCGCTGCCACCACTGCTAACAATTATAAATGTTCGGTCCTCTGAATAATTCACAATTTCATCTGTTCTACTCAGTGTAAAGACAATGTGGAGAGTACAAGGTCACTCTTTCCCCCTTCCCCAACTACTGACTTTTCCAACCCGACATCAGTCTGGTTGCATGATACACCTAGTGTTTGACATGCCTCCCCCGACAGCTTCCTAAGAGCTGCTAGTCGATTTAGTTCAGGGTTTGGAAAATAATAAAGGTGGATTAGAGTGTCAGACTTCCTTTGTAGTAATAAACATGGGCTTAGTATTTCTCCTCCATTTTAGCTCAATGCACTTAATACACTTCAGCATTACCTGATACTGTAATACTGACCAATCTCTGCCGGAAAGTGCATTTAAAATACCTGACTACCCAGATACCAACGGCGTTTTATATATAAGCCACATTAAAAAAATGAAAATTATAATAAGCTATTTATGGAAGATTAACACCTGTTAATATGGCTCTCTCTGGGGTCATCTGTGAAATCTACAAACAGAATCCTATAGCCTATAAATCCCAGGGTAGAAGGAAAGCCGGCAAGTTAGCGGGGCTCACATGCCATTCATTCATTTCTACCTGAAAGGGATACCGATCCAGGGAGAGAGAGGCAGGCTTTTGTAATCTGAAATAAAACTCTAACCTTAACTTTAATTAAACTCTCTCATTTCTTGAAAGCTCTAGTTTTATAAAGAGGATTGTTTTTTTAACTGTTTTCAAAAGGTGAAGAACCATAAAATGGACACTTTTTTTTTTTTAAGACACAAAAGCTATGATGGAATTAAAGTGTCCACCGAAGATGTGGGTCCATGGTTCCGTGGTTCCATGGTTCCACAAGCTACCAAAAGCATGAACCACATGCATGTCTGGGTTAATTCTTTCCACACTTATTTACTCTTTACTACTCTTTTATATTGTGGGGAAAAAATGAGTTTCTAAAGTAGCCGCCCCACACACAGACAGACAATAACCCCATATGTGTATCACCTCCACCCACAAGTTTTTACCCTATCCAGCTTCATCGGCTTGCTCTTTCTTTTTTTCTTTTGAAAATACTACAAAGCAAATCTCAGCTGGCTTTTCATTTCACTGCATATCAAACTATTCATTTGCTTTTCTCCATCCTTTCGAGTGTTGGAGAACCCAAATTGGCTAATGAATTTTCTGATTTCAAAATCTCCTACAGAGGGCAAGATGCTGCTCACCTGTCATCCCAACACCCACTCGGGAGGCTGAGGCAGGATTGTGAGTTCAGTTCGATGCTTGCCCAGGGTCAATAAGCTAACTAGTTATAAGTCTGGAGTTATGAGGAAATCCTAACAATGAGTTCTAGCTCTCTGCTTCCAAAACAAACAGGACTCTTTAAGAAATGTTTCTATATTCTGGAAATCATGTTGAACACTTACCTGATAAAGGCATTTTACCAACTTTAAAATGACCCCAAAAGTCTGTTTATTTCCTTTCTTGTTTGAGGCTATCTCACCTGAGACCAGAAAGAATGTCTAGCTGGGGTCCCTTGGAGGAACCATAGTGACAAAGAACTGTGTAAAGCAAGATGCACACTGGTCTGAGAAGTCAAGGGCCCTTATGACCATAATCTTAAATTCCTTCAATTTAATATGAAGAAAGGTATTATGCAATAGATGTGTGCTAGCTACATTTACATCATTATAGCTTTAATTGTTGTAAAATTAAAAGTGAACTTTTCTATTTATCAATGTACTTTCTTTTGGTTGGCTGCTTTGTTCTGGGACATGGTCTTATACGCCCTAGGCTAACCTCATCTCACAAAGTAGCTAAGGATGACCCTGGGATTCTCCTGCTTCTACTTCTGCATGCTTTGAACACTGGCTTTGCACTACCATGCATACTTTATAAGGTGCTAGGGTTTAAGACTGGACTGGGGGCTCAGAGCACTCACTGTCAACTGGGCTACACTCTGGGTCCTAAAATGGAAGAATTTGTTTGTTTGTTTGTTTGCTTGCTTGTTTGAAAAGAATGTTATTCGACTTTCAGCCTAGGTCAATTTTCTAAAGTGCAAAAATTTCCAAATCATTCAAAATAAGAAAGGCTCATCTTTTTGTGGATCTCAATATTGGCCAGAACTTTCATTGTTTAAAACTGCCACCAGACAGACTATGGCAATGACAGTTCTATTTCATTCTTTATTAAAATAATAGTTCATGAGCTATAGTAGTGAGACCAGCATGGGGAAGGAGATATGAAATTATTAATTTCATCTGGTTTCTTCCCTAGTTTTATGTTACAATTTTAGGTTTTATACATGCACACACATGCACAAGCATGCACGCACATACACACATATAAAAATACTGTATTTTTGGATCTACCACACTCTCACTTACTGATGACAGATTCGTACTTTTCAGTTATCATCTTTGCATTATTATCAGAACTGAAACTATTATTGAAGACAAGGCAGACCTCTGGAGAGAGAGCTACTGAAATTTTTATGTTTGTTTTTGTAAGCAGCATATGAAGATGAAAGGAAAATACTATAATGGAGAATTTAACACACCCACACAAACCAAAAAAAAAAAAAAAAAAAAAAACTCAATATGAAATCACAAACTGTCACTACTGTTCTTGAACTAACTTGGCAGTGACCCTGAAGACACCCATGTCTCCTCAGAGGCTTCGAGCTCCATATCCATAGGAAGACAACTGACCATAATCTTAGAGTCTTGACCTCTCATCCAAAGCTATTGTTTGAATAATCAAGACATTTAAAAAAAAAAAAAATAAACCAGGTGTAAAAATGTACCTTTGCAATCCTGCAAAACCAGCAGTCTTTATAATCCCACTGCAAGGTCTCAGAAGGGGTGGGTTACAAGTTTGAAGTCAGTCTAGGCTTTGATAAGAGACCCTGTCTCAAAAAACAAAGGGTGGGTATGTGCATAGCTCCTGACAGAACATTGGCCTAATAAGCAAACCGTCGTGGCTTCACTTTTTACCACCACAAACAACAATACACTAACAAACTACAATTTAGAGATGTTGCCTTTTAAAAACCATATTTCCCTTATAGATATTTTAAATGATAGCAACAACAGAAGTTGTTTATTGCATACTAATTAACACTGTTAGAACTAATTATTAAATGGCAATGGTTATTGTATCCTGTTAGGTCCTTGGCATGTCAGAGCTATAATTATATGATTTTCTATGTGCAGAAAAATATTCAAAGTAAAAAATAAAAGTACACTCTCGTAGTAGTATTGTGTTGATTGATTCAATGTGGGGCTCTATTCACTCAAATATAGAGGTAGTGTATAATGCCAAAATACATTTCCAAAAAAGAAAGAGGTCTTAAGTTTTCATTTATGTCCAGTCTATGGGATTTTCTTTGAATGTATAGGTTATAAAAGTGATAATTAAATAGGTTGATGTCAGCAAAATGTGTACTTATATAGTATTAAATATTTCTAAATTGGCCGAAACTCTATCAAAACTATCTTGCTTAACCATTAAGGAGACATCACTTTTACCCTGTCCCAGTTTACTCAGGAAGGTACCTATTAAAGACAGAGAAAAGACAGTTTTATTTCTTAAAACTGTGAAAGAGAATAGACACCAATCTCCTACTCGATGAACTTTTTTACTTCATTAAAGATGGCTAGGAAGAGTTTATAGCAGAAATTACCCAAGATGGGAGAGCAGCGGACATTCCTCAGCCCTGCTTAGCCTGCTTAGACATACAGAAGCTTCTTGTCCAGCGGTTTGCAAACTCTGACCCTTCTAGGGTTGCAGCAGGTTGCCACTGAGATTTCTCTCCCAACAGAACTTTCCCATCTTTTTCCAAAGGTTACAAAGGACTGAGGACTCCCTTTTTGATAGATGATTTCCAAAGAATTTGAACAGCAAGTGCAAACCATGTGTCGTGAGGGGTCCTTCAAGGTAGAGTTCATGGAAGACCCTGGGTTCAATCCCTATCTCAGAAGCAAAAAGAAAACCTAATTTGAAAGCATAAGGGTGAAGTCTACAAACAAGGACAAGCTGTAAATGAGAAGCAGTCTGGACCTCTGATTGGCCTGAAGCCCGAGCAGCCTGCTACCAGGCCTGGGGGTAGAGTTCTGCATTCCCACACTGGCTCCTGCAACCAGGTTTGTCCTTTGTGTGAGCCTGTTCCTTGTCTGGGAAGGTGACAGGGGTGGCTTGGAGGGGTTGGAGGGGTTGGGGGAGTTGGGGGGTGTAAGCTGAGGTTCTCAGTCCCATTATCTCCTCAAAGAAGAACCCAAGCTGCTGGTGGGAAGAGTGTTTCTGAGAGGGAAGAACCTGAAGTCTCCACAGTGTGCAGTGTCAGAGCTGTTCACATAACCCTGGGGAACCTTTGATAGAAGATAAAAACCGATCTGAAGCCCCTAGGGCCTGGCAGAACCTCTCCTGAAAGCCTTCCCCAGGGACACTGCAGGCAACTGGAGTACTCCAGCTTCTGGCTAAAGAGGAGTTCCCAGGAAAGACTTACAAGGCAAGTGGGGGGAAATTGCTGCTTTGAGTTCTCCACAACAGGCAGAACTTGCCTCTGAGAACTGCAGTTTGTAAGAAGAAAAGGAGACAGAGACCACAGAGATTCCATCTCCTTATTTTATACATTTAATAATTATGCTTCTTGGAGCCACTTCCTTTATAACCTTACTGCCTTTTTTCTTTTCTTTTCTTTTCTTTTTTTTGGATGTTGTTGCAATTTGCTTTTTAAGTCAGTGTCTCCCTGTGTCACCCAGGAGACACTGCTTTGTCTTGTGTTTGGGATCCCCTTGCCTCAGCCTCTGGGGTGATGGAGTTATCGCATGGCTAGGTATTGGAATGGGTTACATGGTTTATCCATTCATCTTGTGTAACAAAACAGTGCCCACAGGAAGATAGGCAGGCTTGTCAAAATAAAACATACACATAATGCGTTCCATTGTGCTTCCAGCTCATGACGAGCCTGATCCATATTTTATGTCGAAGACGGTACTAACAATCATTCCAAATAATATTATAAGCAATGACTATATACATACACATATAGCCGCACCATAGAAGTGTACTAAATCTGCCATGTTCAACAGAAATATTTTAAAAGCCTGTACAGAAAGGAGGGGAAAAAAAGAAATAACTATGTAGCTTTGATAAAAGAGCTGAAGAAGATGAGGAGACTGTAGATCATTACAGGGAGTGAGGCTGCAGTTTCAGTCACTGACGGAGGTTTCTTAGGCTAGCCAAGCATGGGTGAAAGATTTTCCTCACGCATCTCATATAAGATCAGAACACTGGCCCCTGCCTGACTTGAGAAGCTGTCGGGACTTCCCATAGCCTCTTCCTCTCTGGCACTTATGAATACACACCCACAGAACACTCAGCACTTGACAGAGAGGTTTGCCTTAAATCTCCCGTGATTCCCCTACCCTATTCTAGCACCAGGTTGCACACAGAACCCAAATGGTTTCCTTCTCTACTGATGAAAGCCAACCACCCTGCGCCAGCTTGTTACATTGAATTAACCAAATCCTGAAATGTCACAAGAGACAGAGATTATCCCAGAGCCTTTTTTTTTTTTTTTTTTTTTTTTTCACACTAAGGACTTCTTATGGTACTGAGAAAGGTCAAATAATAAACCACTGGTAGAGTTAAACCCGGAACAGTAGACTCTCCAGCACATCCCCTGATATAGTCACTTTCGTGACCAAGACAACAAAAGATGACGTGAGGACGCATAATGGGCTGTGCACACGTCAGCCCCTGGGGTCTTCTTGCTATTGCTCTCATTTTTACCGGAGTAAGGAGAAACTCAGAGAGGCTGTGTGCACAGGTCACCCAGCTAGTGAGTTTCAACTGCTCTCCAGTTTGCATAGAAAATCACACGTGGCATAAAAGAGCAACCAGATCAAAGCCAAGCAAACCAACTTCTCCATGACAGAGCGTGAGCAGAGAGGGGTCCTTCAGGCCTATTGCTGGCCTAGCCCCTAAGTTGTGAACATTATCCATGCGAAATTGTTCTAATGTTTAAATTGAAGGCTTCTGAGATTTTCCTCAGGTGCCTAAAAGTTAAAAATTCCCTGCTGAGTAGCATTTATTGACGGAGATGGGCCACATGGCACAATAAAGAAAAAAAAAATTAGTCATTTTATTGGCAACGAGAACACTTTTGCTTTTTGCAGAAGGACATGTTCCAGAGGATGTACTCTTATTTTGTCATCTCTTCGTAAGGCAGTGTCACACTTCTTAAGTAACTCATTTGTCCCCAGGAGATAAACAACTCCGCCAGAAAGGCCTACACTATTATAAGCAAAGAATAGCTACAAAAATAAACAATAATAACAACATTCCTTTTTACGAACAGGAAGCTTATTATTCCGTCTACCTTCGAGCAACCCACATCCCAAAATGTAGTATATAATTTTGCTTTTTAACAGTTGTCATATTAAAGAATGCTTGAAAATACCCAATTTCCCTGCGACAGATGGAAAAGAAAACAATAAAAAAAATGCAAAAAAAAAAAAACCCAACATAAAAAACCCCCCCAACTCTACCTCCAAGAACATACTTGCCTAACATAAGGTTTCTCTGAAATGAGATATTTTCACCACAGGAAAATCTGTGGATTTGGTTAGCTTTGCTATCTAATCTTGCTGTGAATATTCAACATGAACTAACTCCACCTAACTCCCCCTTCCTCTGACCACGGTGCAGGATTTCTCAATCTCTCACTACATCCTCCAGGTTTTCCTCTTAAACTGTCCCAAAGTAACAGGACCTGGCCCCACAGAAAAGCTGTATGGTAATAATTCCTACATGGTAAAGAATCATTTACTTGGCAAGGCATTGTGGTCAAACACAGGCATAAGAGACCAAGGAGACCTTTTTTGGAAATGCTTCTTCCCCCTTTACATGAGTCTCTGTAATAGTGAAAATAAAATTAACATGGCTCTTTCTGTCTAACAAGGTAGACTTGTAAATAACACAGAGCTCCATTCATTTAATTTCGGAGACTTTATGCATATCGGAGGAATAGCGAAATATGCCAAGCGGAAAAGTCTATATATACGCAGACTAAATATACTAAATATGTCACTTTGAAAGATAATAGGCATAAGATAAACAATGGAAAATCAGATAGCCTAAGAAAATGTAACTGACAATTTTCATTGAAACATTATTTCCTCCAGGCAAATAACCAAGTTTAATGCTGTACATTTATTTCAAACAATTGGGCAGCCATGTTTAGAAATATGGCAGTGATTAATTCACTTTGGGTGGGAAAATAACTTTGATGATTTTATTAAAAAATTCATTTATAGTAATATTTACTGATTCTTGGCATTTAAAGGAATGATACATTGCAGGTCCCTTTTGGCTGGGGGAGGGGCAGCATTCTCAACCAAGGACTGACTGAGGCTGTCTGTGCTTCTCAACACACTTAGCAGAAATGTTCGTCTCAGAGAGGGCCAGAGAGCCAAATGTCCTGAGCACCTCACTCTTTAAAACATGAGGTCATTTGTGGTTCCCTGATAACTATGTAAGTTTAGTCCAATCTTACCCTCTTCACTTGCTCAAAGGTCAGTGAGAAACATCTGGTTTTGACTGCAGAGGCCAGAAACTGAGACGTCCTGTGCTAAATGGAAAAGGATGTGTCCGATGATCCAGGAGTACAGTGACACCTCTCCATCAAGGGTTTTGAGTTTGCCTTGGAAAGATGCCCTGTGCCCCTCATAGGTCCAGGTTATTTTGAGCTCTGTGAAAACCATGTCTCAGAAATACCCTGCTTCATCACTTCATCAGTACACTTAAGTAGTATCCAAAGCACACTACATCTAAAAAAAAAAAAAAAAAAAAAAAAGAGTATGTAAGGCCTTCAGGGGTTATCTTGTTCTTTTTTATATTGCTACCTCTTTCTCCTCCTCCCTCCTCCTTTACTCCCTCCTCCCTTCCTCTTTCTCCTCTTCTTTCTCTTTTCCCCCTCCCTCCCTCCCTCCCTCCATCCCTCCCTCTCCCTCCCCTTTTCTGGTGTTCAGGAGACCACCCAGTGCCACCAAGCTATACCTCAGCCCTTTCCTATTTAACGACCATAGTACAATACAAGTTTCACGAGAACCCACATGATTCTACTTTAGTCTCAGCCACTTGCCCCCCCCTCCCCCTCTATCTGCTTCTTTTTGGCTTTTCTTGCTGGAGAGGCAGGAGGAGTAAAGTCAGTCCTCACTCTGGGTCTGGCAAAATGCATTACCATGATACAAAAATGACAATGAAACTAACCAAGTAATGGATACTCAGTTGAAAGGAAAATACTGAAACCAACAAATAAAGATGAGTACACTTGGCTTAAAGTCTAGGGGAAAATCCCTTTGTAGCCTGCTTGCTATGTAAAAGGTAAAAGCAGCCATTTTGCAAACATCGTATATCAAGATAACAAAACATCTGCTTTGTTTCTAAGTAGAGGACCTTTGTTCAGAAGACTTGTTTTATCTAACTCAAGTAGGACAGGACTGGAAGACTTGAGCAAATGCCAGCACCCTGCCCATATCTTCTTTATCCAAACAGGTCCTCTGTGCACTTGGCCTCTGACCCACCCTGGGAGTGACAGACCCATCTGGAGCACCTGGTTGGTTGCTGTGTCAAACACTGTCTCCATCTGTAGTGGTGACCACCAGCAAGGATTCCTGCCTTCTCAGACTATCTCCTCCCCTGTCCTGGAATATGGTGGTCCCAGATACATTCATAAGACTGTCACTAAAGACAGCCAGGAGACTACAATTAAGTAACAACCACAATAGCAGCAACATACCAAAGCCGGGCTCAGGTAAATTACACACCCATCGTATCAAACACCTTCTGAGCCAGCTCTCTGCAGAAGCTTCTTCCTACACTACAGGAACCTTCTTTTAGTGGCTTATGCATTAGTTGCAGGCGTTCCTGCACTGTCCCTTACCTTCAGATTGCCCTTGTCGCTTGTTCTGGCCTCTATCGAGGCCGTTTCCCATTGTGCTGTTTTCTAACTCTTCTCGATGCTTGCTCTTGCTCTAACAAGCCCATGGCTGGGAGGAAGAACTCCTGAATGTACACTTGAGAAGATGCCGCTCTTATTTAAAGCATTAACAGGAGAAACATCCTTCCTAGAAAGATACCTGTGCTCGTGCTTTAATCTTCACAATACAAAGCTCTTTAATTAAACTTAAACCAAAATATTTTTGTAAAGCTCAAATTTCCGAATCGGCATTCCTTCACATTTCTCAATTTACACAGTCCCTTTGTCAGAGGACAGCAGGGTATTCAGAACCTTAAATTGCCTTGTGTTGAATGCGGCCTGCTCCTCCAGTCTGAATAGGGTAAGCCAGGCTCTCCAACTGTTTTTGTCCTGATTTCTCTTTAATTGTTTTGCACCTGCCTTCTAACAGAACGTACACATTTCTTCCCCTTATAAACAACATGTACTATTGAAATGCGGTACAATCCATAACAACTTACTGGAGGATGTTTAAGAGAATACTTAGGTAGAATTTTAAAAAAGCCAAAAAAAAAGCCAAAACAAAACAAAACAAAGCTGAGACTTGTACCCACATCAGTGTTGCTGATTAACTCACAAGAATAAGAAAGAATTCAGCCAGGAAGAGAGTTCATCCCCATCAGACTTCTTAGGGCATAATTCCCTAAGTGAATTCTCTGTCCTTCAAGTGTCCTATCTGTGGCTTTTGAGTAGGGGATGAGAAACGCTAGCTGTTATCACAAGTCTAGCAATGTCAACTCTGAGTACGCTTAGAGTTTGACCTGGCTATGTCATTCCTGGGCAGTGAAGTCCCACTCCGTGCTCTGTGTGACTTAGCTGCATGATGAGAAGCAGGGTAGCTCCTGTAGATGCCCTGCAGCCAGGATCTGGCCTAGCACACAGGGTAAGTGTTGGTTACCTTCTCCTTATGTCTGGAAGACTGGAAGACTGGAAGACTGGAAGACGGTCCTGTCTTCATTAGAGGTTACTGGACCCTTGTCTCCCTGCCTGTTCCCACTGTCTCTTCTCTTTAGTCTCCTCATCTTTCACAAATTCAAGCCAGAACTATCACTCACCAGTTTAAAATCTGTTGAGGTCATAGAGGAGTCACAGCGGGGACTCTGTCACCTTTCTCCTGTCTCTCTAGGAATACATACAACTCAGTCACAGTATTCTAATTTCCAGCCTTTCTCCTTTTTAGAGTCTCTCTGAGAACATAGATCATCCCCTCTATCCTGTTCAATAAATATTCACCTAACCAAACGAGCTCACACCTATCATTACAAACAGCGACCCTTTTGTGAATTATAATATTATATTGGCATTAAGAACTCCCTCAGTAGTGAAATGACTCGTTTCTACAGTAGAGTCATGGTTTAAGATTGACAAGATGGTTTGTATTTTTGGTTTTGTTGCTGCGTGTTTTGTCATTGTTGGGTTTTGTGGGTTGTTTGTTTGTTTGTTTTATGACAGGCTCACCTTCTAGAGCCGAGCCTGCTCCTCACTTCCATGTTCCTCAAACACAATCTCCTCTTGACTCAGGTTCCTGAGTGCTGGGACGACAGGTGTGCAGCTTCACACCTGGGTCCATTTTGTGGATATGTTAATGTGTGTTTAAAAAAAAAAAAACAAAAACCTTTCTCTATTTCTAAACCTCCACTCTCAAAGAATCAGCTTTGGGCTACTGTGTGCCAGGCCCCAGCAAATTCACTCTATTCTCAAGTTATTTATTTCTTATCAGTTCTGTGACGTTTACTCGTGAGCAGCAAAGACTGACAATGTGCAGCTTTGGTTTATATAGTAGTATGGAACAATTCTACTTTTAGGCTGTTGGGAAGATTTCTTTGGCTTCTTTTCCCATTCTTGGCTGAGTTACAGTGTTAAGAGTTGAGATTAATGACCTTCATTTAAGTGAGTTACTATTTTGGAAACGATTACAGTTCACTCACTATTTGCAAAAATAAGCCCATACAAGGCTGGCAATTCGGCTCATTTAGTAGAATGCCTGTCTTGCAGGGACTAAACCCTGAGTATGACCTTCTACAGCATAACCCATTATGCATGTACAGCGCCAAACACTGGGGAGTGGAGGTAGGAGGATCAGAAGTTCAAGGTCACCCTTGTTCTCCGATAGTTGTAGGCCTGTATGAACTCCATGACACCTTGTGGGGGAGGGGGAGGAATATGAATAAATAACAAACTTTATTCCTTGAACCTTGACTGGATTTATGAGGAAAGAGCAGACCCAAACTGGTGGCTATGTTTATCAGTGAATAATTCATCTTGTGGTGTTATATCTCTAAGAGAACCCTGAAAAAAAAAATGAAGCACAAGTAATCAGCTTATGCTGGCAAAATGGTCACAAAGACCTAGCGAGGGGCAGAGCCACCTTCCATGTTCACGCCCTTAGAAAACTTACCTGGCAAATCCCTACTGCATTTGTTCTGACAGAAAAAAAAAATTAAAAGAGAGAGAGAGAGAGAGAGAGAGAGAGAGAGAGAGAGAGAGAGAGAGAGAAAACCGCATCTCAGAGCTGAGATTAGACTTTTAGACCCTCCTGAGCGATAATCCTTACTCCGACATTGGCTTTCTTTGTGGGGTTTGGCAAATCAGTTTTCTTCTCTATAATGCAGGGATAATAATGCTTTAGTCAAATGGATGCTGTGAGAATTAATTACTGTTATACAATTTATTGAAGATGGGACGCCCTGCAAAAATATTGCTAGTGCTTATAGGATTGAGGTCCAAAAACAAAGGTATCACACATAGCAGGGAAATCAAAATATCTCCAAATCCCCACTGTTCTCCTCTCTCCGTGTCCTCCTTCTTGGCTGGCGAAAAGTAGGCAGCATGGGTTTTCAAGGACATGTCCCCTTCTTTTGTGACAAGAATTGAAATGCACCACTGGACGCACCTGCACATGCAGGACACTACACTCCTGCCTCACCTAGGCATAACAAAGGGGTGGAAAGGCCTCATTTGCAAGGATTGCTTTCATCCTCTGCAGCTCTTCTGACCCTGAACCAGGGTCTTTCTAAATCAATGGATGCCCTAAAGACTAGATTTCAAGGGAAGGTCTTGCCAGCTGCTCTTGGGAAGGGGGGGTGGTTAGACATTGAACTTTCCAGAAAGAAGGACAACCGCAGCTGTAAGATGATAACTACCTGCTTATAGAGATGGAGCCTGGTCCTAGGGAAACATGATCAGGTGTAACAAGCAAGAACCTGCTTATAGAGACAGAGCCCGGTCCTAAGAAAACATGATCATGTATAACAAGCAAAAAGAATCCTCAAGAAAACTGTTGGAGGAGGAGAATTTCCACCACCTGACCATAGTTCTGAAACAGCCGGAGCTAAGAGAACATGGGCTCTGTAAGGATTCAGGACAGTAGACAGCAATCGGACAGAAAGCACTACCTAATTGCCAGAGACTGTGTGGTGATTATTTCAAGGACCTGTCAATCAGCGCTAGAATCCACACGCAGGTTAAAGGTCAGGGTAACGGAATTTTCAGCGAGGTTTCACAGCTGTAATATGCTGCGATGAAATTTCGAAGTGCCAAGAAAAGGAAGAATTAAGTATATTCTGGTTGAAGAGCCTCAGCCAGGTATGGTGGCACATGCCTTTAGCCCCAACCCTCTGGAGGCAGAGGCTGACCAGGACAGCCAGGACTACATAGAGAGTCTCTGTCACACACACACACACACACACACACAGCCCCGAAACTTATTATAGGATCTTTGTTCTTTATGGGTCCAAGTTATACCCAGGTGAATTTAATTAACCATGTGCTCCGTGGACCTTTCTTAAAAGCAGTGATTTGGGTGTACGGCTTGGGCTGTCATACAAGTCCATCGGCTTTTGTCCCTCTGCCTACTTGCTTATTTACATTTAACTAAGATAATTACTTAAATTAGTTTCATTCATTTGTTTTCTTTAGGAAAGGGAGCTATTTAGAGAATGCTCAGGTTCCCTCCTATCCTAGTCCCCAGTTCCTTCCCTTTTTCAGCATTAGCTGGGGGGAGAGGGAAGGCAGCAGCGGGAGCCAGACCTCTGAGTGCATCTGACAACTGTATGTGCACTGGGGGGGTGAGGGGTGGGGGGGTGTCACATTGCAAGGATCACATTCCCTGTCACCCCATGTGACATTTCCTCTAGCCCCTCTGTGCCATAAGCATTCACCAGTTCATCCCTTTAAGCATTCGACAGCCTTGGAGACTGGTTTCTATGCTCCTAGGCTTCCGTTTCCCCTGGTCCACTGTCTCGGGGCTTTTGTGCTGTTGTTTTATAAAAATAAATCGCTTTGCTTCAATTTCTCCCTCTACATTCCTTCCTGTCCTTTTTGCCTCAGCACAGGTCTGAAACCCCATCCAGACCTGGGCTGTGACATGCTGATACAATAGTGCCTGGCTCCCCAGCATCCTGGTTCTTTACAGAAACACGGCTGTGGATCAATACAGATACTAGCAGGCATTCACAGAAACATAAAGGGATGAACAATCCCCAAACCTGGACAAGCAGGGGCATGGCTGAACTGTCCGTTAAGACCTTTCCCTCACTACTATGAGGCCTCTACAAAATTCAAAGCAAATTAAGTTTGAGGATATCCAGGTGAATAGTTTGTGACAATTTAAATATAACTTCCTAATTAAGCCTTTAAAATTTCATTTAGTTGTGGTCATGTAGTCATTACAAATGCCACAGAGCCGTGGGTTTATCAGATGTCCCCCTGATTGCTGTAAAGGATAAAACTTTTCATTAGGTATTACACCAGTCAGCTGAAAGCAACACAGGCCTGCCTGCCCTCTTGCCTGCCTGCCCTTTTACCAATGATTCCCTGATTACAAAACAGCAGTCTTGGGGTGAAGATTAACCAGTTAGTACACTTTGGGAAATCCTCAAAATCAGGGGAGAGGGTTCGAATGGCCTTTGTGCTAGCCAGGTGAAGCGCAAGTTAAAAAACGACCCAGCGGGTCCAGGAAGTGTGCAAGACAGAGTCATACCAGGAGATGGGATGATGCGCTGTGTAATATGTAACAGAACCTAAGAAAATTCCATGTTGAAACCAACATGCTGATGTCTTTCAAAGGGAAGTAGAGGGACCTTGGCAAAGTGTTTAGTCTTTCCCTGATTTGGACAGTGCTTCTTTTGAGACCTTCCTTGGAACAAACCTTGGCAAGCAGTCTTCGAAGCTCCTATTATTTTCTGGTAGTTTCCCAATCATCCTGGCTAAAAGCAGTTACTCTTCAATAGTGACTTTGCTAGTTTAAACACCTAGCATTTGAGAGTAAAGACCTATGAAGCATGTGTACAAACGGAAACACTGAGGGTCAAATACTGGATAATGAGATGAACTGTACCCAACTCCTACACACCATCATCTGTCTGCCACAGAGAAGACCATGGCCATCACAGCGGGGACACAGTCCTAGCCTCCCTGGGGACTACTTTCTGAAGGACAATGCTCACTTACTTCTATGCTACAGTTGTGGAAGGCTCTATTTAAAACCAAAGCAACTTTTTAGAATGACAAACTGCTAGCTTATGATATGAAATATCCATTTTAGTGACCAGAACTTTACCACGTACTATTTACTAAGAGACTACCTTAAAAACTCATGAATTAGCCCCAGTCTCTTGTTATTTATTGGCACCAAGATAATCATTTTAACCTACTAATGATCAATATTTTAGTGTTATCAATATTTCAGATCAAGTATTTTATCTTTCTGTAATATATAAAAAGAATCTAGCTGCTTGTTAGTGAAGGCTACACTGAAAGAGTAACCCACATGCAAAACTCATTTATTTGAAAAAGTATACAGAAACACTGTTTTGTGCAGTCATTCTGGAATTGAGAGTAAATTGTCAAAAACAAACAAAATCATAAAAGGAAGATGGAATGCAGACTCTCTCGAAATTCCATAATCCCCACAATGTCTGACATTCTTCAGTGGGCCTCGTGTTGTTTGCTGCAGTGTTACCACTGGCTCTACGGGCCTGCCTTTACCTCCACACCCTTGCTCCTCCACACAGGGGGAGAAGAGAGCTGGAAGGTAACTTTCTTAACCATTCCTAAAGACAACTTCTGAGGTTAAAGGTGGTCCCATGAATTTTCTGTAAAGTGCCAAGTCAGATGGGCTGCCTTTAGCTTCCAGCAGGATCTCCAGACACACCCACCCAGGATGCACTCTCCTCCGTTACTTAGATGTATTCTCCTATAGGATGTGTCTTTACCTTTTTTTTTTTTTTTTTTTTTTTTTTTTTTTGGTTTTATAGGTTGGGTGCTACCAAAATGAGAAAAACCACCAATGTCTTTCAACAGAGATATCTATCACAGCATTACTTTACAGTTTAAAAGAAATCTGTTGCTCTCTAGAACCAAGTATAAAAGCAACAATAGTAAAGGCAGGATGAGCCCCAAATAGACTTTTCAGTACAGATAAAAGTCTTTTAAACACTGAGTTTCCTGAGCCATGTCCAAAGACCCAAAGCTCTGTCCTTTGGAGACTGCTTGTGTAACAAATGCTGTTTGAGAAGGTGGGGTTGGGGGGGGGCTTCCTCTGTCAGACCGTTCCTCTAAATCCTGACAGTAGATAAGAATCAGACATCACATGGACTTTTACAAAAAGCATTTGCTAAGACGGCTGTTAAAACTCAGATTTAACACTTGCATAGTTACAAACTGAAACACAGCAGTGAAAACATCTTCTGACTTCTACTTAGCAATAATACCTTTTGCTTTGAATCGCGAATCCACCCTAAGCAACTTTCTTTTTTATTAACTGTATTTTTATTTGTTTGTTTGTTTGTTTGGAGAAGAGAATGGGTCTCTTGCAGGCACTAAGCAATTGCAAGTGTGTGGCCATTTCAAATCTAAATGAAAGATAAAACAATTTTTCACAGCATCCATAGTGACGTGGCTCCTCCTGCACAGTTTAAGAGGCAAAATACTGAATCTGCTTTTCCCCATGACAATATTTTTGGACATAAGTTATTAATTCTCTAATGAGATCATTAGAAATCATGTAAACTATTTCATGTGAATGGTTTGGTGAGGTTTATTTAGGGAAAAAAAAAACATTTACCATCTCAGAACTCAAGAAAACACACACAGTGGGATTTTTATGTACACTAAGATGTAGACATACCCATCAGTGCATTGAAAGACAAAATATATACAGTACACAATATATACCATTCTATATTCTTTACGTACTTTGTAAACTATTTATTTTATACAATACCAATGTCCACAAAACACTCTTTGATTCTTTAAAAACAGATATTCCCTCTCTCTCCTTCCCCCTCTCCTCCCTCTCCATGTCTTCTTCCCCAGACTGTGTGTGTGTGTGTGTGTGTGTGTGTGTGTGTGTGAGAGAGAGAGAGAGAGAGAGAGAGAGAGAGAGAGAGAGAGAGAAAGAGAGAGAGGTTCATATGTCCCAACCACAATGTGAGCACAGTGGTCAGAGGGCAATCTGCAACAATTTCTTTTTTTCCTTTCACAGAAACAGAGATCAAGGGCTTTAAAGCCAGGCCATCAGGTTTAACAGCAAGCCCTGAGTCATCGCAACAGACATATGCTTGCTTTGTAGCTTACACTATATGCTCCTGAATTGCAAGGCTATCTTCTATTTATAATATATTAATATATGGTTAATATAGGAAGGGTAAGTAAGGCTTATTGGTGAGGGAGAGGGACATCATAATATAAACAGCAAACACATGTTCCTTCCCCAGTGGTGTAGCATCTTGTCAGAGATGACAGTTGGGGACCATTTGAACAGGCTTGAATGTCAACTTTAGCATGAAACAATTTTATGACATTGGACAGTTTTGTGGGGTTTTTGTTTGTTTTGTTTTTATTTTTGTTTTCCTGACCTAAATTTCTCATCGGGAAAGGAGGACAGCTATATCTATGTCACTGAGCTGAAAAAACAAGATGACACCCCAGGTACCCCAATGGCTCCTTTTGCTGTTTGGCAAAAGTCCGTTTCCTTCTTGAATACACCATTGGGGTTTTACATAAATGCCACAGGAATGTCCTTGGGTAGTGTATGGATGCACAGTACGCCTCATCCTCTGGATTCTCACATCCTGCCACCTCGAATGCTGTGTCCTCTGAACTCAATTCCATTACCTTGCTGTTTTCCAACAGATGAGTCACTTTAAGGCTATTATTGGCATGGCCCTTTCTACAGAGCCATTAACCACTGTGTCCTCCAAGGTCTGGGGGGACAGCTGTGATTCAAAGATTGCCTTGGATTGCACCATAACAGAACCTAGGAAAAATATATAGGCAGCCCTAGAGGGCTTCATGCATGTCAGTGACTATTGGCAAGGGTGGATAGAAGCTACTTTTCATCATCTCCTATACAATCCAGCAAAGAAACAGCTTGTATAGCCCTGACGTTACACTAGCTACTATAAGATATTGATATATAATATATAGATAAGATATATTATAGATCTATCTACACTAAATAGATATCATAATATATATGTATCAACATATATTATATATGGTTCAGATTATATAATTTAAGAATAATTTAATGTATAAGCAGGTTGAAGATTCTATCTTGTTTTATGTATGGATTTGAGCATGCTCAGTTTTGGGTATTCACAGGGGTGTGATGGGAGCAAAAATCACAGAGCCAGCTACAACTGTATGAGGGCACTGAGATGACTACATATGTATACATAACACACACATATATGTGCATGGTTCATGTGAGTACACTAAACAGTAGTTCTCAAAACTGCCTGTAGGCACTTATTAGAAAAGTACACTCTCTTCTTCCCTCCCTCCCTCCTCCTCTCCCTCCGTGGCTGCTTCCCTCCCTCTGTGTGTATATGTGCATTTTTTTGGTATGCTGATGCATATTTGTGAACAGTGCACATGCGCTTGTATGTGCACGCAGGTAGTGGTCAGAGAACAACCTCAAGGGCCTTTCCTTCAGCATTGCCCACCTTGTTTTCTTTATGACACCATCTCTCACTGGCCTTGAACTCACCAAGCAGCCTAGGGTAGTATGCCAGCAATCCCCAGAGATCTGTCCGTCTGTAACTCTCCAGTCCTCCGGGGATTACAAACTCATGCCACCATAATCACACCCCCCCCCCCCACACACACACATAAGCACTCACCCACACATGCACACCCTTTTACGTCGGTTCCAGGAAAAAAATTCAGGTTGTCTTTCTTGTAAGTCGAGCACTTCCCAGACTCATTTATACTCCTAAACCCTAGATGTGAAAATTCTTGAGCCCCACCCTCATAGAGTAAATGAACTGCCCTTAGGAAGTCCTTCAAGGGACTCTGTAGAAAGCTTGCTCTAGTTGGAGAGTTGCTGCCAAATGTAAAACCATTATGTCCTATGGTCGCCACAAACAACTAGGAACCCTTCAATGTATTCAGACACCAATTCCACACCAAGGGAGCGCTCTGTGAAGCTGAGAGAAGAAAATGGCACTCAGGGGTAACTTTTTTTTAAAATAGTTATTTTTAAAGCACAGTTTGAAAGAAAGAAAAGAGGAAGTTAAAAATAATAATCCAACAGGATTTGGCCCACGACTATTTCCACTTAATTTAGCATTATTTGAGACTATTATATAAATGGAAAGGTTCCAACACAGCTCAATCTTTTCGGTATAAAAAAAAAAAAAAAAAAAAAAAAAAAAAAAAAAAAAAAAAAAGAAAGAAAGAAAGAAAAAGAAATATCAAAATTCATTAAAATTTCTAGACAAACACCTGAAATAAAACTCATGACTGCAAAGCCACCCTCCCTCTTAGGACAGGAGCATAAGAGTTTAAAAGGCCACACTACAAGAGGAAAGCAGGTAAAGGAGGAGAAACCATGAAGAATGGGTTTGTTTCCTGCAGTCTGGTTTGTGGATTCTTCATGGACTAACCATGTGGCATTGCCCTACAGAGAGTAGGTATGTACTTTCTACTGAAGTCCCACCCTCAGGATAAAGCAGTACTGTAGATTCAGGGGTCCTTAACTGTCATTTGTGTTGAAATTGGTGGCTGCAACAGAAGATCTGGCAGTTTTGTTATCCAGAAGAAAGTTTTCAAGTTATTAATTTTCCCCGGGAATATATCATCTGCCGCTCACACGTTATGTGGAAATAGTCCCACGCTCAAGACAAGTCGAAATGGATGGAGCCCATAATATATTCTAATTTGATCCATTCTTCTTTATAGCTCTGGCCAAAGGGGAAAGAAGACAATTATCTTGTGCATTTTATTCTTATAACTTTGGAGTTGAAATAATTTAAGATTATCAGAATAACCCCCAGGAAGCCTTAAAAGGAAGGACTTCAGTTTCTCTGCTATGTTCCCCACACCTGCCACCTACATTTAGGTGAAAGTTCCAGTTTGGGTACCTAGTGGGCACTAAAAGAACAAAGACAAGCCAGTCTTTGAGTGGGATGTATGTGGGAACTGGATGAAGCAGAAATATACAAAGGGGTGTGAAAACTGAGGCCTGCTGTTGTACTGGGCTGACTCTGTTCAATGCTTTCAGAGTAGAATTCTTCAGTATTCTAGCCTTACCCTACAGGGGCAAAATTGATATCAAGAAAGAATGTGGATTTTCAAAATGGCCGCTTAGATGACTCAAAGGGTCTAGATTCATCTTGTCCCATAGTTACAGAAGCCTGAGTCCTGTGGGACTTCATAACCTGGAAGGGAAAGTCCTCTGGCTGTCGGCCACCACCTTTCCCAGAGCTCTGCACTGCCATCTCTGCCATTCAGTCACTAGGCTCCACCCTGATCCGATCCCTCACTCTGATCCAGACCTGCTGATGTGTGGCACTTGCTGACAACACTGCCTTGGAAAGCCTCTCATTTCGGAGCCCCAGACTCTCTAAGGAGAAGCATAACATCCTCCCAGGAAGTGATTCAGCCTTGATTTGTTTTCCGCTCCAGCTAGCTGAAAGAACCAAAGCTGGACCAGGCCCTTGAGTGAGCCCTGGCTCATTTACCTTACATCCACAACTCCACCATTGCCCGCCAGCTCTCTTCCTAAACACAGGCTAGTGATTTACTCAGTTAAATGTCTGATAATATTTATTAGATTTGTGCTTTGGGGGCTATTTGCAGTGGCCCCGTGTGCTCACACCGTCTTAGGAGATTCCCTCCCAATACAAGGGAAATGGGTTCATCTAACACAAGAAAGGGAGAAGCCAGTGTAGTCCCATAGGGTTGTCATCTTTGCAAGGGGACACAAAAATTAAGGTCTAATCTTTACATTAGTATCTAGGCCCTGCAGTTTATAGTACATAATGCACTCTTTTCTATTGTATTCAAATCTGTTATTTTTCCAATGTTCTTGCAGTTTTGGTCCTTTGTTATATGAACATGGGTGGAACTGCCTTAGAGACAAATGACATGCCTGGTCATGTTTACATATATACACACTATGTGTAAACATCATGAAAACCCAGAGCACCGAGTCTACCGGATTCTATCAGTTTAGTAGCCTAGGTAGTAGTTCATCAGAGTAATGGGCATGGAGACATTCATCACATTCTCTTTACTGGTTGGATTGTTCTAGTTAGACATCTCTAGATACCTGAAACTGAGACCATAAACATAAAATCACATGATAACTAAAGTTTATACATTAATGGACATAATAGATTATGAACAAAGCAATAGAGGGTTTTTCTCCATGTGTTCGAATTCTCCCGCTAATAATATGTTTAAATGAAAAAATTTGCACTTCAAAAGGATTAGCTCTTTCTCTTTAACATCTACCTAAATAAGGAAAATTCTGCTCAGTTAACCGCAGCTTTCTGCTGCTTAGAAAGCCCTGGAAGGATAAGGTATATCTGAGCCTCTTCTCTAGGTGCCCATACTTGAATAGTGCTAAACATCGGAAAAATGACTTTACAATTCATCCTTTTAAACCGACTGATGCTCTTAGGAAATAGTCTCTTCTTACCCTCTTCTAGAAAATTTTAAATGAGAATTTCTTTGTCCGATCCTGTTTTAAAGGTTCAGTAATTACCCAAAATGAAGACCTTAAAAACAGAACGAGAATGGGGGAGGAGGAAGGCATGAAGGCTCCAGGGCTCAGGAGGTTGTATGCCAGCATCAGGAAGCTTCCATCTCCAACCCGTTGTCTTCTGTATCCACCCTGAGTATGGGAATCCAGCACAACCCTTTGTTTCAACACGCACATGTAAACTCGTGCACAGAGTATCTGATTTGGAGGTTTTTCCCTTAGGAGAACTTATGCCTTAACAAACAGGACACGTTTTGGCATCAAGAAAAGGGTATCTGCCCTCCGATGAAAACTTCCTTCTTCATCTGGAGGGTGTAAACTAAAAAGAAGATAGTGTTCAAAGAAGCGTTATGGCATGCTTGTCCACAGAAGAAATGTAGGCTGACTGAAAGCAATCCTACACGTCCCTTAGATAAGTTTGATCTTTATTCATTTCTTCCGCTGCCAGGAATTGAACGCACAGCTTTATGTGTATCAGGCAAGCACTGAGCCACAGAGTTATGGTCTCAACTCTTCTGTGTCATTTGAAAGTTGGCCAAATGAACTGTTTTTTTAAATAAAAGTATTTTCTTTCAGAAAAGTTTGCTTTTTATTATAAATTATCTTTTAAAAGCCATTTGCTGGGTTTGTGGCATCTAGTATCTCAATAGAGAGGCAAATGTCACATCTTCAGCCCCCTTTGAAACGATAAACTTTGTTTAAACAAAACAGATTGGATGACAGCAATTAATCTTACAAACAAGTTTGCTTCGGTTTACCAAGATAATATCTTCTCTTGTCCCAGAAGTCAGAGATTTGGAAGTGGGCAGGCAGAGGGCCACTTAGGAAAACAGTTGGAGGGTCAACCTCCATTTTTTTTTTTAAGCTAAGAAAACATTTCTTTGCCTAAGCTATCAGAATTATGCCTTCTATATTAAAGTGTTTTATTTAGCTTGAAGCCAAGGAGATTTCAAATAATCCCATCAACCTCTCTGTGCAATTCTCACTGAGAACGATGGATCAGCAAGAGGGCAGTGTTTCTGGATAGCCACAGGACTATGTTAAACTCTAAAGTATGACATAGAGAGATCACAGGCTTGATTGAAAGGAGAAATCAGTTTCTTTCCCATGTGTCTAGTCAGTACAGATGAGGAAATGCAGCCAAAGCTCCTGATACAGTGAGATCTGGTCCAGACCCTTGCTCTACCAACTCCCTGACTTCAGGCAGACATTTAACCTGCTGGAACCAGGGTTTCCTGGATTGCCAAACAAAGGGCAGCTATTGTTCCAGATTACAAGGAAAGCCACGGTGCAGTTAAAGGAGACACACAGAACAGCTCCCCGCATTTATTAGACATTGAATAAATGCTACTGTTCTTACTTTTCTTCCTTTATTAGCTAGGTGCTGTTTTATATAAAATTCTCCACTAAAATATAGAGTCCAAAGGTGTCCCAGAGCCTTTTGTAGAAATTATGCCGATTTAAATATGCAAGTGAATTGTATGAGCGGGATGAGCCTCCACAGAGCCCCAATCTGGAAAGATAACAATAGAAGAAACTCTGAAGGACTCGAAAGGAAATTTTAATGAAAAAAAATTTCTTATTTAAAAATCAGCTGCTCGATAAATAGAAAGTCAGTTTATTGCAGCCTTTATTTTAATATTCATGTATTTTAAGTATGTTGATTTGCTAACTGCACACCAAATCACATCGTTATTTAAATCCGCCCCCCTTCCAAACCTGAAAGCAATTTCTCATTTCACAACAGTATACATCTGATGGAGAGATTTGAGAACTCTTAAATGCTTTCTACTTTATATTTGTTTGACTTATCGGGAGCACGATAAAAACAAGTTGTATCTATATTTAAATAATTAAGAACAATTGACGTGTTGCCTGGGCGCGACACTATCGGCAGCCACCACATTTTAATTCAAATGTAGATGTTCAAATCAATGTTCTGAAATGAATAAAATTAGTCATTGTACTCGATACAGATCTCATTCACAGTGACCAGAAATTATAATGGGCAGAGACTAGCTCAAAGTTGCAGGGAGTATCTTTAGTAAGATGCAAATTGTCAGAATATATCATAAACCTAAAACAGATTTCTCCCATTAAAGAAGATTAAAAACTTGGATCCCCAGCACAGAGGGGGAAAAAAAGGATAAAGATAAAACTTATGCCTTAGGGGAAAAAATAGAACTCCAGTGATCACTATCAAACGTTTCTTTTACATCTCACACTCGGAGCTGGAAATAGCGGGCTCTGTGCTGGTAAAGCAGCAGCACCTGCCACCCGAAAGCACAGTTGCTTTCCCCTCTCCTCACATGTCTCCATTCTAACAATGAAGGCAGCTCTACGGTACAACTTTGTGAATGAGAGAGAGCCACATGCAGTTCCTCAAACAAACGGAGAACCTGGAAGCCCAGAGCTCAAAATGGTGTTACTTAATCCTGTCACGTGAACCACCACCACCAAGCCTCCCAGCGAAGCTCTGAAGCTCTGCTGGGTGTGAAGGAAGGATGCTGCTCTCCTCCTCGCTGCCCGGAAAAATTCCTCTGCCGTTGCAGAGACCTTTCAAGACGTAAGAACATCGAAATGTGAGCGAACTCCATGTTTGCGTAACAGATTATTACATCTCTCTGAAAATATTGCACCGCTGAATAAACTTCCAGCTAGAACAGGGGCTGGGGTGGGGGGGAGCCGAAGCAGGAAGTCTCCTCTATGAACTGTCATGTGTTTGGCGTTCTGGGTGCTGCATAACGATTTCTGAGGATGCCCTTTTCAGTCAGCAGAAAAGAAACCGTCCTTACAGGGAAGGGGTAAATCTTCAACACAAGCCTGACAATGCACCTCTGAAAAAACAAACAAACAAACAAACAAACAAACAAAAAAAAACGAATATTCACTCACTGGGCTCTTAAAGTCTCCCTGGCCTGGCCGGTGCAAACAGTACTTCATCGTTGTGACTACGGTTACTTGTAATCATGTGTTTTGAGAAACACATGAAAACACATCATTGTTTGCAAAGCCAATGATGTTTATGAAAGTATATTCTATGAACTCTCCACTCTAGTCACGCCAGTATAGGGATAATTGTTCGATCGGTTCTTTTTCTTCCACAGCGTCAGCAGAGGTGTAGCAGACGATGGCAAACATTGAATTTCTCCTCTTGTCCCCACCTCCCAAGCGCCGTGATTATAGGCGTCTACCGCCATGCTTGGCTCATGTACACGGCTTTAACATATTCCCTTGCAAACCTTTAGGGCTTTCGGTTGCTTCAAGGGTAAGGATTTGTTGTTGTGTTCTCTAAGCCTATGCTAAGTGCCTTGGGCCACTTCCAACTCTCCCTGGCACAAAATAAATTGTTAAATATTTGTTGCCTGTGTTCGCCTTTGTGATCCGTTCTCTGTCGAGGCAATTTGAAAGTGTATGTCCGTTATTTTCCTTCTTGGTACTAGAGAATGGACCTGGGACTCATGCATGCCATGTATGTACTTGACTGTTGAGCTGGATATCCTCAGGAACTTTAAGTGATTAGTTAATTAACTAGTTAATTGATTCGTTCTTTCCCTTAAATTTTGAGCAAGTTCTCTGCAACTCGCTCAGGCTATGTAGGCCTGACTTTGTGACTGTTGTACCCCAGTCTCCTGAGTAGCTGGGATTACAGGCCTCAGCCATTATACCTGACTTTAAGTTTTAGTTTTCCTGGTTGAATTCCAGCCAGTTCTCTAAGTCAAAGCTTGACATATGCTAGCTCATTTCAGATACTGAGTGTACCTAACTACCTACTTACATTTCAAACTTACTAGGTTCAGACATTAAATAAAAATATTACCACATGTCATCACATCATGGTGGAGATCAGAATGTTGGCACTGCTTATTAGAAGAATCACTTTCAATTAAAGGGTCTACAGGAGAAAGGTCTTTGATTGATAGTCAATAGTTAACATTTTCAGTACTCTGAATTATGAAAACAGCCTAAGAGTTATTTTCTCTTTAATTTTAAAGCTAAGGCTACTGAAACTATATTTTTAAAAGGAAACCAATGGCTTGAAAGTAAAATTTAACCAAATATAATGAATAAAGAAATGGAATTCATTTCACATATGTTTGGTTAAAAGCCCAAAAGCAGTCATAAATTATAAATTTCAGGTCAATTTTAAAAACCTTCATTTCTGTAAATGGTACATAAACAGGACAAAATTTTATTCAGCAATAAAGAAGATTGTAATCTGAAGGAAAAGGGATGGACCTGCAAAATATATTATGTTAGTTAACTTGAACTCAGAAAGACAAATGTTGCATGATCACCTTCATATGCAGGCCCTACCTTTAAATATTTATATCTACTATCATATGAGGAGCTAGGTAGTGTATAAAAAAATACTACATTGAAACCTTATCTTTGTATAGTCACTAAAAATTTTAAATTAATAATGGAAAAAATACCCCCATTTTTACTTGAAAGTTAAATTATCTAAAAATCTCCCAAAACCTAAATGATAATTTCTATGTTATCAAACCGTGACTGTGTTGTTGTCTTTTCTGACTTGGGAAGCACCAGAGAAGTTATCCTGGAAACTCTGTGTTCTAAAAGCTACAGTGTCTTGGCTACAATTTGAACAAATGAACAAAGTAAACAATTCTTTACTTTTCTAAATAAATTACCTTTTAAGATTGAACATAATTCCACTTATGATCATAGGATTCTCACTTCCTAGATGTCGGTGTGTTCTTACAGTTCACTAGAGTGACCAACCCCTAGTCAAATTTGTATTGTATTATTTTATTCATCCATGATTTTTTAGAAAATATTGGCAAGCATCCACTGCTGGGTTCCACACCAGGGTGATAACACATGCATTAAGCACAGATGCTGCCTTCAAAAATCTTTGAGTCTAATGGTTGTACAGTCTTGCCTAGTGGCTTTTTAAAACTAGAAACCACTGCTCTAGGAAGTTGGCTGTTCCATCTTTGGATGGAGGTCAAAGTTCTTCCTCCCCAGCAGAGTCAGTTTGTCTCACCATGGCTTGCATCAGAGATGTGGTTACTCTTTCTAGAGCTATGACCTGGCAGTTATTCCAACGGAACACATCTCACATCCTCAGACACCGACTACAGTTCTCCTCATACACCCCTCCAAGCCTACTGTTCTCAAGATAAACATCTCTAAATCTGATTGCTATTTTCATATGGCGCTTTTGAAAAGCCCAGTGTGTGTGTGTGTGTGTGTGTGTGTGTGTGTGTGTGTGTCTGTGTGTGTGTGTGTGTTCACCCCCATGTGTCAATTCCTCACTGAAATAACTCTTATTGAACCAACACATAGCAAAGTATCTCTGTCTACCCTTTCCAAGTTCATCTTGCTGGCTTCTCCTTACCTCCCCAGACTGAAGCTGCACCAATACTTTCCTACACTTCAACAATGGTGACTCTAAAATTGGGAAATCTACATGTTTCCAGTCTCTATTCTTTTCTGACGGTTTCTGACATGCCTGTCTCCTTCTTACTCCTTCCACTTCAGGGAGTCCATCACCACCATCGCCTACGGCCGTCAGTCACAGTGCCACCTGAATCGACCTCTCTAGTCACTGCTTTATCTCACAGTTTTCTGTTAAATTTAGCCCTTCATCACTGTCTGAGTATAGCTTGTTTTAGTTTACTTATTTACTGGCAGTGTACTTCCTAAAAAATTAAGCTTTTTGCTTAACATCCAAAACAGAGAAGGCATGGTAAATGGGGGCAGAAATGGTCCTCTTTTGTAGATTCAAGTTGCCACATTTCCTGCTAAACACAATGAGTATTTGCACAAGTCTGTCTCAGAGTTCTACTGAATCTGACTCATCAGTAAACCCATATGCATTGTCATACACAAACGTGACAATTCTTACATGATATGATACCATTGCTACATCTTAGAGGCAAAGAATTATTGGTTTCAGCCCCCTTCTCTATGCTCTTGTGACTTTCTCAAACCACATGTTCGGCTTACCTACTTGTATCTTTGCTCTCCGACCATTTTTGTATGGTAGACAATAAATCTGTCTACCTCCTGCATAGAGACAAGACATTGGAGATAAGCTAGGCTTGTATTGCCTACTTTATTCTAATGTCTTAATGTTACTCTTTTCAATTAATGTAGAGGGTAATGGATTTTTTATGTGTGGAGGCGTTTTTTACCAGCAGGTATGTCTGTGCATCAACATGCAATGCCTACCAAAGCCAGTAGAGGGCATCTGATCCTCTAGGCTTGGAGTTACAGACTGTTGTGAGCCATCATGTGGGTTCTGGGAATCCAAGGCGAATTCTCAGAAAAAGCAACACCAGCTCTTATCCACGGAGTCAACTCTCCAGCCCCCTGTCTAGGATTAACCTTAGGGACTGTGACTATTTTTACATGACTCAGATCTGTAAGAACTGTTTTATTTTTCTTCTACTCTCTTTTGTTTCTACCTTTTCTCTTCTGATTCTTTTCCATCCTTGGCCTTGGGATTACTATTGGGTGGCAAATTCCACTGATGACTTGGGTCACAAAGAATAGACCACCGCTAGCTATTAGAATACTGTGCATGGTGTCAGAAGACAAGTTCCAGGAAACTTTTCAGGTGCTGTCTTCTGCTCTAGACCCTTCCACACCTGCCTAGTCACTTCCTAACAGGGTAGCTCCTGCGGTATTTGATGTGCCATCTGGAACCAGGAAGTACAAACAGAGGAAGTAGTCACTGGACCAGAAACTCAGAGAAGCATCCTTCTATAAAATGTTACCTCGATATGAATAAAATTAGAAGTTATCGTCATAAAATTCGTAGCTCTATCAGCTACTACAAATCTATTAAAAAAAAAATCACTGAGGCGAGTTACTAGTATAGTGAGCACTGACTTGAAACAAACAAAAAGACAGACAGTCAGATAGATCCACCTCAAATGATAGAATGGCAGCTCACTGGCTGGGTAGAGTGCTGGTTAAGTAAGCATGGGGTCCTGCGTTCTATCTCTAGAACCCATATTAAAATGCTGAATGTGAAAATGTGAATTTGTACCTCGCTGGCCACTCAGCCTAGCCGATTGGTGCATCCAGATCTCAGTGGCAGATCCTGTCTCAACTAAGGTTGACCCCTGGCCTCCATCCACACCGTCTCCGCATGCATGCGCACTCTCACACATCGACCTGCAGACACAGCCACCTCCACAGATGGCTCCATTCACGCGCACAGAACAAGACTGTTGGGCATCTTAAAGCCAACTGCTGTGTTCACACACGGTAACATCTGAAAGCTTTCTCTCACGTGTAGCTGGCCCTAGAGTAGCTTTTCAGTTCTGTGCCTATGTAATGTTGCCGCATCCTGGGAGGTGTGGTTCCAACAGATTACAGCCATCACATTAACCTAAAGAGGCTGTTTCGACATCTGGATTGCCACAGTTCAAAACCCGCCGCAGTTGCTAAACAGAACTAAATTGGGCCGGTGCCGCGGCTTCATTTAGGAGCCTGTGACAGAATTTAAAGGGAAGTGGTGCCGGCTGAAAAGGAATGGAAAATCAAAACAGAATTTACAGCCTCAATAAGAATGTGTGATGGACTCTTGGGGCCACCTGAAAAGCGATACGAGACACAAACAACAACAACAAAGCGATGGAGATCAGATATTCCTTTCCTCTTGCCTTTTCTGAATGAGACTGGAGGATCTTCCGTCTCAGCAGACAGAACAAAGTTGCTGAGGCCCACCCTCTAAAGACTCTGCTCTTGGAAACAATTGCATCTGGAGCCTTGAAACGGATCTCAAGGAATAAAGGGCACAGATTAAGTAAAGTCATCCAGTGACCCTGTCCAGGGCAAAAAGAGATCCATTTCAGCAGACCACAGACTGCAGCTATCCCCACAGCAATTGACCTCTGTTCATTAAGGAAGTAACAGCAGAGCATAGGAGTTGATGGCTTTTTAAAAAATGCCTCGGAAGCCATTGCTCCATTCCCTGAGCAGGGAAAAAAAAAAAAAAAAAAAAAAAAAAAAAAAAAAAAAAAAAAAAAAAAAAAAAAACCCAACCCAGCATCATTTCAGGGGATGAAAGCATTCACTGACTACAGCAGCCTGTACACATTGAAATAAAAGAAAATGTTAGAAAGTTAATATTATGGTGAAATACAAGACGCTCATCAGTCTAATTAGAACATAAATAACCAGGCATAGTTAATGAAGTTCAATAAGGTTTGATTTGCATGAATGTATATTTCTGTGAGGAGCAAAGGTTGATATTTGCAACCTCTTAGAAAAATGGGAAGTTGTAAAAGATTTCCAAAATAGTAAATGAATTGGGCAGCACAAAGTTTGTTTTCTCTCTGTATGTTAGCCAGCCATGAGAACCACACAAGTCCATGAAAGGCAGAGAAATATTCTTGGACCCCTAGTAGGAGGGGCTTCTGTATCTAAGAATCCAGACAACCAGGGCTTTGTCTTCATACTCCCATTTGTCCAATGGCTGGGGAGCCAGGCTGACTGACAAAACTTACATATTTTACAATCAAAGAACGGGAACGAAATACCACTGACCACCCTGGGAACTAACGTCTTTGGATGTGAGGGACAGTGATTTGCAGGCTTCCTGTGTCCCAATAAAATCATTTTAATGAGTATCTGTAAACTGTTCTAACACATACAGCTGGTTCAAACAATCCCACCCATCAAGAGAATATGTCTTGATTAGGTTAGGCAAGGAAAACCAATTTTAATTACATTTTGATTTTTCTGGACAATCTTGTTTATGCATTGTACCAGAAAGAATAGAGTGACCCCATCCTTCAAACATACAAAGGAGATGGAGACACAGACGTAAGGGCCTTGAAGCCTTTGATTACCTTATCTCAGTTCCAGAACTTCCATTGAAGAAAAATAATGCTTTGCACTCAACAGGTTTGCATCTTCAGTTCTTCCACTGATGTCAGCCATCACACAACTGCAGCATCTCTCCTGAGAAGTGTCAGGAGGTGATTTCATCACCATGTAAACCTCATCAAGCACTCTTACAGGAACTGAGAGGGTCACCTGTTGCCGCAAAACAGACTTTGACAAGACACCACCATAGGACTGCTTTGTCCTGGAGGAGAGAGTCATGGTGAGGCTGTGACTGCCGTGCATTGGGCACGTGGGGTCTTGCTGGATGATTTGACAGCAGTTTCATCTCTTCTGAACTAGTGGGACAAGGGAATGAAGTGTGGTGGTAGGGCACTTGCTTAAATTGAATGACAGCCTGAGTTTGACCCTCAGTGTTTCAAAAACCAACCAGCGAAGCGAAGGAGAAAACAAAAGAAAGGATTAGGAGAATCAAAATCAGATTCAGAGAAAATAGTTACGTGAGAAAAAGCAACATTTAGGAACGCAAACTGGCAACAAGACGTTAAGTTCAATAGTAGAAAAATTACATTAGCACTGTACTAGATAGTGCCCACTGAGTTTAGGTTAGAAATTATTGGGAATCCAGAGGGTAGCAGGGCACATCTGTAATCTCAGGATTAGGGAGGCAGAGACAGGCTGATCTCTTTGAGTTCAAAGCCAGCTTGGTGGGCAAAGGGAGATGCAGGACTGCCAGAGCTATACAGAGAAACTCCTTCTCTTAGAAAAAAAAAAAAAAAACAAAGAAGGAGGAGAAGGAAGAGGAAGAGGAAGAAGAGGAGAAAGAAGAAAAGAAAAAAGAAGAAAAGGGGGAGGAGGAGGAAGAAGAAGAAGGAGAAGAAGACATCGTTGACAACATCTACAGTTGTCATCATCACCGAGAACCACTAAAAATCTCTTCTCAGTGGAGATGTAGAAAAGAATGTGACCTAGCAGCAGAATGGGTTCACTGCGTACACGGCAAGGAAACATACTCTTTCTAGAACACTGGTCCAGGAGGGAATTCGGCAGAGAGAGATAGTGGTTACAGAGGAGGCAAGGTTGAAGTAACTTCAAAAGGATCTCAAAAAGGCTTCAGTGTCTTATAACCTACTGGAAAAAGAAAGGAGAAAGGAAGCAACTGTAGATGCAGGGACGAAGAGAACACCTTGAGGTTTTTTGCAGGAAGCAAAGAGAATCCCACGGAGGGAACACGTACAAGGATAGCCCTGAACAGAACAGATAAAGATCTTCCTCTTTTTTGACAAGGAAGGAAGACACGGATAGAGTACATATATGATGGCCTCACATTTCTTAATAAATTAGAAGAAAACATTATCAGAGATAGAAACAAAATCGAGATCAAAGGATGAAGTATCGATCGGTGCACTTCTAACCCAATGCCTGGTGTGAGCTAAGCGCTGGGAAGCCAGTAGTCAACCAGAATGAAGCTAGCTTTTCTTCCTAAAACTGCCAAGCCTCCGGAGGATGAGCTTTCTGCACTGCATATGAAATCAACAAGAACACTGGCAGCAGGCTGGGGAAACCCTGTGAAAGAAAAATCTTCAAACCAGATGCCCAAGGCTTAAAAGATACGGAGAGGGTGATCTTGAGGTTGGCAGTTGGTGGCTTCAAAGGCGGAAAATACCGAATGAAGCCATTAGAATAACAGTGTAAAAGAAGCAGCAACAACAGCACATGGCCCAGAGGGTTGAGGGGCCAGATTTCTGAGGTCATACATGGGTCTGGTTTCAAAGTGACTGCAGTACAGTAATCAGATAACAGAGGTAAACTAGCACACCCTGGAGATGCATTCCTGAGGCGTCCTTTACCCTAAGAGGCTCTGCGAGTGGAGAAGGAGATCCATAGGCTCCCTCTCAGCTATAAAGGACCAACATCTTCCAGAGCCCACCCTTCTCTGCACTGCCAGGCATCCGGGCCAGGCCTTTCAGGGAGAATTGCTGGGATCTGATGGCAAATACCCCACCTGCTCAAAGTTCACACCCGAGAACCTGCAGCAAAGCTGAGGCCCCTAGGCACACACTCAGTATGCTGATGACACTCGGTCTGTATCTCTCCTTTTATCTCTAAGCCTGACACCACCGTTCCACAATTTATTCAGCATCTGAGAGGCCTGACTGGGGATGGAGATCAAAGCCAACCAGAAAAAGGATTAATCTCGATAAGACAGAGGTTATGACTATAGCTGGAGAAAATATTTAAAGAATGTGGACAGCGTGCATCTGTGTCTCTCCCGAGGATGTCTCCCTCTTACATCTATGGCTACAGTTGGCATTTCGGTTGGTAGCCACGACAGGCAGGCCTGAGTGCACAGGCCTGCTTCTAGTTGCAGAGTCAGAGGATATGACAGTAGCCTGGACAGGAGGTCATTTTTCTTCAGAAGTAAGTTTCAGGTGGCTATAGCTGATTATGGTCTTGATGAATATGGATAGTGAAGAATTAATTCCCAGACATTTTTACGCCAAGTTCACCAGGAAAGCATGGACAGCTGTTGTGTATTTCTTCAGTTTCATCACCCCACCACTGTTTCTAGAGTATTGTCTTCCCCAGTCGTTTCAATTCACGCCGTTTTGTGAGACTTTTTCCTCTATTTCCCTCAGAAATTTAATTTTAGATATGTGAATTGTACCTATGATCTAAAATTAGTTACCTTATTTTGACTTTTTGAAAATAACAAGCTAACTATTCATCAAAGCTAATATTTTTTTTTAAAAAGACAGGTATAATAACTTTCCCATTTAAGCCCTTTTATACTTTGTTATATAATGTTCTACTATAAGCAACAGGTATTAGATGTAATTTTTCTTCCTTTTGGTCTTCTTCTAAGTATCAGCAATCCTGTCTTACTTCTTTGTTTCTGCCTCTATTTTATTTGGAATCTCTTCAATCTGATTTTCAACAAGATAAAGAAATAATAAATATATTTTTCTTATAGTACAGAAAGGAGAGAAAAATTTATTTGT
This sequence comes from Arvicanthis niloticus, assembly GCF_011762505.2. NCBI lineage: Eukaryota > Metazoa > Chordata > Mammalia > Rodentia > Muridae > Arvicanthis > Arvicanthis niloticus. The sequence goes on from NC_047673.1 coordinate 38,862,780, forward strand.
CTGAAGATGGCAGTATTTTTGCAACATATGGTATAGTAATAAGCCTTCTGCCAAATTTTAGAAACAAACTATAATTTGCTAATAATTTTAAAAAGCCAATAAATTGAACACTAATGAAACTAATTGTGATATAGGAGGCTCTGGGCCAGATTTTGGACTACACATGTATCAGTATCCCTTTAGAGCATATACTATCGTCTTCTATGTACCTATAGACAGAAGGTGACATTTATCCAGAATACATGGTCAAGAATTCTCTCCATCCTTTTTCTTTGCCCATCTTCTCTGAGTTGCTTCTAATACAGAAGGACTTGGTGTCACTGAGAAGTCACTAGGGCCCATGTGGGTGTGTGATAGAGGAGAAAGGGTACTTGTGCTTGCAGTATTGTAAAACTTTACAATTATTTCACCATACGGCCATCACCAGTAACTAAAATTCCAATAAAGTTAGGAGTAAAAATCTACCTTATCCTTTATATGACATCAGCCAGGTCTTATGGTTACATCCCAAGAGTAATGGAAACACGCACGTGCTCATCTGTCCTCTTAATACTGACTTCCAGGATGCTGGCACAATCCTAGAGATTCGGCAGAGAACAGAAAGCCCCTCCCCTAAGACCATGGGGGGTTCCTGGTAAACACAGGGTGACCACAAGATACATTTCAGAGTGAGAAGGAAATAAGAAGGGGAAGGAAGGGCAAGGAGAGATGGCTGGTGGGCTGGAGCAACACCTAAAATACAATGATGGACCCAAGCTGGGAACAGTTTGGGGCAAAACATTCTGGTCAGCAAAAAGAGCAAGCAGGGACCCCTGACAGAAGGAATGCATTTGACTTGCTCTGGGTTTTGAAATCCCTTCTCTGGTATTCATTTCGTGGGGAACCTTGGAGAAGCTATTTTAATGGTGGTAGAAGTCAGGGGTCCATCTGACGGCAGACTCTGATCTTGAGGATAGAGTGGCTAAGACTCGAGAAAGAAGGGGTGGGCGTTGTGAATAATTGTAGATATTGTTGATTTTTTTTTTTTGTTACTCCTAAAGAGTTTAAGCATTCCCTTGCCTTATTTAAAAGTAGACCCATTAACTAAACCAGCTTTATTATTGCATAGAAAACAAACAAAAAAATCCATATATCCCTTTCACAGAGAGCAATGTTTCCAGACGCATTTGTCATTTCTGGGTCTAAATGCCATAGTCCAGACTTGAAATTTTTCCAGAATTTCTTTGGAATTCTGTTAGAAGTTCACAATCTCTTATAGCTAGGGGGAAAAAAAACTAGAAAGGAGAAGCCTACAAAAATAGAATGAAGAAAACTTATTGGGTTAAAGAAACCTGTACTTACACATTTTTTTCTAAGTCCAAATATTCATGAGTTTTATGGAAGCAATGTCCCAGTGGTTGGCCCCAGGCCCCACCCCCAGGTGCAGCCTCAGACGTTATTTGTGTTAGATGGTATGTTCACCATATCACTCTTTGTAAATTAAAACAAAACCAAACAAAACCAAAGGAAACACACAAAAAACCCTTGGCTCCTGAGTGAGTCTGGGTTACAGAATGCTGTAGGATCTCTGAGTTTAACGTTACATACCCAATACAGGCTGAACTCAACAGTCTTATCTGCACTTTATTTAAGACAAATGAAACTTACTTTCTCAAAGCCTATGATGATCTGTCATAAATTCAAGCTCCTTTGAACTCTAGGTTTACTTCATTAAAAGCAAGATTCATACTTTACAGACCAGAAGGACCTTGCTGAATTGTCTTCACGTGTAAATTATTTAGTGCATAAACATTTCACATATACATTTCACATTAAATAATTTAAGATTTACAAAAGCACGTGTATGGCCCATTATAAAAATCATAGGAAAGAGAAAAATCATATGACTGGCTATAGAGGAACATATCAGACGGAGAGATCAGGCACTTAGCGTAGCTGAAGAGACGGTTTATGAGAATTAATGCCGTATTACAAATAGGCAGATGGTCTATTTAACCAAACGTACTATAGTTTGTCATTTCTTATCAGCCACAAGAATTTGGGAGTAATGAGAGTAACTGCAAGCAGATTTGCAGGAAGTCCGCCATTAAGGAACATTCCTTGAACACAAGCTCTTCCAAAAGCCTGAATTTCAGAAATGTGATGTCTTGTTATAAAATGTAAAGCCTTTAGGTAATTGCACAATTGTTTGGGAGCCAAACAAAAGCCACAATCTCTGTAAACTTTTGTTCTTGAAGAAAGGAGTACATAAAGCCTTGAAAGGAGAGTAATTGGCTAAGGGGGAATTAGAAGGGAACCGCCCCCCACCCACTCACAGTCCCTCCCTCCTAACGACTTGTACAATGGAGCCAAGGAAATGCAAATTTGATTGCTGCACTTGCCTGTTTCAAACGACTCATTACTTTTCTTTGATCTTGAGAGAAAGGTCCTGTAGAGAGGAGGCACCTGAGCCTCTGCAGGACTCCATGGGTAAAGGCTCTTGCCAACACCCCTGAAACCCTAAGCTTTATTCAGAAGGAAGACTTACATCTTGGAGAGAACCAACTCCCACAAGTTATTCTCTGACCCTCTGACTACACCACAGATGTTGTGGCAGACACACATACACATGCAGACATAAACAAATTAATTTTTTTAATTTAAAAAAATACACTTGGGGTTTGAAAGACAGCTTTGCAGAAGACCTGGGTTGGGTTCCCAGCAACCTGATGATACCTTACAATCATCTGTAACTCCAGTTCCTGGGGACCCAATGTCTTCTGGTCTTTTCAGGCACCAGGTAGAGACATATACACATTCATGTGGAATCATTCATTTACATAAATTGAAATAAGAAAACCTAAAACCAAACACAAGTAAAGCACCAAAAGGATAGGGACTTCTCAGTGCTGATGGCATTATTTGAACATAGTAGGTGTCCGACAGTAATAACTTAAAGTGGTGTGTTGCACCCTACCTGAAGGTCTACCAGTTAGCTCTGGCCTTCTGCTGCTCAGCCTCTAGGTAGAGCCCTGCTTGCCTCTGTTTTCACAATCCATTTTCCTCTTCACTCATGATGCACTGTCTGACAGAACCATTATGTTCTACATGAAGTTTAAGACCAGCTCAACGTCCAGTCTGACTATTTCCTCCTTTGCTCTTTATTGTCTCCCTTTTTGCAACAATTTGCTCAGTGCTTCATCTCCACACAAAGATGTAACTTCACAAGGGCAGGACATAATAAGAGCACATTACACAGTTGGAACGAAAGAAACCCCAGACACACAAACCTTCATTCTTCCTCCTGAGACTACATGTGTGAACTTCACTGGGTTCCACATGTTTGCTCCTGAACAACGCTGTGTGCACATGAAAGATGTTCTGGGCATGTGTGAAGATATCTATACTCCATAATAACCTTCCAACTTCTCTGAAGTTGCTAGTAACTTTCTTTTATTATTACCCTAAACTCTGATTCACACAGAGGCCGGTTGTTTCGCCCTCAGGAACCAAAGCTTTGAGAATTTGTACATGTCACTGTGACTGGTAATATGGACAATACCATCTCTTTGAAGAACCACCACCAAGGTAGGCACATTTTTGCTAAAAGTTCCTTAAGGTCTCTACCATATAAACGGTACGCCTCGCCACATGTATTTTGAGGTCTTTGAGATCACAGACATTGGGCATGTTTTAATCCATTACTATTTATCTTTATAAATGCCCATATGCTTTCAATTTGGAATCATTACTGTGTTCCAAGGGCTTTCAGGCTATAATAGGCACAGGTGTAAGCTGCACCAACCAGAATGATGGGTACTCCTGGGATCTCTAAAATGAGGCCACTAACATGCAATGGAGCAGGTATGATGTGGGTACTAACAAAGAGATACTGTGAATCAGCTACTGAAATGTCTTCATTGTCTTCTCTACTGCTCCCTGACTGCTTCTCCATTTACTCAAAGTTGTCTTGACCTCCTGGTATAGAATACTGTCTTAGTTACTTTTCCTTGGCTCTGGCAAAACACCATGACTAAGGCAACTCATAAATGAAAGTGTGTGAGACTCAAGGTTTCAGAGGGTTAGAGTCCATGACTACCACGGCAGGGCGCAACAGCAGACAAGTATGGCCCTGGGGCAGCAGTTGAGAGCATACATCTTTGAAACAGAACCACAAGGAAGAAAGATCTAATTGGGAATGGGGTGGGCTTTAAACTCAAACTCACCCCCAGGGCATACCCCTCCCAATAAGGCCATGCTTCCTAAAACTTTCCCAAACAGTTCCAACAACTGGGGACCAAGTATTCAAATATATGAGTCTGTGGGGCCATTCATATTCAAACCACCACAAATACCTTTCATGGACCTTTTTTCTATGCATCTTTTAGAGGCTGCCCAGGCTAGTGTTGTAGAGTGAAAAATTATAAAGGCCATTTTATGAAATATGTGTAGATTTCTTTGCCCTTAGACCTGTGCAGAAAAATGCAGGTCCCAGAACGCGGAACTGAAAATAAGATTTCAGGCCTTCACTACCCTAGGACACTTGCTGGATGAATTACATTCCTCAAGCCTCAGGCAGTAGGCCCACCTATGGGTGGGAGAGGCCCAAGGCAGGAAGACACATTCCTGACCATGTAAGCCACCTAGGTGGGACTATAGCCGGAAGAAGTGAAGATAGTTAATCTGAAATAGTTGGTAAATGACAGGGTGGGACACAGTGACATGGTAAATCATTCAGGGTGGGTTTCTCTGGAATGTTTCGCTATTCTTATGTTATGTATCCTTGGCAACCCCTCACCCCCTCCTCACTAACCCTGGTTTGCAGTTTTCCTCTTTAAAAGACCCCTTAGCCCGCCACTTGAGGCCAAACCTTGCTTTTGAGAGAGCTTGTGGTTTGACCGCAGGCCAACTTCCCTAATAAAGCCTCTGCTGATTGCATCCAGGTATGGTTTCTTGTGATCTTTGGGTAGTCGTGATTTCCTGAGACTTGAGGAAGGGTCTCCCGAATATGGGGGTCTTCAGTGTGACCTCCAGCCCACCCAATCTTCCAGGGGATTGGTTTCTCTTCCTCATTTTTCCATGCAGTGTCCATCTCTAGGTGTGTAACCATGACACTGTATGACAATTTATCCATGTCTCATACCTTCTTTATTCTGGGGAAAAAAAAATGCTGCATTCCATCTATAGTTCTAACTTTTGTATGGAAGAGTTCCCATTGGAACATACATAGACCTGATCATAAAAAGAATGAATGGATATGTTTTCCAGCTTACATTACATCCAAACAACTGTAGCAGTGGGACTATACTGTTGACAAGGAGAGATATGCCCTGCAGAGTGGGGTTTGTTTTTCCTAGAACAAGGGCTTCCTGCTCTGGGGGACCAGCCCTTTGTGGATCATAAGCTTGGATGCTTTAAAGGTTCTTAAGCCAGAGGTTGGAGATGCTAAAATGGGAAGTTCAATGATTTGGAGAATAGAAAGGATGGTCTCCAGGATGAAGGCTTCACAATGAGCTTGAAGATAAGGCAGTGGTTCTCTGCCTGTGGATGGAGACCCCTTTCACAGTGATGGTATATTAGATATCCTGGATATCAAATGTTTATATTGCAATTTATAACAGTAGCAAAAACCACAGTTATGAAGTAGCAATAAGACAATGTTATGGTAGGGGTCACCACAACATGAGGAACTATATGAAATGGTCACAGCATTAGGAAGGCTGAGAGCCACTGATCTAAGGGTAGCTTCTGAGGCTACACAGGCTCATAAAGGAACCAAGACCCACACCCGAACACCCAAATTAGAAGAAACATGTTACAAACACAACCAGAGGGCCTGAAGAGGGCAGGAAGCTGAAATGTCGGGGAAGCAGCTTCATTAAGACTAAATCATTTCAGATAGCTGAATCAAAAGCCTGTGACTGCACTTCAGAGAGTCTGGGGGATTTCTAGCAGACCTTGCATGCCTGTGTTCCTTCCTGAAGGAGAGACAATGGTTCCTTCTTAAGTAACACATTGCATAATGGGGGTAGGGTGGGGAGGGAGGAAGGCTTCTTATCACCTAGAATATTGTCCCTTGGTAAAGGATTGGCCCAAAAACAGTTCACTAAAAGGGGAAGATAGCGTAAAGTGTCTGCTTAGAGATAACCTGTATCAGTGACCTACCTACTGTCAACTATTCAGTCAGAGAACAAACAAAATATCTACTAGGGAAAGAACCCAAACTCTGATGAATTTTACACAATTTCCAGGGGGGCCTTTTCCGTAAGAAGCACAAAACTTTCAAAGTATACTGGACCGCCAAAAAACAAACAAACAAACAAACAAACAAAACCCATTAAATCCAGGCAGTCCACAACTTGCAAACAGTTTGTATTTCAGAAGTTTGTTTTTCAGGTGGTCATTGTATGGATTTGGAATACACTTTTTTTTCCACTGAAATTATAACATACATGGCAGTGAGCATCCTGTGTCAAATTAACCTGTAATGCACAGAAATATCATCTGACTGGCAAGCAAGCGGCCTGCCACCAGGAGAATGCACAGCAAGGCTTCCATGCAGGTGGTACATGTCCTTCTGCTGAGAACTCTAGTGGCAACTGTGAGGGAATCTCCCACATTGCCTCGTATCTTTCCAATCCCTAAGCTGATAATAGGGAAGGTAACTCAGGATTTGGGTCACTGATAGCAATTTCTGGGTGTTCTGACTGAGCTGGCTTACTTGAAGGAGATGCTAAGGTGACACATGGAGGTACACCTTTGCTGAAATCCCATCCCCCACCTATACTTCAGAGATAATGGTGTCTATAATGTCTTTAATGGACAACCAACCATCTTGTTGGCATAGGTAAAAGGTCTACAATAGACCATTTGCGAAGGCTCCTATAAATCTGATCTAACCATGCTAGTGACAGGTTCTAGGGTACTTCTTCCCTCTTCTCTTTAATTGTGCTTAGTCTGCAATGAAGGGTCTACCCTAGTTTGCACTCTCTCCAAGACCAGCAGTGGAGCCAGGGCAGGGGGGAGAGCCACAGTGCTGAATAATGATGAAATGTTAAGCCCTTTCAGCCCAAAGGCCAGCGAGGCTACAAAGCCTATCTTGGAATGAACACTATATGCAAGATACCAACAATTAATTTCTTTAGACATCTCAAATAAGACCAAACGAAACTGCTGGATTTACCTGTGGTTCAAGGAATGAGAAATTCTGAATTGGGAGTGTTTAATTGCACTTTCAGTGAATGGGAGAGTTGAAGCAAACTATTTGAAATTCATATTACATGTACACACAAAACTATGCAAAACAGAGAGGACGCTGGCCAATTTAATCCAGGGTAGTTTCCAGCTATTATTTTCTCCCCCCACCCCTGCTCCGATCTTTTAGAAATGGTTGGAGGAGTTTGCATAGCATTCAACAACTCTTTGGAACTTTCCTGGAGCCTGAGCCAGTGCTTGGGAGGCCTGGGAGGCCAGCGATGGGTAAGAACACCAGCTGTTGCAGGGCCAGCCCTAGTACAAAGAGCAAGGGTTGCTGGCACCCCTCAGCTCTACGTCACTGCTATTCTAGGATAGCAGTTTCACTCTTGAAACAGCTGAGAGGTCCTTGTGCAGTGAAAAGCAGGGACATTTCAGCCTGGACATCACCCTTTGGACAGAACCTCCTGCTACTGCTTGCCAGGGTTCTGTCCCTGTGTCAAATGCAAGCAGCTGCCCAGGAGTTATCAACCCGAGCAAATGGACACAATGATACCACAGTTAATGAACTATAGCTAAGAACAACACTGAGGTTGTCCTGATCCAGGTTTTAAAATAGGCAAACTTGTTAGCGTTAGAAGGGGTTATAGGTATAAAGGTAACCACTACACTTTCCTCTCCACCCCAGGATTATCTCTATAGGAGGATGGCATTCTGGGGAGAAATCTAAAGAGTCAAACATTTAGTGGATGGAAGCTGATCCTGAGAAGAACGAAGAAGAAGACAGAGATTGGAAAAATCAAACTCCTCAGATGTTTCTGGAATCTGCTGGAAAGAAAGATGCCTAGCATGAAAACCAGAGGCTCTCCAAAGGCTCTTCGAAGCCTGTATGTAACCCAGGGTCTCTAGAAAGGGGCTCTCCCATTCCTGCAGCACAGAACTGGCTTGGACCAAGTGACTGTGGATATCAGACTGTCCCTGACCCAGGAGGGACACTCATCGCTCTGAGTCTTTAGCATAGAGACTTGGACCCAATTGTTTGCCAGCGAAATTTGCCATTTTGTGACTTGCAATCGAGGCAGCGCAGGACGCAGATGGGGGTTGGTTTTTATAGAGCATGAAAAGCCACGTTTAATATACCTATTGTTTCTTGACATAAATAAAATTTAGGCTTGGTACAAACGATAGAAAGCAGATCTCAGAAAACATTGCCATATCTGATGGAGAGATGCAGGATGGGAAAGTGTTTCCCAAACAAGGAGAGACATCTTCCTTGTGCAGACGGGTGCAGACCAGTAGGCCAAGGCTGTGGGCAGGTGGAAGCAAGCACACATAATCTTTTCATCCAGGAGTGCCAACTCCATTACAGGCCTGACGGTCTCATCTTTGCTCTGTTCTAAGCATCTAAAAAAGTCCTTGCCATATGGTGGCTAGCCAGTAAATATTTCCCCAATTAAAGGGATCATTAAGGTTTGGAAGTCCTATGGAGGGTGGAAGGAATGCTGTCATCTGGCTATCCTTGGATCACCTGCTGAACAGCTGGAGGTAGAAGATCAGGATTCACAATGATTATGAACTGGGCTTCTTTGGGATGCGGGCATAAGACCTTGAAGGGAAGATGTGTGCAAGGTCATTGTATCCAAGGGCTTCACTTAGTGCTGGAACCAAGCCTCTGAATGCAGTTATTTTAAGAGCAGGTACATTGTGTTCTTTATCCCAGTTTCTGGGAAGACTTTTTTAGTAGCTCCAAGCAAGCAGGGGACATGTTGCTTATATCTCTGTCTGCTTATATCTAATTAACGTTCAGTGAGTCTCTGGCTATTTAAAATAGGGAAATAATGCATATTTATTCACACATGCTTTGAGATCTGGGGATAAAAATGCTATATTACTACCAACCACAATGAATGCACATACTTTAAATATAATTATCAATTACCAGCTACCACCTGTTGAGATAACTAACTACAGTGCTTTTAAACACCATCCTTCCAAATTTTAGAATTGGAAACATTCTTCAATGTTACATACACTATATTCAACCAATTCATTAAGGAATTTCTTTGTTACTCGTGTATGACTTATGTTAGCAAGAGAAATGGAAATTGAGCTTTATGAATTACTAAAATGCCCAAGGACCTATAATTAGGGTCTGATCTTACAAAGTCATCTTTCAGAACTCTTTTAGGACACACTGAATAGTGCAGACACCCATAGTCTAAGATCATATTGGTGCATCTTCAAGAACAAAATTGTGCCCCCTTGGCAAATCAAATATTAAATGGTTAAAATGCATATGAAGCGAGATGCATTTTTATAAATACAAAGCCCCTAGTGAAAATCAGTTCATAAACCATGCATAAATAGAAGGTATTATGTTACTCTTTCTCCACTCGGGACCATAGATTGCAGCTAAAACCGTAAGACTCTGCTTATAGATGGGCAATTATTATGGGGTTTTTATTCTTCAGAAGCTATTAACATTTTTATAGCATAAGCAAAGTTATTACAAACAACCTTTAAAATGTGAGGAATGATTTTCCTGAAGCTCCCCCCAAATCCTCGCCTCAACACAGGCACTATATTTGTTTACCGAAAAGAGAGGGGGAGAAGGAGGTAGGGTTGGAGCTGATATTAAAGCAACGTTAACATAAAGTCAAGGAAGCTTAAATGCTACTCCACGGGGATGTTCCCATACAGCATATTTTCTGACAAGGAAACAGAATATGAAACAAAGATACTTGAATGTTTAATCCATCATCAGCATCATTAAAAACATATTTACATAATCTAAACCATGGAGCCAGAAGTCTCCAAGTTAATATGAGATCAGGGTCAGACTCTACCTAGCAGTCCAACCCAAGGGTGGCTTGCTGGTGACCTCCGATGTATGTACACAGTGGGACTCTAGAAAAAAAAAAAATAACCCAGGGTTATGAATTACAAAGGGAAAGATACTGGTCCTTTGTGCTAAAAACTCTACAGAAACATTTTATACAGAGTTTTTTAGTCGTCATACAAAAATTCATCATTTTATAGAAAGAGACAAAGATAGAAATACTACCATAATGCTGGAATGAAAAGAGAGATTTCAGAAATCGGCTCCTGTCCTTCAAAAGCTTGATAGTTCATCCCCAAAAAATATCTGTGAGTATAAAAATACACTCTCTAAGCATTCTTAACGAATGTTCTTGACGCTATGTTGTCAGAGAGTGAAGCGACACCTGATAAGGAGATAATTTATCCATGTAAGACACCAATTAACAGTGACAAGGCTGACTTCATCTCCTCTGCTCCCTTTTGAACTGCAAGGCCCTCCGATGTAGCTTGAAGAGGCACTAGGAGAAGAATCAATAGGGTGGGCCGTGATGGCAAATATTTGTTCCTAAAGATTCCATTGTCCAATTTATAGCATGTAACCAGTGAGTTACACATTTTACAGCTGAGATGGATCCTTTAATATATACGAGTCCATGTGCATGCATATGCAGATATACTTTATTGTATGTATGTTTATGGTTTACAACATGCATCACGAAGATGGCAAACAGTAGTGGAGCTAATAAACACGTCAATCATCTCTTATAGGCACTGTATTGGGGGCGTGGCAAAAGCAGCTAAAATCAACTCAGAAAAAAATCCAAGTGGAATACAGTATTTTAAGCTGCAGTCCTCACGTTAGATATGAGATCTATACACTGGTTTTCTTACATGGTTTTAAACTTTGAATCCTTTGACCTCCATCTCCCAACTACTATTTTATCCTCAATTTCAATACATTTGAGTTTCTAAGCACGATTCCAAATGTGAGACCACACAATAGTGTCAATTAAAATTTCTTTTTATTTCTAAGAAAATCTATATTCGCTGCTGGGAAGTAACTTCTCAAAGTCAGTGGGCACTGTTTTCCTTACTCTACCCATTCTGAAAGAGCATAGGGACAGTCATCTTACTAGACTCTGTTTTCCCCTAAAGACAATTTCAAAGGCACCAAACCTCCCGGCTAATGCAAGAAGAAAAGAGGGATTTTAAAAGGCTAAAAAAAGGATTTCCTACTGGGGCAGGGATGAGTTGAATACATGACTATTTTAGTCTTTATCCTGAAGCTATGAAAAATGAGTAATTTGAAGGGACAACTAAATAATAATTTTTTTAAAGCCACATATATACACAAATATAATATGAGGCCTGATTTAGGCTTCTTCAGAGCTGGTTTCATGGAAACTATTACTTCTTGCACATAGAGCATGTGCTATGAGCAGAAACCAAAGCAATCACCACCACACGGAGTTAGCACGTATCGCAATTTCCTACTAACAATGGCTCCTTATGGCCAGAGATCCACAACTCTGATCAATAAGCAAGTGATCATGATGAGGGAAGAGTTGAGCCTTTAAGGCTGTGATACTGGGACTCATAGTCACATGACAATGACTGAGCTACCAGAGTTCCAGGACTGGAGATCAGCGCTCAGACTGGGGAACAACCATTCTGAAAACAAGTGAGGAAACCAGATGGAGAGAAGTGCACTGTCTTCTCTTAAAGGATCCATGAGTCCAGCTACTGCCACGACGATGTCACTGCATCTCAGTTTTATAGAAACCTACCATGGGACCTGTCTTCAGCAATAACTGAGTTTACCAAATGTAGACAGAGAGTTTCTTGATAAAAGATTAAAGATTAGCAGCTATTGGAGTCACAGCAGAAAGGAAGAGATAAGACTCATTTCAACAGCTATTAAGGAAACACAGTAAGATTCTGGCTTCTTTTGTAGAATATCTAGAAGATATTCTATTACCCAAGACCACATCTAGCCATTGTGAAGTTATCCAGCTTGGAAGCAGCTTGGAACCTTTGTCTAAAGGTTCTGCTCAGTAGAAAAGGCTAGAAAATCTACCTCTCTATAGTCACCAAGGGGAGTTTGATGATTTTAAACATACATAGTTGCAGTACATAAGATGTGCGTATATACACCCTCATATACACACACATGCACACACACACATGCTTCCACAGATATAGATACTCACATACTCGGGCATACACACATAGTCAGATACACACACATACTCACACACACACACACACACACACACACACACACACACACATACACATGCACAGACACACACATTCAAAAACAGATACATAGGCAAACACAGGCACACACTCACACAGACACACACTCACATACACAGGCCTACACAGGCCTACACAGGCCTACACAGGCCTACACAGGCCTACACAGGCATACACAGGCCTACACAGGCCTACACAGGCCTACACAGGCCTACACAGGCCTACACAGGCCTACACAGGCCTACACAGGCCTACACAGGCCTACACAGGCATACACAGGCCTACACAGGCCTACACAGGCCTACACAGGCCTACACAGGCCTACACAGGCCTACACAGGCCTACACAGGCCTACACAGGCCTACACAGGCCTACACAGGCCTACACAGGCCTACACAGGCCTACACAGGCCTACACAGGCCTACACAGGCATACACAGGCATACACAGGCATACACAGGCCTACACAGGCATACACAGGCCTACACAGGCTCACCATCATCTTGACTCCAGTTCATTTTCATGTTATTTTAGTTTTTCTCAATTAATATCTTCATTCTTGATGAGCTAAGTTAAAGAAGCCGATTTAGGCATTGTTGAAATAGAAACTCATTAAATTCCATTAGTCATCTTTCTTTTCTTGTACAGTTTTGGTGTCTAGATTGAGGCAATCAGGAATAAATGGGTCCCTTGGACTTGTGTCTCTTTTAAGGGCTGGCTGTGCTCACTTTCTCCTTAGCAGAGTCTCCTAGGAATCCAACCTTTATTCTCTCTCTCTCTCTCTCTCTCTCTCTCTCTCTCTCTCCCTCCCTCCCCCTCTCTCTCTCCCTCCTTTCTCTCCCTCTCCCTTCCTTCCTCTCTCTCTCTCTCTCCCTCTCTCTCTCTCTCTCCCTCCTTTCTCTCCCTCTCCCTTTCTCTCTCTCTCTCTCTCTCTCTCTCTCTCTCTCTCTCTCTCCCTGTCTCTCTCTCTGTCTCTCTCTCTCTCTTCCTCTCCCTCTCCCTTCCTCCTCCTCCTTCTCTCTCTCTCCCTGCCTCCCTCCCTCCCTGCCTCCCTCCCTCCCTGCCTCCCTCCCTCCCTGCCTCCCTCCCTCCCTGCCTCCCTCCCTCTCTTTTTCTTTTGGGATCTCTGATGATGATCGTACAGAGTGGGCCATCATCCATAGCTTCTCTGCTTTTGATGTCTCTGAAAATACACACACTGGCCATTTTCATCTGAGGATCCTACTTGCCAACAAGGATAGAAATGGGATGTGAATTGGACAAAGTGAAGGTATTCCGGTTTCAGCTCTATCAGATAATGCTGAGGGTAACTGCCCTTGGTTTGTGTATGTCCTGGTGATTACTATCTGAGACAATACTTCCAGGTCTCTTTCAAATGGTGCTTAGTGAGATTGTAAGGTTGTCAGTAATACCAAACTGGATCAAAGTTTGAGATCCGTGTTCTGGGCCACACTCCAAGCAGAGCCCAACAACCAAGTGTCCTAGGTAAAAATGTTTTCCCTTCATCCTTGAAACTCTTTCCTAGAACTTTTAAGCAACTCTCCACAGACCTTGGAGATGCCTCTTATCTTCTTGTTGGCCCCTTGATATCTCATAACTGTCATCAAAGGAAGCTTTGACTCTCGATGATCCCATAACTCCTCCCTCAAGCCTCAACTAATTCCATACTAAGATCCAACTATCTGCTCCAGTTCTGTGTGATTCCAGCTCTAGAGGGTCTTAAGCCATTCCATTTGCCATGGCCTCAGTTCCTCAGTTCCCATAGAATTCACCATTGAAAGGATCAGCTACCAGTCACCAATTACAGAAGCTCTCTCTCACAGAATTTTGGTTATTTTAACCACTGGATTTGGAAGACATGATCTCTAAAAGCCCAGAGCTCTGGCTAACATTCTCACATGCAGAGACACGGCTCTCCCTATCACTATCCTAATACATCGTCTGTGCTGTGCTTAGATGACCCCACCTCTGTGATGACTACTTACCATAGCATTCTTTAGTAGCTACAGTAGCTACCACATCATCCTTATGGACCATTGCAAAAGTTACCAACACAGACTGAAACTAGTCTAAATTGATGCTGCGTATAGGCTGGTATGTACTACTGGGCATTAAGCTACATGATTGAGCTTACTTCATTTTATCCACAGAACAAACCTGTCAGATGGGTATCTATAAACATGGGGGAAGTCAGGATACAAGGGTAAAATAACTTACCCACAGGGTTAGAAAAAAAAATGTGTAACTGCAGAGCTGATATTCTTTACCTGTGTTCTCTACTGGGGCCATGGGGATCAAACGGCATGGCAGGCTGGGTTATTATCAACTGTAGTATACAGTATACCATCCTCTCTCTCTCTCTCTCCTCTGATCTCACTTGGAACCAGGAAATGGTTCGTTTATACACCCAAAGGGAACATAATATATTTATTAATGATTTGGAAATTTTATACAATGTACCCTGATCACATTCACTCCTCAGTCCTCCCAGGTCCACCCTCCCACCCTGGTGCCCTCTCCCCACCCAAACAAAAACAGAAAACAAATAAACAAATCCCACCAAGTCCAATTTGCACTGCCCATATGCTCATTGGAGTATGGTCAAACATCCATTTCACAAATTTTAATATATCCATTGACAATTTACATATCCACAGTAAGTAAAGTATATACTGTAGGTAAAAGGGATGTGTGGAATTGAAGAACCGTGCAGTAAACACCGATGCAGAACCTGTGAGAGCAGAGCATTGTTTCACTGAAGATTACCTTTGGTAGAGTCAGTGAGGCTTCACGGTACAGAGACAACTGCCATGCAATCCATGCCAGGAAGAGAACTGTCTCCCATTCGTGAATCCCAGCCAGAAATATAAGGCCTGGAGAGCATCCCTGGGAAGGCTAGCAGAGCCAGGACTTCCTTTTCCATACGCTACCTAATTTTGCTGCTTTTATTCTTATTCAGAATATTCAACAAGGAAAAGAACGGATGTACTAATTAAAGGCCCTCATATGCCTACCAGAAATACAAATTGTGAGTCTCAGGTTTCCATTACAATATTAAAGAAATCCAGTCAATGATACTTAAAATCTTTACAGAAACAGCTTGATTTATGGCTCAATTATGTTTTGGGGAGTGTGTAAAATAAGTCACGTCATAATCATTTTTTTTCCCTCTCTCAAGTTTTAGATTCTGAAAGACGATAATCTTGGAAAGATGTTTGAGCCATCTTTCTTCCACTGCCTCCAGTCAAATACAGTCACAACAGATCACTTTAATTGGATTGAAACTGTCTGTTGGACATTCCGCTGCTTACATTAACACACCGAGGGCAATCCCATGCTGCCAAGTGGTATATATATAAGTGCTCATAATTTACCTGTCAATTCAATTCCTTCCTTTTCTCTATCTGTCTCCATTTGTGCCAGTGTTCTATGACTGCATTCTTTCCATCCCCCCTTCTCCCCTCTCTCCATCTCATGCACACACATACAGACACACAGCCATGCACGAAAACTCAATATTATACAAAGACTTACTGCAAAGCACATCTGTGACAATTTATTCCTGTCATTCAATGTCTCCAAGCCTCAGTGTTCTCATTTATTGCTAGGGAAACAGAACTTGCTTTCATCGTTAAAAGATTTTTGTTTTGTTTTTGATTTTAGAAGCACATGGAGTCTTATCAGGTGCTCCGGGGGATATTGTAAAATGTGGTACACGCATGTAATAAGAAAACATATTTATTAATACTAACTGATTTCATTGCTGTAGTTTATATCCGCATGGACCAAGCAGCTCTCGACAATATAAGCCCAGTAGGCAACCCATACTCACAGACATGTTAATAAGAAAAGCGTGTAATTTAAAGATCTAGAACATATTTTTGTTATATTCTGAATCTAGGACTGACTTTATGTATGTTTCCTTTCTTGTGCTATTTTTCCTTTGCTTGACTCAATTTTGAAGCAAAAATATGTGACTCACTCACTGTCACAGATGAGACTCCAGCAGATCAAGATGCTGGCAGGAAGGGAGATGATAACACTAAGCTAAGTACAGCAGTCACAGCACTAGGGAGGGAAGGAGAGGTGGGTTACAAGTTCAAGGCCAATCTGAATTGCATAGGGAGTTCAAGCCTGGCATAAGCTATACATAGGACTGTCTCAAAAAAAAAAGTCTCTTTCTCTCTCTCCCTCCGCCCCCCCCCCCACGCGCACACACACACACACACACAGAGACAGAGACAGAGACAGAGACAGAGACAGAGACAGAGACAGAGACAGAGACAGACAGAGATATTATCAGTGATACTCTTCTCTTCCCATCTCAATTTTCATACCATTTTCTTGTAAAGGTTTTGGGTTTTTGCTTTGTTTTGCTCTTTTTTTTTTTTTTTTCTTTTTTTAGTCTCCCTCCTTGTTCCTTCTCTTTCTTTGTCTTCCCTCTGTATTACTGGAGAGGGACTGAATGGATAGAGAGACTGGGCAGAGATCCATTTGTTGACTGTAGAAACCTTGCTGTTTTGAACAAACCAGCCAGGTATCGTGCAGAGGATGAACAACACTTGACCCTCTTGAAGAATGAATGATCCAGACAATCTCTCAAAGCTGGGGGCGTGTCACGGGGGGCTAAAACATCAGCGGGGCCCTTAACGGTGAACTTCAGCAGATAAGAACATCACTCGTTACCACGGATACCTATTGCCAGAGCAGATGTCAAACTGAGGAAGAACGGCCTTCCCTCCACCCTAAGCTAAAAAATGCCTTAATTAAAAAAAAAAAAATGTAAAGAAAAGGTAACTCATCATAGTGAGTGATTTTTTTTTTAATTTTCTTTTTTTTATAACAGAAAAGTCTACTCTCGAAAAATAAAGTACTATGTAGGATACTACAAGATTCCTCTCTACTCCATGTTCATGATGTATGTAAACACAGCATCCCCTGCTTCGCTCCACACAAGCCTGGGTTAAGTAAGAACAGACCATCCCACCTTGAGCACACTCATACACAGACACAGGGACCCCCAACTGATGCCCCCTCTATGAATTTGGCTGCTTGTTTGAAATGTAATGAGGAAGGAGTTAAAGCAAATTTGCACATGCTACAATATGAAGACAACCTTCTATATTTCAATGAGCTTTAAAGCTCTCCGTGCTTCAGTAACTTTCGTTAGAAACATACTGGATTGGTTGTGACAACCTGTGGGTTAGTTTACACCACAGTCTAAAGATTGGGAAACTCAGTTTAGAAATTTGATCAATATCTATGCCATCTCACATCATAATTCAATTGGCAAAAATGCAGTCAAAACCTCCCCAGAGTAACCCTGAAGAACAGCTTACATTCTGGTGGTTTAGCATGGGTAAACCCTCCTTCTTGGAATTAATGGGGGGCGGGGCGGGGACTTACAATGGAAGAGTTGAACTTTAAGCAAGGATTTCCAGGTGATTTGATTGAGGGGTTAAACATGATACAAGACAAATGATCAAATTAAAGTAAATATACTAAGGCAAAAATTCAAGGTTTTTTAAAAAAAAAAAAAAAAAAAAAAAAAAAAAAAAAAAAAAAACTCTCCTCTCTCCCAAAGCATAAAGAACTGTCAAAATAGGATCTTGCTTAAAATGCAAGGTATTTTCAAAGAGAGGATGACATTTGCATACAATATGTGCCGAAGACTGATGGAAAGCTAAAAAAATGCCTTACTCGTAGATTGAGACTATATGACATCAAATGCCAGGATTAAAAAAATTTTAAAAAGCACTTAAAATGTTATGTTGAAAACTATTCCCTCATGCCTTTCTCTAATTAATTCGTGAGTCAACACTTGACACACAAACTTGCATATGCATGTGAAGTCACAACCTCTGAGAATGGCCAGGGTGCACACTGAAAGGCAGCCGACGTGTAATTAGTCAATTATCCAACTCTACAATTAAAAGACAGAAACTAATATAGTTTCAAATGTTCGGCTGCCAGGCTCGTCATGATTTTAGCTCTGGTATTTTTATTCTAAAAATCTTCCTCCATGTGGCCCATCCCCAGAGTTTGGGTTGTTGCCACTTCAGAGCAATTCTTAGATTATCTCTTTATTTTGGGACAACGGTCACAGTCCAAAATCCACTTTTCTAAGCTTCAATGTCAATAAGTTTGCTCATTTTTTTACAAAATAAATGCCATGGTAAATTCTTCAAATTGACTATTCTAATATTATTCGCTGAGTCTTTAGGCTCAAAGTGGTTATCTTCACAGGGAGACCTAAATTAAAATTTGCCCCTGTACCACAGCTAACAAAAGCCCAACAACCCTTGCTTCCTTTCCTATTTTGATAAAAATCAGTGCAAATGAAATCAAGAACTGCTTTAAAACGTTAACTTTTTTTTCTTTCCTGCAGCCGTGTAACGGATTTTACTTAAGCACACACAGAACAAGCATGCCTTTTATGTGGAATTCTATGTAATCTGACATACACATGCCTTCATTATTTCTGAGTGAAGGGGGAAAGTGAGCCCCTGCTTCAGGATACAGAGACTGAGAGGCTCTCCCATAAGGCACTACCATTCTCCTGGATAAAATCCACCCATGATCTTCTTCTGCAAAAAGAGCTTTCTTATTCTTTTTTTTGGGGGGGGGGCAGGGTGGCAGGCTAAAAATGCACTCTAAGGAACACATTCATTATGGAAGAATAATCAATCGCTCAAGCAAAACATTCTTTATATAATGACCCAAATGCAGTTATAGGTCATTATATATCAGACTTCTCACGACCATTTACTGGAGGCAACATAAAAGGCAGGTCCATAAACCCATTAGTGTACATTGCTCATCCGTCAGCTATTAGGTAATTAGAACACACCCAGGATATAATCAGGAAACTCCTACTTTCACCAACCTTTGGATTTGTAAGTAAATATTTCTACCTGTCAGAACATCTCTACTTAGCTAGGAGTCAGAGCCTCCTCCCACGATGTTCCAAATTCTGTGAGTCAGGCTCCATTGAATTGTACCCTCCTTTGGACACGACCCTGGATGGTAGCTCGCTGTGCAACCCCAGAAGGGAATGCAGGCAGGAGAGAAGGACCAGGAAACCAGCCAGCTGCCAAGCTCCTCAACAGTTCAGCATCGGAATGCTGAGACCAAGTATACACTCTTCTTCATCAACTAGACGAGCATGCTACAAGGCTCCACAACTCAGAGGCCATGGGCCATGTGTCACTGAGTTCCTTTTCGTACTTAATAGAGCCACATTTAAAGTTGGCCTATGCAAAATGTTATCTAGGCAACTGCAAAGCCCACTGCATACAGGGCATATGAAACATTCGATTCAGAGTATAAAAAGCCTTCTCTTAAATAACAATAGGAGAACGATTTTTTTCCACAAGGGAGGTTCGTTTGTTTGTTTTCGTCCTTAGGAGCTTGAACAGGCTTCAGCATTAGACAGACTGACAGTGGAACATGATAAATGTCAATTTGCATAAGTTTGCAATGTAAACTGAAACAATTATTATAAAGCATCATTTGAATACTTTTAAAATTGGATTTTAAAGAAACTGGATCATATTTTTGTTAAGGTTAGATTTTTAACTGCTACTATTAAAGTTAACTATTCAGGTTTTTGTCAATATGGTTTTTTAAAAGCATATTTGTGGATAATAGCCAGACCAATAGAAGTGATTTTTTTCCTTTTATTTTCAGTTCATTGGTTCCTTTAAAAATAACATCAGATGCTAAATATGTATAAGCAAAATGAATTATAACCTGTGGTTAGCTGCTTTTTAACATACATTTCTACAAAGATACTAGTTTTGTCAAATTTTCATGATTTTTCTTATGTATTAATGCTTGCCAATATATCGATATTCCCTTTTGAAGTATGTAAAAATTGTTAGTGAACCATCAGTTAGGTTGTATAATGTAAAACTCTCAATATATGACCATTTCTGACTTCCGAAATGTCACTTTCATACAGAACAGCCTGCTTAGGTAGACCATTATATATGATACAGGAAAGACGGTGGGCTTTCAGATTGCCTCCTATATGACTTTAAGCAATTGATCTTGTCTCATTTCTTCTTCTATAAAATGTGGATAATGACACCTATTTATCAGGGTCATCGGGGAGTTTAAATGCAATAGTGCATAAAGCTGCACACTGACGAATACCCAGGAAGCTATCATGAAATTACTATAAAGAGTGAAGGAGCAATAGTTGTCTGTATGGCATGTTCAGTGGTAATCACAGCTAAACATCCTTAAAGCATATGCTACCCGCAAGCACAGCCAACATTCACTCCGCCCCCTGCCCAAGTTAACAGCACAGAGACGTGCTGTTTTCAGGGTGTCTTCCAGGCAGATCACAGGCTTTGAGGATCATATTAATTTGGATCAAGGAATCCTGCTTGTCACTTAAAACCTGTAGGACTTAGGTCAGGTAACTTAAGTCATCTACTATACAGGACTTCCTACAACTAAGACAGTGCACTGAAGCCTTTAGGGCAGTGGTTCTTAACTTTTCTAATGTAGAGACCCCTTAATACCAGTTCCTCGTGTGTTGTGGTGATCCCAACCATAAAATTATTTTTGGAGCTCTTTCACAACTGCTATTTTGCAATTGTTATGAATCAATGCAAATCTGTGTTTTCTGGTGGAGTTAGGTGGCCCCTGGGAAATGGTTGTTTGCCCTTACCCCCACCAAGGGGTCACAACCCATAGGATGAGAACTGCTGCCTTAGACCACCGCCCCTCGAACAAACAGCATGGAATACAAGTTCTCCTAACCATCACCATGACAGCTATCTTGGCCAAGTCCTTTAACTGTGGCTGGGCTCCAAGGAAACTATCTTATCACTACTGACAGGCTCTCCATAGTTACTATCTCTTTCTCTTTATGGTGCTATACATTATTATTAATTTAAAAAATTAAAAGGGAAATTCTCAGTGGCATCACCAGGTTATGCATACAGATTAAAGGAACGAAGCCCAGGCTATAATGTATAGACCCAAGTCTTTGTTCTACTGTGTAAGTGGCTTTGTGTGGGTGAACTAATTATTTAGTAACTTTAGAATGCTAAATATTGTTTGTCATAAGAGTCGTGGGAAGATTTAAGGTATGAATATTTGCACGGTTTCTGGACAGTTGCCTCACACACAGCAAGCTCTCCATGCAGGTGAGTTACTGTTATCACAGATATTAGTGAGGTGACTGTGAATGTAATATTTTTTTCCTTTAGAATATTCAGACATGTCATCACTATATTCTATAACAACTGCAGCCATGTTGATCCCATATGGCCAGCCTCACACCATGGGTCATGGTTCTTTTTGCGGCAGCGCTTCCCAGATACAAACACAGAAGGGCTACAAAACAGACATGATGAGGAGATTTTCAAAACGTACTTCTACAGTGATTACGGCATTCACATGAGAAACAGTTTGGATCCCGCTCGCTTTCATTCTGCTAACACTTTAGCACCAAGGTGGTCAGTGGCTTGTTTGAGGGACTGCACACCTGATACTGAGCCAGCAAAGACCTACAATGATAGGATTAAGGTATACCAGCACTGTCTGTACACAGTGGCTAAATGCTTTGGAGTGGAGAACCAGCCCCTCAATTTTTTCAACATTTATGGAACACCACCTATACACTAAACACAATGCTTGGAGTTAGGAATTCAACAGCAAATTTGAAGAGTGGTCTAAGCTCAGAAATATAGAATACACCTGTATTCCCGACACGAGGGAAGTTGAGTTCAAGGCCACCCTGGGCTACACAAGATTATTTACTCTTAGAAAACTCTAGTAGATAATGTCTAAAATACAACAGAAGTATCTACATAATCCTCGTCTTAAAAAGGGTGACATCTACATGAGACAAAGCACATAGCCTAAATATTTCTTACTCAGGCAGTATTGATGATGTAGGTAAAATAACCTAATTAACAGGGATATAAAACCACAGCTGACTATCACCAGGATGGTGGACGCTTAATCAGAATGGTCAAAGGTACCAAGGGATGGCACGCCCCGGACCATGACCATGGCATTGTTAACCAAATGCAGTGGAATGTCATGGACAGGTGGTAAGATCACAGGATCACAGGAGACCCAGCAAGCTAAAGAGAAGCCACACTGTCTTGAAAGCAACTGAGCCTTTGGGTTGTAACCTCTGGAATCTTATACACAGTAATCTGAACCTCAAAGAGAACCACCAGGAGTACTCAGCAGGGAATATTTCTGTCTCTTTGGTGGATACAGTCTCACCTGGCAGGAAACCACACATGCTGAAGGGCTGAAGGCTGTGTATGGGCAACTGCTTCTGACTAGTTAATACAGGACAAACAATAACATTTCTACTAGTGTGTAAATGAACAATTGCAGATAAGTCATAGGTCTTTGGAGAAATCAACGAGAAAAAAATGTGGGGGTGGGGGAGACTATGAGACAGGATATTCTGCAGGGAACAGAATTCTCCTAGAAGTTGGCTGAGACCACCCAGTCGGGAGGAAGGGGAGGGGCAACTTTTACTCTTTTTCCTCCTCTCAACTTCAGCTTTCCCTCCCACATTCAATTAGGGGGTCACTTCCAATTTAGGGTTTATTGCCTGAGAAGGTGAATTACTATTTCTGATTCTTAGACTCAAAAGAGCAGTTGTCTTAGGAAAGTATCTAGTGGGACCAACCCTAAGTCAGAAGGCAAAGGGAGTATAATATTGGGCTCTTGGCAGCCAAATCTTATTTTGTTGATGGATGCAAAATATGAATAAAAAGACTTTGTGTGCTCAAAGAAGACCCTGTTAGCACACAAATACCTTCAGCCTATAGGACTTACAGATTTCTGTTGTCAGCCCCACGGTCACAGATCATTGACTCCAGTTTGTTACCACAAGACCGCTTCTGTCATAGAAAGTTTTGATTGGCTCTAGGAAAGGAGGCGCATCTGCCCTTAAAAATCCAGGAGGTTAAAAAAGGGTACCTTTTCAATGCAAACTAACATTACAGAGGCCTCAACAGGACCTCTGTGTGACCCCCTACTGCATCTTTTATTAAAAAAAAAAAAAAAAAAAAAGGAGTCAAGTGAAGTGGTAATTAAGTCCTTGAAAATAGAGTTTGCTAAATTCAACTCCAATTGACTCATTTTAGAAGTGTCATGTTTCCTTCTTTCCTTTATTCCTTCCTTCCTTCTTTCCTTCTTTCCTTCCTTCCTCCCTTCCTCCCTTCTTCCCTCTCTCCCTCCCTCCCTCCCTCCATCCCCTCCTTCCTCCCTTCCTCCCTCCCTCTCTCTCTTTCTTTCTTTTATTAATAACGATTGAGTCAGTCATTTATACTACACGTTTCCTTGAGTGACATTTGTTCTAAGGGTCAACTAGACTAACTCCTTGTCCTTACCCACTATTAAGCTCTTGAAAACACCATTCACAAGCTCTCAAGCCTGCTGCCCAGGTGACAGCTCCAGCTTTCTGCATTTCTCTGGCACTCCAGTGCAGGGCCATTTCCTTAACGGTTTCTGATATGTTCTTGTACTGAGGGGCTCTAGGCCCTCAGTTATCATGACAGACATGTGCAGAGACCCTCCCCGCCCTTATCTCCTTCTGGAATTTTGTTTGTGAATCATACTTTAGTTTGAGGGAGTAACAGAAACTTCATGTATTTGTTTTGATCTCAAGACGGCAGATAGATTAGGAAAATCCACAGTGCATATTCTTAAGGACAACATCTCTAACCCTCATCCAGTGTAACTATGGGATACATTCATTTATTACAGAAGACTAGCCTTCTAGTTAGCCTTCTGTTACATATCATTGTAACATTAATAATATCACAGCCAATATTAAGTATTTCATTTATGTGATGTCTGAAAATACATTTATATATAGGAAGAAACTTATAAAAAATGGCTCACACTTCATGAGAAGTGTCTTCAAAAATAAATGTAAGTGGAATTTAATCCCCCAAAATATACAGTGATTGTGGACTTCTACAGAGTGCCGATTATGTGTTTTTGATAAAACATTGATTGTTTGATCAATCAATTCTTAGATTATCATATCCATTTGTAATTTCAAAAGAGCATAGCTGAACTCTACATGAGATTCCAAGCCAACAAAATCTATTTTTTTAATGCTACAGTTAAATATATTCCACTTTGTTGAAGATCACAAAGTAAGCACGTGTTTAAGAAACACCTCAGGTGGTAAAAACCAGAATTATACCTTATTTCAAAAAAAGCAATGTAATATACTGCCTTAAATATCCAGATTTAAGCTGCATACATATTCTCTCTCATTTAAGAAAAGCTGCCTTTCTTTATCTCTAGACAATAGCCATAAAATGTAGACTAACTTTTTTTTTTTTTAATTCTATTATATTAGTGGGGTTCGTTTGTAGCTGGGATTTCTGGAATGCAAATAGAGCTGAATACAGCATCTGCATCACAGAGATGACATTAAATACGCCTTCCAAGAGATTGTACTGCATCCTCTAGTTCCTCTTCCTAATGAGACATTCACAGGCAGCTCTCAAAGAGCAATAAATCACCGCTGTATTGAAGCGAGTCGAGATCATAATTAAGCACATCCGAAACAACCATGCTATGAATTATGGAAAGTCTATCTTGATTTCTTTACACCTTTTTGAGGGGGTATAATAGCTTTATCCTGAGGATAAAAATAGTTGTCACTAAATCTTTTATAGCATCCTTATGAAAAAGGGTGACTAAGTCGATATGCAATGTATTCGTAGGTGGTATGATAATTCACATAATGTTTCAATATCGAGTTTTAGCCCATGCTTTATCACTTACATATAGCGTCTGAATTGACTCATAGGTTATGCGATATTCCGAAATATGGTGTGGCTGCAAGACTCAATGCACTCTGCTTTATTCAATTACTTAATAAGTTCTTAGGCGTTCTTAGAAGCTTAACACAATATCCACTTATAATAGGACTGCCAATTACAGAGAAGATCTGGTTTTCCTAAAGAAACAGTCATCCAACTAAACTTGCAGACAAATGCTTCTAACTGCTAATCAATGTGTAAATCCTCCAGTGGAATGCCAGAGTGCTTAAAATCTGTAACATCAAGCAAAACCACCAGGAATAATAGAACAGACAGGGTGTTGATGGTCCCCATGTGGTCCCAACATCAGGCTTAATTTCTTTTGTTTTCTCTCTTCTCTCTCTCTCTCTCTCTCTCTCTCTCTCTCTCTCTCTCTCTCTCTCTCTCTCCTTTTTTGAATAAAGGGGGGGGGATTACTTCCATAGTAAAGTGCCCCCTTGAGCTTTTTATTTTCTGTCACCCAAGACAACAGGCGACACAAACATCTATTTGTGACTGGTGATCTTCTGCACCCACCAGTTCTATCTTTGGGAAGTCAAAATTGATTTTCTTCCACCTGTCACAAGAAAATCTCAACTCTGTCCTTTCTGTTACACTCTCCAAAGAGTTCAGCAGTATCTGGATCAAAGGATTACTGAGCGGCAGCTTTAAGGGAAGCAAGCAGCATGGGAAGATGGTGGGGGCAGTTCTGGGTATTTTATGTAAGCAATCCATTTCAGCTTCAAAGGAGGCACTGGCTAAGTGGGTGAACAACATGTAAAGTGCTCACTTGACATAAGTTTTTTTTTTTTTTTTTTTAAAGTAGTTGAGATAAAGACAGCCTCCAATCGCTGACCTTTTATTATTAGCCAGAGTCCCGAGAACAAGAGAGCCTCTGGCAGAGGTGGCTCATGGCCGCCTGCAGAGCCTCCAGGGCTCTTGTAGCTGGGGCTCAGCCTGCAGCTGCCCACTCCTCTTCAAGTTGCTTGTTTCACTCTCTGGCTGATGCTGAGGGTATCTGATTTCTGTCTCTGGTAACAGTGCAGGGGACAAGTGCCTGGGAGCTGGACAGCAAGCGCTGAGGGGCACGTCTGTGCCTGTTCCAGGAGCCAGGAGCAGCCCCAGCTTAGCTGCGGCTTTGCTCAGAGGCCGGAAAAAAAAAAAGTGCAAAACCTTTTATAAAATTCCATGAAAGAGATAAGGGAATCCTCATGCATTTGTCCAGTTTTGCTCCTCCATGTCTGAAAGGAGTGCTGAGAATAAATATCAAACTCCATCTCTTCCTAACCGTTAAGAGAGGTACACGGGCTCTGGATAACAGAATCTTTTCACTAATTGCCTAAACACATATTACAGTATCACCATGGCCACTGTAGTGTATTTCACAGAGTGGATTTTATGCTACACGCTGTACACATCATTGCTCATTGCCCTAGAAGCCTGCCAAACAATGGCCTGTCTCCCACTTGCTGAGGAGAAAATAGAGGCCCTGCAAGGCTTAAGGAATCTGTCTAGAATCACATGGTTAGTAAACAATCAGTTTTGGCACAACAAAAGGCAAAACAAATAAATAAACTAAATAATTTTTTTTCCTTCGGTAAATCAGAAAGCAATTCTGTTTCATTGAGGAAATTCAGTTTTCTGCATCACCTCCACCCTCAAAAATAACCATGTTTTGGGACGTAAGGATTCTGTGTCTTTCTACAAATCAGCAAGTTTTACTCGTTGAATGGTAGTTTTTACAGATGGTCATACATTTGGTTTCCGATTAATCCACCAGGTCTCAAGTAACTGACACGGTGAGTTATTTTCCTAATTACATCAAATTTCTTTTCAACTTCAGATGGCAGCCTAATTTTAAATATACCTCTGCATATAGTTAAACAGTAACAGTATCGTCAAGTCGAAAAGGGAATCGCCACATACATATAAGACATGCTGAATTGCTTAATATCTAATTACAACATAATTAATCATAGAAGCACATCTGAATCTAATTTGTTAGCATCCCCCTTCTAAAACATTATCTTTGATTTCTACACCCCCCCCCCAAAGAACAAAAGGCAAAATGGGACAGTCCATGTAAGGTACTTGTTCTTCTTGCTAACAGGGGTCACATCTTTTACTCATGGGTTCAAAAAGTTTTATTGATGCTCGTTCTCCTTGCTCTTAAAAAGAGTCAAGGCTCTCAACGTTACACCAGAGGAGCAAATAAACTTGAAGAGACACAAGGCTACTGGGCGGCCTCTGTTGGGGATGAGGATGAGATTCAGGGGAGACATCAAGGGACCCATGTTGACAGGTTTACCCTGAGTCACTCTGCAGCACGCCACTTATTAGAGGTCATACGGACAAACAGTGAGCGACTGGCCTGCAATGGTCACCTACAGCTAAAGGAGCCCTTGTAAAGTGCCAAATGAGATGTCCATGGAAAACCACCACACATTATTGCATAGAAAGTCCTCTTCTCTGCTGGGAACCATGCTCTTTTGGAAGGAAGGTAGCTAGATTGAGCGAGGGACACAAGCAAAATCTCACATAGAAAGAGCACAGGCTGTAAGAACGGAGCGGGGCAGGTGTGAGAAGACCTCGAAGAGAGAACATAGTACAGTGATGGATCACGGGGATGAGGCGCAGACACATGTCCAGTTAGCAAGCACTGAGAGCCATAGTTGATACCAGAGTTCCAGGAACAAAACACCTTGAGAATATTATGAAAACAAATGACACATAAAAAGGAATTAGAAAGGACATCAACAACTCTGCCAAGAGCCAGCCAGCCAAGTAAGCACCCAATGACTTCAGTTTGATTCCCGGGACCCACCCATATGGTAGGGAGGGAGGGAGTGGCCTCATAACCCTTGCTGACCCTCATATGTGTGCCATGATACGTGTACCATCCACCTCGAAGAAATACATGTAATGTTCAAACTATGTTCCGATTCGCATCATTCCAGAAATTAGATGAGCTCTAGTAAATATAAATATAATTGTAATTTTTACTAATGTAATGGCTCTAAAATAAATCAGTAAAGTGAAGAATTCAGACACTGGGGAAGAGTGATAAGGAGTAATAAATACAAGCTCAGGGCCTCTGAGAGGAGAAAACAGGCAAGTGACTGTTTAAAATGAGTTCGAAAGAGAAACATATTGTGAGGGGAATTTTTTTTTTCTATTTTGATATGATGAATTAAAGATAAGCACGTAGAATCCATGTAAATGCTTTAGCAATTCAGACCATTGTGGAGATTTTCCAGAGATTGAGAGGCAAAGGCTACAGTGTAAATGCAGCCGTCAATCCGAAGGGATGTGACAACACAGGAGGGAATGTTGGGGGAAGCAGGGGTGGGTGCAGTGGAGAAGTCGGGGACAGGAGGGATCAGGGGCTCTGTGAGGACAACAGCTATAGAAAAGCATCAGTGTGATTGTGTGCATGTGTGTGTGTGTGTATGTGTATGTGTGTGTCTATGTATGTATGTGTATATATGTGTGTGTGTGTCCTATGTGTACGTTTGTCTCTCTCTGTGTGTATGTGTATATCCGTGTGTCTTATGTGTGTGTATGGCTGTATGTGTTTGTCTCTGTCTCTATCTGTCTGTCTCTCTCTGAATGTGTGTGTGTGTGTGTAATTTCTGCCTGTTTGTGATGTGTGTCTGTGTGTGTGTAGCAGTCTCACTATTGAGAAGTGTAGAGTGAGATAAGATTAGTTAATTTACTCATACCTGCCCAACAGTGACATCACTTACCCATCATCCATCCATAGACAAAAAGAGATCAGGTCTTGAATCTCACAGTCTTTTGAGACATCCATCACAATACCTAGGGGTCCTGTGTGCACATTCCTCTTCAGTTCCCTCATACCCCAAGACCACTAAATTCTTGTCCTTGTCCACTGCAAGTTTGTACTCCCATGTTCCCAAGTTAGTCCATACATCCCCACATACATGAAAATACTAACCAACAGACTACTAGCAGGCCTGAGGAAGTCACCCACCCATGGAGCTGGGCTAGGACTCTTTCAAGAATCTTACTCATGTCCACCATGAGAGGATAAGATCTGGGAGCTGGGTCACCACAGATGTGACAGGCGGAAGTTTCCGATAACAAAGACTAAGAGTGGAAGGCAAGAGCAATGTTGATGCTTGGGTGAAGTTTGACGCAGTGAGGAGGGCAGAAAGCATGATCTAATTGTTTTGAGCTCTGGGGTTGCCTGGGAGGCACCTGGGTTTGGAAAGGGAGAGAGCTGAGCTGTGGGATGTCTGAGGATGAAGAGCCCAGGTGGGAATGGATCCCCTACAGACAGGGAACACAGTATCTGAGAATCCAAGGTTACAAAAAACCAGGACCTCCATCTAAAGAGCTGGAGAAGCTGTGGGGAGGCCCTGGCATCCGCAGGTGTAATAAGCCACCTCAGTGACACACACTCAGAAGGCTGCCAGGACCATAAATTAAGAAGAGCCACTTAAAAGAAGGGCATATCACAGTCCTATGGGCCAAATTCAGCCTGCTCCAACTTCTGCATGGCCTTTTAGTGAAAAAAAAAAATGGTTTGACTACTTCATGTTACAGTGACTTTGCCGACAGGGAACACTAACTCTGAACCCCAATTAAGCAAAACATGCCAATCACCCACATCCATTTTTCTCACTAATAGACTTGCATTGCAAAAAAAAATTTTTAAAAATTTAAAAAAAACCCTGTGTCCTTTATCAATTGAGTTTTTAAAACAGTGTGGAAATGAGGGTTTTTCTCTTGTTACCCCAGCACATTCATTTGGTCACTTGGCACATAAAGCCTAAAATACTGACCAACAACCGGCTGACATCCGCCCTAAGGACGTAATGAGAACTGGCTGGTTTTCTGAGACAAGACGAACATCAGCAAATTTGCAGTAAACGGCCCTTTGAGCAAAAAGCACAGAAAACAGTATGCTGAGTGGTATTCAGAGAAGGCCCCCAACTTTCTAATAGTGAGAAAGGCTACCTTACTAGTCTCCAATGTTGGACGACGTAAAGCACGTATGAATAACAAAGTCTGTTGCTGGGCAAAGCCATACTGGATGTACATTGGACATGTAGTGTTTAAACAGCTTGTGCGCTTGTATGAAAACTACCTGGACTTCCAGGTATGGTGGCACAAGTCTGTGATCTCAGCTTCTTAGAAAGAAGCAAGAGGGCTGGTTAGAGCAATGTAATGAGATCCTTTTACAAAAGAAAAAAATAAAAATAAGGTTGGGGATAACATTCAGTAGTTAGAACAGTTGCCTGGCATGTGGGAAGACCTAGGTTCTATCCTCAATCACACACACACACACACACACACACACACACACACACACTATCCTCGATCACACACACTATCACACACATCTACACACTATCCTCGATCACACACACTATCCTCAATCTTACACACACACACACACACACTCACACACACACACACACACACACACACAGGAAAGGCCAATTTGTTTGTGTAACTCCTAGCTTAGTTTTAGAATGTTTTGTACATGTATGTATTTATTTATTTAATGTGGTGGGGAGATGTGGGCAGGTGGGTGTACTCTATGACTCAAATGTAGAGGTCAGAGGATAACTCAGGAGTTGACTCTCTCCTTGAGCAGTGTGGACCCCAGGAATTTAACTCACATCATCAGGCTGAGTCATCTCAATAGCCCCAACACTTGGGTTTTTACAGTGTATCAAACCGAATGTAAAGTTTGGGGGAGACAGATTCTTTCAAGGATATTCTCTTCCAAACTCCAGCAGCATCCGCACTTCTTGACCAGATGAAAATCCGAGAAAGCTTAAGAGCAACCGCTTAAACTGCTGGGGAGCTATTTTAAGCACAGCCACGATGCCAAAGGGAGGTGCCAAAGTCAAGGCTTTGGACAGAGCACAACGCATTCCGGAAAGATGAAATTTTAAAGGGACGTCGATAATCAATCCCTGGTTTCGGCTTACTTTTAAAAAAGAAAACCAGCATATTTAGCAGCCCCGACGTTGTATACATAGCCTGCCCCTGGATTATCTCTTCCCAAGGATTATCAGGCGGAGACATTTTTCAGATGCCTCGGAGCTGCTCTTGATTAGAAAGAACAAAGGACCCTTGTAGTTATATTGATGGACCCTCAGTGACGTGTAAGTTACTTATACAGCAGCTTCAGTTTGTGACGGGCACGTCCAAGCAAAGCAAGGGCCGTCAGCCATCACTCAGTAGCAGCTGGGCCACTTCAGGTATCTTCTTATACTAGTTGGGAGGAATGCTCACCCCAGCAGAGAGAGCAAGTGTGGGAATAATATTCCCACAAAGTGCTTAAGTTTCCAGAGAGAGAGAGAGAGAGAGAGAGAGAGAGAGAGAGAGAGAGAGGTAAATAACTTAATTTGTAAGTATAAAGCACCCCAGCTTAGTTGCAAAATATTACTTAGCAAATGAACTAAGCTAAGCTGCTTAAATAAGCACGTTTTTTCAGCAGGCTGAACTAGGAGAAGCAATGAGAGCGCATCCTGCCTCCCCCCCCCCCAAAAAAAGATAATCGCTTTTATTGTTATCAGGTCAAAGATTCAGATTCCACACAGCAACCTCTGAGTAAAGAACAGCAAGTCCTTTCAGGTCAGAGGGTCCAATATGGAGCCCCCTCTGACGTACAGCATAATAGTCCTAAAATAAGAAGGAAACATGGAGTTTTCTTAATTTGCCCTGTTGGGTTCCTGTAATAAGCACTTAACAACTGTGGGCTCCGAGCAGCTCAGCAGACATCAACAAGACCATTTGCCAGATGATTTAGCAGACAAATTTCCGAGTGTCGCACATCTCTACATTGAGCGCATAACATAGAAAAACATGCAGCGACTTCCCGGATAATAATGGCAGGGACGAGCTGCATACATTTTAAGAAAAGCCAGGGACATGAAGAATTTGAAAGTCTGGAGACCTTGGGCAGCTCTGCCAAAAGTTCTCCAAAGGAATACTGAGCAGCTCCTGCTTGTTTTTCCTTCCTCAGAATAATTATGCGAAATTGGTTTAACTGGAAAGGGATGAAGCATCTGGAACAGACCTGGGAAAGGAAGAACAAGCAGAAACCACCACTTGTGTGAGCAATAACAGCTGACATTTAGCAAGTTCTGACTAGGGTCAGTTTCAGTCATTCTTTGTTGAATGAATGAATGAATCCACGTCTAGGACATGTAGGGAAGAGAGACATCTCCAGACGGCAGAATTCTCCGTAACTAGCAGGGGTTAGCAACCGGATGAGACATTTAACATTCATAAAGGAATCCTTCTCTGGTGTGGGGATTTCAGGGATTGGCTGATCATGTAGAGATAAGGAGATAGTTTCTGGAATCTGCAAGAAGCCGCCCTGGTTAATTCTCTTGCAGGGCTGGGTGGTAAGAAAGTCTTTGCAGTGTTTCAGAATGGGCAGTATCCTGGTCGTGGTGTCTATCATGTAAGAGAGTCTGAGTTCTCCTGAGGCTCTGTGAGCAGAGTGACCATCACTCAAAAGAAAAATAAAGCCTATGGTAGAGTAGGAAACCATTTTGAAGAGGGCAGGTATGGAATCCCATCATACGGTGTGCCTGTGAAATTGTATTCTGTTTTCTGAGGCAATGTACTTTTTGAGCATTCAGGCAGACATTTAAAAAATATAAGCAATCATTATTTTTATTAGTTTGTGTGTTAGTTTAGCCGATTGATTTTTTTCCTCCCCATGTTAGATTCCTTTTCCAATGAATTGTCTAAATTATTGAGTTTCTTGTTAAGACTTTTGGCTAGCCTCACAGAAAAATTAAGTACCCGGTGGTTGGAGACAGGCAGTCCGCATTTCAAATGTGAAGTGTGACTTCCCAGTATTAATTGTCAGTTCATTTAACTTTTCAGGATTCTGCCAAATGCACTCGAACTCCATTCAAGTGTGTGAAGGCAGCTCCCTATTCTGATCTGAGTTGAACAGCCATGTCCACACCACAGGGATTCCCCAAGCTTCTAAGATAAAAATTGACACATGGGAATGGCCATCACCATGTGCATGAAGGGGAATTTGCAAATAGATAAATACGCACATAAATAAGACTGTCCATGGAGTTTTCGACTTGAAAATGACGTGCCAAGGGCGCAATGAACAAAACTCACGTTCGAAAGTGAGCCTGGCTGCCAGATGTAGCATGGTGATTTGGGGGAGCCCAGGGGAGTCCCCATGAGGAGAATGGCTGGATGTAAATCAGTCATAGAAATGCTCCGTCGCACCCAGAGACCCGGAGGAAATATATTCATGGCAAATGAAAAGCAGGGTGCTAAGGCCTGGGACCAGCTTTCCTGAGAGAGGGCCACATAAGCTGCATGTGGGAGAGGCATGCCAGAAGGAGAGGATGCCGGGAGCCATGCGAAGACTTTCCTAGGTAGTAACACACACAGCTGAGGTTAGCACATTTGATTATTTATTAATTAAAAGTAACGAAGCCTTTGGCTGATGTGAACTATTTCAGTTACAAGAGCCAAACGAGAGAGAGAGAGAGAGAGAGAGAGAGAGAGAGAGAGAGAGAGAGAGAGAGAGGAAATGGTTGCAAGGTTTCTGTGGTTTAGAGGAAAGTTTGAGCAGACAGGGTGGAAGAGGTTTCATTTCTTTGGTTTTGTTTGTTGTGTTTTTTTTTGTGACAGGGTCTCCTGTAGCCCAGGCTGGCCTCAAATGCCTTATGTAGTCAAGGGTAACCTTGAACTCCTGCTCCTCCTGCTTTACCCTCTGAATGCTGGGATTACAGATGTATGTTATCATGCCTAGTCTACCTGGTACTGGGGTGGAGTCGGAGTCTCCTGCATGCTGGGCAAATGCCCTGCCAACTGAGCTCTGTCTTCTGGTTTCCTATTTGCTTTGTTTTAAGCCGAGGCCAATGTGTGCTTTCAGAGTTAGAGGCTTAAGTAGGAATTAAATTATCCAAATAAGCATTAGAGAACTATTTGCAAACTCCAGTTTTACTTTAAATGGGTTATTTTAAATTCGGGGCAGCTAAGAACCATGAGCATGTGCGCAAATCCGCCAGGGACTATGAGTCAGCTGATCTACAGTGGCTGGAAACAAAAAGTCACAATGCTTTCTGGTAAATGGGAACAACACAAACTCAGTTGATGTGAGTATCTTACGTACAGTTATTTTAAAAACACAGTCTCCAGATATATATATATATATATATTTGCTATGTATATAGCAAAGGCTATATACATTCATGCATATTTGCTCACAGAAAGATTATAGCTATAACTTGTTATGATGAACAAGCTAAGCCAAAAAGATACAGAGCCAAAAAGCCACAGGTGAACCTCTCCACTGTGTTCAATAAAATTGACAAGGAAGCTGATCACTTATTTACCGTTAGCATATTTTCAAGATGAACTCATTTTGAATTAATTACTCCTTCCAAAGAGAAGGGCTGTGTGACTTCGTTATCTGCAGTAAACGTTTTCACATGGCTCGCCTAGACCCTTGAAATAATGGCTTTACCAATTCCGAAGCGATCCCAACTCTTTCCTGGGCCTACCGATAACTCACTTTAATTACCACATCAAGTATCAATCCGTATCCCGCTCATTACGACTCTCATCCCCATCCTTCTATGTGCGGATTCCTTCTTTGTCGTGACCATGAGGCTCAGAATCTGCTCAGGACATTTGCTTCATCTCTTCCTACTGTCCACTCTACCTGAGCAATGACCCAGCCCTGTAGGTTTTCTGGCTTTAGTATCTCTCCCTTCTTAGCAATAGGACTAGCCCCAGAGCACTTTGACACCAATGTCCTCAGAACTTCTTCAGCCTTATTAAAACAAGATCTTGTACTGTAGCTCCAGTGAGCCCCGAAGGACGGCAATATGAGTAGCCCTGTGTGGACATACATTACCTCACATTTGTTTCTAATCTAGAAGACCTTTTCTCCAAACGTTGCTCTCCTCTGGCTCCCAAAGCCTCTTGGGAATGACTTCAGACCAATCCCCTCCTTCTTGATCCTGGAGCTTCTCAGATCCTCTCTACTGGACTCCTTTCAGCTCCAAGGAACTTGTTTGTGACCCCTGCCCTCACATCCTATTTTGAATAAGCATCTTTGTTTGACTTCAGCTCCTCCCCCACTCTGCACCGTCCTGGGATGTTTACCCTTCCCATCTTGATCCTCTTCTGTCAAACAGTATCTATCAAACTTATGTCTCAGAAATGTCGATCTTAAGCGAAAGTGTGTGTTTTATCAACACCAACACCACGATAGCTTAATTCAGCTCTGTTGTTATCATCACTTTGCCTTGCCTTACATGCTAAAGATACTTTCTATTCCTCACCAGAAAGGGGGGGGGGATGGTGGAGACAAATGTAAATTTAAAAACGAGGTGCCGGATGAGCTTTACAGCTTATGTCTTCTAATGCACACTTGTCCACTTGGGTCTGTGGTCTATGTCTTCTACGACTATAAAGAGAATTCTAGTTTCTAGCCTTGTTCTTCTCCTCCGCCTGGTTCTGTCTGTATGGACTGCTCATTACACAGCCATCCACAACGCCATGTGAATCGGAGATACTGGGAGAAACAGTTTGCATTCTTAATCTTTCTCCATCAGTCTGCCTGAATGCTCCTAATCTTCCATGCCAGAAGTCAATCTTCTATAATCTGTGCTCTTCCTTATAGGATGAGCGTAGAGCACAAGAAAAGGGAGCATCCTTTTGTGGAGAGTAACTTAGCCAAGGACACTCTGCTCCGTCTTTATGATGAAATACACATTTCCCATTAAAAGGCAAATCTGTCATTTTTCAAAGGTTGAATTGAATGTACTTTAAAAATAATTCCAGCTGGTTAAATTGAGAGCATTGGGAAGAGGAAAAAAAAAAAAAAAAAAGCAAAGAAAAAAAAAAAGCTCAGTACGCATGGTCTCTTGGTCTGTAGTATTTCCATTTTCCTGAAGTGTGAATTGGATATATTTTCCTTTACTTTAAGCCCTTTATTCACAGTTTTTTGATTCTAAGTTACTGGAATAAGGTTTAGAGATGAATTGGGTTCACTAACACAACGTCTAACGCTTCACATTTCTATTTTACTGTTATTTTTAGCAGGTTTAAAAGGGCCCGTTTGAGCTGATCCTCTTTCTCTAACTATGCAAGAAACAGTGGTATTTCCTTTAGTCCTCTGTGCTTCAGACATCATTTGTAGACTTTGAACAGCTCTGTCTTGGAAACCATTGTTTATTTAATACAATTTTAAAAAATAAATTATAGCCTGGTAAAATAAGAGCAATGTATATTTTAAAATATGAAATTATGTTCTATAAAATCCACCTAGGCTTCCAATTTATAGATACATTCAATTTAAAATATTTATATAAATTCAAGATTATATATATGTGTGTGTGTATATATATATATTCATGTCATAGAATACTTATATTTTAATTGAAATATATTTGAATTACTTTTTAAAATATACATTCAGTGACTTGAGATTGGACCTGGGGTTTTCCATTTATGAAAACCTTGGCGGAATAATGTTTTCCAGTGAGCTAAAAAGGAACAAAAACTCACTCTTGTCATTTGAGCGTTGGATCAATTCTTTATTGCCTATGCCAGTTTAATTTTTCTTGGTCTCCACTAACCTTTCCTCCTCTTGGTATTGAGGAATAGAATACGATACACTTCTCTATGTAGTCTCCATCACCGACTTCCATTCATGACACTGGTAAGTCCTTGGTTATGATGACATTTCCAGTGGTTAGCATCTTCAGACTGTCTACATTTTACTCACTTTCTTTCCTGTCCAAATCTTAATAGCACACACTTCGGACTGGTTTATAAAATGAGAACAAGTGGGCGATATCACCATGTTATTTTACTTTACAGGCTAAGTCCAGTGGTTGTATGTGTGCAAACTCACATTCTGGCATATACACCTTTGTACGTGTGTGTGTGTGGAGACCAGCTGAGGATGTTGGGTGTCCTCCCTGCCACTGTGTTTGATTCTCTTGAGAAAAGGTTTGTGACTGAATCTGGAGCTAAGGGGGTTAGCCAACAAGCCCCAGTGATCCTCCTGTGTTCAACCCCGTCCCTGAACCAATGCTGAGGCTAACGGGATATGCCAATGTGCCTCCCGCTCCTTCATGGGTGATGGGGACATCACCTCAGATCTTTGTGCTTGTATAGCTCATGTTCTTATTGGTTGAGCTGTCTCCTCAGGGTCCCCAAGAACTTTTGGTGGATTTCTTCTAGTTTTGATTTCTGCCTGCGGAAATGTTTTTTCCCCATCAGCCCCCTTTCTTGTTTTCCACTGTACCTTCACTTCATATCTGAGAACATAGCTTACATTTCTCTCGGGTTAAACATTTGCCACTATTTTTCTTTCCTCCCTCTGTCTATCTCCATTGTGCCGGCCTTGGAAAGGAATGGCATTCCTACATCCAGCATTTTGCCAAGAGGACAAAGGCAAAGGGCTTCTTACTTCTATTGCTCTCACTTGTTCCCATCACCACTGATCAAGCCTAAAGTGCTTCACACACTGAATCCACCTATCCTGTGACATTGGTCCCTTTCTTGGCAAGCATCCACAGTTGCACCTGTCCACAGTTGCAACTTAAGATACTTAAGAGTTGAATGTGTCCTCAAGTCAATCCAGAGGCCTGCAGCTGGTCCTTCCTGCTCGGATGCAGTAGCTATGTCCCCTATCTCATTGTGTTGAGTTCACATATCTCCCCTTCTCTCCCGTGGAAGTACCCAAGAGATTGGTTTCCCTTGAGGTTACATGACCAGGGCAATCAATACCCACTAAACCATCTAGGGCTGTTTATCTAAACCGTTGTGCAAGGAAGGGAGTTTACTAATACAAGCGAATCTCAGGTGGGTGCAAAGCATAGAGAAGGTGTTGAAACCAGGGAAGCATCCTGAGGTTAGAAGCCTGCTCCAAACCTCCCCACTGACTCTTCATCTTCCTGCAGAGTGGGAGACTGGGGTTCACAAACCGACACTTTGGTGACTATCTGAAGCCCTCTTGAAAGGACACTCTGGATTATGTCTGACTGAGTTGCTGCTTTAAATCTGTTAGACTAAATAATTAAACTGAAGTTAATACCACTATGTAAACCACTTACATGCAAAAGGATACTTGCTCTTACAGTACGGTGCTCATTCCAGGCCCTTCCCACAGGTTTTCCTTTTGGATTACTGAGTCACAGCTTGTTATTTCCCTATGCAATACCATGGTGGGATAATTATTTATTGAGTATTTATTAAGTCATTAAAGCAGTGGTTTGGAAACTTTTCTTTATCCTCTGAATAATGTCCTCTGTGGTAAAGTGAACTCTTGGGGAGGAATAAAACCGAACTGATTTTGTTAAATGGGAGGACAGATCTCAGAACAAAGCAGGATGTCTTCCATTCCAGAACCCTTCATGGATAGGGTGAATCATGGCACAGTTTGCAACCCACTGCTTGGAGACAATATACACAATCAGAAGAATACCAGTGCTTACTATTAACCAATTGTCATTACCGAGGGGTGAGCAATTTACTTAGCAAAATCAAGCTAACCAAGAATAAACACCAACTGTCCACCTCACTGTTCTCTTAAAAGATTTGTGAAGAAGCACATTGACAGCAAAGCTGACCAATGGGACAGGAAGAAGATTCTCAGATGAAGTACCAGCAGTCAGAACCAGAGAACAGCTAGAAAGATTTCACATGCTAACATATGGGTGCTAGGTGCCACGGCTTTCTAAGAATGAAGAAAGTATGAGAGGACCTAGAGATGGTGACATGGAGACAA
Source organism: Arvicanthis niloticus (assembly GCF_011762505.2). Taxonomy (NCBI): domain Eukaryota; kingdom Metazoa; phylum Chordata; class Mammalia; order Rodentia; family Muridae; genus Arvicanthis; species Arvicanthis niloticus. The sequence continues at coordinate 38,901,617 of NC_047673.1, forward strand.
ACATTTGGGGACTCGAGGAAGCTCCTTCACTCTTGGAAAGATGATCAAAAGTGATGTGGGATATTTCATGAGCAGAGAAGAGGGACAGCTACAGCCAAGAACAAGGGTATTTGGTCTAACAGAAACAACGGGCTGCATGTGCTGGTGAGTGTTCTAGCAACCTGGCACAGGCTAGAGTCTCTTGGGAAGGAAGAACCTCTACTGAGAAAATGCCCCCATCAGATTTGCTGGTGGGCAAGCCCCGTGGTGCATTTTCCTAATTTATGATTGATGTAGGAAGACCCGCTCCACTGGGGGTGGTGTCACCCTGGACAGATGGTCCTTGATTGTTAAAGAGAGCCGGTTGAACAAGCCAGGAGGAGCAAGTCAACAGGTAGCATCCTTTTGTGGCCTCTGCATCACTTCCTGCCCTGAGTTCCTTCAATGATGGATTACAAGAGTTTAAGCTAGAATAAACCTATTCCTTCCTAAGTTGCTATTGTGCTTGGTGTTTCATTACAGCAATAAAAACCCTGACTAGGGCAGTATAGAGATGTCAATCTAACTAGAACTACTGCTCTTAAAATGCCATGCTATGGTCTTCTCAGATGCATGAGAAATGATACTGAGAGGAGGAGGGAAGGCAGAGAGGAAAGAGATAAAGAGGGATACAAGTATTCTTAAATAATCACAATTTTTTTAAAAAAAGTAACACTGCTGTTCAAATGGAGTACTAGAAGCCTCAACAGAACCACACACAGGTGTGCTGTTCTTTTTCCACAATCCACCTGAGTCAAGTTACTACCCCAATGGAGGCCTCCAACCAGACAATATGATACCAGTGACCACAGATACAAGGAAATCCCTAAGACCAAACAACAGCCACAGAGAATAACCGGCCATCAAGACAGGTAATCCCACACTTACTTTCAGGACACTCCATTTCCTGCCCAGCTCTTCCCAGGCCATCTGAGTTCAGGATCTCCTTAAGCAGATGCTCTCTGGGACCTCTACACATAGTACCTACAGCAGTTCAAGGAAACCCCCTCCTCATAAGGTTGACATGGGAACAAGAGCATGCTTTACTTAGCACCATGGTCCAGGAATAATGAGGAGGATCTTCCAAGCAGAGAGAGCTCAGGGAAAGAGCTCAGGGAAGAGAGTTGGCTCTGTAGCAACATCTGAGATAAGTTCTCTTTCTAGGGTAATTCATTTTGGCCCCGAAAATAAGTTGCCAGAAGGGCTATTGATTTCAAAGCTACAAGCTGCTTGCAGGACTTGAAGCCTAGCCAGGGCTCTGGGGTAGGTTTTCAAGGTTAGAAGGCTTTTTGTTTTTCGTTTTCTAGAAATACAATGGCAAGCCACGATTTCCCTCATAAATAGTAGTAATTAGAGACTGAAGTTAAGTGAATTAACATTTATAACAAATACAAATCTTGTGCTTTTTGCACTTGAATTTCCTTTAAAGTTCTTTACATAGTATATTGGCAAATTAATTAAGGGTTATGATTAGTAATTAACATTCAGAGACTAGTGATGCTGTATTTATACTACTATTTCAAGAATTTCGGGGGAAAATCTAAACATGGCAGACATATGGATGGAATGAGAAAAGATCATATTAAGTGGGTAAGCCAGACCCAGAAAGACAAATGGCACGTGTTCGCGCTTCCCTGAAGTCCCTAGCTCCAAGTCTTCAGATGTGACTCTACAACCTAGAGGAAGAGCAGGAACCAGAAAAGGGAAAAGGGACCATGAAGGGTGGGAAATAAGTACAGTAAAGGCAATTTAATGGGGGAAAGTAAGAAAAACGAAGCTGGGGAACTTTTATTACAGAGGAGTGAGGAAAATACCGAAGGAGAAGACGGGGGGGGGGGGGGCTTACAATAACAGTCAGGGTGTCTGAAAAAGTCATAAAGAATCATTGTCTCTTTACGCAGACACATATATTACATCTACATATGCATATATAGTTTAAAATATTGTCCTATATTTACTTCAATGGAACAAGTTGACCAGTTGTTTCTTTCTTTCCCTCTCCTCCACTAGGCTAGGGTTTAATGCAGAGCTATTTACAGGGTAGGCAAGTGCTTTCCCACAGACCCATATCCCTAGCGCCAGGTGACCAGTTGACAGACACTACCATTCAGAAGTGAGCATCAATCACAGGCTTACATGGTAATGAGGGACATGCACTTTCTGTGGATCCTTCTTGACAAAAGAAATACCCTGAGAGGTAGACATATCGTAAGACAGACCCATCATAGATGGCTCATCCTGACCCCTTCAAAAACAGAAAAGATAGAACAAACTTTATCCTCTGCAGCATATAAGTAGAAGGGTTATACAAAGGAACTTTGAAGCATAGAATTTGTGTATGTTTGAGACTGTGTTGAGCACTTGTTTTATTTCACTGCCTTGAAGTAATCATTAGAGTCAGAAATGACCCTGAATATCATGTCTGAATGCTCTCATGGTAAGATAAACTCCATCATCACTCCAACAATAACAACACCAAAACTTTTAGAAAAAAAAAAACATACATAATCAGTCTAACCTTTAAAGGTCACTCAGGAACTAAAAATCTTTATTTGAATTCATTATGAAATCAATGAAACCTTTGCTTAAGATTCATGTAATCATAAATAACATAGAAGACCACAAGGAGAAAAAAAATAACATTTGCCATAAATCTTTCATAACTTCTGATGAGTCATGATTTGCCATCAGGTAGCTAGTTATGTTTTCCACACCCAGGTCAGACGATTGTATTTCTGCACAGTACTGAGTCTGGCTGCCTGGCATACTGCCCACGCTTTTATGAGTTAAAAAAAGGCTCATGTAATCTGTCTTTTGATATTTTGGTTCATCGTTTGTTTGGGTTTTTTTTTTCCCAGCATGTCTGTATCTTTGCCAAGGAATTCATATTGAGTCACAGTCCTCGTCTTAACAAGCACTGAGGAAGAAGTTATAGGTAAAATAAAAACCGTTTTTTTGATGGAAGACATTTATTTTTTTTTCCTCTCCCTTCAAAGATATTCGAAGTTTTAGCTTTCAGAATATATTCTGGGAGTTCCACAGATTCCACCAGGGTAAGTACTCAGGGTGCGTCAAAGCCCGTGTACTAGTATCAATACCTCAGCAGTTCTCAGCAGCCTTTGGCTTAGCTACCAATCAGAAGGACCACTTAACAATTCTGCTCAGAAAGAAGGAGGACAAAAAGCTGCTCGGATCAAGGGTACCGTTTGATTTGCCTGCACTAATAAGTGTCATAAATTATTTAAGGAACTTCAAAGTCTTGAAACTGGTGAAGTACACCAGGGCAAAAGTAGAATTTGTTTGTTTATTATCAATTATTTACAGAGTATGTTTTACAACATCAGACGTGTAGAAAAGGCATAATCCTGAGGAATGGTGTCCAATAAAAAAGTATATTATGCTAATTCTGGGAGAGCTTCACGGAGGCCATCAGCTTGCGGAGGCCATTTGGTGTAGTGGGTTATAAATGTTTCAATAACAATCTCAATAATACTGAACTCTAAAATGCATTCTGAAACACACATATCTATTTATAATATCTGGGAAAGCGAGATGCCAGGCACACACACAGGTCCTGGGTAACTATGATAGAAAGATTGTAGACTTTCTAATCAAACAGTGACCCCCTGAAACAACATGCCACATTGCCTGTGATAATGAAATATTTGTGACACAATAGAAGAACCAAATCCACATTTACCCAAATAGGTCAGCCACAAAAGGAAAAACAAAACAAACAAAAAGCCAACATGTCAATCTTTTAAATCAAGCCAGCACTTCAAATCTAATGTAGTAATTATAGACAAAACTGTTCCTCAGATTGAGAGTCACACCCTGGGATGAGTAGAGGGTAGGCCCAGATGCTATTGGGGTTTTTTTGTGTGTGTGTGTCTGTGTGTGTGCCTCTGGTCAAATGTGGTAAAGTTCACACTTTTAACCAGTGCTGTTTTGTAACAGATTGAATGAAACAGTCCTACAAAAGAATCAATAAATGTAAAGACTAGAAAGAAACGAGAGAGGCTCGTGGACTTGTACCTATTGTCCGGAGGGAATTAGATGTCAGTTTGAGCATTATAACTCTGAAAAAGATTTCTGAGCTTTAATTTACTAGAACACATAATGGGCAAAGGAGAGGCTGGGAAACACAGCCAGTCTGAATACATTATTTAACAAACACTTTAATGAGCGTCACACACATTTTTATCCTGACATAGTTTTCCCATTCATTTATGGGTTTTTTTTTTTTTTTCAGAATCCTGTTTATCAATGAAACACATTTCTTTTTCCTAAAACGGTCGCTTCTTACTTTTCTTAAATTCCAAACCCATGATGAAATTTGCTTCATGCCAAATAAGACACTCATGGGCACACACAATGCTTACCTTAAAGTCATGATGAAAGACGGCACTGGAAACCCTCTTGCTAAAAATTCAATAAGCAAACGAAACAGGAGAATGATAGGCGGATTAGGTGAGCAATTACCGGTTCAGTGCACGGGCCTAAATAGAACAAGATTGCACAAGAATTCACGTGCTGTCTTTAGTTTGTTAGCCACAGAGAGAAGTTTAAGGAAGCTTTGTGGCTGGGATACAGAAGAGAGATCCAGGGCCTTTTTATTTATTTACTTATTTTTTACCCAAATCCGTAGACTTAACTGTGCTTAACTCACAAAGCATTTGTTCAGCCCATAAACACACACCAGATGCAATTTAGATAGGCCACATCCCCCATACTTATCTTGGGAGAGGAGAAAACATCCCATTAATCAAAAACTTAATGCTTACATACCCTTGGGAATAAATAGAAACAACACTGCAAAGTGAGAATTAGTGTTTTCTGTAAAACATGAAAGAATGACACGTCAGAAAACTGGACCGAGTATCCAAATAATGACGAACAAGTTGCAGGCCAAAACTGTTGGGCTCTCGGCTGACTGACTGATGCTGTGAGCCAGTTAACAGTGAATGGTGCATGGCATACTGCAGTAAACATCCCTGCCTGAAAGTCCACAGAGCGGGAGACCTGACTTCCAGCTCACAGGTCAGTCCACCTCCCTACACAACACACACACACACACACACACACACACACACACACACACACAATCAAGTGCCCATCCATAAACTAGAAAAGGCAGTAGGAAGGCCAAGGATGGGACTTGTTTTCAAAAGGTTTGCAGTCTAACAAAATATTTTCAAGTACTCTATGACATGATTTTTTTTTTTTATAAAAGACACGGTTTAAGAAAAGAAAGAAAAAAAGAAAGAAAAAGAAAAGGCCTTGTAAAGATGCAAAGCAACAATTCTACTTCATAGAGCTAGCTACCTGGCCTCTGTCTTAACTGGTTAACACTAACACAAACAGGCACACCAACAGCCACAGACAAGATGTAAACAAGTGGGCATGGCGGTGAGCCAGTAAAACTATTTACAGATGCAAAGTTGAATTTCGTATCATTTTCCTCTGCCATGGAAAGCTCTCCTTGTAATTTCTCCCATCATCCAGTTAAGAGGCTGAGAATCATCCTGTAGCACGCAAGCCATGTGAAAACAGGTGGTGGGTCCGATGTGACCTGGGTTTGCAGCCTCTTCAGCTAATGCAATAATTATGTAATAAATACCAGAGTGATGCAGTGGCTCCTACAAGTAAAACAATCAAAAGCCACGACTAATCAGGGTTGCAAGAGTCAATCAGCCTTAGTTCCTAATCTAAACTGCAGCTGAGATTCAGTTGAGGACAACACACTAAATCCAGCTGCAATAATGAAATGAAATTCCAACAAGAAAACAACTCCTACTTACAGTGGAGTTCTTGGCACAGGGACAGAGTGCACTGGATAAAATGCAAGCCAGGAGGCAGGGTACTCTCGATGGTGTTAACAGAACTTGAAGCATTTGTAGATAAACGTGATAAAACAGTGACCGAGGAAGCTCCACTTTGTAAAACCCAGATTTTAATCATCCAAAAAGGACACTCGATAGTTCCCGACCAAACTAGCTGCAAGCATTTAGCCCGTGACGGTACCACATGTACCATCAGACAGGGAAAGAGTCCTTCTGTTGGGGTGGATGTTCCATTGTGACATCTTAACTAATCGGGGACTCATCTGAGATCATCTCACAATCACACATGTGCTTGTAACTAGAAATAGCTAGAAAAGAAAGGAAATTAAGTAGAAGATGGGCTTGAAAAAAAAAAAAAAGGCAAAGGAGGGATGGAGAGGTGGCTCAAGAGCACTGGCTGTTCCTCCATAAGACCAGGGTTCAAGTCCCAGCATCCACATCAGATGGTTCACACTTGCTTGTAACTCCAGTTCCAGGGTAACTGATACCCTCTGGTTTCTGAGGGTACCTGAATACATGTGACATATATATACACACACACACACACACACACACACACACACACACACACACACATATATATATATATATATGTATATATGTATATATGTATATATGTATATATGTATATATGTATATATGTATATATGTATATATATATATGCATATATGCATATATGTATATATGTATATACATATATATAATATATGTGTGTATATATATAATATATATACGTATATGTATATATGTATATGTATGTGTGTGTGTATTTACATAAGCACATACACACACATACATAGAAATAAAAATGGATTATCAAAGAAAGAAAATGCAAAGGAGTGGGAAGGAAACCTTTTCTGGGAGTCAAGGAGATCCTCAAAATAGTTCACGTGATGAGCTGCATAGCAGACAGGAAGTCAGGATGGTTTCATATAGAGGGAGGCTTTGAATGCTACCTGAGAAAATCTGGACTCAATCTTTATGCAAATGAATGCCCCAAATTTCAAGCACTTATTATACAAATGAGACATCAGCCAAGCCGAAATAGTCCTCATCATCTAAGTTCAACAGTACTCTAATCACAAGATGAAATTCTTTTCATAAAATAACTGGTAGCCACATATTAAGTCCTGAAATCCTTCTGCCCCTGCCATGTCACACAGCGCTAAAGCTCTGGAGTGTGATGGTGGGAATCTGTGATTTCAAGAATAAGGTTTAGCTCAGAGGAAGTACTCAGGAAACAAGTAAGTAGTTTTCTATTTCATCTAGAATTGTGACCACATCAGGCAAGTGAAAATAAAATGTAATCTCAAAATTCAAGAGACAATAGTAAAAGCATTCTTTTCCCATTATGACATGAAGATTTGTGATACTTAAATGCCCTCGTTGTGTGTGTGTGTGAGAGAGAGAGAGAGAGAGAGAGAGAGAGAGAGAGAGAGAGAGAGGCAAATGTGGTTTCTTATCAATTAGAAATCACTTAATTTTATTCAGTGAGAACATAGTAAGATCTACATAGTACAAGAGACAGGAGAATTTGAAAACCATCTTGACATTAAACTTGACCCCTTCAGGTACACTCAGTTCTCAAATATCTCATCAGAGTATAGTTATAAATGGATTATTGGCTTTGGTCACTTGCATTTACACTTGGTTGCAACCTTGTGCTATTAGGAATCGCACGAAACAAAGTACTTAGAGAATGGCCAATTACCGCTTCAGGGAATGGAGGGTCAGGAAGTCTGTGTGTGCACAGGTGCCGTCGGGGTGAGACCTCAGGGCCGAGGTGCACACACAAATGCTGAATACTTTCAAATGCGATCTGCTGATGTGTGGACACTGGTTTCTCTAGCTGTCTTAATTGCATATATGCTCAGAGCCACACCAGAAATCCTCGCACAAACTCTATCCATCCGAGCCAACAAATCCTGCAAGTGTTTACTGAGCACTTTCTATCCTGTATGAATTTAACATTCAGGAACAACAAAACTAAGTCTGAGCATAAGGTAATAATTTTTAACTTCATTTAAACTTTTAGAAATACACTAATCAATATACACACACATTAAGATGAGAAAAAGCAATATATATGTATGTATACATAAAGATGAGAAAAAACAATGTGTGTGTGTGTGTATGCACACACACCAAAATGAGGGAAAAAAGCAATGAAAAACAAAACAGAATGTGTGTTAACCTTCTGATTTCATTTGTCATTTTAGCTAATTTTTTTAACAATGAAATCCACAGAACTCCGCTTGTAAAGATGCAGATGCCTGCTGTACACACTCATATGTTTGGTTCTAAGTATTAAGATAATTCTGGACAGAAAGGACCCTAGACACATTCAGTTCTCGGCGGGGCCTCTCCTATGGGCCAGCCATGAGTAAGGAGTATGATCATAGTCATGAGGGCAGGCTGAACAGGAACACACACACACACACACACACATACACACATACTCACAGAGACACACACTCACACACATCCACACAGAGACACATACACTCACATACATCCACACACAGACACACATACTCATATACACATAGACACACACAGACATACACTCACATACAGACACACACTCACACACACACAGACATACACAGAAACACACAGAGACAAACATACACTCACACACACAGAGACACAGACAGTTATACAGAGACACACATACAGATACACACTCACACACACACACACAGACACACACACACATACAGACACATACAGAGACAGACAGACAGACAGACAGACAGACAGACACACACACACACACATACACACACACACAGGCTTTCTGATTCATGGGCATGACTAATTATGCTTCTTCAAACACTGGAGTCTATGCTGTTTTGGAAGTGTTCCAGACCACCAACTTTTGAGATGTGCAGTGGGGAATGAAAACCATGCTCACCCAGAATGTGCCTGGAAATGCCTCAGGGATGAACCTATACTGTGTGCCCCTCAGAATCATCCTTCGCATCTCACGGACACGTGCTGGACACTGTCCACGCTGGTTTCCCAACAGGGTTTTTCCTTCAACTTTTGATCATCTTAGACACACACGTCTCAAGTGAGTGTTCTGAATACGCTACTATTTTCTGAGTGTAGCACTGAGAGTTACAATCGCCCTATTAGGATGGAGGCTTTGTTCCACATTGAACATTCCTTGTACGAAATGACAATGCAAATCACTGATGTGCTGGTGACATACAAGCTATTGGACCCACTTAATCCAGAAAAATCTCCCCGAGCTAGAGTTTCAGAGTCTCCCAGCTCAAGCATGAAGCCCACCAAGAACCGCACATCAAAGTCACCTGTTACACTCTGTCAGTGGGAAGCAAAACAAAATGTGCAGGCCACCGCACTATAAATTCTGGTGTATGTAAAACATGGCAGAATTGGATTAAATATAATATCGTTCTTTACATTCTTCCATCCACTTCGTGTTATTAGGGCTTTTACTTATAAACAAGCTCTCCTGTGTGAGCATCGAATATAACCACTGCTTAACAACAGGAGCAAGTTTTTACAGATTTTTCAATAGAAGTTAGCGGACTGAGAGGGAATCAGGGAAAGACTGGGGAGGTGACTACGACCCAAACACATTGGTTAAAATGCTCAAAAAATTCAAACTGCTGAATGATACGCAGCTCAAGCCAATGCTTGAAATGAGGCCAGCACATTGAGACAGCTGACAGAGAAGAGGCGAGTCCATTGGGAAATTGCCATTGCCCATCTACGGCACTCAGCAGGGTCAGGTGCCTTAGTGGGAGTCTCCAGTCATCAGAGGCCTCCTGTTTTGCCATATCAGGCATTCCTGCCCCCAGTGGCTTAGTTATCACGTGACCACTTGCTGTAGTCAGATCACTGGCCTTGACTTTTTTGGAGGGTGAGGGGCAATATTTCATGCCATTTATTCTTTATAAGCTTACTGAAAGCTATTCCATAGAATGAAATAGCCCACTCGTAATCAACTCAGTTTGAAATATTGACTTTGAGCTAGGGAGATGGCTCAGTGATTATCTCAGTTTCAACCCCTAGAACCAAGTTTTTTAAAGGCCAAGTGTAGTGGTACACACATGGAATCCTGGCACTGAGGAGGTAGAGAGAAGAGGATTTCTAGGCCCCCTGGCCTATCTGTCTAGCTCAAGCGGTGAGCTCCAGGCCAATGAGGGCTTTTGTCTCTTAGAAGGTGGACGGTGTTCCTGAAGATGATACCCAATGAAGACACACTGAGGGTGACAGCTCTGGTCTCTCTACACAGGCAAGGATGCATGCATACCTATATACCTATACACATGTGAAACACACACACACACACACACACACACACACACACACACAATCAACTTCAAGCTACTCTTGACAACATGTAAATGTCGCTCTCTTCTAGTAGCTTACAAACCTCTGGTAAATGTCCACTATATTTGACTAGGGAATTAAATCTATTGAAAGATATGAAACAATTCTGGGTATTTCATGTCAGGTCAGGGGAATGTCTGGATACTAGTAAGGAGATTTAGAAATTCTGAGAATTCAGAAGAGGTTTCTGGTCCTCTCATCTACAGACAGGGAAGCAGGACCATTTACCAAAGTTCACGAACTCCATAAAAGATTCTAAATCTCCAGTTACAATTTTCCTGACCGCCAAAAGCACTCCTTTTGGTGATCAAATTCGTAAAGTACTTATTGTAATGTAATCAGAATAAAACAGATGCTATGTATAATATATAGTCTTACATATGACGTGGGCTTACATTTGCCGGAAACTTCTTTTATTTCCCCCAAATTATTGAGAGTTTCAAAGTCATGTCTGAAAATGAACTTTCAGAGTGAAATACTTAAGCACAGTTTTAACACACACACACACACACACACACACACACACACACACACACACACACACACACACAGAGTCTTGGAAACCTAAGCTTAATCTCTGGTACTTAATCTCTGGTACTGTTTCACATACATTGTTGTTAACATACCACAAGCTGTAGACACTTAAAAATACTGTTTAATTTTCTTTAATCCATTTCGTTTTATGGATCTAAAATGGCCATCAGACAATAATACAGCAGTTTCCATAAGGAATAAATTGTTACAGCTTGACAAAAACCTCTTTTTATGCTAGAAGAGGGAAATATAAAAATGTCTTTCTCATATAATTATATTAAAAAATGTGTTAGTCTGTTCTCTCATATTACAGCTGTTAGAATGTTTTTTAAAGCCGCCGACTTAAGAGCTTCTGGTTCCTTCCTCATTTTTTCCTAATTAATTTCTGTTCAACCAAAGAATTCTTTCCTTTTATGGCTCCTGCCTTCAGAGCAGCGCCTTCATAAAATGAGCGAGCCCATTTCTGAGCTCAACGCATTCAAAAAGTAAATAAATAAAATGTGGGAGGGAGGCAGAGGCGTTTTTAAAGAAGGGAACTTTCGCATTAGCTGTGTATTCTTCATTGGAGGGAAGCTGGCAAACACTTCTGACTGCCTGCACAAAGGTGCTGAAAAGCAAGACAGCGGTCATATATGTGAAAAGATTATCTTTGAAAGACATCACCAGCTTCAAGCAGTGGTCATCTGCAAAAGTGTCTGCCACTAAGAAATACAAGACCGACCAGTTCTGCCACTAGTCTTGCATTGATTTACAATTATGTGATAACTGTGTTGGAAACCAGCATGAATTTTGAATGTGCTTTTCTTCAAGGGGCCCAATCTATATTTTCTCATATTTAAGATTTTGCTTCTTTTTTAGATATCCAGGATTAATGAGATTTCCTCATGGACTCTGCATAGTTTCCAGGACTTTATTTTCATCTCTTTTTATTTGTATACTTTGACTAGTTGCTTTTTTTTTCAAAAACAAGAAAGGAAACTCCACTTCATTAAATAATATAACCAAACAACTGCTCTTTTTTTTTTTTAACACTAGAATTGCTTCACTATTAAAAAAAAAGAAGAAGAAGAAGAAGAAGAAGGCAAGGCACAAACTCAACTAGTCACATTTATTAAAGATCTGGAACAGGGGCAACATCTCTGCCAGCGTTCCCACTTCCTCCCTCACACCAGCTGCCTGGATGCTTCTCGATCTAAAGAGGAGAGATGTCTAACACAAATTGTTCAACAAGGTAGAACTCTATATAAATAAAGTCTGCATGAGACATGCTACTGTTTATCCAACCCATGGTATCCAAGCTGATGAGAAGAACTTATAAATCATAAGACAAACGCACTGATCAATGTTGGTGGAGAGCTCAACTGTTGGGACCCATCCATCATGCAGACCGACCGACATAGCTCGGAGGCACTTCCCATTAACCAATAGTGATGAAGGCAGTGGTTCTGGCGACATCACCTTCAGCAATTAAATATAATTCTCTGTTACAACACACGAACCTATTTTCCCTCAAGATGAATTCAACAGCATCGATAGACACATATTAGAAGTTACTATTGAAATGGGAGAATGTCAATAGTAAATAGGACGCATGCACTTTTTAAAATAGATTATGTACTTTTCATCCAAGTAGTTTTAACTCTTACTTTCAAATCTCATACCTTTCCCTAATAATAAATACTGATAAATAATAAATACTGACAAAAGTTGAAATAAACGTTTGTCTTTAGTGAATCAACTGTGCACACACACACATATACACAGGCACAGACACACACATGCACAGGCACACATGAGCAAGCACAACACGCTCACATGGGTGTGCACATGTATGCGAGAAACTATATACACGAAACCAATACTTTAATACATGAGGTCAAAAACACTATTTAACAAAGAGGGGATTTTTTTAGCTTTTAATTAATTGCATATTTTTTTCCATTTCAGCATATATAGATGAAGGCCAACTACATGCTTACAATATACTCCAAGTAAGAATCCATTACCTTAATTATCTTGGAATGAGCAGGAAAATCTAATGTATTGGTAAGTGCAGCCCTCTTAATAGAAAAAGCAGATTTTACAGTATTTTTTTTTTATTTTCACAATAAGCTAGACACGCTATTGCCAGAGATTTGTATTTTCTGTATACCACTTGTATTTCATTTTGAATTACTTGTGCACATTGCAAAGTGTATGTAGTGTAACAAGAGGTCAAGTTGCACTCCGTGAATCAATTCAATATGAGAAGCAGAAATTTCCACAGAGAAAAGGAAATTGCCTTAAAGTCAGTTGGCATCATTTTGTCTCAGCCTCTTGCACGGAGTGGTGGGACCAAACGCATACAGGGCTCTGGGCTGCTCAGTCCTGCTTTGAAGAGCACAAGCCTTAAAGAGTTGTTACAAAGGGTAATGATGGAATTATAACTGACGAGCCTGCTGTCTAGTGAGGCTCCTCAGGAAGACTAACAAGAGAGCAACGGCTAAAGGGTCTTTATTGTCTAGATAAGAATGGATGTTTCTGGTTTACTTCATTTCCTTTCTCGGTTCTTCCCTCAAATACTGAACTTACATTCAGAAAAGCCAAAGATCCAGGGCAACTCACCCTACCTTTGATCACCTTCTCAACTCAGGCTAAATAGCAGATTGCTGTCAAGGATGTGGAAAACCGCTCCTGCTCAGACAGTGGTGAGCATTTCAAAAGAAGCCCATTTAGACTACAGGGCCATCAACTTCAAACTTTGCTCAGCTGCTGACCAGAGGCCAGAGACAGTACTAAAGTTAATGGGACTGAGAAAATTGGTTACGTAGCCTGGACACCTCCTTAGAGGAAGGAAAGGAAATAAGATGGTATTGAAGCTGATGGTATAATCCTCCTTTAGACAGCTTCTGTCTCCCATCCAAAAATCTGAATAAAATAGATGTTTTTCACATGACTGTGACAAAATAGTTTTAGCTCAAGAAAGAAAATGAGACTCTCATCTTCCTGTTCAGATGCTCTCGTGTTCCCTCTGTGAGCGTTAACTAGCTAGCTTCAATCTGCAGCACTTCCAAAACACATAGGCTGGGTTTACATTCAGTAAATAATAAAACGGGCTTGGCTGTGTTTGTCTTGAAAAGGTCTGGTTAGGTCCTGAGGTTCACTTAATATTGGAATAATAAAGCAATGGGAAACCCACTTAATAAAAAGAACATACACACCTATGCATCTCTGTCTACCTATGTCTACAGCATTCTCAAGTGTATTTTCATTGTGTTTACATTTGAAACATAATAGCAAATTTTACAGACTTTTTTTTAGGAGGAGTTTTATAGAATTTTATCTTGTTTGGTAAACTCTTTAAAGAGCGAAACATCCCATGTAAGTCTCCAGATGCCCAGAAAAGTGATTTGCATACTCAATAAAAGGATTTGATTAACTTCCATGCCAGAAATTTCAGTCTTAGGACCTACTGGGAATGGGCTTGTAATAACCTTTCAGTGAAGCCTGCTTTTTTAAAAAAAAAAATCTTTGTTGCACAAAAATATTCTACTTGTCTAACCTAAAGCACTTTTGCTGTGATTTCAAACTGGTGCTTTTAATATTAAACTCCATCAAGTTCAGAAGTTCAGATTGCTGGTCAGCATTTTATGTAATCTATAAAACATTTATTTTGGAATAATAAAGCAGACAGAACTGCTGCTTCCTATATCAAGATGAAAACATAACTATTGGATATATATATATATATATATATATATATATATATATATATAGCAAAGAACATTTGAAGTTTTAATATAGACTATATTTATGACATTACTAAACTTAGGCATTTAAGGATATTTAAAAACTTGTCATTTGTTCTACACTAAGAGAGTACAAGACCAAATAGAATAAGTAAGCAAAGAAATAAAAACTATATTAAAAATAAAATCTATATGGCATAAATGTATTTATAGGGTCCAAAGAAGATTCGCTGCTTTTTTTCTGAAATACCTCCCACAATCTTGGCAAGTTACTACATGGGACAATTCTGCATATAGTTCAGGACCCGGGACAAAATGAAAGTGCTGATAAAAAATGGACATATGTTATCTGCTCTCTCAGTATGTTGAACTTCGGCTGGAATAACTAGTAGAGAACGAAAGGGAATTATCCCACCCCCCGTCCACTCCTTATCACTCTTGGAGACGTCCGATGAGCTCATGGTGGGCGAAATTATCTCTACCAAAGTGGTCCTTGGTTCCACAACTGCATATTAATGGACCGAAATCAAGGTCCTTTCCTCAGGGGAGCAGCATGGACAAGGACCTCTATCTCCATCCTTTTGGAGCATGAAATGCTTTCAGTTAACAGGTTAAAAAAGTGTGCTGTCTCCAGGCTGCATTCTGTGTTTACAGCCTTTGAGATTTCCTGGAGAATTCTAGTTTCCTCTAAAACGCACTTCTAGTCTTCAGAAACTTAATTTCATCCTTAGTTATCTGCAAATTTATACCTTTTAAAAGTTGTTAATGGGATTTAAACTGTTCACATTTCATTTAATAGTCTCATCAAGCCGATGGATATTTCTTCTAGTCAGAACAAAGGTGAGGCCTTTGAGACACGTTCTCTCTATATGGTTTGTGCCCGTTTTACTACATACCACAAAAACAAATTAGCCAAACGCTTAACTCAAATTCCATATTTTCAGTTATCACTGTTTTTAAAAATACATTCTCTCTCTGTCTGTCTTACACGGGTTCTCTGGGTAGCCCTGGCTGTCCTCGAGCTGGCTCTGTAGACTAGGCTGGCCAAGAACTCAAAGATCTTCCTGCCTCTGCCTCCTGAGTTCTGGGATTAAAGATGTCTACTATTACCCCCTGGCAAAATAATCTCTTAAAGTAAAATATTTTTTTAAAAAAAATCAGGTCACAGATCATGAGGAAAATTCCTTTTCCTTGGAATTTAGTTAGAAATCTGACCATACAATTGCTTTAAAAAAAAAAATCAATGAATCCTTAATGTTAGTTAAAAATGTATATGAATAAAAACTTTTTATTGGATATTTTATTTATTTACAATACAGATGTTATCCCCTTTTCCCATTTCCTCTCCCTAGAGCCCCCTATCCTATACCCCCTCTTCCTTTATGCTTTTATACCATTTTGATTACATGCATGTATTAAGGTCAGTTCTAGGTTGAGAATAAAAACTCTTGACAGTAAATTTTTTGATGAATTATGATTTCAGAATATGCAAAGCTGTCTCCGATGACTTGATTTTGTAGGGGGGGAAAAAAAGGAGAAATGACAGGAAGTCAAATGAGGTTAACTGGATACACTGAGGTCTAGTCACAAAACTCAAATGACTGAAACCAAAGAGCTAGTTTGTCCATTGAGGTGCATGAAATCTAATCCTAAAATGCAATGCATCATGATCACGTAGCTCCAGGTCACTCCACTCTGCGTCACACTTATTTGATTACCTGTTGAGTGCAATCATTTTTTCCTAATTAGAATAATTTAATTACTACAGGAATCTACATGCAAGGGTGGGAAAGGGTTTATCCTGAGGTTTTCCGAGCTGATCATAATACATTGGGAATGACTTCCTTCAGAATACATTGGCTGTTTGTGGGCGGCATTTGTATCATTATAAAAATTAAGAATGTGTAACATGGCCGACAACTTGCCTTTGTTTCCACACACACAATCTTACTTCACTCTCTCAGCAATCCTGGCAGACAGGCTTTTTACATGAGCAAAGACAAGGTTCATGGAGTTCACCTTTGAGTACACTTAAGTCAAGAGGGGAGCCCCACTAAGGGGTTGGAATGCCTCTGCTCACGATCATGTTCTCACCAAGTGTGATGGCTCCAGCCTTGAATCCAGCTCTTGGGATCCTTCTGAGGAGAATCAAAAGTTCAAGGACATCGGAGACAAGAGGAACCCTGGAACGTGCCGGTTGGTCAGCCTAGTATAGTTGAGGAGTTAGAGGCCAATAAAAAATCCTGTCACTATGTCTGAGGAGTAGTGTATAATGCTTATCTGTGGTCTCCATATACACAGGTGCAGTTATGCTCACACACACACACACACACACACACGTGTGCGTCTGTCCACACGATATGTGCACACGTATTCAAACACACACCCACAAAAGAATTCAAGGCCAGAGACACTGGCTCAGAAAACAGCAAATAAGCAAACAAAACTCATAAGCGCCTTAAAAATACATACTTTAGTTGTGCAGTTCATATTGATGCCATTGCAGAGAATATTCTGATAAATCAGTCTCCCAAGAGGACATATACAACATCCATTCCTTACCTGCCCACGGCCTCCAAAACTCCCATCCTGGGCAGTAGTACTTGGTGCTAAGTATCTGACTTTACCTTCTGAACCTTCTTAATTCTTCACTTCACAAAGTACAAATCTTGATATTTAAAAGTCCAACTTTAGAACTAAGTGACCAAGAGATGTCATCATCTTAATTTAGGAGAATTGTTAATTCAACTCTAATTAACTGAAACTTTACCAGTTGAGTTTATTTTTATTACTCATACAGCCACTTACTTGCCAAACCAACAGAAGAGATTACTGAAGAACGGGGTTCCCTATAAATGACGTCATAACCCCAAGTCTGCCTAAATGACGTCATATTCCTAAGTCCTACTCTTACCAGAACCTGGTCTTCACGTTTCTTCTCCTTCTTACTGGTGGCTAACTTAGGGGGGGTTTGACCATCCAATCAGACAGGTCAGTAGTTCCCAACAGCAGTCCTACCTCTCAATGAGAAAGTGAGTTCCATTCATTCATGTTGGGATTCCCTAGTTTCAGTCACTCAACAGTTTATATCCCAGAATAAAGACATGTGATCACAGCTTTATTTTAAAGCCACAGAATTTGCTGACTACAAAATTATTTTGAACATGGACACAGGTACATAAATAATAAAAAATTTAACACACAGTATCCACTAGCTAAATCATGCAGCATTTACAACTTATTTTCCCTCCCCATGAAATATTGCTGGCGACTGACTGATTGAACTATAATTTTACATTTAACCATATATGATATGAAACCCTTAGGAACACTCTTGTCTTCATGTGAGTCATTTGTACATGAATGAAGTAAATCTTAACCAAACTGATTAACTGGCTCTGTTGAAATCTGCTAAACCATTTTTTTATTGCTAAAAAAATGGCAATAAAATTATTGATTTATTAGATTTTATTAGATTATTTTGTGTATTATTAGATTTTATTTTGTGTATTAGAAATTGCTTCTTGAATATCACCTTTTGCTGCATGTTTTTCTTTAACAGGTTTGTTTAGCTTAAGAAAAGGTGGCCAGATTCTAAGCCTATCAGAGGCTTAGTTTTGATCTCCTCTCTAATGCTGGCTTTGTTAAGAAGCTGAGCCTGGTGACCACCACAAAGAGACAACAATTAAAGACTCCCAGAGGAGGGCCACACCTTCCAGCAGGAAAGATGAGGAACATTCTCTTTCACATCCAGACACAGTCAGATGCCTCTTAAGAGTGTTAGTTCAGAAGTCATAGCAGGATTCGAGATTCTTAAAGTTTCATATTGTTGGCTTTAAGATTCAAGCAAAGAGTAAAAAAAATAAATGGGACAGTCCTATGAACTTTATATTTGCAGGATGATGCATCCTGGTTTTGTTTTTGTGTGTGTGTTTTCTTTTTAAGTTGCTGCATTTGTTGTTTTCTTGCTATATTTTGCTGCTGGGTTTTGCATTCAAGCATCCCAAACAGACTCATATGTCTTCCGAGTCAGAGAAAACTAGAATATCATTATATATATAAAAGCTTTAAAATAAATTTAAAAACCTTTTGGATTTAGGTGAATGGAAGGCAGGAAAGAAGGAAGGAGCAATGAAAGGCAGTGAGAGAAAAGGAGAGGGGAAGCAGAGAGGGAGAGAGGATGGGAGGGAGGGAGGAGGGTAGGGGAGAGGAGGAAAGGAAGAAGGGAGAGAGGAGAGAAAAGGAGGGAAGGAAGGTAGAGGAAGGAGGGGAGAAAAAGAGGGAGAGAAGAAGTGAGGAAAAAAGGGAGGAAAGAGGGAAGGGAAAGAGGAAGGGAGAGAGGGAGAGAGGGAGAGAGGGAGGGCAGTTGATTGAACCGATAGGATTTGTTAAGGGGAAGAACAATAATGTTTTTTTAAAGTAAAAGAAAGCAGAAATAAATATTATTTAGGAAGTAGCGATCCCATTAAAATACCTAGGGAAATGACTATTCTCAAGAACCACAAAATAATTTATACATTAATATATTATATATAATTTTATAATTTATATTTTTCATATGTATTCATATTGGAAAATTATAAGGACCTGGTCAATTGTTCAGATAAATTGACGTTATGAAACTGGTCCAACCTGAAGTAGTGACCGAGCTCCGTTCCTGTGTGGCAGCAGCTGTTGCCAGAAAGGCTATGGTGATCTAGCCCTGGAGTACCTCTGAGAAGGGTGGCAAAGTGGGAGTGGTAACAGGTGAATAAAGTATGAATCATGGCGTCTAGTAGACAGACATATGGCTGTAATTATCACCGTCCAAAAATCCCTCTAAATAGCAACATCTCCAAGTCACTGGGTAGTCATTAAAAAAAAAGAGGCAAGCTTTTCAAAGCCCTATCCCGATCTACAACTCACATCTTTTAAGAAGAAAATGCTTAGTGTGGTTACTTGTACACCGAAGGTGTATTTTCTTCAGATCTCTACAATGTATACAGTGGTAACTATTAAGGAATGTAGGTCTATACATGCTTAAGCAAATGCTCCAGGCACGCTGTGATGTAGGTTAGTGCATTCTGACTCAGGCTGTCTAACCTCACAAGGAAAGAATACAGGAGTCGAATTAAAAATGACTCTGAACAAAAGGACCCAGATTGGGATGCCTTGACTCAGACACAAATATATTTAAAATTCATGAGGAAGCCTAAAATTAAGACAACACCTCATCTCTAATACCACATCTGACTCACTGCATCAAAAGCAACAAATATTTAGAAAGCAAAAGACACATGGAAAAACTTATTTCATCCAAACGCCCACAAAGAAAGATGCCCTTTGAACTGGAAAGTTGAATGGAAGGATGATGAAGTGAGTGAATACATTCTGTGAGAGAGAAATGACAGTTTCAGAGCAGAGATGACTTCGGGGTTTGTAAGACATTGTTGTTATTTGATCACAAAAGTTATCATAGTATGCTTTGTGTGCCTGGAATGATTAATAAAATATTGATTCAAATTGTTTCTGTCCGATCGCTTATTGTTATAAATAACACAGCACTCTTCTTAAATCACCTTTTAAGGAGATGGTGGTTGAATGAAGAAATGCCTCGACAGTGCTCCTTCCTGCCCCCTCAAGTCATTGGAAGGATATTTGAAAATCAATTCAACACAAACACAAGGCCAAGCCCCGCAGACCTATTCTGGTGCGGGGTTCATCTTGGCCACAAATTCTGAGTGAGTTTAAATGAACAGGCATTATGTAAATAGGCACTGTAAAATCAAAGGCAGTGTTCAAGTATTATTCCAGAGCCTAGGGTGCTTTTAGACCAGGCTGGAGACAATCCCAGACACCTGGTTTTTGAAAGACCCCCAAGGGGATAAGAGAAAGGGGTCCTTGAAAACATTTTCAAATGAAATCTAACTTGAATGTATGCATTAGGTGTGCTTTGCTCAGTAATATTTTTCAAGTTTATTTTAGTGACTTAATACAAAAATTCTCACCTTGAAGACACTAGCGTTCTCCAGCTAGCGTGGACTTGAGAATTAAAATCCTATAAAGGACTCAGCTGAAAAGCTTGCTTCACTCCTTTAAAATACATTTCATTCCTACCAATATTGACTTTTGGAATGAAATATTTGGAGTTGGAAATTTGCAGGTCTGTATCGGTGAAGGATTGAATTTTCTCTAACAGAAGAAACTAACACAGAGAGACTAAAGGGAAAAGAAAAAGATTTTAGAAGGCTTACTTTTTCTCAGGACAAGATACATAATCATCCCTCTGTGAGGAAAGTTGGAAAGCCCAAAGACAAAGAAAATGCTCAAAAAGTTGTTTTGGAAAAATGGGTTAGCAAGTTTAATCTTTTTGTTTTTCAAACAGTTTGACTAAAACATTATTAGCTGCAGCTAATAAAATTGTTACAATATTTAGAAAAGAAACATGCAAGTGTTCTAAGAAATTAGATGTAAAACAAGAGAATTCCTGAACACCCAGCATGTGGATTTGGGGCAGGATTAATAGGTATGTTGCAGGCCCACATTCTTGTAGTTCTATTATACTGGTCCATGGGTGTGGCCACTACCACACTGCTTGAATCACTATAGAAACCTTGGACACCAACAGTGTTTTGAAGGCAGTGGTTTCTCCCTGGCCTGGAAGGAACTAGTTGTAAAATTTATAAGGAAAGACCTATTTCTAGCCCACATAATTTTTTGGTGAGGCAGTAGAAATTGATGACATCTATCTTGAAGAATAAAACTTGGTTATCTGGATGTTCTCAGTTGCCACAAATCTTGGAGACATTCAGGATTCTTAAAGGCATAGCAGTTTGAGCTGTGTCGGTTATGGCTGTGTGAATCAACCTTGTATTTATTTAGTAGCTGATACCTATTACGTATTAAAACATGAGCCTTTTTGCCTTGTAGGATGAAGCAATTACAAAATGTGACTCCTGCCTATGGGGTGGTTATAATTATTAGGAAGATTCACGCACTCTGAATTCATAAAACACAGGAATGTTTTTGAAGGATCTCTACTGCAAAAAAAAAAAAAAAAAAAAAAAAAAAGAGTACCAAAAATATATAAATTATTGAACAAAAGTCTGTATGTCTTGCCCATGGGTTAAATGTTTAAGCTTCTCAGAACTGTGATCACTAACTGTTAAACTGCAAAACTTGCAACAACCAGAACAAATTCAGGTCATTTTGAGAGAAGAGCCCACTCACCCCTATCAAAAATGTACACTAAATAGTATAATTTTAAGCAATATTAACAATAATTAAAACTTACAAAGTGGTTATTTCCTGACATTTTCACCTTTAAGGGGTAAGGGTAACCTTTATCAATCAATGCCTCCCTCCCTCCCTCCCTCCCTCCCTCCCTCCCTCCCTCCCTCCCTCCCTCCCTCCCTCTCTCCCTGATTCCCCTCAAGCCCCTCCCTCTAATGAAGCTGGCTCTTGCATAGTTCAAGATGCCCATGGACTCCTAATCCACACTTCCTGTACCTTCTAAGCGCTTGGACACAGGCATGGATCTTCACGCCTGGTTTTATAAGGTACTGGGAACTGATGCCAGGGCTTCTCACATGACAGGAAAGCCCTTTCACAAAGACACTACACCTCCAGCCTTTTTCAAATAAGCTTTCAGCCATCCTGCAAACCTGTGATGCCAAGTCCCACCATCTCCATTTTGAAGGCTATGACCCTGAACCACAGAAAGCAGAGAATGTACCCCAACAACACAGACGACAGTAGATGATAATGGTTTAATTCAAAACAAAATTTAACACAATGTATTTTCAATGAAGCCAACATTTTTTTTGAAGCCAACATTTTGAAGTACTATACTGTTTTTTAAGTGTGCTAATTACATATTCATTCACTCATTCATTTATTCATTTTTTAAAGATTATTAATCACATACCACCCTGAAACCACACCCTCTACTAAGCAGGTCTTTTGTGCATGGAGAAGCTGTGAGTTTAGGAAATTATATATTTACCCACTACATTTCTTAAGTTTTAACTCACCAAATAAAATATCATTAATTATAACTAAACCACAAAATATAATATTGATTAACATTATTAATTATTCATTAATAAATTAATTTTGAGCAAACGAGTCATCTTTGCTATAGCAAAAAGTGGTTGAGGGTGTGGCATAGCAATTTATTTTGAGTGGCAGGAGGTGACTTCACCTAGGTCATTTCAAAACCCTCCTCTCAGATCCACCACGGCTGCTCAGTGTCCCCAATGTATATGATATGCAAAAGCAAAAGGCCAACTGAACACTGGTGATCTTCTTTGGAATATGATTAAAACAGCTGGGGTTCTCAGTATATTGCTTGCCTAACATCCAGGAAGCCATGGGTTCAATCCCTATCTCAGGCAGGGGAGTGGGGGTGGGGGGAGTGGGGAGAGGCTTGCCTGTGTTCACACTATTCAGGAGGCAGAAGCAGGAGGGCCAGGGGTTCAGGGTCAAGCTCAACTAAGTTTAAATTCAAAATTAGCCTAGGGGACTTAAGACTATCTCCTTTAAAAAAGAATAAGAAGGAAGGAGGGAGGGGGAAGGGAAAGAGGGAGAGAGGGACAGAGGGAGAAACATGTGTAACTGGCTTTTCCCATTCCAGATCTCAGGAAACCAAGGATGCTGGCTCCTTCCACAGTATCCTCAAGAAGGCAAATCCAGATTGCTCTAGGAAGCAATCACTTTCAATGGACAAAAGCCCTTCACCCTCATCTGTCTTCATACCAGAGGAGAAGCTCACACTCAAACAGCTGCATGCTTCCCTGTGTTGTCAGGGTCCCAGCAGAAGACAAAGGAGTGGGGTCACTTTCTAGTTATTTTCAGATGTTTAAATAGGCTACAAGCCTATGGGCCTGCTGCTTTGTTCCCGTAGCCTGTTGGAAGGAATTCTGGGATTTTGTGTTGAATTAGAATTATGCAGGGGAATAACAAAAAACAAAACAACCCCCCCAAAACAAAAAACAAAACAAAACAAAAACCTCCCTGTATTAAAAGCATTTAAAAACATGTCTATGTTTGGTAGCATATAGACATTTTTAAAAATTAGGCTGAGTTAAGACCTGAGGTAATTAAGATAAAAACCTAAGCTTGCTTCAAATACATAAGCTTGCTTTCAATATAGCACCAAGGCTGACCACCCACCAATAAAATCCTTTAAAACACACACACACAGACACAGACACACACAGACACACACACACACACACACA
The DNA here is from genome assembly GCF_011762505.2 of Arvicanthis niloticus. Taxonomy (NCBI): domain Eukaryota; kingdom Metazoa; phylum Chordata; class Mammalia; order Rodentia; family Muridae; genus Arvicanthis; species Arvicanthis niloticus. The sequence goes on from NC_047673.1 coordinate 38,925,330, forward strand.
CAGTGGGTTGTGGAGGGACCACAACAAAATTAATTTCTAACACAAAATTAATTTCTAAAATCTATTATGATCATGTTAGCTGCCTGAAACTACACTGACTCCAGTGTTGCCCCAGGCCAGTTCTTCCTGTATGGATTGGATCCTCACCCGGAGAACAGACTGCGAGTTCACTAAACCGTTCTTCTGCCTTGAAAGGTTTTCTTTCTCCCTCTACTTAGAGATAATGTATAATAAATTAAATATCCCAATTAAAATAATGAAAACGTCAATACTTGGAATAATAAAACTTTTCTTTAAAAAAAAAAGAAATTAAGAAATGAAAATGAGTGGAAAAAATTTTTCCCTTCCCTTTAGACATTCTTTCAATTAAAAGGAAACCAAATTTAAATTATAGCTACCAATTAATTTTTCTGCTCTGGATAAGTGAAGAAGAAGAAAAAAAAAAGCAGCTTTCATTAAATTGGATACCAAGCTCATTGGCTGTACAAGGAACCTCCCGATTAATGGACCAGAGTTCTCACTTTCAATTATTTTCCGGATTTCCCAATAACTATCCAACTACTTTCCTCTCCCTGGTGAGCTTGTATGTGCCTCCAGATACTTGAGTGACTGTGATACTGTGTTTCATTTGGTAACATGTACTGAAGGGGTCTCAGCTCCATGTTAAACATTGGGAGGGGGAGGGAGGGAAGAAGAAAAGAGTAGAAGGGAAGAAGGGATGGAGGGAGACAGACAGACAAACAGACAGACAGACAGACACACTAGACTGAATCACTACCTAAAGAGGCTTTCTTTACATGAATTCCCTGGACTGACAGGAAGACTGCTGGATTTGAAATAGAAGCAGGCAGTCCCTGGGGCTTGTGTGACCCAATCACAGCATGTATACCTGTATCTGTCTGTTAAGAATTCTCTCCAAAATAGGAAAAAAAAAAATGAGAGCCTGGGTGGTGGTGGAGTACACCTTTAATCCCAGCACTTGCACTTGGGAGACAGAGGCAGGTGGATCTCTGTGGGTTCTAGGCATCTACAGAGAGAGTTCCAGGACAACCATGGCTACACAAAGAAACCCTGTCTCAAAAAATGCCAAAAGAAAAGAGGGGGTGGGGGCTGGAGAGATGGCTCAGCAGTTAAGAACCGGCTGCTCTTCCAGAGAACCAGGGTTCAATTCCCAGCACATGGCAGGTCACAACCATCACAACTCCAGTTTCAGGGGATCTGGCGTTCTCACACCACCAGTACATATCAAATAAAATTCAATTATTTAAAAAAAAAAGAGAGAGAGAAGAAAATTAAGGAATTCATTTCTAGTTAATATTATAGATAAGTTTTAAACATAAATTCTGTGTATTTTATCTTATTTTTATGAATCTATTAATTCAGAACACAATTCTTTCTTTCATCGAGACTACTCTTAGTGTCCAATTTACTTAGTAGAATCACAAAAATTTCTATTTCATCATTGAGGTGAAAAGCTCACCATGGATGAATGAATCTTCTTTCCAAAAAGACGATTTTTTTAGTTATCAGTTTGTATATGCTCTGGTTTTTGAATGATGTGTTACCTTTTTTAGAAGAGATAATTATAACATTCTTCAGTTTTTAAAAAAGGAAAATCTAAGTGTAATAATATCAGGAAGCCACACCTATAAAGCCTCACCAACCTTTAGCAGACATGCCAAAGCTCGGTGGGTGGGAAAAGCCCATGAGGCCTCATCCCTGCACAAAAAACTACAGGCAACTAAGGAATTCTGAGAGACGGGAAACAGTTTTTTCCAGTGAAGAGCACACCAACTGGTTATCCAATATCAAGTGGCCAGCCTTCAAAGCATCCATAAGAGTAACTTTACATATACTGGGTGGGCTATATTTAGGAACATATATGTATAAGCACACATATATGCATGAAATTACAAGTAATAAAAAAAGGAGAGCATACATTTGGAAAAGAACAAAGAGAGGTATGGAGGGAGAGAAGGAAAGAGAAAAAACGTAATTATATGAGACACTCAAAAATAAAAGAAACAAGAATCTAGTGTATCCGGTGCTAGGAAGGAAGCAAGCCTAAAGCCAATAGTTACAAAGACACCGCATGTGTCCTCATTAAAACTTTAACACAGTTAAAGAAAACTCCTAGAGGAGAAACTGTTCTAAGTCCTTCACCATACATTGTTCTGGAGCTTTCTACTTCCTATCACTATTAGAGTAATAACATGTTTTGTAAGTGACTTTTTAAAAATTATTTTACATACTCTGTCCCAGTTTTCACTCGCTGTGTCCTTGGGTCACCCAAGGCAGATACCCAGTTCCTCCTATTCAAACACAAAGGTGTCCATAAACAGTTCATTCCAGGGGTGTAGAGATGGCTCAGCGGTTAAGAGCACTGACTGCTCTTCCAGAGGTCCTGAGTTTAATTCCCAGCAACCACATGGTGGCTCACAACCATCTGTAGTGGGATCTGATGCCCTCTTCTGGTGAGTCTGAAGACAGCAACAGTGTACTTACATATATGATAAATAAATCTTAAAAACCAAACCAACCAACCAAACAAAACCCTTTCACCTCCCATATTCTCTTTCCAGTAATCCTAGCTTGAACCCTTCTGTCCACTCAGGCCAACAACTGTCTTCATTTCTCCCGACGTTCATAAACATGCCTCTCCCTCCCCACACTCACTTCTCCTGCCTGCATTGTGTCCTAATTTAAAAACTTTACTCATTTTCGTTTGTTCATTTGTAGGTCCTTCTTTCATGGCTTCTGAGAGTTCTCTGGGTTTAACCATGACTTCCAAATGCATATAGCATCAAAAACTTCCCATACTGTTTAGCAAACTTTGGGCATGAACTTCAAATCCTCATGAACGTCACTCTGATCTCCCACAGACAGACATCTCTATCTCATACACATGAGAGAAAGAGTGGGTTTGTCTTCTGAGAGATACGTGTTCAAGAGCGGTTCCTTAGGTGCTGAATCCTTAGGTGTGTGGCACATAAGGAACATTTGTTGACTAAATGAATATATGAATATTTTAAAACTCCGTGTCATTCTTCATTTTCATTTGATGGAAACATGAAAATTTATTAAGAGAGTCACACTGGGAATATAAAATAGCTTTTTACAAAAACATTTATTCTCAGAATTCAGGACAAAAATTTCGGCTGTCTTTTTTCTTTTCCTTTAGATACTTCCTATTTATTCTTCTGTTTATTCATATGCACGTGGTCGTGAAGCTTCCTCAACTGGTCATGTTTATTAATGTTTTCATGCAGGAAAGGATTATTAAATTTACTCCACAGTGGGCATTTCCACTTCATAATATTGCAGTGAAGAGTCTCTAGGTTCTAGCATGAATTGGTTAAAAAAGAAAATCACAAGAATACTGTAGTTATTGCTTTAAGTCTGCATTCTGCTCATAAATTTTATCTAGCTTATCACTCTGTGTCTGAGTGCTAGTACAACCCTTCCCTGTATTTTTGTCATTATTGTGCAACACAGTCTTTGTATATCACTAATGAATGTATTTATAAATAATGTCTTTTTAAGATTTATTATTTATCTGGGGGAAGGGGTACATATACAATGACCACAGAGGTCAGAAGAGGGAATCAGATTCCCCCAAAGCTGGAGATACAGGTGGTTTTGAGCCATCTGACATGAATGCTGGGAACTGAACTCAGGACCTTTGCAATAGCAGTATAGGCTCTAACCACTGAGCCATGTCTCCAGCCCCAAATAAAGTTGTTTTTATATATATGTATGCTTCATTTTACCAATAGGTACCTTTTTCTTTCCTTGTTATGTATGTGCTATACGACTGCATGCCCACATGTGTGTCTGGCTGTGCCTGCCCACACCTGTGCCCATGGAAACGGCTAACTTCTCATGTCTTATTTCTGTCATGATCCAACCTTTTTTTTTTTTTTTTCTTTTTGAAAGACAGGGACTCTTACTAAACTTGGGAGATCCTTGATTTAGCTAGACTGGCAGGCCAGGGAAAACCTGGGTCCTGCCTGCCTTCTTTCCTGGTGCTGCAGAACCATTCCCAGGTCCCCTCACTTGGGAGAAAAACATATGGCCTGCTGAGCCATAGCTCCAGATTCTTCTCTGCTTTCATTTTTTTTCCCCTAAAGTTTCTTGCTGTAAAGTCCAGGCTGTCTTTGAATCCTTCCTCCTCCCTGATGGAGATGTGGACATTATAGACATAAGCCATCCCACTGTGCTAACCCAGTAACTTTGACTGTAGTTTCTCAGGTTCCTACATCTGTCTTGTTAGTAGATAACTAGTAGGAACACTTTGGGCATATGGATATTCTGCAGGATAATATACTAAATTATCTTCATTTATTAAGCAATATTTGGTGCATTTGATTAACAAAATCTTTTTATAGCCAGGAAGCTTGAGAACCAAACTGAGGACGGATGGGAACTGTCTCAGAAACCGCCTAAAGCAACAAGCCGACCTCATCTTTTATTAAATTTCTCTCATTTGGCAGCTAATTATGTTATTTTGTATTGCTAACTTTAACAGGGATGTCATATGTCACTTTGCAGACTGCCAACATGGCAGTAGATGGAGCAGCCTCTCTTCCATCTTTCCTCATCCCCCACAGTCTCATCCCATGCACCCACTAGGTCTGCAGTGCATGCTTCTCCACCAAATGCTGAATTCGAACACCAGATTAACATGTGTTAGTAAGTGTGACCTGACAGACTATTCTCTGTAAATAAAATAAATAAATAAAAAGTATGCAGAACACAAAAGACATTTCACAAAAGATCTAAATAAATATTTATAGTGGTATACTAAAAAAGCCAATTGAGATGTCTTGGTTAATATTTTTAATTATGTCAGTTCATGAATATTTTATGTCAAATCACTTCTTTCTCCTTGCCAAATGGAAATGTTCATAACTGAAAACCTCTTTTGAAGTAAAAAACAGGCCCTTTACTAATAATGGAAAATAAAGGAGGAAATATTATTGAAGAGCATAAAATTTATAAATTTTCTATATGTTGGTTGTAAACTTAAGATCAGTGTATAAAATCAGTTATTTAGCTATAAAATTTTATTTTAAACTATTTAACAGCCTTGTGAAGCTTCTCCCAGTGAGAACACACTTTCTATATTCCACATCACTTACTGAACTTTTCAGGGTTTTTTTTTTTTTTTTTTTCTATAAAAAATGTTCTAAAGCCAAACAGCCAAATGATGAGATATGTAATCTTAGGTGTAGAAAACACACATGGTCTGGAACTTTTTTGTGGATTACCACCAATGTGTCCAGATCATAAACTTTAAGTTAAATGTAACAATAAAACTTATGCTTTAAAATGACAGAAGAGACATAACTGTATGCACAGGAGGAAAGATGAGCTTCTAATTAGAAAGACCTGGAAGGAGGAGTTAAGGACTGAATTCCTGCCTCTTCAGTTGTGTCCTGGCCGCCGTGGACAGACCAGGCAAGTGCCATTGCCTTGGTAACTCACAAAGATATTGTGTCTTAATTTATAAACATACTTATTTTAAAGCTGTTGTAGGTTGACTGGCACAGGATATCTGTGTAGAACTGCTTCATCAGGGAAAGCTACTTTTTATTTTGCAAGAAGCAAGCAAAATATAAGATGTTTGGGGTAACTGGGAAACACTGGAGCTTGCATCTGTGGCCTCTAACCCTAACTTCTGGGTTAGGGTTAGGGTTGGGTTAGGTTTAGGTTAGGGTTGGGCTAGGGTTGGGTTAGGGTTGGGTTAGGGTTGGGTTAGGGTTGGGTTAGGGTTGGGTTAGGGTTGGGTTAGGGTTGGGTTAGGGTTAGGGTTACTGTTATCTTTAGTGTTATAGTTATGGTTAGTTTATGGTTACTCAGTGAACCAAATATAATTTTCAAATGAATTGCTATAGCTTCAGTGATTATAATGTATGGGTTAACTCTGATCTTTCGCTTACAGCTCTTACATGTAAAACAGTTTACTGCATCATCATGTTGAATTTCAGAGCCTCATTAGGAATTCACTTTTATACATGTTTTTGTACTATCAACAAGACATAGTGTATCTTCAATGAAATCTTACTTCCTCCCTTAACATGGTCCACGATTGACTTTCTTAATGAAATGAATGGGAATTTCTGTACTGCTTTTTCTGTTTTAAGTCTGTGGGGTTTTTTTTTTTTTTTTCTTTTTCTTAACTTGGAAAAAGATCAAAATGCTTTTAGATTTCAGATTGCTATTAGAGGTAATAATTATACACTAAGCTAATTACTACTAAACCTAAACCTGACTTACAACTAATTAAGTTTTATTACATCAACATAGACCATAGACTTTCAATTTAGCACAGGGCATTAGCTATAAACACACAGTCTGTACATTCATTTCAAGTAAAACGTCTAGGTCAGATTTATAAAGTTTGGACTTGGCAGGGTTTGTAGAACAATTTGTCAGTTTCACAAATCTGCTAATTTGCCAACTTCTGAGGAGAGGGAAAGGTGCTCCCTGAGAGATGGAAACACTGGATTGTGCCACAATCGTTCACACAACAACTAAGTGCATTTTATGCCGAGACCACTGTGGTACAGGAAACATACATAGTGCACAGAAGATACCCTTTCTCTTTCGTGCAGACGTGAGTTTCACTGGTGACATTGTTTATCCTGAGATGAGTGACATGCAACATTTCTGAGTCTTGGTCTCTTGGTGGGGCAAAACAGAAAATAAAATAATAAAAATATGCATGCTATCTTCGAGGAAAGCAGAAAACCGGAAGCGGAGATAGAATCAGGGCCTTGTTTTCTGTTTAAGGAACCAATGTCGATTAAACAGTAGCATCAGTGACACCCCAGCATTCCTTCGGATCTCCAGCTAATCTCCACTGAAACTACATGTAAATTCATCATTCATTCGCAACAATTGAAAAAGTGTAAGTGATTCACTTTATAAACTTTAATTCTATAAAAAAAAAAAAAATGTTTACTTTCTACCAGATGGTAAGATTAAATTACATAAACACTGTCAGCAAGTCGAATCCTCAGATGTATTCATCCCTACCACAGAAGCTTCAAAACCTGTCTATAATTTTGTTACTGATGTTTTGAAACAGCTGTAGCTGACATAGCTGCATGTTAGATACGACAGCTTTAAGAGATTAAATGTCCTTAACCTCCAGTGCAGAGAGAGGGTCTTTTGCTCTTAATAAACTCTGCTGTAAATTATGCCGAAAATTCCTCAGCCAGCAGAGAGCTCACACAATGGGTATTTGGTAAACAAAATGGCCAAGAGTCATACATTTTTCATTATTATGGGAAATTATGTTTCGGTGAAGCTGAAGAAAGATTTCAAATGTACAGCACTTTCTGATAAGAAATAGAAGATAAATTCTCCTCTAAGAAGCCCCTCATATATAGCTTCATTAATTTCTTAGGTGGTGGTAAATTATATATTTTTCTCTTCAGAAGAGTTCAATCTATCTCAGGAGACTCTCTTTTTTTCCTGGCATAGTTTTTTTTTTTTTTTTTGTTTTTGTTTTTTTTTTTTTTAATTTTACTTGAATTTGAGGAGAAATACTGTTGTCTCTCCCATTAGAGAGTAAAAGTACTTTTACAATAAATGCTAAGAAGGTGATGGGGGGGGGGGTCTGTGGGCCCCTCTGAAATCCTGTCCTGGTGTTTGTATCGTTCCTTTAGCAAAGGGAACAGACATAACCAATCTAACTATAACTAACCAGGTGATGGACTTCAAAACCATTTGATTTATGAGTTAATCTCATTAATTTTCAAGCTCCACTGATGAATAGTAGTCTGATATACTGCCCTTTGCAGATGATTCATTAGCCCAAAGTATGTGTCACTGTGCAAAGATATAATGTATATGCCGAGATATATATATATATATATATTCTGCCTTTCTACAAATAACTGGTCCTTTTAATTTGTTAGTCACATAGGACCAACTGAATGATTTTTAAACCTATAAATACACATAGAAAGCAATGTCCTAAAATTTGGGCAAATATAACAACTAATTTTTTCAGGACTTATAACTGAAAAAATGGCTGGTATCAGAGAAAAAGGATAAAATGGGCAGGCTTACTAGCAATGGTAAATGCTAACCACCTGAAGACAATTCAAGGCAAATTTTCAAAAGTTGCATAATTTTCAAGCTGCTACTTGGTGTAACATTGGAAGTTACCTGTTGTACATCCCTGTGGCCCAATGAGTTTACAGATATGACAACTGCTTTCATTGTGCAAGTCACACGACACATCTATGGGACTTTTGTAGATGTTGAAAGAGCCCTATAAGATGTCAATATTTAATTCCACGTCTGGCGTCTTAGTCTAGTACTCCCTTTCGTTTGTAATTCTATGTAACTCACCCAGCTCTAACTGAGAGGTGTAACAGCATGAGCAAAAATTCAGGCTTGTCTTTAATACTGAATATCATTAATTTGACATCAAAATTGAATGCAAGAACTATCATTAAGTGAGCGGTGTTCTGCAAAAGAGATTATAAGTCAAGCATCTGTAAGACACAAGTGTGGACCTGCATCCGTTTGGCCTCGTGTATGTGTCTCATCATCCTTCTTTATGCTTCTCTACGCACCTTCATGGTAACGCCTCTCGGATTAGGAATCTACACAATGACTTAGCATAACCGAGGCACCGAAGCACGACACGGCAGAAAGATAAAGTTATGCTCACACGGAATACAAGAGAAATATTTACTTCCATCCTCCGCCATCCTCTCACGCGGTTTTGTCACTGATTAGATGAGATGGGACGCCACGAATGTTTTCGCAGCTTTTAAGAGGGAAAAAGGCATCCTTTCGATAAATGTCTTCATTTTGTGCTACCAGATGTCTTTCTGTATCCTCTCATGCTTCCTGATTTTATTTTTGTAAGTGTGAGAACAGGGAAAATGCCAGCCATTGTAGTCAGTCCCCAGCAGGCGTCACATCTCGAGATGTTGTCTTACTGGTTTTTACATAAGTACTGAACTTGGAGTACACTCAGCTCCTCCGGATCCCATCAGCCAGTGCGCACACCAATACCCGTGTTTGGTCAGGTCCGTCTTACAGGCAGCTCACTTCAAAACGCCCTTTTAGTTCAAAACGTATTATCACCCACCAAACAAACTAGGATAACGTTCTAAACACTGTCTGCTTTTTCCTCTTTTTCTTTCTGATGTTCCAAATCTTAAAAAAAAAAAAAAAATTGATATTAATGATTACAATAGATAATTACACATGAGGGTAACAGATGGGTATCCTTTTTAGGGGAAGGAGGAATTTGGGTAAAAAGGAATTTCAAAGTTTATCATAAGACCATTCAAAATATTAGTTCCACACTGTGGGCATTTTTTTTTTTTTTCTGGTTTGTGGTTCCAGGGGACTGCCACAAAGAATTTCCTTCCTGACAACTGTGAAATGGTGCCAAAATCTACTCTAGTTGATGAGACCACTTAAAGGTCACGTTAAGATCTTCTGGGCTATACACTGGTGGCTCTGAGGTGCCAAATTCCTGCCTCATGCCAGAAGCAAAGGGGTCTCCCTCCACACAAGGCTTCCTCCCAGGCGCATCCCTGAGTTTTGCCCTCAGTATCTAAGTCCCAAGAGTAACTTGAGAAGGTCCTCATCTGCCTTTTTTGTTCCCCAAGGAAAATATCAAACACGCCTACAGAAATAGTTTCAAAAGAGCTTTTGACTAGCCTTAGGAAATGACCACCCTAAATCAGGTGCCCTAACCAACGGGACCATGTAGCAAACACAGCCAGTAAGCACACACACGCGTCAGAAATTGCTTTTACATCCCTACCTGCCCAAAGAAAGCTCAACAGAGTAGTTATCATTCATTTTAGATGTCCTCTGTCTGTTGCACACCTGAAAATGTGTAATCAGAGGGAGGCAGAGAAGTTTAGAAGCACTGCTCAAGATTCTAGGGCTCCTAGGGAAAGTTGTTTCCTGAATGGTATAAACAAGACACCTGTTTACCTCCTTCTGAACTAAAAAATGCGCATTCAGGAAAGCACCTGACTCAAGACAGCTCACAGTAGATCAGTAACAATGCAACAGACAAGAAACCGAGAAGCATACACTGGCTGTCACAGGCAGCCACAAATCAAAGTTGTTCATAAGTACTGATAGTTGCTTATTTCCCTAAGTCTCTGCAATGTGACAAGTGGACATTGGTCAAATCAAAGGGAGTAATTGTAAAGGAACTTTTTGGTCCTCAGCAAGTTCCTAATGCGATGCCCAGGCTCAGCCCTAATGGATCTAAGAGCACAGCCGTCCCAAAATAATGAAATAAGTATTGATCAGATAATCACTTCACTACATGCTACTGAACGCTAAGGGAAAATGAAGGATTCCAGCATTTCCCTGGAGGACAGGGTGTTTGAGATGGGACTCTAGCAATGGTTAGATTTAAGCCAGTGCTCTCTCAACTATGACTGCCTTAAAAGCCAGGGAGATACTTTAAAGCCTTCACCCCACCCCAGATTGTTCATTCTCAGAGATTCTGAATTCACTTGTCTTAAGTAAAATTCTAGCACTGGTCCTTTCTGAGAGCTCTCTGTGTAACTGTAAAGGGTAGGCACAATGGAATAATGAACAAACAATTGGAAAACAATTTCCAAATAAAACAACAGCAACAGCAACAACAACAGCAATAATAGAAAGTCTGGAGTCTGTACATTCAAAAAGGCTAAATATTTTTCCAGCTGGGAAGAAAAAATACAGAGACAAGAAGTAGTTCTCAGAAGTCCAGTTTGAGAATCTGGAGTCTTCCATTCACGGGCTCATTCAGTCAATAGCTACTTAGCAATTATGTATGAGATACTATGTTATGTTATTGGTTAAACAGAGGGAAATAAAATGAAGGAGGTCTGAGCTTAATGGGCATCACCATCAAGTAGAAAGAAAATATATAATAAGATGTCCTGTACTGTGTATTGTTTTAAACAAGAAACAATAAAAGCCCCTTTGCATCTGTAAAGGATTGCTCAGACTGAGATACGGAGAAGCCAGAAAGAGAAGCATGTGGATTGCTGATAAATCAATCAGGAAGCCATGATGACTACCAGTCTGATTACTGGGCATCCCTACATTAGATTGGCTGGAGTGGGGGAGGGGGTTGATGGAAAGAAATCTATGGTTTGGAGAGGTACGGGAAGCAAAATACTGAGACACCATGGTGAACTAGGTACAGGGAATGAGGCAAGGGGAAGGGCCAAAGACATCCTCAGTGCTTCCATCCTTCTAAGGTGATGGACAGTGATGCCATCAGTCTACAGAGTTTGGGCACAGCAGGAGAACATGTTTTCTGGAAGTGTGTATCAGCCGAGAAAATACATTCAATTCTGGAGCCCTTGAGACACCCAAGAACACGTCAAATGGTTTAATGTATGTGAGACGATCATCCATCAGTTTGTCTGTTGGTGCAGCATTCAACACACTCTTCTTAGTAGTCCTGGCATCTACTCGATGCCCGCTTTTGAAGCAGCCCCTGCTTGGATGATAATCTATACGAATTATGGATCTGAAGATCAGAGAAGCTTTGAGCTTGGAATATTAGTGAACTGCCTATCAAGGGCAAACTGAGAAGCCATAGGAATGTGTAATGTATTAAGGGTGGGGAAGGCTGACACAGCAAAATGAAGCCTGAAGGGTAGTTTGTTAGCAACTCCTGTGTGTTCTGCCAACAGGCTGTAGAAGGGGAAGCTGCTGAGGTGGCATTGAAAAGCTGAGTTCTGTCACCCAGAATCGGAAATGGAGCTCTCTTTCAGGGATAGTTTCTGAGATCAAAGGCAAGTATAACGAAAAAGCAGACAAAGGGTGGCTGGGTGTGGTGGATGCCTTTACAAAAAATGCAGAAGCTGAGGCAGAGGAAAGTAGATTTCTGCAAGTTCTAGGCCAGCCTGGTCAACATCCTAAGTTCTAGGCCGGCCAGAGCTACAATAGTGAGACCCAATGTAAGACAGAGACAAAGAGAGACAGAGAGACAGAGATAAGACACAGAGAAGATAGCACACAGGTACATTTTTAAATCTCAGTTTTGATCCATTTGAAAATAAAGCATCTAACTTGTATGACTTTTAATTTTTTTTGTACTCTTAAAAGGTCTTAAATTCTAATAAGCTAATAATAAGATAATGCAGAATGAAATAAATGCCACACAGGTTTACAAATTCCGCAGTAGCATGGCAGCAGAGAGAGAAATATAAATAACCCAATCAAGATAGTTAAGAGTAAGTTTGCAAAGGTTTACCATGGCACAGGGGTGGAGAGAGTTGCCTCGATGAAGCACACTACCCAAGGACACTGGAGAATGGAGCAAGAAGGTCCTGAGACATCAACTGCCATATTAAGCAGTTCAGAACTCATCCTGTAAAGGTGGGCCACTGTGAGTTCATGAGGAGTGTGACATGATCAGGTCAGGATGTGAGGACCAGGACTCTCTGAAGCAATCTACAAAAATGGACTAGAGAGATGAAAGACAGTGGCAGGCAGCCCAGGTGGACAATATGCTGCAGTCATCAAGATGAGGGATGATGCTCAGAGCAGATGAGGATACTGGCAGGGAGAAGGAAAGGAGGGATGTGAGTACCAGAAACTCAGTGAAGGGCGATGGGTACCAGGTACCAGAAACTCAGCAAAGGGTGACTCAGATGGCTTGATGACTGATTCAGAAGGAGCTGTGAGGAATGAAACTGTCATGGAGAATGGCACTTAGCCTTCTAGCACTGGTGACCACAGCGGGGAGGGGTGCGATGGGATAGGTAATGTGGGGATGGTGCACACAGAAGTGCCTGCTTTGCACCTACAGCCTGAGAACACTAACTACCATGCTTTGAATATTGTCGAAGCACCAGAATTCACAAAGCTTAATCCTCTCCAGAATAGCGCCAAGATGTAGGGCATTCAGGTGGCCACAGAGTTCATCTACACTGGAAGGAACTAGCTGGATTCTCTTTTGCCCTTCCCTCCTCGGCCTTCTGTGGCAGATACAGCTTTCACGGTGTCATCTTGGAAGTAGAGGCTGGTCCTCTCACCAGACACTGAACCTACAATCTTAATCTTCCCAGTCTCCGTAACTGAAAGCAATAACTTTCCACTGTCTATAAATTATAAGTCTCTGGTATGTTGTCTTAGCAGCAGAAGCATGCTTACAGAGTGATCAAGAATACTGTCTCAGAAATGGTGAGGTTAACATCATGTGAGAACTAAACCTACCCTATACATTCCTGGTTGTGAGGTTTCATTGACTACATAACTTTTTACACATCTTCCAATTTAACTCTAGCTCTGTGCTGTCCCTATTCTTCTGTAGTTATCCCTTCAGTTAGGGCATCTGTAGTTTTGCAAAAAACCGAAGGCACTGGTTGGGTTCCTGTGCTTAATAAACAAAAGCTTACTGAAGACATTAGAGCCAAAAAACACAAGAGACTACTTTACAATGGAGCCAACTAACATTTCACAGACAACTGTGTTAGAGTTGCCTTTTCAGCAAAAATGTTAAAAAACATATTGAGCATTGAGCTAAGTAATATATGAAAGCATATATATATACATATATATGTATATATATGTATATATATGTATATATATTGCATCACGCATTTTAAAAAGAAACAAACTCTTAGGGCTGGCACATTGGCACATGCCTCTCATCACAGGGTTGTGACCCTGGAGGCAAGTACTAGCCTAGATACTCTTGGTTACATAGCAAGACTATCTCAATATTAAAAACAATGGATAAATAAACAAGACTAAAAGAAGGAAGAAAAGCAAAATATAATTAAATGCTATTATTCTTAGTTGAGCAGAAGCTTTTTTGCTACTTTTTGTTTTCAAGTATTTATACTTGTCACACCAATATATATCATATATATTATTAAGTTGAGTTTTCCTAACCAGCACATTTAAAATATGTTTTAAATTCAAGTACAAAATTCCCATAATTTCCCCTAGAATCTCTAAATATTATAACATAAATAATGTACCATTAGGTCATCAGCAGTCATAGAGAAGAAAAAGCAACCATTTATTTTCTTTCTTCTTATTATTTAAGAAAAATAAACCAAATAGACTTTCAATTCTGTCCCCATCACAAGAGACTCTTTTCTATGTGAGATCACTAAGTGTGTCTAGATAAATGTTAAAGATAACTCCATACCCCTTGAAATGTCAAGAATCTCCTCATCATTTTCGCACACATCTCGAAAATGCATCTCAGGCTTGACCCTCTTTCTTAAGTGACACAAGAACACCACCAGGGACTGTTCATACTCCCCTGCTACTGTGTATGCTGCTGGATGAACCATCACAGGCTGTCCAGTCCCTGCTCGTTCTAGCTGAACCAGAAGTCTGTGTTTCAACTCTTCTCTCACCATGGACTGGGTAACTCGGCCATCGAGTGAAGTTGTTAGTGGTCATTCATAAATTAAGAGCAGGGCTGCTGCACTCTGGAGGATGCTCAAGGTCAACAGCAGAGACCTGAAGGCTAGCTGAGTCATGCTTGCCCAAGCCAGAGAGAGAGAGAGAGAGAGAGAGAGAGAGAGAGAGAGAGAGAGAGAGACTGGGGAAAGCACTGTCCCCTTCCTGAAGCACTGGGCATCCATGCTCCACCCTTGTGTGTCTTTTACTGTGCAGTTCCAAACTGCAGCAAGCCATGTCTTTCTTCATTTCATAATGAACCTCCCCATAAGCTGCCATTTCTGCAACTGTATTAAAGTCAAGCCGACTCTGATTAGGTTCAGTGGGTCACACATAAAAGGAAGACTTGGGAGTGGGAGGCAGACTCATTAGGGCAAAGGGTTTCAGTGTGGGGGTGGGGGTGGGGGTGGGAGAGAGATGAACAGGGAAGGAAAACAACTAAAATTTACTGTATGTATTTGTGAAACTGTCCAAGAAAAAGAAGAAGGAAAAAAGCAACCTATGGTATAGCTAAAGACATGAATTTTGTTCCCAAATCTGATACCAAAGGCTACATAAAACCATCCTGGTGAGTGTAGTTTTTGCTATAAAGTACCCCTGACAACGGACACAGTGATGACTACTGTCATCACCATCACCATAATGTCTACACGTGCAGACACAAAGAGAGGCCCTGACAAAGCAATACCTAAGAGCCATCAAAGGAAGGGGCTCTACCCAAAGTGACCCAGCCAATAAATGGTAACAACTCGATCACAGGACTTCTCTAGTTCCAGAACTTAGCTCATTCCTCACCCACATCATTGGATTTCTCATTCAAAGTGTGTCCAGGGGAATGGAAGGATCTCGATCTCTCTCTCTCTCTCTCTCTCTCTCTCTCTCTCTCTCTCTCTCTCTCTCTCTCTCACACACACACACACACACACACACACACACACACACACCTTTCTTTGAGAATTCAGTGTTGGAGTTCAGGTATCATTCTCATGCTATCAAAATAACAGTAAGAGTATAAGTGATAATGATAACATTAGGTTACTGTCAATTGTCTATTGGGGTTCTCTTCAAGTGATACTCGGCATTGGTATTAAGGGTATTGAGAGCCTCGTATTTGTGGTGAGGGTGGGTAGTGAAGGCGCTTAGTTGGTAAAGTGCTTGCTTCACAAGCATGGAGGACCTGCACAATATCCAGAAACCACTTTTTCAAAAGAGCCTGGTGTCATACTGTTTGCTTGCCCTGGCAAATCGAAATTAGAGGCAGGTAGATGTCTGGTGTTCATTGTCTAGTCTGCCTAATGTACTTGGAGGGGAGACCCCCAAAATAAAGATTGGTGGTATTTAAGAAACAACATCCAGGTTGCCTCTGATCCATGCACAGGAGCGCACACCCTCGAACATACATACACAGGCACACGCACACACAAATGTAGTATTCCAACCATGAAGACCCGAAAAGCAGGATCTTTCCGTGGTGGTTGGCTGAACGAGCAAAGGAATAGGCCCTAACTGCTACTGGGGCTTAACCCTTTCCTCTCTTGGCACAGATAAGGCTTACAGAAGGCTTGCTGGCAGGCTGGGTTTCTGTTTCAAAGCAGGCAAAAGTGTACTGCAAACTGAAAACATTTTCTTCTCCAAAATGGGTAGAAGAGGATGACATTTAAGATAATCCACAATCTGGACCCAAACTCCCTCTCCAAACTCTTCCCAGATTTCTCCCTCGGGATCCTCGGCTCCAGCCTTACTGCTCATCCACAGCCTCCGAAATACATAATGCAGATCTCGGCTTCTCTGTCACAGGTTGCAAACTGGTGGCCCAACTGCCAAGCCCAGCCTGCAGACGTGTTTTGTTTAATCTGTGTGTTTGGTGTGTTGTGTTTTTTCTTTTTTCTTTTTTTTTTTTTTTTCAATGAGCCAACATTTAAAAAAATCTAGAGATTCACATAATTCATATTGTGGCATTTCTTGAAAAATCTCGCAATCTGGCAACAGGAGGCTTCATTCTCACAAGACAACAGCTATTCCTACGGGGTGTCTCCTTTTGGATGAAGTGCCTGCCCTTTGGTGCGTAGTCTTCCCGACTCCCCATGTCTCTGACTCTCAGGCTTCCATCAACTTCTTTTTATCAAACTCACTGCACTGTTTTTCTAATAGTAAAGAAGTAGTTCTCTTCTCCCACGTCCCCTTCAAAGACGGGCAAAAGTGAGCCAAGAGACGCTGTGTGCTGTGAAGGAGACCGGAGGATGCTTACCTTTGTAGAGTTAAAAATGTAATGTGGAAACAACCCCACCTTTCCCACTTTGCCATCACCATTGTTACTTGCTGGCATCATGGCTATTCCTGAATTTAGAGTGTCCTCTGTTGATCCCATTTCGTATCCCCTGAAATCCCATATCTGTCCTTGTCACACCCCTGCCTTCTCTCAGAGTTTACAGAACTTGGTTATAGCATTAGTTCTTTTTTTTTTTCTCAGTAATTTTTTAATTCACTTTATATCCCAATCGCAGCCCCCTCCCTTCTCTCCTCCCAGTCCTGCCCTTATAATTTTCTTCCCCAATTACCCTTTGCCCTTCACTTCAAAAAAGCAGACCCCCCCCCATACCACCTCACCCTGGTTCATCTAGTCCCAGCAGGACTAGGCACACAGCATTAGCTCTTATACAAATTCGGATACCTCTTTGTGGGTAACATATTCGTATCAAAGACTTTGAAAACTTGAACAGTTCAGGTGATGACCTGTGTGTAGAAGTCAGGAATGTCTGGTGAGGAACTATCCACCAGTGAGTACACTTGAGATTGATGGAGAGCGAGGGAAGATTTCATTCCTGCGTCAATTATTTACTTATTGATGGTGCAGCACCTGACAGACGACATAGTAGCTAATGCTGTCCTCAGAACCTTGGCCTTCACACATTTGCAAGCAAGGATGCAAAATACACAGTGTCATTTAATTCAATGGGGAAAGTGACAACTTCTCAGTGTTTGCTCTTTCTGGGTAACTGGCTTTGTATAGGACATTTTGGTGTGTATCAATGACTGTGGGTAGTGTTAAAACCCCAGGGCACACTGGACTGATTTAGGGTCATTCTAGTGGGAGTTTCAAGGCAGTGGGTACAGCTGTATGCTTCATTAAAGGGGGCAGGCTGGAGGCATTAGTGTTAGCATGCTATCCTTTCTTTGGGATTCCAAAAAGCCATGGCCCCTTAGAGTACAAGTTGACAAAGGTGGTAATTCTGTTGTTTCCCCTCTTGGCTTTTCTGCATGGTCCTGAGTAGCACCTGTTACCGCTTCATCGCAAGCTTCAGCTATACATAAAAGCCCTCTGTGGGTCTGAAACAGCCTTATCTCTTACAACCCTTTCTAGGACACAGCCACTTGGATACATGCAGGGCTGGATTTGAAGGATTTGGGAGAGAAAAACAGGATTGAGTAAGTGAAGTACACATGAAAAACAAAGACACATCCAAATCGGCACAGTAATGTGTGTATGTAGACATTTATCCTTTGAATTTCTGTAAGTTCAATGGCCCAAGTTCTCATTAATTCCTAGCATGTCAGATATGAAAGGGAAAATTCTCATTTTCACAGATAAATAACAACGTGGCCATCTGATAGATCCTCAACAGCTTCCCTCGAACAATCATTTATAAAAACATAATTTTGACCTCATATTGTGAAGAGTATTTTCTACAATCAGGATGCTCTCATGGAAAATAAGGTTTCACATACAGGTCAGTTTTAATCAAAACCAGCCCAAGTAGACTTATCATCCCTGTACCCCAAAGAATTTCCACCAGAAAGCAAGTGTTCTCTACAACCTCAGATATATAGAAAAGGAACAGAACTGTGTCTCCGTGTAGCATCTTTGACAACTGATATAAGACCCGAACTCAATAATCTCTAATGGAAAATATTGTCACTTATTCCTAAGAATAGCAAGTCTTACCATGTAGAGAGTAAAATACTGATATAATAATTTAAAAAAAAAATAAAGAATTAAGACAGAGTGGCCTTAAAAGTTGACAAATTTAACATTTCTTTTTATTTCATACGTATGGGTGTTTTGCCTACATTTATGTCTGTGCATCAGATGAGGATGTTGGAACCCCAGAAACTCAAGTTACAGATGTTTTTGAGTTGCCATGTGGGTTCTGGGAATCCGACTCATGTCCTTTGGAAGAGCAGCCAGTGCGCTTAACCACTGAGCCATCTCTCCAGCCCCAAAGAAAGGAAACGTTTCTTTAAGTTTACACATGGCGCCAGTTTTTCATTTGTTACTTTTCTCCAGAATGTGACCAGCTTCTTAATCTCTACATTAAGGCTAAGTTGCTGCTTATTTATTATTTATTAAGCACCCAGGTGATGTCAATCATTTTCCAACTTGACATAGCAAATTAATCACAAAGGTTTCAGGACTTTCCCTCTATGATATCATACTTGGGTGATTTTTTTTTTTTTTAAGGTGAAGGAACATCAAAATGTTTCCCCTAGGCTCATAATTTGAGGGGATGGGAGCAGAAGTACAGGAGCCATACTCAGCCATATTTAACTCTATTAAAACATACCTGCTCTGAAGAATTGTTAAATTTTCTATTCCCCTCACCCCCGCTTGGCAATACCACTGCGCACGACCACATGTATTCTCCTCCGTAACTACTGACACTATAACTTTTCAATAGTAGATTCATCCAAGGATCTATAAACTAGCAGAGTTCCACGTTACCTTCCTTTCCAAACATTTATAAGAAGTGAGTGACAGACACAGAGCACATGTATTTGTAATTACAACTGAAAAACAAATTCTCAAACAGCTGTGGCGACAGAAGAGATTAGAATCTGATAACGGCTTAGAATAATGAAGAGAAGGATTGGCTTGAGGGTTCTGCTACAAGGCTGATGAGACTCGGGAAGCAAGTCTGGTCTTCCAAATCCTTAATCCGCATTACTCCGGAACACTAAATTACAGCCCATGTATTCTATGAACTAGAAACATGGATGTTGGTGAGTGATTCTCAAACAAATATACCATATAGTATAGACAGAAAAGGAACAGAACTGTTTCCGTGTGTAGCATCTTTGACAACTGATATAAGACCAGAACTCAATAATCTCTAATGGAAAATACTGCCACTTATTCCTAAGAATAGCAAGTCCTACCATGTAGAGAGTAAAAGGCTGATATAATAATTAAAAAAAAAAAATAAAGAATTAAGACAGAGTGGCCTTAAAAGTTGACAAATGTAACATCTCTTTTTATTTCATGCGTATGGGTGTTTTGCCTACCTTCCTAAAATACTGTGTTTTACCGACCAGAAGTTTGGAATTTAAACACTACTTATGCAAGATATTTGAGAATATTGTTTAAAATTTTTCCTCAAAAACGTGTCATAAACTAAAATTTAGGAACATACATCTAAGTAGCCTGATGATGACAATTACTCATTTTAAGCATATTAAATCGCTATAAAGCGGGAAGTTTTTGCATTACAAGTACTTTCAATTTAACATTTAAGAACAAAAAAGAGTTTTTAAGATTGGTACAGATGATAATTCAGGAATCTGATTACTGTATAATCATCTTTTGAAGTTGACAGCACGCTTCAGTGACTAAGCGTCAAAACAGTAGAATCATTGGGACAGCAAGGAAACTTGGTCATTTGTCACTATGCTACTTTATAAGCCACTTTGATACTCTTTTGAAAGTTTTACAAGCTAGTAACTTCAGAAGTAGCAGTGCATTTATTTAAGCGAATTAATTACACACAATGAATTTTGCTTTTATTACTTTGGATCAATTGTGTTTTACAATTGAGATGTGTCAATTAAACAGTACTTGATTTTTTTTTTTTTTTTTTTTTTTTTTAGGTTCTGTCTTTTATTTGACATTGACTACATGAAATGGATATGCCAAAATGGAAGCTCTCCATGACATATTTTTTTTCTTTTGAACTTTCACGCCCATATTAAACACAATGTGCTTTCATGTTTTTAAGTCATGACCAAAACATATAACATGATCCCTAGTTTAGTACATGACCAGAAAAAACAATTAACACTGCTTTATCTGATGGTTTCATTTTTGTAAGTCACTAGTTTCTTTCCCACAAGAGTTGCTATCACCATTAACAAGAGGGAAAGCCTGTAAGACAGTCACCATTCCGGGGACCCTAATGACTCTGCATCTTGCAGGCAGAGCACCTGAATGAGTGAGGACCCCAGAGTCCCTGGAGCCTTTGATTATCTGCAACAAATGAAAAGGCTTCCTCTAAAAACTTTGCTGCCTTAGTGGTTTTGATCTTGGATTTGAAACATTGTACCTATTCCTGCCCCAAATGTATATTTAGTGTGACAATTCCACATACAGTTTTGATCTAGAAAAGAAATCAACTAACTGTTTAAAGGAAATGAAACCATGGCCAGCCAGTCCAGTGCTCCTTGATGAATCTTTGGTGCAATAGCTGCTGGGATCACAGATCAGAGGGGGATGTGTAATCCTTCATCAAACAGCTGAGCCACAAAGCTTCCTCTGCCTGATGTGCTATTCTTTTAAAAGTCATAATGGGAACTTAAAAACTATTTAACAGTCTTCCCCCACCCCCCAAAAAAGGGGAGAAATTAGCCATTTATACAAACGACTGTTAATCTTAAAGGAATCAGGGCCTCATATACAAAGACTAAGTCACTTCCTTTGAAAAATAAAAAAGCCATTATGCACATTATTAATTTACATCGACTCCTAAAGCAAATTATTATGTTCTACATTTAAATTTAAATGGTAAAAAATACCTTAGAATATGCACTTTAAAAGAAGATAAAAATAATAGTAAGATTTCCCAAAGGCTCATTATTAATAACATTTTTTTCAAGATAGGGAAATATTTATACTTTGCTTTTTCCACCATTTAAAAATTTCAAAGCAAATCATACAGTCTTTTCACAACTTAAATGCTAATTACACAATCCACAAACCTAACATATTTAAATTAAAAGTGATACATTAATGATTTAAAGAGTAGACATTAACCTTGGCATATAGTTAAATACAGAATTCACCAAATGTGATATGTTAAAAGTCCTACCTGAAATAAAATACAATTTTTAAATGAGACTTCCCTCAGATGTTGTAAGGAAAATTAGCCTGATGAAATACAACAAAACAAGGACCCAGTCCTTTCCTGGAAATTACAATTGGCCGATATACCACACATCTACAGGCTGGAGTTGAATTATTTTATTTGAAACTGCAGATTGTATTTAAAAATTAAGGGAAAAGACATTAGACTTCCATTATGGCCTCACTGACTGAGGGTTGACCCAACTTGCTAGCGTCATAGGTGAATGAACATTTATATTGACATTATTGAAATTATCTTAACCTTGAATAGCAAGAATTGATATTCTTTGCAATTTAACCTTGACTTTACGAATACATTCATGGTTTGTGACTTACAAATAATAATATAAACATCATTCTTCTTTCATATACATAGTAACTTCTTGATCATCTGTGTAGGTTGCATATCTACATAGCTTAATGATATTTTCCAAATGTCTAAATAACATAAAATGTGATATACACTAAGGTATATTTATAATTTTCTAGACTGCTTGATATATTGGATAATTTTTGGTTTTAGGCTAACTTAAATCAGATGTGAGTTTCTGTATATTTTGCTTACTAATAATTCCTAAGTTATGGACTTATTATTCACATAAAGAAAAATCACATTTCCTAAGTAATGAAAAAATATAACCAATAAAAACCACATGCATAAGTAGCTTAAATTATTATAGTTTATAGTTCAATTTCATCATACAATATTTGAATTTTCAAATGTATAACATAGGTCTTCTTTATTTGAAAATATATTTCGAATTAAATTATTATTTTTTTAAATCTATAATTTTAAAAATAAATTTATTGCTTAAATTTACACTTTTACTGTCCTTACCTAAATGAATTTTACTTAAAGCCATTACTGTCTTTAAGTTAGAACACTAGAAATGCTATTATCTACTACCTTACAAATTAAAACACAACCAAAAATTCAACAAGGCTAGCAACATAAAATATAAAACATTTTAAAAGCATCTTGTGAATTATACTGATTCAAAGTTCCTGCCACAATAAAAATTTTTAAATTAGTAATTATGAAAAAAAGTTGGCAAATCAAATTACATGAGTATAGTATGTAAAAATATTTGCACCAGATACTTGTCATTGGGATATTATACATATTAGGACAAAAGCAATGGTTAAGGAAAACTTTTGATTTCCTTGATTTTTTTTTTTAAATCACAGAAAACATGATAGGATAATCTATTCATACCTGAGAAGAGTATCTTACCTTTGAGGAACAATTTTGATTTTCGTCTAAATTAAAATTCATTTTAATTGTCAATATGGTCCCTCGGTGCAGAGAAACGTGTCAGAGGCTAAGTTAAAACAGAAATACCAGCTTACCCCACTGTGAGGGCGGACACATCTGTTCTGTTCTGATTGTTGAGTAACATCTGGGCAGCTCTCTTTAGGTCTCACCCTTTTCTGACCTCCAATTCATTGATAGTTTCATAGGGCAACATACACATTCTCTTTTTCCTAGGAGAACATGGTTTTGTTTTGTTTTCACAAGACTTTAACCATGATTTGAGAATGTTTAGAGTGCTAGCTAACAAGATGAGGGTTATGTTTTCAGTTATTTGAACTGTGTCAAGTTATTCTCCTGTTAATATTGATAGTATTGTGTGACTCCAAATATCCCTATGAGAAGCATTAGTTGTATTTTACATAAGACAAAATGTGGTTATTTTTACAGGAGTCTTTAGTCCTTTGTATTAGGAGTCATTTATCTATTTTTACATCATTTAATTTTTGTTATCTGCCATATTTTAACCTACATTTGTGTAATATTAATAATCACACAAAATATGAAAAAACAACCAATTCCATTTGAAATACTGATTTTACTTTTGTTTGCCTGTATAAAAATAACATAATACCATTGGAAGTTTTTGTTCTTATCCCTATGAGGAAAAAGTTAAAATCTTCTTTTTCAAGATGGCTTTAGCTAGAAATGATTGGAAATTCTAAAAATAACAAAATTTATTAGCTATGTCTCCTGCAGATTTTTTGGTGATTATTTTAAATAGAGGAAGGCCCAGTGCCGACGCTTTTAAAATCTCTTGCCAACTTTTCCCACCTACATGTAGATAAATTCCAAATTCCTTAATTAAAAATATGAGCAGAGATGTTACACATTAAAAGACCATCTGCTAGACGGAAAACAAACAATAGATGCACTTTTCAATTGCTTCACTCTTATAATGACCAAAATAAACATTTCCAGTATTAATATAACGCCCGGGCTTCATGCAAATGCATCAAAATACTCTATGCATTTCTCATTATAAGTTAAAAAGCCAAATAATCATTTTACTCTCTGTGTGTAACATACCTTCCAGTGTGAAGTCCATATGCATTAACTCTCTTAGGATACCATCCCAGTGCAGGAGTCAAATGCTGGGCACAATAGAGATGGTGGAGTCAGTCCTGAATGAAGACTTCTTCTGTGGGATCACGTTGTTGTTCAAAAAGGCACCTCCTCGTGCTGATAGGGGGCTAACAATTCGAATCGCAAAATATGATTTGAGCTTATCTGAAGACGAAATAGCTCATTCTACTTTAAAAAAAAAAAAAAAAAAAGACAGCTTCCCTCTCTTTTGTGCAAGGCGAGAGGTAGAGGGCAATAAGAGGGCAATAAATTCGTATAATTCTACTATCAGAGTTGTGGTACCAGAGCTACTTCAGAGTCTGACTGTAGGAAGACAGTCATTAGCAGGCTTCTATTTCTTCCGAAGTTTTAATAACTGAAGGAAGAACTATCAGCATAATCTTAACTACTAATTGAAGAGATGACAGAACGGTGGAAATGAATTGAGAGAGAACCTTATTGTCAAATATAAGTGACCTTTGTCACTTACCTCTTAATGATCTTATTAAATTATCCAAGTTTCTGAATTTTGAGTTTTTACTTAAGCCTCTATATGGAGACTTAACTTCATGCTTGGCCCCACATTTACAGAAAGCACACCTATACCAAGGGCTGTTGAGACATTGTCTTTCCTCTGTGATACAAGGGCTTGTTCACAGGATTCGGAATTCTGGGTTCAGTCCCAGAAAGCAGGGTTCTAATTTTCCTGCATGGTTCTAAAATGTGACTTCTTCAAAGTTAAAAAAAAAATCTATATTAATGTTCATCTTTACTTACCCAATTTACTGCTCTTTACGTTGCTTTTCTTGGGGACCCCAGCATTGCCTTTGGAAAGCACTAGAACCATAACTCTTTATAAAAGGTGCTCAGATTCTTTCATTCGCCCCCTCTCTCCTTTTCTTCCTCCCTCCCTCCTCCCTCCCTCCCTTCATCTCTTTATCTCCTTTTGGGTTTAAGGCAGAGAGACACAGTAAACCCACTTATAAAATAGCTGGTTATTACTAAATAACACGATCACATTATGATACCCTAGTGACATCATCCTCTTCCCTCTCCAAATACTTAATACCCTGCAATGTTTGCAAATGTGTCAACCAATAGTATTCCACAGTGGCTTCTATATGTAGATATGATTATGGGCACTATGACTTATTGAATGGTTTAATTTGCAAAAGGTATCATTGTCTGCTTTTGCCATGCTTCCGTCTGAGCTAAAAGATTGCCTGCTACAAATGTCAGGAAAATGCTAAAATAAGAAAAAGAAAAGCAAAGGAAAAAAACCCTTATCTCCATGAGCCGTGATCAACTTTCAGATTTACAAGGAGAATCACATAAGCTTCACATATTTCTAGGCTTATAACTATCTATTATCTGAAAGTCACGGAAGTCAGTTAAGACTGCCACCTATCACAGATCTGTCGTCACTCTCATCTGTAAGAGTTCAGCAAACTATCAAGAGAATATCATCACCAGCATCATCTTCATCATCTTCTCATTACTTTCAGCTATCTGCTCATGTGACTTAAGAGAATGTTGCTTCGTGCTGACGTTAATTTACAAGTGACTTTAGAAAGACACAAGTCTGAGTAGATCACCGTTAACAAATCCTTTGTACCTGATCTGACTATACCAATCACCTCAGTTATTCAAACTATAAAACAAGTTATCACAATATCGTCACATGAATGGCTTCTACTCTGGCTGAGATGTCTAAAACACCTATTCATATTTGAACATGCTTCTGCATTTTCATAGTTTATATTGGAATGGTTGTCTAAGACAACACTGTCAACATGGTAGTTCAAGTGCTTTATTTTAAGAGCTTCAACTTTCAACTGAGTGCTTTAAGTTGGAAAAACAACCAATCCAATGCCAATAATCTATCATTATCCAGAAGCTTAAAATAGAGCAGGAGGTGTAACTCCTATGGGGACCCAAAGAACAAATGCCACCACGAGATCGTCTTGTGTATCATACACAGCTGTATCTTTCTTTTGAAACCTTTTTACATCACAGATACAGCAGAGTACTTTTCTAGATTAATCTTCTAAACTTCCAACGGTCTCACTGAGCCTTCAAGCGTACACCACAATCCATGCTACGATACAGATCAAAGCCTACGTATATTTTAATCTATATTTCTGAAGAACCCGACCAAGCTGAAGCCGGCTTGATATTGATAAGAAACACATGCAAACATCACCTTGGAGTGACAAAATTCACCCTATCAGACAGGAGAGTATCTCTCAGTTCATGCAATAAAATCCTAATATGTGTGTATTTCTAACTTCAAAAAAGCTCAAAAATACTCAACTGGGATGCTGATGTAAACAAAAAGAAAAGGAAAAAAAAAAAAAGAATAAGCTAAAAGAGTAAGGATTACCACCCATGACTCGAATGTCATAAACATAAACAACTTTGATGTACAAGAGCATACACTCTGAGGCATACTATGCTGGGAGAAAAGGAGAGACTTCTGCTGAAAATGAATTGATTGTTTCCTCATGCTTTATGTGGTGTTTCAAAAAAAAAAAAAAAAAAAAAAAAAAAAGCTCAAATTAGGTCCAAAAGATTTTCATTCTGAGAAGTGCGATGTTGAAACTTTCAGGAACCCTGTCACACTTGTTTGGAAACAAATGACTTTTCAGGACAGAGAAGTCTCGCTATCAATCACCAGCAGGTTAATTCTACATAATAAGGCAGGTTTGGATGCAAACTGATCCATTGTGGAATACTGTATCTAAAATTGATTACAACAGCACTCAAAATGAATGCAGCCCTCCAAACCGCTTCTTTGCTCTGAAACATTAATCTCAATTAGAAGGAGTGCTTCATAATGGTAATGCTTGGTATAAAAAAAAAGTATAAGATAAATCAGATTTTATAAGACACAACAATTAATCAGTTTTCAGTCTAAGTCATTTGTTCTACCTTTTTTTCTTTTCTTTCTTTCTTTTTTTTTTTAGGAACAAAATTTCCATTAGGACTCTTAAAACAGCTGGTATCTCCAAAATTAGGTTTTAAATGTGTTCTAAAAGAAGCCTACAAGAAATCATTTTTCAAACTTGGTTGCTGTAAACTTTGA
The DNA here is from genome assembly GCF_011762505.2 of Arvicanthis niloticus. Classification (NCBI taxonomy): domain Eukaryota; kingdom Metazoa; phylum Chordata; class Mammalia; order Rodentia; family Muridae; genus Arvicanthis; species Arvicanthis niloticus. Next base: position 38,952,327 of record NC_047673.1, read on the forward strand.
AACGGTGCTGTTATCAGTGTACATCTTCAGAGCAAGGCTTCCTTCTGAAAGTGTGAGTTAAATTCTTCTCTGGACTGTCACCTCCTACTTTATAAAGCAAAGAGGAACGAAGACTTCAACTGAAAACCCAGAGGAATTATAACCAATTGCAGATTACAATCAAAGCAAAGTTGTAACATTTTCTACCTATGTAAAAAAAAAAAAAAAAAAAAAAAATTCTCAGAGTTGAACCGGACATCTGACTTTCAAAGGCAACCCTGAGTGGATGGGCTGCATGTAAGACAGCCTGCTTAATAGTTCTCCCCAGCCAAGCTTCAACAAAGGGGCAGACAATTCAAACTGCTCCTGAATACCCTGCTTCACACACAAATAGTACCTCCGTGACACTCTCCTACCACCCAGGAATTCAAATGCTAAGGACTGAAATAAAGTTTAGAACAGAGGCAGTATGCATAGATTCAAATAGCCACTCTTTATAAGCTAAGTAAGTTGGCTGGGTGGGCCCTTTATATGGGGTATGATCTCAGTCTAAATTTATTTCTTGACTCTTTGTTGCAGGTAAGATAAACCCCAGTATACCCAAATGCACTTTTTCACAGCAGTTATAAAAACATCATTTTCATACACACAGTCCATCACTGATTTAGTGTTTCTGACAGATAGCTCTACTCACTGTGATAACTACTCACTTACTTCCCCAGTCTCTTATTTGCTTGACTCTTTACAAAGACAGGCATTACTCTTAGTTCTCAGAAGCAAAGCTAAGAAAGATTAGCTTCAACCAGCTAACCGGATCATTACTGTCTAGCTCTGTCTCCTTTTCAAATAAATGTTAAAACTTTTGCTTTATTTGGAAGCTTAGCTTCTGTTCAAAGGTAAGCATCCTTATCTTCCTTTGTCTTGAACCTAATAAAGCAGGTTCCTTTCTCAACCCCAAAGACTCCTACAAGACCAGAGGAAGAAAAGCCTCCACACTACGCCCTTTTATTTGTTTCTAGAAAATACAGCTGCACAAAACAATCCCATTTAGAAAAGTAACCAGCCACACATATACTATAATCATTTTTTTAAAAAAAGTAAAGCAATGTTCATTAGTCAATATTCTTGATGCTGAACTGCTAATTTTAATGTTATTGACAGGATTTTCATCATTTTCCAAATACATAAATACTAGCATAATTCCTATCAAACTACAATTTTCCCCCAAAATCGGTTCAAATGTATCACTGTCTTATTCAAAAGAATTACTTTCCATAATATTATATATCATTTTAAAGGTATATATTTCCTGCAATGAAAGTCATACTTTTTAAAGGGAAGAATATTAAAATTCCTCATTTTAAAAGGCAAGAGCGTTAAGGAGACTGCAACAGGAAGGGAGATGCTCACAGTTCTGAAATACACACCAGAATAACTAATGTCATTATAAACCCCCTGGCTTTGAAGAATTTAAGAATAATTTGTGAATGGCATGACATTTAAAAGTGGGATTAGCAAGTCTTATTACCGAACTAACCTCTTACTCTTACATAAAGAATTAGATATTTGCTCTGAATTTAGAAACAAAAATTGAAACTTTCAAGGCTTCTCAAGAACTTCACATATTAAGAAATCCAAGCCAGAAGTTTTGGGTACTAAAAGTATACACTAGAACACACAAGATAAGATTACCGAGCTATGTATAAAATATGTTTTAACATTACAATTTATTAAAAAAAATACTGTGATTATACAACTATTCCGAATTCTAAAGTCTGTCCAGAATCCTAGAAAGGCTATGAATATTTCTTTCAAGGAGGTAATGGGTGTTTTAAGGCAGAAGAAATCAAATCAATTGTTAGACTGTAATACTTCTTTAAAGGGTCCTTTTCTAAGGTTTCCAAATGTGCCAGCTTTGTTTTGTTCTTCTCTCTCTCTCTCTCTCTCTCTCTCTCTCTCTCTCTCTCTCTCTCTCTCTCTCTCTCTTTTCTTCTCATTTCTTTTCATCCGACTACGGAAGAGCAAGGTAATGCCTCCACATATTGCTATATCTAGCAAAAAGACCAACCAGTGGATGCTGCCAGAGTCTACAAATGTTTGATAAATACATTGCCAGAAGATAAGAAGTAAGGGTATTGTTAGGAGAGAGCTTCAGTCTCTGGTAGCCCAGCTGCCTGGAGCCCTGGAAAAAGTGCCAGGCTAGTTCACTTGGATTTCATTTCCAATACAGATACTCCAAAGTACTGAGAACTTTTCTCTAGCTTCGAATCATAAGGACCTCAGAAAACAATTGCACTCGCTCTGTTATTACCCGATGAAATGGCTTACTATAGTTTCTCCGTGATAATAATTAACAAGTTAATCTCTACTACTGACTTACAGGAGAGGCAGCAGGAATGGAATCTGGACTGCATTTAGTAAGGGGCTCAGCAAAGGTCAGGCATCATTCATCCCAACCTGAGACATCTGAAGCCCCTCTCGTCAGCTGTAAAACATGATAGTGACCTGAAGCAAGCAGCAGGCTCATCCATCTGTTTTTTTTTTTTTTTTTTTCTTAATGCCCTGGCCAGGGTATGTATTGTTTGCTTTCAGTCCCATCCAGAGTTTCCAGATCAAGTTTCAGCCGAGATCACCACTCCTCTCAGCATCCTCAGCCCTAGTTCCTTCACTCCTTGGCAACTTAACAGTCTGGCAGTTGGGGAAGCTTCCTCTCCACATTCCGGGCAAATGCTGACATCCAGCTCTCCCGGAAGTCCCACTGGAGCTCTCCAGATACCTTCCCAGAGAACCAGAGGTTGTGTCCCTAACTGGGTAGCACCCCCAAAGAGAGAGCGAGGTCATCTGCACTCCTTGCTCCCCACAGGCTCCTCGGGAACCCGGGAACCACCTTCCTCGGGGAACCCAGAGAGTCCAGAGTTCCTGAAACCCTACCCCGCGGCCAGGTGGGAGGCACCGCCAAAGTTCCCACCTGAGCCTGCAGCCAGGGGTGGCAGACGCGAGGGAGGGGCGGGGACCCGAGGCCGGAACCGGGACTCCAGATCTCCGAGAGTCTGCGAGCTGGGATGCTCCACCAGTAGGACTGGCCAACTCGCAGCCGCCCCTCCGAGCGGCGCCTGGGAGAGGGAACCGCGTTTCCCTGCTCGCTCCCGGCTCGTCCGCCCGCCCGCCCGAAGCCCGGGCGCTAGGACCCCAGAAAGGAAGGAGGGCGCACGGCGCCGCACTTACCGCGCTCTGCTCGCCCGCGCAGCCTGCTCGCCCGCTCGCTCCCCGGCCACCGCCGCCGCGTCCGCCCCAGCGCTCGCCGGGCCAAATTCAAAGGCGCCGGGCGCGGGGGAGGGGGCTCGGGGATGGGAGGGGAGGGAAGGGGAGATGCAAGTGTTACAACTTCCTCCGCTGCCCACGGCCCGGCGGCCCGGGGACGCGGCGAGGGGAGGGAAGCGCGCGGGCGCCAATGAGTTCACTTTCTTTTTCTCCCCCGCGCGCTCCCCCTCGCGCTTCTCGCCCGGCCCCTCCAACCTCCTCCACCGGCCAGAATCCCCGTTTCTCGGTCCCGGGAGTGGGAGGATGGAGGAGGCGAGAGAGGAAGGAGAAAAGGGAAAGGTGAGCAGGCGAGCAGGGCGCTGTGCCAGGGAGCAGCATCCAGGACCGTAATTGTGGGCAAGGGCGGGGGACGTTCTGGGCGAGTGTGCCCGAGACCAGGCGCGTACACGTGTGTGTGTGTGTGTGTGTGTGTGTGTGTGTGTGTGTGTGTGCGTGTATGTGTAAGAGAGGGGAGCGGAGCCTACCATGCGCTTCCCTGGTGCGGATCGCGGGAGAGCCCAATCACAGGGCGAGCTGGACCTGGCTGTGATCATTTATAATCCTTGACTCCTCCGCTCCGCCACTTGTCAAGATGACAGGTACTTTATTTCTTCTTCTTCTTTATTCAAAAAATGAGATTCCCGGTTTTCTGCTTTTTTTCGCTGTCAAATGGGATTTGCCGGACTGAACCACGTCCACACTGCCGCCCCTCCCTCCATCCCTCCTCCCAGCCACGCCGGGTACGAGGAAAGCACCGAGGCTCCCATGCTGTGACCAATCAGTGTATCTACTACTCTCGCCGTGATTTAGGGGTCATCCATGAATAACACTTCATGCTGATGAATGGCTCTTGCCGGCTTTCGGCTCTGATGAGGGGTCTGCTGGCCGCTGATTGCAAACACTAATGAACTTACAGCGCCATTTGAAATTCACACGCACCAACAAAGTGAGGGGGTACGTGTGTGGGAGTCTGTCTTTTTCTTCTCTGGGTGACCGGGAGGAAGACCTGGGGGAAGGGGCGGGTAATTGCCTTGGACTTAAGTGGAAACACTTCTCTGTGTAATCAAACCTCTAACCTTCTTAGAAAACTACTTTTCTTGATCTTCCATAGGGTGGGCATTTCGGGTCAGCTGAGTCACCCGAGGAGGTGGGAGTCCAAGACACTGCCTGGGAAGATGGATTCCTAGACAGAAGGGTGTAATTAAGGATTGCCACCCCTGGTAGGCGGCCCGCCCTTGACAGAGCCTCTAAAAATGACCTGCGCCTTTCCTTCCAGAAGTGTCCTCTTGTCAGAGACCGAAAAGCGCAAATGACCTTCGGACTCCGGCACGGGAGGGCTGCACTGAACACTTAGACTTCCTCACAGACCCCAGCTCTGCCCTGTTTAGAACAAGTGTCCGCCCCCAGGTTCAAGTAGCTGGACCTCCAAGGAGTACCCATGGTCAGAGGCACACTCAACAAACCTAAAGCTCCATCCCCAGTCTGTTTCTCCTTTTTTTTACCCGCAGATTAGCAGCACAACACTGCCCCTGCCACACTTGGTTTGCTGTGGGAGCCGGAAAAACTTTACCGCCCTCCAGGACACTGCCACTTTGTAAGTTTCTGCCAAAACTCAACTCCAGGAATCTCCAGCCCCAGGCCCTGCCCCCACCCTCACCCTTAGCTGCGGAAAGCCCACCTGGGGAGCCCTTTTTTACTGCCCAAAGCTCTACTTTTGGAACGTCCAAGCCTAGGACTTTACAGAATCACGCTCTGGCTCCCTGCCTCCTGCTACCTCCAGGCTCCTTTCTGTCCGCGGGAGGCATTGGGTTCTGCACCTTGGACTGTTGCACCAATGAGGGTGTAGCTCCTTGAGGATCTCACAGACGTTCCCTGAGACCAGCCTGGAGCCAACAGCAGCTGCCCTGAGCTACTGTTAGCAGCTGACAGAGGGAACGGACTCCAGCTGAGAGCCCTTGGGTCCCACCTTCACTGCTTCACTGCTAATTTCAGAGCAGAGGACTCCACTAGCCAGTACCTCATTTGTCTTAGCCGGAATTGAAGATATTTGTATTTTTAACTACATTCAAAAGAACAAATCTAGCAGTTAGGCAAACATGGAAAAGCCTGGACCTTTCTAATATTCCCCCCCCCCCCCCATTGACAAATTTGTCAATTTAGCGTGGAATTGACAAAGAGTCTGTGAACTCGAATTATTGCATCCACTCCCATGGCTCCGGTTCCCAAAGAGGCTAAGCCACTGAGTGCACGTCTGGGCTTTGCAAAGTCTTGGCAATAAGTGAATTGTCAAGACCCGGCTCCACCAGCATTAATGACTCAAAGACCCACGGCACGTCTTTCGGGAACAATCTAGAGTTGCCCTAGGATGGCACAGCCTCTTTCCTGCCACATGAATTTCACACTTCAAGAAGACTAAGGCAGCAGACTCTACAGATGAATTACACCTTCCTCTCTTCATTATCGTAAGAAGTTTGTCAATTATGAATGTATGGCCCCAGATATCACAAGAAATTCAAGTAAACTCCCCCAAATTAACATCCTTGACCCGATCATAAGCAAAATCTGAGGTCGTTTTATAAGTCACCTTGTAGCTTAGCTCACACACACACACACACATTTCAGGAGTGTAACTTATAATTGTCCAAGAAGCAAAACCCCTTTCTTGCTCTTTCCTGTGCTGATGTCTAGAGTACACAAGAAAGATGCACTACCCCAACCCTAAAGATGCCGAAACAGAATAGTTGTGTGTAGGGGGAGATGGGGGCGAGCACTGTTTACTTCAGCCCTTCTTCCCTACAACCCTCAGTATGGTTAACGCTGCTGCTGATAAATGAAGAAAGGAATTATGGAAGTCATACAATGTAGAAATGGTAGTAAATCTTGGAGCCCACTTTCCAGTTAAGTGATATTCAATGGTTTTCACTAAATATTGCTGAAATTTCATACTAGTGGATGCGCTACAAACACACACACACACACACACACACACACACACACACACACACACACACCCCTCTAGACACATCACTATAAGCTCTCTTTGCTTAGTGCCAGGCTTTGCTGGTGGACAAAGCATGCAGGTGTCTGGTCAGCATTTGTCAGCTTCTGCAAGGCTCAGCCTGTAAGTAAGACAAGGCAGTCAGGGTATGTGCATTTAGCTTGATTCTCCTCTCCTCTCCTCTCCTCTCCTCTCCTCTCCTCTCCTCTCCTCTCCTCTCCTCTCCTCTCCTCTCCTCTCCTCTCCTCTCCTCTCCTCTCCTCTCCTCTCCTCCCCTCCCCTCCCCTCCCCTCCCCTCCCCTCCCCTCCCCTCCCCTCCCCTCCCCTCCGCTCTCGCTCTCCTCTCCTCTTTTTTGCTCTTCTCTCCCTTCTCCTCCCCTCCCTCCTCTTTCAGAAGTTCCATCATTTGAGCCCCTTAAGAAATGTTGATGGGCAAAACCAGCCGGTACCAGGTTTTGTGCTCCAAATGCATCCCTAGAAAGCAGTGAACCTGCTTGATACTGACCATCCCAACTTTGCCTTGTGGCTGAGCTGCTGTCAGGGGGAGGGAAAGATGGTGAATTGCTCACTTTGGCAGCAATAAAACCTGGACTAGCAGAAGAAATGCAAGTCTTTGCTGCCTGTTTTGGCCTGCACTGCAAACTGCCCAGGGTGGCTGGAGACTATGTGGTCTTAGCAATGCTGATCTGGTCTATTCATGGGCTAATGACAAGGAACAGGCTGTATTACATCTCCTTCCCCTAGCCTCCTCTTGTTGCCCTGTTCTTAACAAGCACTTAAAGTTGACTAGACCCTCCAGTTCCCTTTGGGGTTAGGAAGGGCACATCTGGGCCATCAGAACTAGACTAGAGTACTATAGGGCAGTCTCTTGACCTCTTACAAAGTCAGAGCAAAGAGGCCTCTGCCCTGCTACTCCAACTCCCCACATGCCAACCTCTACCACATGTTGTGTCTTTGGCCAAGTAAGGTGATGCCTGCCCCCCATGGAAGCTGTTGTTTCTCTTGTCCCACATCTAGCCTGTAGCTAAGGGGCCTGGAGGGCAGGCTGTTCCCACCTCCTGATGGGGAGCAGGTGCCTCCAAAGCACACTTTCCCTTTTGACTTGGGAGTCTTTCAAGTACACAGAAGGGGAACACTGAGCCATGAAGGTGTGGGGTTCTCTTGGGAGAGTGAAGACATAACTATAGTTTGAAGGTGTTCTCTGAATTTACTCCTTCAGCTTTAGCCACAGAGACTTGACTGTCAGGCTCAGACTAAGTTTCTAAGCTCTACCACCTCTTCCACTTAAGGGATTCCAGACACTGAAGAGCTGACAGAGATGACATTGACAGCTATAGTTCAGACACTAGAGCAACCAGCTCACCTTTTGAAAAGTTCAGGTAAGTCAACAATCCACAGGCATCCCCAAGGGGTTATGTTTCAACTAGAATAAGAAATAAGTGGATGGATGGGCCTCCTGGATCTTGTAGAACAAGCTAAAGGCTGGTGGTCCCTGAGACAAGTCTGAGGTCTAGGGACCTGGCATCTTGTCTGTAAATCATTTTGCAACTAGCCAAGCATGCAGTCTGCAATAATCCACAGCACTAGAACTTAAACTTGATACACGAGTCTCTCAAGTACCCATCAAAGTGATTATCGGGCTATTTTCTCCACACACAAAAAATAACTTATTTCCTTTGGCAATTGGTCCGGGGGAAACGAAAACAAATATTCTAATTTGATCAAAGTTATAAAAAAAAATGACCTTTAGTAGTAGAAAATATGCTTCCATTCCTTTAATTAAAGCAACAAAGGCTTCCCTCGGCAGCCACAGTTTGGAGCCGTGGAGTAAGCTGCTGATTGGACAGCACATTCCTTTAAATTGTGTTGCTGAGCAGAGTAAACAGAGCTTCCTGTGGCTTTGACCTTTGGTGTGAAGTGGGGCACGCCCCCTAACTGCTGATACAGTTTTGCTCAAGCATCACAAAGGACCCTAAGGTCTAGGAAGGGTTTTTGTCTACCAAACCATCTTTTAACATGAAGCACCCTCAGTTTTACATTGCCCTTGAACAAGTGTTGAATGCTTTGCCCTGGGATTTCACATGGAAGGATGGACTCTTCATCATGAATAGTTATCAGAGACTACCTTTTAAGCTCATGCTTGTTATTAAATGAATGTGTTTTCGTAGGTACTACATTATAGCATATGGGTGAATACACTGGGTTACATTTTATCATGCATTAATGACACAAAAGGACAATTTGGTAAAGAAAACTGTCCATTAGCTATGTCAGGGTCTGGTTTATGAATTAACTTGTCAGTATAGGTGAAAATATAGGTATCACATTGTCATAGTTGACTACTAAATGAGCTGGGCATGTTCAGAAAAGCTCAACTCTTTCTCCCACTCTTAGTACCTCTTTAGCTGGAGTAAGCTTAGCCCTGGAATGCCTTGATCTTAAAGCACTGGTTAATACTATTCTCCCCAGCAGGGTTTCCACTGTGCTTTCTGTGAGTATGTGTAAGTGATGGTCCCTGTTTGTTGTTTGTTTGTTTGTTTGTTTGTTTGGTGTGGATTCTTCCCAGCAGGCGTCACAGTACTAGAGAAATGAAATTTTTCATCCTTTAGCTGACAGATCCCAGCTTCTGGGCTAGCCTGGAGAACATACTTAGTAAATGTTTGAACCAATGAATAGCTACAACATTAAAATGATTTTTTTAAATTACATTATGTTATTCTGACTCTTCTTTTAAAAATTGGTATGCCATAAAATAAGTGTACCCCCCCCCAAATTTATGTATTATATATTTTTCTAATTCTCTGACAATGTCTCTTTAATGGGACATAGTTATGAACTGCTAGGGTGTCACCTCTGAACTAGCTTGTCTTTCCTTAGAAACATAACCATAAGCAAAAAAAAAAAAAAAAAAAAAAAAAAATGGGAAAAAGCAAAGAGTAAATTTCATTTTCCTCCCTTGCAGAAAACTGCCATTTTTACTGAAAATTTGGGGCAAAGGCCATAAGCATCGTAGCAAGGAGATACTCTGAGGTATTTTCTATTTAAAGTGACATTATTATAACACCTTTATTGCCTCTGGACTTTTAATGGTCAGAAGTATAAAGCTTATGGTGGCTACTTTGCATTTCTTCAAGACAAGGATTCAGCTGGTATTGGGGAAACAATCTCTGTTTGTTCCTGTCTGCTCAGGACGACTGTTTCTAATTGATCTGGCATGGAATTTAGTTGGAGATGTGTATGTGGCAACCACAGAACAGCGCCTGTGTGCTTTGTAAAGTGATAACCGCGTGGGCCTCATTGGAAACATTTGAGGATTTTTTCAACATTAACCTGGGTTAAATTGAACTATAAATCCAACTCAAATCTATACATCCATTCTGACAGATTCATCATCACTTTGGATAGACTCAACCCATGCTCCTCTCAGATTAATAAAGATAATGACGGAAGATCACACGTGCAAAGGGTCTCAGCGATAAAGCACCACCCTGTTATATGTTATACTGTTTAAATGCAAACTGCACATATTAAACAGATATTTTCTACTGCCATTACTTTCAGCAGAATAGTTTTTTTTTTTAAATAATCATCTCTGGGTAAAGAGAAGGGATCTATAGTAAAATCTATTTCCTCTTATACTATGTCCAAGCACACTCTGCTATCGTCAAGAAGATTTAATTAAGCCAGCTCAGCTGAGCTGGAAAGCAAAGTGGCTGGAAGTAACTGCTTATGGAAACATATTCAGGACATATGCAAAATAATGTATTTACTATTCTTCATTTGGGGATTTGAGCCACCAGGAAGGTTAAAAGAAAATGCAACATAATTCTGTCGCCTCCTTCCCCAATTTCTGAGTGTCAAATTTTGGCGCTGACACTTTGTTACAGATAATAGTACTAAGTTCTGGATGTTGATGGCCCTTCCCTTGCAGCTTTAAATTGCCTTGAAAAAGATACAGTTTCTTTAATTAAAAAAGCTGCACAGAACTAATCCCTCTAGCTGAAAAAAGAAAAGTTTTAAGCAATCTTTTCTGCTCCGTGAGAGAAAGGCAGACAATACCATAACAGATCAGAACCATAAGCTATAGTGTGCAGCCAGGGGCACAGCAGGGAACTGAATACCGCTCGGCTGTGTCATTTTTTAATCCCCCATCCCAGTTTTCCCCGTCTGACCTCATGCTGAGATGAAGTTATCAGAGAAGACAGCTTTCCTCTCACCAATGAATCCAACCCTGGATCTGTATTATCCTCAGCAGATCAAAACACCGCTTTCATCAAATAGCATTATCTGCATAAAAGGCATGCAATTGCCCGATAATTTCACCCAAACTACACTATTCATTTAAAGGACAAGAAGAGAAATTAATTCATTCCTTTTGGGAGGTGGCCGAGAAAAGTGAGACTCCGGGAGAAGCAGAGGCTGGAGAAGCTAACTTATCCTCTTTGCTCATGGGAACTTTTCTGTTTTTAACACAAAATCCCAAGAAGGGGTCCATTTCAAAGTGTCCCCCCCCAACTCCCGTGCTTTAAGATTAATTGTTGGAGCAATTTGGTGCAGTTTGAGCAACAAAAGTGTAAGCTGTGTAGAAAAACCGTCAGTGGGAAGTGACAAAGCTCGCTGATGTCATTAACCATGCTTCCGTGGACCCCAATAAAAACATCATATCTAGTAAAACTGAAGGAGCATAAGAATTAGCTGGACAACTGGATGGAGTTTAACGTAGCATCATACTGGGAAGGGGGCTCTCTTGCTGGAAGATCTTTCTGGAAGTTCTGAGAAGCTTGGATTTCTACAGTAGGGAGACAAGCCTTTGAGTTGATACTTAGAAGAACATTTAAAAACATAAAAACCCTTAAGATAAGCAAAATTTCATTAATTAAAAAAATTACTAATGCTCCTTCAGCTTTTAGTTCCTAGTTTAAACCATGCATCACTTGCATCATGGGATATGTAAGCTGTTACACTTGACTTCCTTTGTAGAGGATTCTAACCCTTAATTAAATGAATTCAGTTGTTCCGTTCAAGGTATCATGAGGCGTTAGAGCAGTCAGACAAACCCAGTGAGGTCAAGTACATGGAATTATGAAGAAGCACTAAAGCCATGGGTGTGGGTGACCTTGAATGTGTATGTTAATATCCTAAGAGTATTGTTACTCACTGTAATTTTAGTGACGTAGCTTGAGATTGAACTCTTTGGTTCAGACTTCCCAGAATTGCCTTTGTAAACTTAGTACATCAGGAAACTCAGCCTATTCCTTACCCTTCCATCTCTCAGACAACATCCACATCCACACACAAATGGTTAGGACAAATAGTTGGGACTGCTTGCAACAAGAATAACATAAATGCATATCAGCACATCACACGGGAGCCTAGGAATGGTCCTGACTATTCCCAAGACAGGTACAGGAACAGGACTTTCTCTTTTGAAAGAAAGAGTGGTTTTAGTAGCAGTTAATCAGAGTAGAATATATGTCAGCAGTGGCATCTTAATTCCACATATGTATTCAATAAAATACATAAATGGAATTAATAAATAGGTTATTTTTCCACAAACCACTTCCCTGAAGCTACAACTTAATACTGAACCGCTCTGAGGCTAAATATCTGTGTAGCTGGATGGTCTGTTGAGTAGTAGGGTTCAAACTCATGTTTCCAAAACGCAACCTCATGACATACTAATTATATGAAATTTAATGTGATTAAGCATTAAACGATGGTATTTCCTTGAATTTAATGACAGTCCTATTTTCATGTCAAATTTGATTATAAGAACCAGTGTTCAGAGGGAACTGTTTAAAATCCCAAATCATTAACAGATCATTTAGGATTTTGTCTCAGATCAGAGAACTTCTTGTCTGTGAAAAATCAACTGCAGACATATATATGCAGAGAGGTGACGTCTATATTTTACCTATGGATACTTGTGGGTGGCTGATCTTAGAAGTTACAGTTTCCTCTGAAGATGCCTGGGGGGAGGTGTTCCTGCACTGCTACTTTCAACATACATATTCATGATGCACTCCAGTACATCATGGACCATTACATCCATCTGAAATGGGTGCAAAAGGCAAACAACTTCCTTAAGGCTTTATTAGACAACACAAATACAGTGATAGTTGGATGTCTTCCTCCTCTTCCTCCTCCTCCTTCTTCACTTTCAGTCCAAAGTTACGTTTCGTTGATACATAATTGATTTCTCTTAAAAATCAGACTCGGATCATCCAAACATTCCAATTTCAGTCATAGGAATTTGTAACTGAGAGGGCAAAGGTAACAGGGTTGGTCCTTGTTGTAAAGGAGATATCAGAAACATCCCTTTTCTCTGAGGAAAAGCTTTTTAAACAATACTTTAAAAAAATTCTATTTACTTGTGTGTTGGAGGTGGGCAGAGGCCAGCTTCCACGACTCAGTTCTCACCTCATACCACGTGACCACATGTGACCAGGAGACTAACCTCATGTCATTACCGCTGAGCCGTCTTGCTGGTCGAGTAAAGACACTAAATCTTTGGTTCACTTCTAATATGCTAAAATAAGCTTGATTTGGCCTGTCACATGATAATTTCTGTAACAAAGAATGATGTCGATGAGAGCCAGTACACGGTCAAAGGCTCCTGAAGGAAAAACTAACTGCTGTGGCCGTGGGACTTGATACTTAATTTCTCGAATTCAGATACAGCTCAGATTTTGTTTGGTTTAGGGAAAAATGTGAGAAGCCAGCCAGGCCTTCCCAGAGCAGAATGTAAGAAAGAAAATTCTAGCCCAGCCATCAAATCCCTTTCGGTGTATATTTAATGCTTTTCTCCTAACCCTAACCTCTACATAGCATTTTACACACACACACACACACACACACACACACACACACACACACACACACTCTATGAAAGGGCAAAATTCACCACCCTCCTCTCTTTTATCCTTGGATAAGATATCTAGAAGAGCGGGAAAGTAGGCCATGAGAAGATTACAAACTAAGAGTCTATAAAAGAAGGAATATATATATATGTGTGTGTGTGTGTGTGTGTGTATGTGTGTATAAATATATATATGCACACACATAAACATTCATACATATAAACATATATATATACATAGACATACATATATATACACATATATATGTACATATATATATATGGAGAGAGAGAGAGAGAGAGAGAGAGAGAGAGATAGAGAGAAAGAGAGAGAGAGGAGACAAGGGAGAACAAGTGTTCTAGAAGGAAGACAGTTCCTGTGGGACCCCAGGCTTAGCATCCTGCTCTAGCTAAGGTGCACATTTCTGCTTTGAGTCTCTCCACACCAGTGAGAGGATGCTAGACCTTGTCTCAAGAATTTGCCCTGTCATTTGGAAACTGGAATTAAATCAGGCTTGATATAGGTAATATTTATTTTCAAACATTACTAATTATACTGGATTTATTGAAGTTTTTTGTTTTGTCTTGATTTTAACTAATGTCTCACTTTGTATCCCATGATTACCCAAAGTTTGATATGTAGTCCAGGCTAACTCAGACTTACAGGAAGCCTCTGGTTTCATCCTACGAGTACCGTGTCTTGTGGGCATTAGCCATCACATCAGGCTATTTCCATAATTTTGAAGATAATTTTACAGAAATTTGAAGGTTATATTGATAACAAGCTGTAAAAATCTGAAACTATTTTAAAGTTCTTTTATATTTATTAATAGTATATGTGTATATGTATGTCTCTCTAGATTGTGTGTGTGTGTGTGTAAGAGAGAGAGAGAGAGAGAGAGAGATGTATGTGGGCATTTGTGCATATAAAGATCAGAGGACAGTTTTACAGAGTCTCTTCTTTCCTCCCACATTTATGTTGGTTCCAGGGATTGAAATAAAAATATAAGACTTGCCTCTTTTGTTCATTGAATCGATTGGTTGGCCCTTACAACTTTTACTCAGATATATTTTTATTAGATTATTATATACTTACATCATTCCTCTTTTCTTTCGTTTCTCCAGCCCCTCACATATACCCTCTCCTCTTGCTTCTCTCTCAAATTCATGTGCCCCCCTTTCCATTAATAAATAAATACAATCTGCTCGATCTGTATGATGATGCTTGTATGTGTATGTTTTCAGGGCTGACCATTTGGTACTGGATAACCCAGTAGTGTGTTCTTCCCTGGAAGGTATTTTCTAGAGCAATATTTTTAAGTGTAACCTTTAGACCATCCCGTCATAGTCACCTCTGAGGAAAGCTTATATATCATCCTGGGCTCTATGTCAATTATACAGAACCAGAATCTCCAAGGACGGAACCAATACATGAACGTTACAAATCTTCTAGAACATTCTTAATGCTTATACACAGAGATTAAAACATATTGTCCTAGGCTAAATTCTATAGTAAACTAATTGAGCGTTTAGCTTTTATCATTCTCCAAACAAAAAGAGGTCATTGCAAAGAAATCCACTTACTAATTCTTACAATTGAGAGATTACCCTCTGAGAAACCAAAGCTCACAAGGAAAAGAGGGTGAGAAATTTTACTAGAACAGTGGTTCTCAACCTGTGGGTCATGACCCCTTCAAGGCTCATGTAGCAGATATTCCATGTATCAGATATTTGCATTAGGAAAATTACAGTTAAGTAGCAATGAAAATAGTTTTGTTGTTGGGGGAGACCACAACATGAGAAACTGTATTAAAGGGTCGCAGGGTTAGAAAGGTCGAGAACTGTTCCAGGGAAATTTAAGCTGAAAGCTCAGTGCTACTTCAAAATCAGATTTTAAATCATGCTAAAGTGTAGTAGAGTGACTAACTTAGGAAAAGGGATAGTAGTCTTTTGTTTCTCTCTGTCAGAACACTTTCTATACATTGTGCTGACTGGAGTATATCACATAATTCTGTGGTCAAGTTTGTGCTAGGACACACAAAGCTTTGGGGGTCAATCTCCAGCATGATAGGCAAAGAAAAAAAGAAAAACAAGTTTTGCTCATTTTTCTGTTCAATGTTATGTCTATTATTTAAAATTATGGTGGTTTTAAATGAACTTTTAAGTAAATACTAATCTCATTGCAAGAAATTAAAGAAGTTTATGTGAAATAGAATGGGAATCAACTCAACACACATGCTTTTCAAGAAAATTTCAGAAAAAGACTGTCGAAAAATTTAAAGATGCACCTAGACGCCAGGTGCTTTTCAGTCAGCATCCAATACTCAGGTGACACTGAGCTGTACAGCCGTGCTCATGCCGAAGGCCCTTGGATTTTGTTTTAAACATAAGGCATCATTACTACACATCCCATCACAGATTCCTTTTGTAATTGCTTCCTTCTATATGATGTGACTTCAACAGGAAGCATTACTTGGGGTTATCATCCCATTCCTGCATACACTGTGAATAGAAAGCATTTATTATAAGTAATGAAGAAAATATGCAGATAAATCCTTCTGATCTGTCACTAGTACCCTGCCACACCCTACCAAGTCCCCATGTCAGCCACCCCCCCTCCTAATCACATTTATAATATGAGTTTCTGTTAGACAGATAGATAATTGGCAGGTGGATAACATGATGGATAAAACGTACCATACATTATCTCAAACAAATCATTACAAATGTCTCTCCACACAGTTATTTAATGTCTTCCCCATTTTAAAGTTGAGAACACCAAAAGGGTGAAGAATTTGTCCAATGTCGGTAGAACCAGGCCAAGTAACTTGGTTTTCAAAGCTCAAACACATAAACAGTAATGAATATCTCCAGGAAAAAAACAGAACTTGTTCTGATAACTTTATTTATGCACAAATAGATTCATCCGCTGAAGTGAAAACTAGAGTTTAATGAGAGAGAAAGGTTTTTTTTGTTTTGTTTTGTTTTTTTGTTTTTTTGTTTTTTTTTCACAGTACTTGAGACTGATGCCTCGGCCCCACGTGCACTAGGTAAGAGCCTCACCACCGAGCCACGGAGCTGCATTTGCAGCCCAGAACCACACAAAGGAACTGCCTTTTTGGGTTGTTGTTGTTGTGTGCTCTGTGTTTGAAGCTGTAACTTCAAATAATTGAACGTGACAAAAGTTTAGTTCCCACTGTGCCTTAGCACACTTACCCGTTTTTATGTGCAACCCAGATTTAGAATAAAATTGCCCAAATATAACACATTTTTAGATCTCTTTATCTTGTTGCTCTAAAATCATTGTTGCTCTCAGTTAAAGTTACACCAGCCCTCAGGTTTCACCCTGGAATGACGATTCGGTCTTCAGCAGTTGGTAAAAAACAAATCGCTGTTTTGAAGACAGGCTTGGGGAGAAAAGAAGTACTTGTCAGTCTGGTAAAGAATTTCCGAGAGGGCTGTCACTGTTCCAAAGGCCTTTAGGTTCCAGAATCTGGTCATCTTTTTCAAAGCATCAGGAAAGTTAAACAGGGTAGATTGCAAGCTTACTGCTACTTGGAATCACAGATCATTAAAAACTGTCTGTTAGAGGGCACCTTGGGGAGCGAGTGGGAATGGCGATGGTTTCTGTGTGGTAGCAAAGCAATAACGAACTTGTCTAATCACTTCCGGTGAACAACAATAGATCATCGTGGAGGGAAAAAACAAAAAAAACAAAAAAACCGCACATCTGTATCGGCCCCTGCGCATCCGTTCTTGTGACTTTTAATGGTCTCTCTCACATTTCCTCATGTTGCTACAGACTACCCGTGGCTCTTGATAAAGACATAATTTAACACACACGACTGAAATCAGAGTAGAAATTAAACCTGATATTTTTTGTTCCTTTGGTTGAAACGACATGTTAATGATAAGAATCTTAATATCAAACACAAACATTAAACACATTTTAATTTTAATGGTGACACCATATTTTGTAAGTGGCAGAATTAGTGTAGAGAGGCAGACTCATATTATATTCATAAACAGGAAGAGAAGTGATTACGGCTGTGCCTTGCTTTATCCATTTAAGTTTCTCATCTTAACAGATGCATATTAGTGCAGCTCAACGTATTTTGCTGTGACGTGCAGTGACTGATCAACTGTTAAATGATTGATTATACTGGTCACATTAATTTTACATGTATGGGCATGCCATATGTTCAGGGTTAAGTTGTAGAAAGCAATCCCTTTGTCCGCTCTTCACTTCCTCACCCCCTACCACATGTATATTTTATATTTACATCAACATGGTTCATAGAATAGAGAGTGATAGAAATAATTAAATTCCATTTGGTTTTGCAGGTGGCCTGGTCATAGCTATTCGGTATTTTATATCACTATCTTGTCTAACAAAGGGGGTACTTAGTCAAATAACACTTTCATGTCATCTTGGGGTTAAAATTGCCACATAAAAAGGACTAGAAAGTCCTCTCCATAGACTCTCATCTTAGCTTTTGAAAGCATCCAAGGAGATGGTGTTATTAAACTTGAAAGGTTTGCATTTATGAGTAGTATAGCCTGGTTTTGTAACCAGTAGTTGTTCTTGCCTTTCAACTTGCCCAGCAAAGACCAAAGTCTCCATTAAGTATTTTAATTATCAGCAAAGACCAAAGTCTCCATTAAGTATTTTAATTATCGACATACTACCATGGCCAGGAAATGCGTTGCTACAACCTTGCAACTTTGTCTTAAAGATTTCCTCACACAGACACACAGACAGTACACAGACTTAAACCCACCTCCAAGGGGTCTTCGGAAGTCCTGGGGTAGCTGCGTAAGCCTGGACGAAAGTTTCCCGGTCAGGGAACCAAGATGAAAGGTCCGGGACTCCCCAGAAAGGAGTCCACTTAAGTCACAGGATAGCACGCACCCAAAGGACACACGAGAGACCGTCTTGCTGTAAAGCACATGAGGTGGTTTATTAAATCAGAGCTCTGGGCCAGCCCATAACCCCATATCTCACATAGGGGATAGAGGGACTGACCTCGTGGCTCAGGGGCATAGCGCTTATATATGGGCGGGGTAGGGAAAAATCGAACTTTCGCACGGGTGCACAGGATTGGTTGTTTTACCTCTTTTGAACACTAGTAGGCCGTACCATGGGGCAGGGTGTAGTTCTTCCCTTGGCCAGTCAGTTTCTGGGATGTTCTTAACAGGCCTTTGTACTGTAACTCCCCCCTCCTCTGTAACTAATTAGATGGACCCAAACCTGCTGGCAGGTGCTTTTCTGCCCAAGGTCTAAGGCGAAAAATTTACACATATTTCATAAGATGGACTTTATAATTTTTCACTCTACAGTAACAACTGTTCAGGTCGAAAGACAAAGGAGAAGGATGCCCAGTTATAAATTTTCTTTTCTTCCTATGACATTTAATACTCAGCCAGGACTGAGTCTCCTCAGTCAACACTGACTGCCTTTGAAAACCTGCAAACTGCGTCTCTTGACTAAAGAGAGGAGAATTCTGGAAAAGTAACCTATGTGGACTTTACATGAAGTCAGCTAATTCTCGGGTTGCTTAAGTGCATGGCACAACATCTTGGTAGCTGTGATAATGAACAAATGGGATTAACTGGCTCTAAAAAGAATTGTGATTTGTATGCGCATAAGTTTGATCCACTTAGCCCTACAAGTGTATATCAGCTATGGAGTATCTTTCTGGTTCTCAAAATTTGTCAGGAGCATCATGAGAGGACTCTTCTCCATGTTCATCTGGGGAAATGCCTAGACATATTGTTTAACTCAGTATAAAAAATTTATTTACAAATGCTGTACTTTAATTTTTGATGATTTTTGTATCTTCAAATATAAAATTCTGAATTATACATTGCTCTTACAGTTATTATTTCTGAGACCATGTACTCTTTATATCATGTTTAAGGGGAAAAAGCACTTGTTACTCTTATATTTATATAAACTACTACAATATAATGTGAGTCAGTATACTCTTCTGCTATGTTTGTATTTCTTTGCAATTTAATGATTAGAGTAGAATGTATACAACAGCAGTAACATAGGGTTGTAGGCTTAGAAAAAACACAGATATATTAGTGGATCTTTAAATACCTATGCCTACATACATATGTGATAACACACACACACACACACACACACACACACACACACACAGTTCTTCTATATTGCTTTACAGCTCACCTGTATTCTAAGTAAACCAAGCTACAGCTTTTTGGTAGTATAAAGGAGATGTTTTTACAGATCCGTGGGTGAACTTTATCTTCTTCTTAAATTTAATTTTACTTAATACATATTCACACTTTGTGCAACTCAGAAATCTTCGAGGCTCATTGCATAAGGTGCAGTACTAACCTGTGTGTGGCGTCAAGCTTTGGCTTTTCTTCTCTAATTACCCATCCTTAGTACATATAGCTTTTATCTTCTGGGTTTGTTTTTTTTTTCCTTGATGGGTGACCTACTGTATTTTTCCCAGGTAGTGGTTTTTAATGATGTGACTTACTATATTCTAATATACTATACTATATAATATATATTATTATATATATAAAATATATACTATATAATATATATAGTACATAATATACTATAATATATAGTATAGTATAATATATAATATAGTATAATATAATTATAATATAGTATAATATTATACTATAATATTATAGTATAATATAATATTCTAATATACTAATTTTGCTTACTATATTCCCCAACTTTTAAATCATACACCTTTTACATTTCTGGTTTTTCACTTTTCCAAAATTCTGAAGGATACATATTGATTGATCTCGTAAAGCATACGTACGTCCATGTTTTCTTGTTCTTCATATTATACGTTATGTAGTATTAATAGGCTTCCTGTCTGTAGCATACATATTCTAGTCTAAATATACTTTGTACCTAATTCAAATCCTTTAAACACACAGTTTAGCTACTGCTCACTTCGCTTTTTGACTATGCACACCAGCAGCATTTCTATACGTTGTATATGACATGAATGCAAAATGAGTCACAGCTTATGTACTGGGTGGAGCCTGCTCACTGTAACCTGGGGACATAGCCCCTATTCCCTATATTTCCATTTGCTTTGTTGCTAAAGATCTTTCTGGGTGGCCTCAAATTAAAGCATTTTTCTCCCTTGTGACCTACTATAATTTTTTTTTTTTGTAATGTGAATAATTGGAACGACAGAATTAATTTGACTATGAAAATATGAGGGAAAGGTCTATTACATTTTACTGAAATTAATTGTCAATTTTATGAAACTGGATGGAAAGAGAAAGCCAAATTTTATAATGTCAAATCAAAGTTAATTTCTGGAGTTGATTTCTTAAGTTTCTCAAGGTTTCAACAAAGCGGCGGGGATGGAAGGAAAAAGAAACAGTTATGATATAATGATCTAGAAGTGTCAATTCATAAAAGAAACAAAACTTCTATTCAAGGTACACATTGTACATAAAGATTTCCAAAAGGCTCAGGTTTACTAAATCAGTTCTGGATATGGATACCCTCAGATGTGAAGTGCCCTATGTTGAAGCAGAGAATGATGTTTCATTCTGAGGATATGTAAAAATATAGTAAGCAAGGGTGAGTTATTTGGCTTAACAAAGGTGAGTTTCAGTACAGAGAAGGGGGCAGTAAAAGCAATGGTTAACATTGTTGAAAGCAAGGCAGAAGCACCAAAGCTCAAATCATATTAACAAGTCTCATATTGGCAGCATAGTGGTAGAGCATGCTTTAAAGCCTGTAGAAACTCCTCTCCCACCCCCCTGTAGAATAGGGGGGAACGGCTTCTGTTGATACAGAAATGATTTACCATATAAAACAGACTTTCTGATTTTATTTCCTCGGATTATATTCAATGGTCTTTTTGAACCAAATGAAAATAATCAAAGCTTTATTAATAAGATACTGGTTTAATATAAATGAATTACCTTATATAACTGTTCTACTAAACAAATGTATAGTTATTCGTACTATGTACCACTGGTTTCATAGTCACATGAATATACATACACATATAAACTAATTTTCTCACTAAAGCCTCCTAAACATCCCAGAAACAAATTAATATTTTCCATCCAAAACTAGTATCAATTTAATAACTTCATTTAATTCGTCAAACACATCTTCCTTAATTCATGTTTAGTTTTCTTAGTATCCAAATATGGTCACAGCAAAACATATTTTAGCAGAAGAAAATTGGCACCAAAAAAAAAAAAAAAAAAAAAAAAAACCGCCCACCAAAAACCCCACACAAAATACTACAAAATACTATAACTGTTCCATTTGAAGTTAATCTCTTATTCTGAATAGCCTACGTGGCATACTATATAGAACCAATAACATTATTTAAAGCACAATTTCAAAGGCATAGCTTGCGTGGTAAGTTCATTTTTGAGAAAGAGTAATTCAGTAAACTTTACTCTGCTCTGAGAGAACAGAGATCCTTTTAAAAATGTAGCGAGTCGGTTCAGCACGGTCTTTTCCTTTATGTTTTATTTAAAATGTTAATGGAGTAAATCCACAATTCACATGATTTATTTTGAAACACTTTTGTTCAGAATAATGCACTGTAAGAACAGTGATATACAGGCAAAGTCCCTTAAAGAACATGCATCAATTCAGATCCCTTTTGAGGCATATTGCAAATGCCCTCTAACAGGGCAGTGCAACGTTACATAAATCATCTTATATGAAAAATTAACATGACATCAAATATTTATAAATATTAATGTGTATGTTAATATAACCAAAGCTGTAACAAACAATCCTAACCTTGCCAAGTTTCCTAGGACAGGCGCGGCTGATAATGATATCCATTATCTCTGGAGGAACGTACAATTATGAAAGTTGTGTGCAGGATGCTATGTTCTTAGCTGCTTTTAAATTTATCTATTAATGTCTACCATGCAATAGCATTAACCCTTTGTGCACATATTTCTAAGAAACACTAAGGCAGCTCCTATGGATGGATACTTTAAAAGTCATTTTCATTTAATCCCTTACATCGGAAGCCCCCAACTTTTAACATAACTTCATGCATAATTGAAATATAGGGTATCCTACCAATAAATTCTCCTGAGATTGATCTCATTAGCATGTGTTAAATACCACATGTGCATCTGTAGATATATATATATATATATATATATATATATATATATATATATATATGCTGTAGATAGCCATATTTTGCAATAATATATTGGTGATTTGTGGTCATGAAATATAAAATCTATGGCATTACTTTCTCCCAGGAAAGCTCTTAGAAGGATCCCTTCTAATCGCTGTGCGAGTGTGATGATCAGGGCTGTGTGGACAGCTGGCCAAAGCACAGCGGACTCTTCAATCATGCAGGTTCAGCTGCACAAAGTTTTGTCGTGAGGTTCTCTTTTCTTTTCTGGGTTTAGTTCATCCGGCAAGTGTGGTTCATTTAGCCAGTGGTCACTAAAGCAGCGTGGTCCACACAGAAGGAAAAAAAAAAAGGGAGGCCTCTGCAGATCTGCAGATCTGCTTGAGAATCCCACAGGTTTCCATGGATAGAGCAAGAAGATAATAACCACCACGGGACGAAGGCATTTTTCAGCTGAAGATAGTTTGCTTCCCCAAAACAAATCTCACTGTGAATCATTCTGAGGCTGTGTGGCTAATCTATGCCTAAACCAGAACATTCTTTATTACTAAAGTACCTCACTTCTCTTCCCAATCTGTCTTGCCAGTGTCACAAATGCACGTTCTAGGTGACGTTGTAGCTTTCCCTGTTCTGCAGGAGATAGCATCCAAGACCCATAGTGGCTGCCAGAAACCACAGAAAGTACCAACTTTCGTTTTTCTTATACATGCATACCTCTCATTAGTTTAATTTATAAAGGAGATAAGGAAAGATAATAAAATAGATTGTCTGCTAAAACAGGGAGGCTGCATGTAAAAAAAAAAGACAATCTACCCTAAGAAAAATTATATGGTTGTGTTCAAGTCTTTGTCAGCATCTTGTCATGCTTGATTTACTCTGTGATGCAGCACGCTGTCTATGTGGTGAGAGGAAGTGAGGTGATGAAGGACAACAGCATGGTCAGGGGAGGGTTGGAGTAGAGGTGGGGCAGGGGAGGGTTAGGGTAGAGGTGGGGCAGGGGGAGGGTTAGGGTAGAGGTGGGGCAGGGGGAGGGTTAGGGTAGAGGTGGGGCAGGGGGAGGGTTAGGGTAGAGGTGGGGCAGGGTTAGGCTTAGGGTAGAGGTGGGGCAGGGGGAGGCTTAGGGTAGAGTTAGTGTCTGGTTAGGGTTAGGGTAGGGTTAAGGTAGGGTCAGGGTTACAGTAGTGTTAGGGTTTGGGTGGGGTTTGGCTTAGCATAGGATTAAGATAATGTTAGGGGTTAATGTTAGAGGTTAAGGTAATGTTAGGGGTTAAGGGATTAAGGGTAGCTTTAGAGTAATGATTAGTGTTGTGGTAGGTTTAAGACTAGGGTATGTTTAGGGTTACGATTAGAGTAAAGTTAGGATAGGGTGATGGTCTTGTTAGTGCTTGGTTTAGTGTAGGTTTAGGGTAAAGGTAGGATTTGGATATGGTTAGGGTTTGGGTTATGGTTAGAGTTAGAGTAGGATTAGGTTTTGAGTATTTTAAGGTTGGAGTTAGAGTTATGGTAGGGCTAGGGTAGGGTAATGCTTTGGTAGCATAGTTTTCTGGTTATTTTTAGCTATTATCTTTAGGGTTAGGGTTAGCTTTAGTCTGCTTTTGACCTGGCTCCACAGTAGGAGGAGGGTTAGGGTTAGGGTTAGGGTTAGGGTTAGGGTTAGGGTTAGGGTTAGAGTTAGGGTTAGTCTGCTGTTGACCTGGCTTCATAGAAGGAGGAGTGTTTCGTGGTTTGTTTTGAGATGCCCTGGCTCAGCATCTCTGTTTTATAGAGGGCCAGGTACCAAGAGCATCTTCAGTTCACATTCTCAGACAATAGTTGACTGGTAGGTAGTAAGTGAATCCATGGGAAGTAAATGTGGACAACATCAGGGGAACAGACTTCCTGACCCTGGAGAGATCCTGCTATGTCACTATGTCACTAATAGCAAGCTTACCTGTCCGGAGTGAAGTGGAGACATGTGGCTTTGGTGTACTTTAAAGCTTTTTTTTCTTTCTTTCTTTCTTTCTTTCTTTCTTTCTTTCTTTCTTTTTTTTTTTTTTTTCACCTCCAGCATGGAGGATTGATTAGGGGGCACTTTGACTCTGGATAATAATGCTGATTTAACCTACTTTATTCTGTGAATGACTAAATATGGAATGAGTAATGTCTCACACAGTCAAAAATGCCTTC
Organism: Arvicanthis niloticus; assembly: GCF_011762505.2. Lineage (NCBI taxonomy): Eukaryota > Metazoa > Chordata > Mammalia > Rodentia > Muridae > Arvicanthis > Arvicanthis niloticus. The sequence goes on from NC_047673.1 coordinate 38,976,781, forward strand.
AAATAGCCAACTAGAGACTCATTTTATTGCAAATCTTTAAAACTCTGGTAGACTTTAAATGTGATTTTACCTTAATATACATTTTAGAGCTAATTATTCCAATCAGAGGAGAGATCAATACTTAACTTGCATCATTTTAAAGCGGATCAGGGTTCTGAATGGGATACGACAACAAAGACAACATTTGTGTGCTAGCTGTTACTTTATTACTTCTTAGGTCCAGTTCATTTTTTGGTTATGAGATTTTCAAGTATTACCCCATCACAAAAATAAATACATTTAAGTCTGATCATGTTGAGGCTTTAATGAACATCCTGCAATGTCTCAAGTGTCACTCAGAACAAAGGCCACAGTCTATAACTCTCTAGGTTCCAAACAATGAGACTCCCCATTCATTACCTCTCAGGCTTCAGCCTTTAGTCCCCTCTTTCTCTTTCACTCCGTTCCAGGCTCTTCCTTGCACGTGTTGAGCATGTTGGGTACCAGGCACTGGCCACTCCCCGACCTTGGGGCTGACTCATTTCCTCTCATCACTTTCTCCAAGTCTGCCCTCACATATCTTTTTCTCAATGAGGCTTCACTTGACCACTCCATTTAAAATGACAAACGGCCTGTCTGCCAACCAGTGGTCCTCCTGATCTCACATATCCAACTGTGTTGTGTATTTTTCCATAGCTCTTATTGATTTATGACATCACAGATGATTTACCTGTTCATATATACACATGTATACATATACCCATTATAGATATACAGCCTGTATCTATATTTATATATGTATGTGGGTTTGTTATCCTGTTTTAGGTCACCTCCATAAGGGTGGTCTTTGTTATGTCTACGAGGGAATTGCCAACATCTGATTGAGGCTGGAACACAGAAACTGTACAATAAATAATTTTTTGAATGAATCCATTGTGATTGCAGGAGTTAAGGAAGGCAATAAGACTAGAGGAAGAAAGAACATACAAGAGCCTGAGAAGAGAGGTAAGAAAATGATTTAAAAAATACTTATTGTTTAATTTTGACCAGATTGAGAATATTGCCACTGTTTGCCAGTGTTGGAATGAAAATGGAGGGATTTCTTTGAAGGCTAAACTTCCATGAGTCATACATATCAAGAGAACAGACCTTACAGCCTCCCAGATGCAGGACCTTATCATTTCTTTGAGTATCTGGACCTCCTTTAGAAGTGTTCATTGGAAATGAAATGTGTGTGTGTAGGGGGGTATGTGTGTGCGTGTGCATGTGTGTGTATGTGTGTGTGAGTGTGTGTGTAGAAACAATAACTCACTGGACTCACAAACTGTGGATTATATTCATCTCCAAATTAGTGTTGCCTGACAGTTTGCAGTGTGGGGTGTAAGTTGAGTAGAAATCTTCATTTTGTCATAACAAGTAAAGAAAAAAAACTCAGCAAAAGAAATATGAACAAATTTTCTTAGACCTCATAAGGAGGTGAAGCCACAGGGAGAAACTGGCTTTCAGTTTTTGGAAAACAGATGAGCAAATAGCAAGCATCACAGTTCAGAGACACTGACTGGCAGAACTCTGAGGAACAGCTGAGCTGTGACTGATGAACTATGGGAAGCTCAGAACAGACAAATATGCGAGATGAGCAGAGCCTTCAGTCATAGGGAAGTCACAGTTTAGTGGCTGGCACCTCCAGGAGCTGTACCAGGTCCTCATGATAATCACAAAAGAATTATTGCCTCATGCTTTATGCTGACAGGAGAAGGATTTGTTCTAAACTATGCCAGACCTTTGAGTTCTTCTCAGTAAGTTCTGTCCTTAGGAGAAACTCTTTTGTGAAAGGTGAATGTCTTAGCGTTTCATCAGAGCCTTGGCTACTCGCAGGGAGGGGAAATAACTTCCACAGATCTTGCAGCCATCTTTTTCCATAGAGTAAAGGTATGGGTGAGGGAGGGGTGGGGAGGGAGGGTTGGGAAGCTCTGGTGAAGTTCACAGGCTGGGACACACATTTCCTAAAAGACAGACCTAGCCACGGGTCTAGGTGTGTGGAATTCTCCCCCTCCTCCTTCACATTGCTAAAGGCCTATATGCAGCACTTTCTTTGTACCAGCATTTCATGTACGCCTTTCAACAAACCTACATTCCAAATCTGACAGGTATTTTTCACACATCTGAGCACAGAAGCAGACATTCTTGACAAAAAATATTAGCAAGTCAAATCCAATGATGCATCAGAGAATCATACACCGTGACCAGGTGGGACTCGTTTTGAGTTACACAAGGCTGGTTCAAAGGTGGATTCATACAGCCCGGCACACCAACAAGCTAATGAACAGAGGTCATGTTGTTATAGCAATAGGTGCACAAAAGATATGCGACAAAGTCCAACACCTATTTGTGATTAGAAGTTGTCAGTTAAAAGGCAGGTGTGGTGGCACATACCCTTAATCCCTGGATTTGGGAAGTGGAGGCAAGCAAATTTTTGCGAATCCAAGGCCAGCTTAGAAAGAAAGAAAGAAAGAAAGAAAGAAAGAAAGAAAGAAAGAAAGAAAGAAAGAAGGAAGGAAGGAAGGAAGGAAGGAAGAAAGAAAGAAAGAAAGAAAGAAAGAAAGAAAGAAAGGGAGAGAGAACAGAAGAAAGAAAGGGAGAAAGAAAGAATTGTGACTAAGTTAGAGAATGAAAAGTATGCATATATAAATTATATGTAATATACACATATATGACACTACAGCACACATCATATAATGATGAGAAACTTGAAGCTTTCCAACTCAGTACTGCCTCTCAATACTGCACTGTAACAGGGTTCAGGGAGTCCCAGCTTATGTAACTAGGTAGGAAAAAGAAATATAATGTATACTGATAAGGGATGAAGGAACAAAACTATCTTTGAATACAGATGACGAGATAATTTATACAAAACAGCTAAAAGAAAGCTATAAAGCACTTCCAGAAAGTAATGCCATTATAAATGATAATAATTTATGTAGGAAATAATGCTAATATACAAAATTGCTTCTATATTGTTCATTGGCAATTATCAAGTAGAGTTGGAAACTAAAGTATTGCCATTTATATTAATTCTTGAAATGGTACTCTCTAAATTAATATTAATAATAATTAATAATAATAGTTGATAATTAATATGATGTGAAAACTATAAACTTGAATTAATGATGTCAAGTAAGAATTAAATAGTTTCCATATCTAGATATTATGATTTTGACTTTTATTATGTACATACATTTGCCTATCTATCTATTTGTGTGTGTGTGTGTATGTGTGTGTGTGTGTATATACACCCATGCTAAGGGATGGACTTCAGAAGACAACTTTCATGAGTCATCTCTTTCACCATGTGGGTTTCAGGGACTCAGGTTCTCAGCTTTGACAACAAGCACCTTTATCCTTTAAAAGCTACCTCACTGGCCTAGACTCAATGATTTGAAAGGACCAGCCTTTTTTTTTTTTTTCTCATCTTGATCTGCAGATCAGTGCATCCTCAGCTTAAAGCTCAGCAACTTTTTTTTTTTTTTTTTTTTTTGTGGATATCAACAAAATGATCATAAAGTTTTTATGGAGAAGCAAAGACCTAGAATGGCTAACTCAGCATTCAAGGGGAAGAATGGAGTCAGAGGTCTGGCGTTACCCAACATCAGGACCTCCTGGAAAGCAGCAGTGATCAGTGCAATGTGGAGCTGGTAAAAGAATAGGGTCAGTGGGACTACACTGTCCAGAATTAGATCCATGTAACTACACGCTAATCTACAACAAAGAAACCAGGGGCATTGGGTTAGATTGTCTTAATAAATAGACATTTGTGTGTAACAGATGAATGTAGATACACCCTTCCTCCAAATTAATTCAGAATGGACTTAAGACTTAAGTGTAAATGCTAAACTATAAAACTTCTAGAAGATAGCAGGGGAAAATATAAATGATATTGTCCTTGGTAATGCCTTTATGTATAACACTGATGGTATAGTCCATCGCTTCATCAACAAATATGCCAAACAAAACATTAATAAACTGGGATTAATTACTATTTGAAAAACTGACCTAGAAAATACAATCTCAAGAGAATGAGAAGATAAGTTACAACCTCAGAGAAGATATTTGTAAAAGATATCTCTAAAAATCAATGCCTAGACATGTGGGAAGAACACCTAAAACTGAACAATATCAAAATGAACGCCCCACCCAAGAGACAAAAATGCTAACAGTCCATACTAAACAGTTATACATATGTAAAGTTATGGTATATAAGATGTTCAAGAACACGTTACCAGACAGTTGCAATTAAAGGAATAACTAAGTATCACTGCACACCTATTAGAATGGCCAAAGTACAAACCTCTGACAATAAAATTACTGATGAGAATATGGAGTATCAAAGCCTCTCCCTCCTTCAGTTGGGAAGGCGAAATGATATAGCCCATTGGAAAATAATTTGTAAATTCCCTATCAACCTAAGTGTACCTTATCACCAGATCATCATTCCTTTTGGTATTTGCTCAAATGTGTTGAAAACTTAACACACACACACACACACACACACACACACACTTGCACACATACTTCCATAGAAATATTTATTCATAATTACCTAAATGTAGAAGTAACCACTATACCTTTAAGTTGGCAAATAGAAAATTGAATGTGACACATCTAGGCAGTGGAATGTTACTCAGTGGTTAAAAAAAGAGCCCAGACAAAATGTGAATATACTCTACTAACTGAAAGAAAGCAATCTCTAGACTACATACTATATGATCCAAACTAAATTATACTCCAGAGAAGCCTGTGTGGCCAGTGAAATGATCACTAGTTGCCATCAGAATAGAAAAGGGAAGGATGAATAGGTGAACATGAAGATTTGGGGGCAGAGAAACTACTGGGTATGACATTACAGAGATGGATAAATGCCATGCCAGGATACTTTTGTGCACACTCCCTGGTCAAACAAAACAAACAAAACAAACAAAACAAAACAAAAAAAAAACAAAAAAACAAACAAACAAACAAACAAACAAAAAACAAAAAAAAAGAAAGAAAGAAAAAAAGAAACAAACAAAAAACCAAAACCAACCCCCTACCAAGACTGAGCTCTTAGTTAAGCAGTCTTTCAATGGTGCAGTTACCGTGGGCTCTTGAACTAAACCAAATCTATTGTATTTTGTAGCATTGGTTTGGGGAGAGTTTGTGTCTTTGTGGTGCTGATGTTATATCAAAGTCTCTACCCTTTTATTTCTTAAAGTTTCTATCAACTTAAAACTTCTGTGAAAGTGAATGAATAGTTTAGATGGGGGAGGGGCTCAGGGATCACTGGCCTCTCATTTTCTTGGGTTGACCCTCAGTTTTCTTATTAGGAAAGTTGAGACGTGAAAGACCAAGCAGAAGTGTTCCTGTCTCGATGGTACTGTGAACTGGAGAAGCCATAGGAAACCAAAGGACTCGAGAGGGAACACTGCTACTGACAACTCGAGTCCACCATACATTGGTGAAAGAAGATGAAGACATTTTACTAACTTGAGCCTTTTTACACAGGGTGGGGGTGGGGGTGGGGGTGGGGGTGGGGGTGGGGGTGGGGGTGGGTGCACAGCTTAAACCTCTGGAACTTTGTTGAGTCGCTGAGGGTTCCTAAGCATTTTCTTAGCATGGAGTTCTTCTTTTCAGCAAATCGTACTTCTCATTGAGTATAGGATTAAAGCAATCCTACAGCACTAACATTTCAACGGTTGCAGATGGAGCCCAGTACGTAAAGGACCCCCAAAGAGTGGTTACAACTGGATAATAGCGGCTTCAAATATTTAACTTTCCATGAATAGTTTCTGAAGTTTTGAAGGTTAGGCACTCCAAGGCCTAACTTCTCCACCCAAGGATGTAGGAAACAATTCACTGATGATGTGTTTCTTCAGTGACCGGAATATAAACATGGGGAGACTGTTAGGACTCATGAGGCAGAACTTACAGACTTTGTTCATCTATGTTATATATATAAAAATAAAACAATAGATTGTATATAAAATATAGAAAAAATAGTCCCACTTATTATTAGTTTTACTTCTTGCAATTTCATAACAGTGGCCTAAAAATAGTAGGTGGAAAATTCTAGAAGCAATCCATAAATATGTGTTAAATTACATGACATTTTGAGTACCGGGATAAATTCTGTATTGCTTCTTTTTGCCCAAAATGTAACTCATTTCTTTGGTCAGTGTATCTGCTCTGTATATCTTGCCTGTTACCTCCCTCCACTGTCAGACCATTTTGGGAATAATGCAGAATCTGTATTCAAATCACCCTGTTTTGCTTAGCAATGCCTCCAAAACAAGTCATGATACTGAGACCTGGATATGCTAGAGAGAGATTGTGGAGACTGTCTTCTTCAAGTGAAATGTACAGGTCTCCACTTAAGGGGGTTTTATAGAGCTATCATGTTGTTGTTAAATCATGTACTAGACATGATTCATAAATTAATCCGTGTTATATATATGTATGTATATACAAGAGAAAAACATAGTGTATATAGGGGCTAGTATTCATTGTGATTTCTGATATTTACTGTATTCTTGGAACACAAACCCTGTGGATCGGGGTTATGCACCATTCATTGGCTTTCCACAACCCTAATACTGTATGATCAATGGAGATTTTGTTCTGTGAATATTCATCTAGTTCTGAATTCTACTAAGAAAGCACATACTTATACACACTTCCCTTACTAAGAAAGTAGCTATCATTTGTTCAAACCATTGTGTACTATAAATTTCTATGTATACATAGAGATGTATTTCCTTTCATTTGCATATGCATATTTTGTAAGCCAGTTTCATTAGAATTTACATTTTCAAGGTAAAGCTTAATGTTATGGCTATCTGAGGTGTGGCCAAGAAAAAAATAAGGCGAGAAGAGGGAGGAAGATATTTAGATTTATTATGAGTGGTATAAGTGGATGTCCAAAATTCCCAACAGAAAAGAAAATGCACCTAGGCATGCCACTCAAAGTTCAAGGGAACTTCCAAAGTTCGTTCTCAGTAACTACTTTCACTTGCTACATAATTTTAACAAATCCATTTATGGCTTTGAAATATGACGTGTCCAAATGAAGAGAAGAAATACTTGAAAGAGGAAAACTGAAAAATATTAAAAATTGGGCAGAATTCCTGAAAAACAGCCAGGTAGGGTGACTTTCGTTAATATAAAGGGCAAACGTCTGGCCATCTTTCAGTATTTGTAAGAGCTGTACTCATTAAGATGCACAACGCTGGCCTTGAGTCATTAGGAAAAGGTGAAGTTATGTGTCTACCTTAGCATATTCTGGGCAAAGAAGAAATTAAAACAGGTCTTTTAGATTGAGTTCCATCAAAATCATTATAAAGTTCGTAAGAGTGAATCCTCGAGTTTCTAAGGCATGCAAATTTCATTCGCTTTCCCTCCTTCTCCCTTTCATTCTTTCTCCCCTCTCATCTCAGCTTTATCCCTTCTTCTTTCTCATCCCTGCCCCACCACATGCATATTGTATTTGTGCGTAATACTTAATTGGTGTTTGGTTTTGACCTTCCTGCCGAGGTGGACTTATATTTAGGGAAACACTGATATAGGACAATTTAAGTACTTGGAAATAATCTTCAATTTTCATTTCTCATATCAAAAAAATATGCTGGTATATATTCATTATTCATTTAGGTTCGGGCAACTCTCAATTATCTCTGGTAATAGAGACTAGGGATAAAATGAGCAGGTGAAATCTAGTTCTAGTCCCCAAACACAGCTTCCAGTCTCTTCCTCCTGTGTTCTTCACTAGAAGCTGTGTCTCTTTCCCCTTCTCTGTAGACTCATTTTAATTGTGGAATGACCATAAGAAAAACAACCTGGCGGGGGTGGGGGGGGGAATACAAAACACAAGGATGACCTCGAATCCTTTCTAAAATTAAGATAGCAAACATAATCTATAACTCTAATTTTAAAAAAGCAACATTGTGTCTGAAACATGGGTCACTACCAAAGAAGAGTAGAATGTCCTTCATTAAACAGTGCTATTTTGTGAGGCATCTCATCCATTTAGAAGACAGTTTCCTCTCATTACAAATGTGTTTTAACTTTCAGAATAGCAGCTGGATTTTTAAACATAATAGCTTTATGTATTTTATAATTTTCAGAGAAGGAGGACAAATAAGCACTGGCTTAATAAAATTATTAACTATGGAATTAAGAACATTTTTCAAGCATGACCTCCAGACAGCTAGCATCAGGATATGTTTCCTAGCTGTTCCTTAACTAGCAATAGTATTGACATTTTAAAAGTAAGAGTGAATAGCATTTATCCAAGGAAGAATCAATATGAAGCTGGAACTCCAAGGTCTTAACAGCTAACCTTGAAGAACATCACTCAGAAGCAAGATTGGTATGGCAGTGAACATACAACCAAAAATGTAAAAGATGAAATAACTGTTTAAAACACATATACACTAATCTGTGTACAGTTTTGACACCTGGTAATTAATAAACACTGGAGAGTAGATATTCAGGTGTCTGCTCCTTGCCCCAGTGGGAAATCTGCATTAAACAAAGTGAAAACAAGATCCTCACAGACACATAGAAAAAAGGACACTATAATTTTATACACATTGTTCTCAGGAATGTCAATAGCCATTGATTACTTTTCTTTGTGAAGACTCAATAAAATTCTATAAACTGGCCTTATCTTTGATGATACAGAAGGTCAGAATATTTCAAAACATTATCAGAGATGTTGTTGTCTTGTTCCTTTTCAAGTTCATCTGAGAAATCTAATCCGATGAGTATTGTACAGGGAAACCCTGTGTCTCCCTTAAAGCGACAAGAGTAGAGAAGAGGGACCAGATGTAAATGCAGGTCTGAGAAACAATGTCGTTAGTGAGGATAAGAACGCCCCTCTAGAGTGCATGATGATAAACACCTCTGTGGTCATGTTTGTTGTGTGACACTATTCTTGAACAATTTCTAGTTACGACATCTATTTGTAAATGTATAATTTATATATCTGTTTTTAATTATATCATCTATAATATAGATAACATCCACTTATATCATCTATATATAACACAGGTATCTATTTATGTTATATAATCTATATAACATATAGCATGTAGCATAGATATAATATCTATTTGTAAATATATGACATATATTGAACAATATCAATTTATCCTAGGTAGCCTACCAACAACAGAGCAAATTAAAGATATCATCAGAGTTTTATTGAGGTTACTTATGGAAAACAGGATGGGGGTTTACTAACAGGAACAGAAATGACTCAAAGTTGCATCACTAAAAGGCAACCCCAAAGTGGATGATGGATCATCAATACTAGAAACATAGAACGTACTATATGGCCTTCATGAAGTTCAACATGTTTAAGGGAGACCTTTCTAGGTGGGTCCATTGGTCTGAACCTCTACTAGGCAGTATGGGTGGCTGTTTCTACTTCTTCCAGGTGGCTTCGGTGGTTGAAACTTCAGCTTGTCTGAGTATATCTCCTAGCAGACCTAATTGCTTATAGAAGCTTAGGGAGTGAGAAGACTACTGTATCTGGTCAGTTTCAGGGAGTTCCTGAAATCTTTGAGTTGTTTACCCAGCTTCCTGCAGGATGGAATGTTTCCTCTACCTCTGAGAACATCCCATGCCTTAAAGATCCTCCCTCCAAGATGAACATTTTTATCTGGGTGGAAATTACTACACAGTAATGTTAACTAAGAAAAAATGGTATCTGGAAGAAAAGAGAAATTTTTAGTAAGTATAAGAGGTGTGAAAATAAAAGAAAATAAAAATAGGTATGAGTCCATTGTGGTATCTTTTTTGATAATATTTTTTTTAAGTTTTATTTATTTTATTTATATGAGTACAATGTAGCTGTCTTCAGACACACCAGAAGGGGGCATCAGATCTAATTATAGATAGTTGTGAGCCACCATGTCATTGCTGGGAATTAAACTCAGGACCTCTGGAAGAGCAGTCAGTGCTCTTAACCTCTGAGCCATCTCTCCAGCCCTTGTGGTATCTTTTTTGAGATACTTCTCAAGGGCTTATGTGTTAAAGGCCTGTTTGCCTACTAATGGGCTTTGAAGTTGTTACTGGATTGTGAGGGTTTTACTGCCATCAATGAAGTCAACGTTGACGACTTTGCAATCTAACAGCCTTACCAGGAGGGGGTGGAAAATTTCAGAGATGGAGTCTAGTTGGAAAAAGTGTATCACTAGGAGCATGTTGTTAGACATTATTTTCTATGCCTTCCTGTTCTGTCTCTGTGCTATAAGATGAACATCTTTTCTCCACCACTCCCTGATGCCATAATCTTCTATCTCAACTATCTATCTCAGCACAGTGTAGGCCCTTGGCAGTAGAGCCTTAACCATGGGCTAAAGTTGCTGAAACCATGAGCCCAAATAATTCTTTTCTTCATTAAACTGTTTATCTCAAGCATTTGTTACCATGATGAAAAGTCTAACACTTGACTTGATATGGTGTGTGTGGGTTTTCTAGTTCTATAGGTAGAAATTTTTGAATTGAGAAACCATGTTGCCTGTGGTCCCTCCAAGAGTATTTAAATCCAAGAAGATGAATGGAATAAAATATTCACTCTGTTTACAATGGATTGTTCAGTGATCTTTCTCTATTCCTCCATTTTTCTAAGTGTGTCACACTAAGAGAAAATATGGATCTCATACTTGATCTGAGCTATGCCAAATACTTTCTGTCTTTAGTTACAGTTTTATTGCTGTGAAGAGACAACATGACCATGACAACTCATATGAAGAAAAACGTTTACTTGGAGCTGGCTTACAGTTTCAGAGGTTTAGTCCATTATCATCATGGCAAGAAGCATGGCAGTATGCTGGCTGGCTGACATGGTGTTGGAAGAGCCAAGAGTTCTACATCTTGATCCACAGGCAGCAGAAGGAGACTGTGAGCCACACAGGAAATAGCTTGAGAATATAAGAGCTTAAAACCCACCCCCACAGTGACACACTGCTTCCAATAAGGCCACACCTACTCAAATAAGGCTAAACCTCCTAATATTGCCATTCCCTGCGGCCAAACTTCCAAACATGTAAGTTTATGGGGCCATTCTTATGTAACTTACGGTAGTTTCCTTTAAGACAAGAAAAGGGATTCTCCGTAACTGTCTTCCTTAAAATGAGGGACACATTTTAAGTGATGTAGCAGAATTGCAAAGGTAAATTGTCAAATTAAGGACATAGATTGAAAACCCCTTCAGCATATATCCATAGAATTATATCAATTTAGATAGTCTTTATTTTTCACAGTGCGCTATTTTCCCATTTCTTGTATATCTGCAAACATATTTAACCTGTTCTTGAATGTAAACCTTGTCATTTTATAAACTAGATGCCTTTTAAAAGATGCACTGTCTTTGGCTGTCAAACCCATGGCCACTGTATACAAAAAAAGGTACCAAGGAATTTTTATGATTTATTATGCCTTTGATCCATCAATTAAAAGGTCTCAGTGAATAGGCCTATTTACAATAGGCCTATTTATAACCTCAAGGAGCAGACTCGTAGCAAGTATTCAAGAAATCCAGGCTTAATGCTTGAGCAGTAAACACCCTAAATGCTGAGTTACCTGTCAGACTACATTGGTTTCAAAAGAATGCTAATTACAAAACATGAGAGAAAACTCATAAATACTGATTTGGAATCACTGGGTTCTAAATGTCTTAATCTAAGTCCAGGAGGTTTTCATGGGAGACCTTGAGAAAACTATATAGAGTTATTTTTATTTCTGCCAGCTAGCGTGCTTCACTTTCACTTTTCAAGACATGAGAATGTCCACAAAAGTTACAGGAAACCTTCAATATGCTAGCAACATCCTTTGCATGTCTTAGTCGGTTAAACAGGCTCCAAAGTGTAGATTTTCACAAAATTCTAGTCTAAAAGTTACCTACACTCCATGAATTATAATGGTTTTGGACTTGCTATCGTCTGAGTCATCTATTTGTTTCCTGGATTCAGCTTGCTCTTTCAGGCAAGCCTACGTCTAAATTATGCCAAATTGCTGGCTGTCTATTTCATCTTCTCACATCTTTGAAGAATTGCACTCTTTCATTTGAAAGTACATCGGGTATCAAACGAACATCACATATGGGAAGATTTTTCTTATGATTATCATCAATCCCGCTGTCAGGAGTGAAAACCCCCACTCCTTAATTCTGGATTAGGCTATCAAGATCCAAACCAAGCTGCTCAAGTATCTGGATTCTTGAGCAGGATAGGGAAAGTTTTCCTCTGAAGAGCCAGATGGTAAATATTTTCTTGGCTTTGCGGGCCATGGGGTGCCTGCCGCAGCTTCTCAACTCTGCCAGAGAGGCTGAAGGCAGCCCTGGCCTGGCCGCTGATGAGTGGACATGGGTGGATGCCAACAAACTTATATTTGTGGATAGTGAAGTTGACAGTCGTGTCGGGGCTTTTTTTGTTGTTGCTGTTCAAGAAATATTCTTTCGCCCCATTAACAAATATTAGATGTAAAATCCATTCTTATGTCATGAATCATGAGAAAGTTTGGATGAGTAGCCTGTGGGCTGGGTTTGGTGCTGGAGTCTGAGTTTGATACATTCTGTCTGCAAAGACAGAGTTTTACAATGTCCAAGCTTCCTATACGCATGTTCTTGTAGGATAGAGAGCCATTAATTTTAACTCACATTTTGTAGATCCGTTTCTTTAACAAAATCTAAACGACAGAGGTTAGGGGAATGAGGGAAAAATCAGTTCTCAGTATGTTGACCCAGGTTATGAGTCACATAACCAAGACAGCTGTGAGTCACAGATGCCTGCCCTTGAGGCATTACTTTAGGTATATACAAGGGGCTTGCCTGCCTTTGCATCAAAATGTACTAATTCTCTTACTGCTTATATTTTGTAACATCAAAAGGAATGTGTTTGCTTTCATAGTATATGAGTAAATATAGTGTCTTTCTATTATAGCGAAAACAAATCAGTATCTAACTGCATTGTTCCATTCTTTACTTAGTCTACATACATGAAATTATAGAATGATTACTCCGTATAGCAGTTGCAAATTATACCCTATGCATTATAAATATATGTTGTATACTATACTGTTTTATTCAATATACTTAAAATAGTATACATATATAAAACATGGTATAATCTATCTATAAATTATAGTTACACATATGTTAAAATTAAATATATGCAAGTAGTATCTAAATCATTTGTTATAGTCATAAGATATGGATCAACCTTATAAGATATTCTTTGCCTCAAAATATTAACTCTCACAATCTTTTTTGAGATAAGGTCTCATTGTTCATCCTTGGCTGGCTTAGAACTCATAGTTGCCTCTAGACTAGCCTTAAACTTGAGCCAATTCTCCTTCCTCTGCCTCCCACGTATTCTGAATCCACAGGTCACAATCCCTGACCTCAAATCATGTATTCAAAATAAGGACATTATAGACTTTAGCTCTAATATGTTGGTTATTCAAGTGGAATTTAGATTTAAATGTTAATGCAGTCTTCATACTATGAATTTAAAACTATTTGTAAAAAATGAAATATTTAGTTCTAAGAAATTGGGTTAAATATGGTGATTCTTGTATTGTTCTTTTTTTTTTAAATGCATTTTAATAGCAAACTTACAGGAACAACACAGAAGACAGACAACATTAAAAACATGTACTTGCATGTAGGACAACTCAGAAAAATATAGTGAATGAATGGAATCTACTGGGTGATAAAAATGCTACAAACACCATTTAGTTGCCATCAATAAGAAATTTACTTGACGGGCTGTGGTGGCACACGCTTTTAATCCCAGCACTTGGGAGGCGAGACAGGTGGATTTCTGAGTTCGAGGCCAGCCTGGTCTACAGAGTGAGTTCCAGGACAGCCAGGGCTATACAGAGAAGCCCTGTATCGAAAATTTTTTTTAAAAAAGAAAAGAAATTTACTTATTTAAAAAAAAAAACCCAAATGCTGGCACTGTCCAGAAAATTTTAGCAGGTTTATTTATAATTGTTATAAAGTTGAACTGTTGAAATGTGCTCACTGAAACATTTTGTTTGCATTAATGCTACACACAAATGAACGTGGAGAAACTGCCAATACTTGATTCTGCCCCCTATGTTTCCACTCGCAATCATATACTTAGGTACCTTTGACACCATGAGGAAAAATATCTAACATTCAGAACTACTGATAACAGCAAGAAGAGAGAAAAAAAAATTTTTTTGAGAATGAAATGTTCCCCTCATAGTGGACTCAAGCACGCTCTCCGAGTATGCAGCGAGCTAGCTAGATACCTTTTGGCACAATTGTTACACGTTTCGCATGCATAGCACACAGGTTGTTAACTTCATAAAGGCCAACCAGATAGGCCTCCCTCGGTTCCTGCGAAACAAAATGCTGCACTCAGGAAGGGCAGATCTGTTTTGAAGTTCTGAGCAATTTCTCACACAAGATGCTGAAAAAGGAGCTTATGAATCAGAAGTTCAGTGGACTTCTGATAGTGTCGTCTGATTTCACAGAGTGCCCCAGTAACGGTCCTGTAACGATGAGGTTTCTTCACCCCTCCAGTAGAGGGCGCACTCTTGCAAGCCGCTTTTGTAGCCAGTTGTTTCCTGGGTGCTTTACCACCTCTGGATTTGCGGGCACACTGCTTTGTATGAGCCATGGTATGGGCACCTCCTTACTTACCCACCTTCTCCTCCAGCTGGAGCTCAGCAAGCGAGAGGCGGCACTGGTGCTACGAAGGCTGTGAATACCTCTTGTATTGTTCTTGATGGTACACTTTTCATTTTATCATTAAAATATAAAACAGACCAAGAGAACCAGACAGAGTGAACTCCAGTGAAGTCCTGGCTCTCAGGGGGTTAAGACAGAATTGGTTGAACACAGGATTAGTGGGACCCTTTCAATAATAATAATAATAATAATAATAATAATAATAGGAATAGGAGGAGGAAAGGGAATCCTTCTTTCTGTTCTTCCTTCCTTCTGTCTTTCCTTCCTATTTTCCTCCATTTATTCTTTCCTTCATTCCTTCCTTATTTACATATTTTAGTAGTACTGGGGATTGGACCTGGGTTATCATTCATGCAAGGCAAACATTGTGTCACTAAGCCACATCCAGCCCTAGAGTTAACAAAAAGGGAAGCCTTGTGACCTAATATAATTAAAGAAACAAGGGAAATATGTCTGCTATTATATTTTGTGTTTTGAGACTTGTTATAATCTTTCTATACATTGCTCATTTTTTTTTTACTTGTAGCCCTTTAAAATATCAACTGTGTTTGGAGTTACTTACTTCAGGATATCATATACTCCTTTTCATGTTAGCCTACAGACTCTTGGAGGGAAGAGGACATTTTATTTCCTAATCTTAGGATCAAGAAAAATGCATAGATTATCTTGGATGCTTAGTATGATTTTGTAGATTGTGCTGGAGAGATGGTTCAACAACTAAGAGAGTTTCTGGTGGCCTGGGCTGCTGTTCTTGTATGAGACGAGATTCAGTTCCCCACACACTTAGGTAGGATCACTACCACCTGTAACTCCAGCCCTAGAACATCTAACATGATTCTCTGGCTTCTACAGGCATTAATATGCATTTGCTCATACATACATGCACACACACATACAAACTTTAAAAAGGATGAAGTAAATGCTTAAAAAAACCCCATAGTTTTACAGAGGAGTAAATCAAATGTTATTAAAAATTGATTTGCTTAGATTTATTATGGTAAAAATCTATCATGGATTTCTGCCTCTATTTTTGTAGAGGGAACGGTATTCCTGACTGTTATCCTTACCTAGGAGTTTCTGTAAAGCAAAGGCAATAAAACCACAAATCCAAGGACCTCTTATTGAAGCCTTATCATCTCCAACTGTGAGTATTTTCACAGCAGATAAACACTTCCTATAACTTCCAATATAAACAGAGATAGCTCTACACTTTCTGAGTAAAACCAAGATGTGTAGTGCCGAGGGCTTGGGGGTTGAGTGTTTAGAAAGGGTCCACCGCTGCACACTCAGTGATGCTACAAACTCTGCTGCACACTGGACGAGGGAAGTGGGGAGTTTAGCCATTGAGGAGGTTAACGGAGGGCACAGAGTTATGTCACTTGTTTTTATTACTGTCATATCTGAGTACTTCTCTGATTGTGGTAAAGTACATGCGATGTGAAAATATAATTAAAGTGACTTTGAGAACCCTGATTGGTGCCCCTTGAAAATGCTAATCATTTTCATTGTATTGCACTTGTAAATCTAAAAAAATGGGGAAAGTAACAATTTTGATACCCTAAGGGCTGTAAAACTGTTTGTAAGTAAGCTCTCTAGTCATCCAATGGCTCTGCCTGCACCCTACTCTTGAAGTTAAGCATTATAAGAAAAACATCTAAGCTACTCAGTAAATCAGCAAACTTCCTATCGAATTTTCTTGAACTCACTCAGAAACATGATTAACATAGAGAGAGGCAATCTGTTAAAGTAGCTGCTCTTCTTTCAAAGGCAAGAGTTTGCTAGTTTTCACAGGCTAAGTTTGCCCTTCTCTGAGTCATGTTCTGGTGTTATAAAAAAAAAAAAAAAAAGCGGGAGTATTTGCTATTTGCTAGACAATTTTCAGCTGGCCACAGATCCATTAACCATTAACTCAGTAGTTCATCTTCATTGTCAGCTTGACAGGGCTTACAATCACCTAGGAGACACAACTCTGGGTCTTTCCAGAGAGGTTAAACTGAGGAGGGAAAACACATCTGAAGTGGAAATTTCTGGTCGTGTCATGTTAGGCAGACTCATGCGATGTTTTGCTGAAGCAGAACTTTGAGAGGACACGTGTGTTTGAGAGAGTATATGTAGGACCCAACAGACAGTGACAGCATGCTTTCATAGCTAGCCATGCAACCCTTTGTCAGCCTCACATCTTCGCTGATCTTCCCTTGAGAGAGGCATGGCAGAGAACTTTTCCGGCATTCCAGCTGGTTTTGCCCACTTTTATTGACTTGTGCCAATTGGCAGAGGCTGGCTGGCTGTTTCTGCTGGATCATGCCGCTGCTACTGATTCATGTTTGGTGATACTTTTGAACTGGACAGTTAGTATCCTGACACTACTGAAGTGAAACTGCTGGTATCCCGACAAATGGCAATTGGAATTACCCCACAGTGCTACTTCTAAGCTGGTCCACATCCCCTTGTCTTTTTAGCATCTTTTCCCCTTTACCTCTGGACAGTGGACTAGAAGAGGGGTCGAAGCATTTGAGGACCCATATTAAAGTAGGATTTGAGAAATCTAAGCCTATACACATTCTGAATGTGGGTGGGACCAATCTACAGGATGCGGTCCCAGACTGAATAAAAAAAGGAAAAAGGAGCTGGAAGGTGTCATTGGCCTCTTGGCTTCCTGACAGAAGACACAATGTGAACATCTGCACATTCATGCTGCCATACATTCTCTGTCATGATGGACTGCACAGTCAGTGAGTCAGAATGAACTGTTCTGCTCTTAGGTTGCTTTTATTAGAAATGTGGTCATGGTGATGGCCGAAGTAACTAATAAGCCCGACGTAATTCTCTTGTACAGTAATTCTAAGAAAATATGTCCCAAGATCTCCAGTGGCTGTTTGAAAGCACAGATAGCATAGAACTCTATATATTACTTCTTAAAATACATACACATAAATGTATGATATTGTTTAATTCAGTAAGAGGTTAAGAATTTCAATTTGATCCATGAACTGGTGGTTTGAAAGGCAGAAGTTTGAGTGACGCTTTCAGGAGCTCTCACTATGTGTGGGTGTGCACTGAAAGAGTTAATATTGTCCTAGAAGAAGGATGACATTTGTGCTAGATGCAATCTTTGCTCATAGGCCTTGGGACAGCAGATAAGAACAACATGACTTAGCATGGGGGCTCTTCACACTTTAGAAGAGGTGCCAGAAAAGAAAAGAAAGTTCAACATTGTGGATCAGGGAAAGCACTTTGAATTAAGCACCCTGGAATCTGAGGTCAAGCTTCTGGGCAACAGATCAGTCATACTTTTCATGAAGCCTCCAGTGTGGGTGGCTTTCTGTATTGACAATACAGAACACTCTGAATAGTCTCACATTATCACACTGTGTCCTGACTTCTTAGGGAGAAAACATCAACATCTTCCCTATGTTCATTTTCCCCTGGCTACCTTTGGCCTGAGTTGTTTCTCTGTAATAATCCATGACTTGTGAGTATAAGGTCTCTCTGTGAGATTTAGAAGTCTGGAAAGTTCTTGAAACTGATGACTTTGGGAACTTTTCAGACTTGAAAGTGATGTCTAAATAGCACACATGGTCACGTAGGTACTATTCCTTTTAAACATTGCAGATGCTTGACCACCTCACTGAGCTGAGATTCCGTTTTTTTCAACAACAGAGCTCCCTGGGGCAAGTGATCTCAGAGCATTCAAGCCTACTGAGTCAGGAAGGGGAGAGAAGTCTGGGATGCAGCAGCATTAAAAATGTGCCCTGGCAACTTGCCTGTACTCTAAAGCTGAGTACCATGGTCTTAGAGAACGAATATCAACTTTAGAAGACACAAACCTCATCTGACGAAAAGGAAACGTTGGAGAATCCTAGGAAGCTACAAGCTCTGGATTTTTATTCTCAGCATTCCAGGTTACAGCAACACTGGAAAATAACCCAACGAAGAATGCAAGAGCCAACAGTGATGAGTCTGGGCAATTCCTTAGTATCATTTGGATTTCTGCTTTTCCAATCTGGTCATGCTTTCCATTGGAACATATGGTTCAGAGAATTTGAGTTCAAGCCAGTGATGAGCTGGCTCTGGCTTATGACAAATTTGAGTATTGGTTGTGCATATTTCTTCCCAGTTCTATGTTCAGAGATAGTCACATTAGTAGGTTGGAATTGGCCGTTGCGGAGCTAGGCTCAGTGAGTAAAGCACTTGATGCACAAGATTGAAGACCTAAGTTTTGATTCCCAGAACATATGTTGAAAATCCTTGAGAAACTACAGTGTAGCCAGTGAGAAATCTGGTCTCAAAAACCAAGGTGTGTGTGTGTGGGGGGGGGGGAGATGAAGAAAGATACTTGATATTTAGTTCTGGCCTACACACACACACACACACACACACACACACACACACACACATATACATAGACATCTTTACACATGTATATGTGTGTGCATGATCACACACACCGACATGCACAGACACACATGCATACATACACATAATACACATATACATACGCTTATATACACATAATACACATACTTACACATGATATACATATATATACACTTACACACACATACACACATATCCTTACACCTGCACTGCACACATGCACACATCTTTATACCTGCATGTGCACAAGTGCACACACACTCACACACTCAAAATGTAATGAAACAAAAGCTAGACAATGGGTGAAAGAGGGTATGGTCGTCAGGAGTGTTGCAGCCCAGAAACTGACCCCACTGATTGTTACCTCAGTGTCCCCTCGGTGCCAACCCAAGGGAGTGCTGAAGCGTAGCACTGATATTTTCCTCATCCTTTTATCTCTGTTGAATAAGACAATTAATGAATAAAACAATCAGTTTTAGGGATCCAGCCTTTAGAAGGGTGCTCAATGCAAGAGCTGCAAATGAAAAGATTGATTGCCTGGTACAAGACAGGCTATTTGCCTACCTGTGTCAACCTGTAGGAGACACGATACATTCTGTGTTTATAAGGGACATCACAGAAAGCTTGAAAAGGACCGTTGAAATGTGAAGAATTACCTGTCATTCAGCTTTCACTTGACCATTATCATAATGCTAGTAGAACCATAATAGTCAAGCTTTGATGTCAAAACTGTGAGGTTTTTTGTTTTTTCTTTCTTTCTTTTTTTTGAAGTTGAATAGAGGGATTCTTTTCCTTCAGCTTGTCATCAACTCATCAACAGAGAAAGGGACCTGCTAGAGCCAATACAATGAGTGATGGCAGGCTCCGGGCTGCAGGTCTTTTCTTTGTGGCATCCCCCAATAGTGAAAGTGTAGGCACACCCTGCATTGCATGCACACTGGTATTCCTTTCTGGTTCATCTTTCATTGTAACTTAAGAGTGCGAGATAAGCAGTTTTATTGTGAGAGGCAACTGATTGAATGCACAACTTGTTCTGTCAAAGGAATATAAAGTCCTTTTTCTGAGGTTAAGATCTCAGGAGCAGAAATGAAAGGCTGGTGGATTTCTGCCTTTCCATTCACCAGATTTCAGTATTTAAAATATTTATCTAGTGCATTTGGCCATCTTAAAATTATGTCTTAATTGGGTTTACATTTTAATGAACCCAGGCATATTGAAAAGTCCAAGGAAGCTCTAGGTGATAAACCAACCTATTAACACTGTACAGATTAATACATGCGTTCAGAGCAGTTTTGCAAATGCCACTTGAATGAAGGTCTGTGTGCTTTGTGTTCCTTGCAAACGAAGTTTTGAAAGGATCATTTAAAGGGAGATCTATTTGAGAAGATTCTTAATTTTAACTGAAAGAGTATGTTTTTTTGTAAAGCCAATTTACTTTCATAATGTTTTCTTAAATGACCACTTTTATGGCTTTTCTGGTATAGCCAGGGACTCAGCTCAGAGTCCAGGGAACATTTATTGAGCACTTACTGAGTGCCAGATGGTCTCCTAAGTACTGGATATACCTTATCTCAGTTAATCCTCCCACTAACTCTGGGAGATAAACACAGTCCTGATCCTAGTTTACAGATAAAGGAAAAGAAAGCTTAAGGGGCCGAGAAGCTGGCCAAGGTCAAACAGCTTCTGAGAGGCAGAGGCCCAGGCTAGATGATCTGATAGCCAAGGCTGTGCTCTTAATCTCTTCCCACTCGGTCTCATACCCGTGGTTCTATACAGAGCCAGGAAAATCCCAGAATGGATCCATCAGATGCACGTAATTCTGAGACAATTTTAAGCCAGTCTGAGGCGGTTTCCTGGAAAGCTCTTCTGTGTGTGACTTGATATAATTTTATTAAGTTCCTAAAAGAGACATTTTAATTCTTGCCATGGTATTAGACAGGACATCTCAAGTACTTAAACAAGTGTTGTCTTCTAATTATTGCTGGTAATTGATCGGTAATTGATCACACAACTCTAGTTAATCAATCATGTCCTCCTCAAAGAGTTTCAATCTTATGTAGGGACATGAAAGCATCTCTCCCAATACTGGGCAATCTGATGGCTGCCTCACCACCAGCTTTGCCAGTCCAAGGCACCAACAGCTTTGAATCTCTCTCTCTCTCTCTCTCTCTCTCTCTCTCTCTCTCTCTCTCTCTCTCTCTCTCTCTCTCTCTCTCTCTCTTCCAGTGAACATTCTGGACCTTTCCATTTTCTTAACAGTTAGCACTTCTCCACCTCTGTTTTGCAGCTCCACCCCTACTGATTCACTGATTCCCTTACAGATGTGAGCTCCTGTATGCATTTCATTTATTTCCCAATGGGCTGTAGGCATGTTGATGAATGTTTACAGGTACAGTGTGCATGCTCTACAACCCAGAGGCTTTCATCCTCGGCCTCATGATGAGAGGAATTTTTACCTAAGGGATGCATTGAGAGTCTATCGAGCCCAGAGTAAAGTACTGGGTACAGCCAAAACTCTTATATCCTTTCTTTTATTTATTTATTACTTTCTATTCTTTTTCTGACACAGGGAATCATGTAGTCCGGGCTGGCCTCAAACTTTGTATGTAGCCAAGGATAACTTTGAACTCCTGATCTTCCTGCCTCCAACTCTCAAGTGTTGAGATTATAATCACGTACCGACACGCCTGCTTTAAATAGCTTTTAAAAAGCATTTCTGAAGTATACGATACCATACCTTACTATTAACTGTGTTTACTTTTCTGTGCTGTATTGGTCAAGACTTCCCCTACTTCTCTAACTGAGACTCTTGTTACATGGAGTCAACTTACATCACTGCCCAAGAATCCCCCTTAAAGATGGAGTTACAAGTGTTTGTGAAGCACCTGATTTGTATGGTGGGATCTGAACTTCAGTCCTCATGCTTAATCAGTCTTAATCAAATCCTTGTCCTGACATAGTGTCAAAGAACTGAGCTATGTCCATACCTATGGGCAGAACTTCAGGGCCAAGATAGTGCTGGAGCAAGTAGCAAGGCATTTAGTAGGCTGCGTGGCTACTTCTAACCACATACAGGAAGATGCAAATGGAGAGGCTTAATTTAATGTTGATATGACTAGAAGTGAAGTAGAACCAATTAGAAAAGTTACAACATAATGATGCGACGTTCATACACACAAGGAGCATGTTTGGAAGAGCAATCTAAAGGTGTGCTAATGCTACAATGACAAAGCCATCAGTATGGATAATCACAACAACAGAGAAACACCACCACCACACCAGTCATGAACCCGAAGTCATTCCAGTGGACTTTAAGGCGTCTTATCCCATCTCAGATCCAAAACAAAACTTTGAGGACACGGTTTCTGAAGAACGAAGACAGACCCAATCTGTCTGTGTTTATATCTTGGCACAGCGCTTTCTGCTCACCCAGATGGTGGCTCCAGGGGGGGCTCAGGGATAGTTTGGGAGTTTGAAGGCTGCAAGTGATGTGTCTAGGCAGAGTTCATGCTGTGCAGATGCTGCAGGCGTGGCTGAGATGTAGTGTCTTCATCTATGTTTCAAAGGGTTGTGGGAGAGGTAAGCAAAAACTTGCCATACAGCAGCGAGTCCTTGATAGAGCAGTGCTCTATAGAAGCACGGTGTTAGCAGTACACAACTCCAGTCTATGTGAGCTACAGGTATATGGTTCCGAACCATGACCATTTCAGGATGGCCTGCACCAGCAAATCACCGTAAGAGCAAGGCTCACCTCAACTCCCACCTCAATGTGCTCAGATAATGGGGCATACCATCAAGGGTGGATATTCTGGGGATTTAAGATTCAGGGTTGTGTTCACTATCAAGTTTGGGTTTACTTGAGACCAGTTACCCCTCTTTTCAATCCTGCCTCTCATTTTTAGTGGGTGGTAATGGGGTGCCTATCTTATTCTCACCTCGACATTGTACTGTGGAAGCATGTTAACGATGTGCTTGGGTTTCTGTGGGTCACATTGGAGGAGAATCTGCTGCCGGGTGAAGTATGCCCTGGGTTTCCCGCACATCTAACTGCCATTGAGACTGGATTTTGGAGTTTTAGATTCATGGTGCAATAATTGGGGTAGAAAGAAAGAAGTATTTTCTTGTGAGAAAGACAGATCTTGTGGGTCAGCAGCACACCCTTTCGGTTTTAATCTATCTCTGCCAAGCTGATACATGGGAGAAGTGCACCTCAGCACAAGAGTTTTGAGAACTGGGATCTTCAAGAGGTGTCTCTCTTATTAAGTGTTCGACCCTGATGAACGGGTTGGTATTGTCACTGAGGTAGTAGGTCACTAATTAAAAGATGGGTTTGGCCTCCTTTTCTGCCCTATCCTTTTGCCTTGAGACCTCTTACCACCTATCATGCAGTAATCTAACATGAAGGTCTTCACCTAATGCAGTTCCTTGGTATTGTACTTTCTCAAACTATGAACCAAATTGTTGCGGTAATCTCAAACCCAAATAGGACCCTTCTACCGCCCAATCACAGACTCTAGCCTTTATTTTACAGATTAAGGTGGTCAGAAGATTCCCAAGAGGTCACCTGTGTACTGATTCCCTTCTCATCTGCAGCCCCTCCAAGGAAAGCAGAATTAGCATTAAAATACAAGACCAGGGCTATCCACAACACCAAATAGAGTTTTTTTTTTTTTTTTTTTTTTTTTTTTTATAACAAAGTATCTAGTCTCTGATGTTCTGTTATAGTTATATAATATGCATTAAGACACGATTCTTAGCTTGAGATCCATACAAAGATACACAGGGTGTGATGATTAAATACAGCCTGTGGGCGGGCTGTAGCTTGTTCTTGGTTAGAAATTCTTTGGCTTGTATTCATATATTCCAACTGAGAGAATATTTATTTGTTTACCAGTGTTCAAGTTTAAAGTTTTGGGTTCTGGGTTTTTGATGGGTTGGCTCTGAATTCCAGACCTAGTTCTTAATAGTCTCATAAAACTAAATTACTTGATTTCTGAAATTTATATTTTTTTTCCCGTGAAATGAATATAACCAAAATAATTAATTATGTTGGTTTAGATGTGCAGCTTGGTCGTCATGTGGGTGTTTCAACAACCGGAGCAGGGGTTAACCTTGACTGTAACCTGCCTGTGGAGCCTGTTCCCCTAATTGGGCTGCCTTATCTGGCCTCAGTGGAAGAGGATGTGTGTAGGCCAGCAGTGACTTCAGGTGCCCCACTGTGTTGGTATTCAGGAAGGCCTCCCCCTTTTTCAGAGGTGAAGGGGTCAGGTGGGGGAGGAGCCATGAAGGGGCTCTGAGAGGAGTGGTGAACTGCAATCTGGATATAAAGTGAATGAATAAATAAATAAATAAATAAATAAAAATAAACCTAACAATAGTGTTGGGTCAGTTTAATCAGAACCAGACAAAACCATGGTACTTAAGAACTTAAGAGCAGTATTTGACACATCTCATAATAAGCACTTAAGAATTAGCTATGATGCTTATGCTGTAGCTGTCAGTGATGTCAGCCTCAATGATGATGATGATGGTGGTGGTGGTGGTGGTGATGTGATGATGTAATCCTCAGAGCTTTCATAGCCTGCAGAGTACCAGCCTATGTTATAGAGACGCAGAAGAAAAAAGACTTAGATTCTACTGTTCACTGTTACGTGGTATTAAGTACTTAATACATTTATGTAGCATAAATATTTATGTCCTTGTTTCTTCAACTAAAGAATGGGTAGCACTAACCAATACAACAAAGCTTAATAGCTCAGGTATAAGGGTCTCAGGCTGTGTTTGCTAAGACCATGTGGTACAGGAGCTCCGTGTACCCCAGCATGCATTGGAGGTCAGAAAGACCATTTTTATGGAGTTAGCTCTTTCCTTTCATTTCTACATGTGTTCTAGGGATAGAAATTAGCCAGGCAGGCTTGTGTACCAAACTTTCATTATCTGCTGAACCATCTGGCTGGGTTGATCGCAAGTTACTGCTGTTTTAGGATGGGTGAGAGAACAGGGAAAACTTACAAGGTAGCACATTTTAGGATGAATCCTTGTCTGGTATTCATTGCCTATCTACTGTAACAACAGAGAAGAAAGAGAGACATCAACTTCCGGAGCCTTGGGAGACTCAGAAAGGCTAGAAGTGCTGACATTAAGTTAAAGAAGTTGCTTTAAGGGGCTAGGAGGTAAGAGAGTGAGAGGAAAAGCCACTCTAGGGCCTTTTCAGTTTCGAAATCTGTCATTGTAAGGTAAAACTGAGACACATAAAACACATAAATCAAATGCATGGCTCAAAAATCTATAAGGCAAATACCACCCAGGTGAAGAAATACAACAGAGTCAGCGACATGCATCCTATCCCATCACACACTCTGTCTTCAAGGAAGTGACTGTTATTCTAACTTTATTGGCAATAACATTCCCAAATTTTAAATTTTATAGCTTTATTATACAATCCTGCATTTCTAGGAATTATAATTGAGTCTTGTCCATTAAAACAATAGATCTCCTTGAAGTCTCTCTATCCACAGAGTTCTCTTCCATTTAAAAAAAAATGATTCCTCTCGTTAGATGGGAGAACTTGAATTATTAGTCTGTAGAGTTTCACTAGTCTGCACTTTGCTGATTGGTTCTCTGTGTGGGCTTCAATATGCTCCTCTGTCTTTAGAATGCTCTGTAAATTGGTCTGAATCTAGGACTGGGTCAGACCAAGGTTCCATGCCTTTGCCAAGGCTAAAGCGATCTTTGTATATACTGATATTTCTTCTGCCTTACTCGTCATTTTTGCAAGGATGATTGTCAAGACTTGATAAAGCACACACTATCTCATGTCTCATTTTAGACCCTTTGATATCCTACTGTGTAGCTAACTTCTGTCACACAATGTACCATATTCATCCACATCTCCAGGATGTGAGAGTAAATGACACTCATTACAATGAGGCTGTCTTTGCTGTAAGTCCCCGTCAATGGTCCATGAGAAGGTGTGTGTTGAAAGATTGGCTCCCCAGGCCTACCTAAAATACATGCTGAATTTAAGCAGGAGGTAACAAAGTTTCTGCTTAACTTCTTTATAACATCAGTGTCTGTTCTTGTCTTCCATGACTGCCTCTCTTTCTGTACCTAGTTACCATCCTGATTCTTAAGAAGGAAGAAAATAACAAAATGAGGTAATCTTGTATTTCTATCTATTTATCTCCTATCACGGACAATAGTCTCAAAGCAACAATGAAAATATCACCCAAAAAGGGCTATTGAAAATCTACAAACATGTATATATATTCTACTTCTAATTTTAATAGTCGTATTAAGCATACTTCTACATATGTTGTCACAGCACACAGCTGTTGTATCTTCTACATTTTAACACTGATCTAGTCTTCCTTTCCAGGGCAAATATATATTTAATGATTACCATCAGCCCTTAAGTTAATGTCTCTCTAGGGAATGTGTTTGTTTGAAGCGCCTTTTGCCCACTCAATCAAAGAAGACTTAATAGGAACAATACGCCCTGCATTTGTACAGCCCAGGAAGAGTCTTATACACTAAAGACAACTTCACTATATATTAAATCTTTTGTTTACATTTTCTTTCTTTGTATATTTTGAAGACATTACTTTATTTCTCTTGTGTCATAAGGCATAGCTTTCGTATGGTTATATTCTAATGTGAATTTTCTTTTTCTTATATATTGGTGTTTCTGTCCATTCAACACCAAGATATCCAGTAGTGTTAATGCAAAGATTTCATCAATTTTATCAGATGCTGTCTTGATGATGGGTATTCAGGGTTTCCAGGAACCTGGTATGCACTTTGAATACAGTTTTTTTTTTTTTTTTTTAAGTTACTATTTCAGGTTAGTTTTCTTGAATGACTTGGCTATTTTTAGTATTTTTTCAGCTTTCTTCTTATTTCGATATTCTTTTCTTTCTTTCACTATTGATCCCATTCTCTGGAATATTTTCTATTGTTTCTTTCTGATATCAAACATTTCTCTTCTGTTTTATTTTTTTAAAACTTTCTATTTCTATCATCTATTGTGTTTATAAGCCCTGGTGTTCTGGTTC
This sequence comes from Arvicanthis niloticus, assembly GCF_011762505.2. Lineage (NCBI taxonomy): Eukaryota > Metazoa > Chordata > Mammalia > Rodentia > Muridae > Arvicanthis > Arvicanthis niloticus. The sequence goes on from NC_047673.1 coordinate 39,003,949, forward strand.
ATTCTTCATTTTTAAAATGGTTTTCACTCTAATTTCTGACTCTCTCCTGAAGTCTGCCACTTCATGGCCGAGCTCTCGTCCTGATTCATGTTGTTCTTTCATGCATTGTCTCGCTCCCGTAATGTCTTAGCTTGTTTTGAAATGGCAGGTTGCTGTTTTGATCTTTTTTGAGGACACATCTCTCTAGTGTGTCTCATTGTCTGTGGGGGCGTCATCCGGCTACGTTTGCTCTTCTTTTCCCATCCGAGCATTGTATGGGATCTGACCTCCATCCTTCTCTGTTGTTCACATAGATGTGAAATTAGTTTTCTTGAACTTTAAGAACAAGGCTAGATTCAGGGTAGTGTTTCCAGTGTCCCAGAGCTCCCTGCTCTGTTGCTTCTCTGGATGTTCAAAAGCATGGTGGCAGCATCCTTAGACCATAGGGATCTCTACTCGTTTTGCCATTAGTCTGGACTTTCCCCTGACTTTATCTGGGCTGACCCTCTCTTGTTCATTGTTGAAGGCACTGCCGGCTGCTCCTACTCTGTGTGGAGTCTGTGTTATGACTTGTGTGGGCTCTGGCTTCCCCCACTAACAGCTATAAAAATCCTACGCTACAACGACACAGACATAAACACAGACATATTGTTATACAGCAAAATGTTTCCTTCAAGCTAATGTTTCCTTTTGATTTTAAAAGAAACGAGAGCATCCCTTGGATCCCTAAAACCCATGCCTAAGTCCAAGGCCTTATGCTAACTGGTTGGAATGAGTAACTCAGCCCCAAAAGAAAGCTGGAAGAGTGGCATCATGAGCCCCTTTTGAGGATTCCTAGGGGCAGACTGTCCCAACCCTTTTTAGCCTTTGTGAGTCCACAGTAATCACTTGGCACCAAGTTGTGAAAATCTCCCCATGGTCACTGTTGTAGTCAAACTGGCTCATTGTGCCCCTGAGTGCATAAAAGTTGGCTATATGTGATGTGTGTGTGTTGTCATGTTCTTTGATATATTGTCACTTCTTTCTGCATTCTTTTACACAAATGTCCCTAGCATGCTTTTCTTTAGGGAGCTAACAGTTTGTTCCTTACCTGTTGCTATGCATAGAGACAGATCAGTATGTAGCTTTACTGATAATACAGTTTAGCTATATCACACATGGGTTTCTTGGTCTCTTTACTTATATGAGACAGTTTAGAGAGACTGGAAAACAACCTACTGACTCTGCCATATTCTCTTTTTCAGACCTTTTAATAAGCTCCAAGTCTCAGTCTAGTACAGGGAGCCATGCTCTTTATCTAAATTGCTCACAAATACGCTCTTCTTTCTAAAGTTTAATCATAAAGGATTGCCTTGTAAGTAATTATCTTACTTTAAGCATCTTCAGAATGGCTAAAGGGGAGTAATCAGTTATTCGAGCACGAGAGTAACTTCTTGTCAGGAGCCTGGCTTTCCTAATCTATTGACAAGTGGTATGAGAAGACAAGTGTGATCTAGACATGGCAGATAACATTCTGGAATTGAGAAGAATGGCAGAGATCCAAGTTCTGGTACTCAGCAGGCAACAAGCAGGGATTTCTTGGGTAGGCAGCCTGGACCCAAACACACTGGACGTACATGGGGTTTTGCTTTTTACCAGACAAACCTTGGAGTGCTTGAAAAGCTTTTATCTGGGACAGAAATTCCTACTTTAACCTTATTGTTAAATATTTTGTCCTGATGAAAGGACTGCCTTTTCATCCTTGAGAGTTGGAATGGTTGCCTCAAACACCAAGCAAGCAGAGAAAGGCACACAATGCCCAGATGAATGTCATTCTTAATACCTTTATACTGCCTTAAAAACACAGTTATCTATGTAACTCTACCCACCGCTGGGCCACTGATGGATACACAACTATAAGCTTGCTATGACTTGTCTTTCAAAGAACAGGTAGCATCTCAGTTAGTTATTTCAGGCTCAAATGTGTCCTGAGTATCTACTTATTATCTTTTAGTTTTAAGTTCATTTTTTCCCTTTGTGGTGTTAGGTATCTGTAAAATACATTTCTCATACCCCCATGGAGTTGATTTTCTGTCAGGTCTTCAAAGGGTAGATATGGGAAGGCAAAGGGGGAAGATGAAAGAGTTTCAGGTCCCATATCTTCTTGCCTTTACCCTTGCATTAGAAGGCAACCCAAACTCCTGCTTCCAGATGCACTAACCAGCTTAATACTTTGAAACTCTGTCCCTTATGAGGCTTGTCTTCTTGTTCTTTGCCTGTCAAGGTACAATTAACTGGGTGCCAGGCATACCAGACTCTGAAGTTTTGATCTTGGAAATCTTAGTGTCATTCCTCAGGTCTCTTGGCCTGGGATTGGCCTTCCTGTTCTTCCTGTTTCATTGTTATTGAGGTAAACTCAAACTCACTAAGACCTAGTAGTAACTTTCTTTTGTTTAACATCCCGAGGATGAAACCAATCATGGTGGTATGCATTTGCATCCCCAGGACTCATGAAGCAGGAACATCATGAGTTTGAAACTATAGTGGGTTTCATAGTGAGTCCATGGTTAGACTGAGCTACCTAGGGAGACCATGCCTCTTAAAGCTGAGGTTATAAATAGCTCAGTATTAGAGTACTTGTCTAGCATGCATAAGTCCTGGGTTTCATCTGCAGCATCACACATATGTCTAGATTTCAAATATAGTTATTGTTTAAACTCGTTTTGCTTCTCCACTGTTCTCTAAAATTGCCATATTTCTCACTGATTACATGTGGGCGCGTTAGGCATTGCTGCAGGGCATACTCTCTTAATTCTGTTGAGTGGAAATTTACTTTTCTGCTTTCTAAATCTTGACCAACAGACTCATGCTTAAGTAGAGCTTTCAGATCCATATATAAAACGCTCAATTTGTATTATAAAACAAAATAAATTTAAAACAGTATTATTAAAGCATACATATATGCACAGCATCGTAAAAAATAAAATTAGACCAAGGTAACAACTTATTTCAGAAATAAGGCAGAGAGGATAGAAGGTAAAACCTAAGATACAAGATGAAATAAATATTTTCTTTCCTTCAAAGAAGACAGAAAGGATTCTGATAGGAATTATTTCATGAAAGATAATAATAACTATTTCACATATCAAACTTGAGGTGGGAGGGGAATGCGTTTTGTGGAAGAGAGTATGGCTGACAATGGATTCCTCCCAGTGAAAGCTGTTAGTAAAGTGAGCTACTGAAAAATCATGGGGAATCCCATTGTCTGAAGACATAACACACATACACCACACACACACACACACACACACACACACACACACACAGAGAGAGACACACACACACACACACACACACACACACACACAGAGATATCCCACACCACGCCTATTTCCCCTAGAGTGGGATACTGGATTCCTGCCAGAAGTATGGTAACTTGCTAACCTCTGCATGATTTTCTTGTGTTTTAAGATGATATTTCTAAGAATTTATGACCTTTTTACCTTTATTCACCCCTAGCTCTTGTTCGGTTGGTGAAAAGCATACCCAGGGATCTTTACTCAGTTGGAGGGGCTGCTAATTGATTTTTTTTTTTTTTTTTTTAAATGCATTTTGTCCCTGGTCACTAATTGACTGAAGGAACAGCTGCTGGTTTGACAAAAACCAGGTTGAAAGGCAGCTCCCACTATGGGGCGGTCTGTTGCCAGACATGATTGCTTCTGCTTATCAATTGAAAAATGCAAAGCCTTACATTTTCCCAGAGACTGGTTGTAAAAGTTCTTCATTGTCTTCAGAATAATGTCACTCTGAGCAATCATTTAACCAAAGGTGAATTAACCTTAGCAAATTGTTTTAAAAAGGAAGAAGAAAAAAAAGAAAAGAAAAAAGTCGGTCACCAACTATGGTTGTTTAGAGGTTAAAAGTGTAAGTTTAATAACCAAATAAATAATTCTTCAGACACTGATGAAAATAATTATTTTTGCCATGGCTTAGAAATCAAATGGGCTGAGTCAATGTCCCTGTTATGACTAAAATAGAATCTGAAGTATTAAAGTTCACTCTAAGCTAAATATTTTAAAATATTTTTTCCCAAAGGATCATATGGCTAACAGATTTTTTTTTTTTGAGCTAATTTGTATTTGGTGATGTTGGCTAATGGTTTTTAATTATTAGTACTGTACTAATAAATAAAAAGTAGAACAGCAATTAGTGAAGGTGAGACCTCAAGTGTGACTCTTATAAAGTTAGAGAGTACAATTCTAAATTGAACAAGTTGTCTGTCACGAGGGAGCAAGAGAAGATAGATTCTAGCATTCCGATTTAACCAAATAATATATTTCTTAGTAGCAAGAATGGTAAAAAAAAAAAAAAAAAAAAGATAGAAAAGCATCATCTTCTGCCACATGAGTAAGAGAATGTAAGTTTCCTTTGTTTGGTTCGTCAGTACATCCACACTGTGGATAGCGTCTTAGAAATGACTGTGGCTAGCAGGGAGTGTAAGTCAATGTTAGTTAGTGTCTTAATTGATTTGTAGTTGATTTGCAGCTCTCTTTGTGTTCCTGTGGTGGTGGCTATAGAGATTTGGGTTGAGGTGTACTCAGGCTGATCTATGAAGGTTTATTTCTTCCCTCCCCTCTTCTTCGTGTAAAATGGTTATATTAGTCCATTTCTGTCGATAAAGCTAACACTATCAACCTTGCAGCTTGTCCACAAGCTAAGTTTAGTTCTTACTGTTTGGAGTGGGGATGTTTGAGGTCAGGGCACTGACTGACTTGGCATCTGGTAAGGGAAAGCACCTAGGTTTGTAGATTCTGTCTTCTAACAATGATCACGGCAGCTATATTTTCCTGACTTTATCATAGCCAAAAGATGAACTTGGGCAACTTGTTGTGAACTTGAAGGATAGGTAGTTCAACCTATAGGAAACATATGCATATTCAGTCTTATTTACTAGTTAATATTGCTTTAAATGCATAATGATCTGGGGGCGGAGAGTAATGGTGGAGTTCTTCCCAGAGTGCATTTAACTTGCTTTCAACCACTGGCACCATACAAATAAAATAAAATAAAATAAAATAAAATAAAATAAAATAAAAGATTGGTAGTTTTGCCTTTTTAAAGCAGTGACATTGCTGTTCTGTTTTGTTTGTTTGTTTGTTTCTTTGTATACAGAGAAGGCCACTCTACCACAGTATGATGTAAATTGAGATAAGTATTCTCTATTTAAGGGGTAGGTAGAGTTTCCTGAATACTTCAGACACCTCTTCATCTGTCATTGTTCCTCTTAGTGGCATTTGAAGAAGCTCCTGGTAACAAGAAATACCCACAAGACCAGAAGAACTATGTATTCCTATTAATATACAAAGTTCTGTTAATATATAAAGTATAATGTTAAACTAAGCTTCTTACTTTATCTGGAAAAAAAAAACCTGTAGCGATTCTCATAACAAAAATTTTGTAAATCATGGAAAAATACACTCTATTTTGTATGGATTTCTGGGCACAAAATTATTTCTAGAAGGACACACACACATGAACATACACACATTCACAAACATGCATTCACACACACACACACACACACACACACACACACACACACACACACACACCCCTACACCTTCAGGTATGTGTCTGTACTTGCAGGATGGAAGTAAGGGATAATAATATCACATGAAATGGTTCAGAATTTGACAAGTGAAGTTCAGCTCAGTTCCATCCAGTGAACCCTTATGGAGACCCTACTGTGCAGAAGCCACTATACAAAAATGTTTTCCAGGATCAGACTTTCAAGACTTACACGGATAATACAGACTCTGTCCTCCTTTTGTTTTTGAAGTGCTCTCTGTCAGAGGTTTTACCTTTTTGATATACTTTAAGCCTGAGAAGTGTAAAGTACCTAGGGAAAAGTTAGTCTGAAGTACAGAGCCTAAGTAAATCAATAAATAAATGTCATTGAGTAGGTCAAGCATCTCGTGACCCTGGATAGGCAGTGCATAGTAAGGGTCACGTCAAACTGTCCCCAAATGGAGAGCTATTTTGTCTTTCTTGTTTATTAATGTCTATCCATCTATACTAATGGAGTTATCATGAAAGGCAGTAAGGTGGGGGTCAGGAAGTAAGAGTCACTAAATCTCAGACTTCCATTCTTCATTAATATTAATGCAGTCTTCAAGCAGTGCAAGTTGGCACAATATAGCCTAAAAGCTTAATACAAGAAAAATAGTTCCGACGGATGCTTCCGTATGTGTCCATTGACAGCAAGCACCAAGTGGTCTCATATTACATCACGTGCCTCATAGCTATCCAATGAAGAGGAATTTCCCTTCAGTATCCATTTGTCAGAATACGGATTTTGTGTCTCCAATGTGTTTTATATTAACTTTCAAACAGTTTATCTATCTACTGATTTATATTAAACCAGAACAAATACAAATGCCATGCATGAAATTAAAATAGCATAAGCATTTCTCTTCATTAGAAAATCTTTTAGTTATTCTATTTGAACTCAATCATTAAGAGTTGTATTCTTATATTCATGTGCTCTGGGTAGCTGTGGACTTTTAATAAACTGAGATATTTTGGGAGCACATCTGCTCCTGGCCAGCCATACATTATGAAACATCTTAGGTACTTAAGTTAGAGAACCACCAGCATACTACTACTTTCTTAAACCAAATACATTTTGATAGACCTCAAAATAATCACTTACAGTGTTCTAATAATCTTCAAGATAAAGAATTAAGGCTCAGAGAAGGTACACTTTTTTTTTTTTTCCAAAAATGTTTAGTGAAGCTGAATATGGCGGCACATGTCTGTAACCCCAGTACTTTGAAGGTTGAAGTATGAGGAGAGTGGGTTCAAGGCCAGCCTGGACTACAGAAGGAATTTTGCCTCTCAAACCAAACCAAATTGAAATGACAAAAAACAAACAAACAAACAAAATAAACAAAAAACAAAAACAAAAACAAAACAACAAAAATAACAAAAAACCAAAAAACAAAACAACAAAAATAACAAAATACCCCCCAAACCCAAAACAAAACAAAACAACAACAACAACAAAAAAAACCCCACCATACAATTAGACAACAGTGAACCCTGTATGACTGGCAAATTTGGCCCTTCTATGGCTTTCTGGCTGTCAGAGTCATATTCTCTCAGCTCAAAAAATGCCATTTGTACTTCCCTGAGTCTGTGATTTAGAGATTTTAACCTCTAAATTTGATCTCTCAGAGCACTTGAACCAGAAACAAAACAAATTGTTTGGAAGTTTCTCAAAGGGTAGCCTCACCCTCCTCCATGTTGCTACTGCATCCTGCCTTTCGTTTACCCTGTGATCTCCATAACTTATAAGCAAATTCAACCTTAGTGTATGCCAATACTGGAGCAAAACCTAAGAAACAACACTCTCCTACGAAGAGCCCATAAAGATGAAACTGAAAGAAAACAAATGAATATATTTCAGTTTGCCCAACTTCTCTGTCTCAACATAGCTGACTTTCCCATTTTGTTATGTGATAAAGGGATCCAGGCATTTGTGGCAACAGATTGTCTTTCTGCTTTTCTTTTTTAGATACCTAAAGGTGGTTACAATTTGTAAGTAACTCCTGGTGTCTTCACTGCTGTTCTCCAGTGTCCAGGGTTTGGTGTACCATGATGAGCCATGTCATATCAGAATAAATGGCAGACAATATGTAAATTCAGGTTGAGATTCCCTGGGAGGACTGTACTAAGGTCAGATCAGGAATTGAGATATAAAGTGCAATCAACAGAGTTATTAATTCTTGCTTAAAGTCCCCCCTTTATCATCTATCAGTTACATTTGCATATTTCCTGTCAATTAAACAGCATCTCTTAACATCTTCAAATCTGGTTAACATCTGGTTCAAAGCAGCAGCGTCTAGTTCTATTCTATGCACAAAGTCAAAATCTATATCATTTAGATTACACAGTTCAACTTTCATATCATTCTTCAAAGTTAAAGAGGAAAGTTCTTAGGATGGGAGAGTTGAGAAAGGGCTGGAAAATGATTTTAAAGATTCCCATCTCTCTTACTTTTAGAGGACAAAGCAAACTAAACCAAAGGAAGAGAAATGGCTTTTAATACCAAGCAGAAACATGCACTAGCTACATACAAAACAGAGGGTTTATTTGAATTAGTATTTACATGTTTTGTAAGCTCCAATAATAGATGTTTTTCATTATTTTAGTAAAATTAAAGAATGGGCACTCAGCTATCTTTAAATTTTCATATTGTTCATGCTACTTTAGGAATGCCAAATCATTTTGCTGTAATAAATCCCGGCACAAGGATGGCAGGGATACTAAAAGACATTGTAATATTTTTCTTTTAGATGTGAATGGAAAGAAAATATTAATAGATAGTCTCTTTTTTATGTTAGCCATTATTGGAATTTACTAATGAGAAACCTGACATGCTATTTCCTATTGCTTTAATATGCTATATATTATAAAAATGTTTTTTTTCTGTATTAAGGGTGGTAATGGCATAATGTTAAAAAAAAATCCTTTGCAATTTCTCATGATTTACAGGGGAGCTGGTGACAAGGTGTGGGGATAGTCTGGCTTCTCTGGACTTTTGTGTAAGACAGGAGTGTGTAGAAAGTTGAAGAAGCCTAATTAGACAAAGCTACTGAGAAACATTTTTAAAAATTCTGTCTTTCTGAGAGGCAAGCATTTTTTTTTTCTAGATGACAAATGTCTGGACTTCTCAGTTAAAAAAAAAAAGCCACAAGTGTTCACCCCTGGCCTCTGCTCTGTTTGTCTTGTAGGTAAGCTAAGCTGTGGAAAAATTGGCCATCTGGGAAGAGCCCTGGCAGGTCCACTGAGCCACTCGTCATCTCTCCTTCTCCCGTCTCCTCTTCCTCTCTCTTTAAGGATGCCAAACAGTCTTCAGATGACAAAGTCTGGAAAACTGGTCTTTGGAGATAAATCTTCAGGAGGTGACAGTGTGTTGGCGTTTTGGATATTTCTATGTGTTTTGTCTCATGGTTCAGAAGGTGGCCAGACTGTCTATGAAACTCTGGGCTTCAACAAGACTTTTTCTCTTCTACCAGAGTCTAGGAGAGGGATTTATGGGAAGCTGCCACTTTGTGAGGTAAGTTACACATAAACGCCTTGTGATTTATACATGAAAGAGTTCTTGTTGCTCATTGACATAAACCTTGCTGCACATTATCCTTCTCAGACAGTGTCGTTAGCTGAAGACTTTTTTGTTGTTGTTGTTGTTAACAAGAAATTAAAGGCCTTCTCTGCATTGTTTGTAGTGTTAGTTGTACACTAAAACTTTGTCACTTGCTAGCTAGGTTAGATTTTTTCACCTTTGATTTTTCTCAAACAAATGAGGCCTAATAAGGGGAAATTAAAAAAAAAAACGCAGCTCATTTTATCTTAAAAGAGCTACCATCTTTTAGCGGACTAATGGGAGTAGAAACCCCATTTAAGACATAAATCTAGAAGTAAACGCTACTGACTTTTAAAAGGGATAGTCTCGGCAAGAAACAAATGAACATTATCTCGCAAAGTCCATTCTGAAGGCAAAACAGATTTGTTAGTGCGATTATTAAAACAATTGCCACCTTCTGGTGTGAGGTGATGTCAACAGAGAACAATCAGGCAATGCCCTTGGCTTTGGTACAGTCAAGCACACAAAGCTACCGTGAAATAGGATTGGACGGGACCTTTCATTTCGTATGAGAATTAATTCTGTAAATGCAGTAGAGAGGAGGCAGCTTATTTCTCTACCCCCAGAAACCAGATAAGAACAAGTCTGCAGGAGGCCCCATTTTTTTTCCTTATTCATTTCTTAGTGTATGCATGTGTATGTTACCAAGGATCATGACAAATAATTTATTCTTTCGATGTACTTCTGGCAGAGAGGGGAAAAAGTGGTCAGAGTTTTCTCAAAGGTTTTATGGCTTAAAAAATTATACATTTACAATCTAAATTGTTTTCTAAGGATTGAACTTAGAAGGTCACATTTCTTCAATAGGAGCAAAAGCTGTCGAGAGGCTCTGGTCTTCTCCCTGAGAGATTGGGACTTCATTCTAGGCTTGCTGTGAGTCTTCCCTGGGAAAGTCGATACAAGTGTAGCTTGTAGCAACTCAGCTCTAAGGATCAGCTCTTTTGTGAGGTTGGGAGGCCATACAAAAGGGATATTCCACATAGTGAATGGAATTTATGACCATTTGTATATGAGTGTGCACAGAAAAAATTTCAAAGGTATAATTAGAATCTTGGCTGTGAGAACTCACTAACCTTAATCTAATTCCAAATGGAGAAACAAATATCAATTTTGTGATCAGACGCACTGGTTTTTGTTGTTTGCATCTTGCTGAATTACCTTTTGTGTGAGAGCTATTAGCAAGGCGTTAATCTTAAATATCTCAGCACTCACTGTGTCTTCATGAGCCACAGTTGATAAAGCAAATACAAGATTGAAAAGAAAAACCACAGATGAGATGATCAATAACGTATTTCTTCTCCGCCAGATTATTTCTCCCATGTACAAAATTCCTGTTTGATTTTTCATTTATTCAAAATGTCAGAGTGATAGATATCAGAGAGTCACCAACTAACCAGGGAAATCTCTGTTTAATAATATTCACTGTGAAGATTCAGGATGATGTTTCATGATGGATTAAACTTTTTTCTGTTCTGCCTCATTAGGGTTCTCCCAATTTGACCCAATCCAAACCTATTACTTAATATATATCTAACAGTAAAATTGCATAAATGTTCACTAGTACAATAGAAGCTAAATGAGCAGTTTCGGATAATTTAATTAAGTTGTAGGTCTTATAATATAATTCCGTAAGTATGTGAACTTTTAACTTGTGTTAACTCAATTTCCTCATGCCTTCATTTACCATTTGTTGGGGACATTACAGTGATTAGCCAGAGTCCTTCCAGCTCCTAATGTTCTCCATAAATTTTGATTTAAATTGACTGTCACTTTCTCACGATAATAAAGTAGATGTTTGACATCTCAAGAAAGAGAACTAGTCTGGCATATTATGTTGCCAAGGACTGCAACCTTTCCCTCCCATATCCCACTGAATTCACATTAAGTGTCCCTTACTAAAAACCACGAGGGACACTCAAAACAAAGTAAGTTGGGTACTGCATATTCATGAAAACACCTGGGCTCCTGTATATATAAAAATGATATCATATTTCCACATAACTTTGTGTATTTCTGGCTGTCAATGCTTAATTATTTGGTTTGCCAGTATTTAGGGACCCCTATGACATAGGAATCAGCAGCTGCTTAAGTTCAGATCAGAGAGAAGCATCAATCAGGCCAGTTCAATTTAAATGCACTGTTTCCTTAGTTCAAATAGCTAGAGGGAAGGGCAAGCTATGCAAGCATCTGGTTTTGTTTTTTTTTTTTTTTTTTTCTTCAGTGAATACATTTAACTTGGAACTAAGCCCCCCAAACATGAAGCTGTCTTCCTACAAATATATGCTTACTACCTACTTTAAAAACAATTTCTAATAAAGTGACTTGGGTAATAAGATGATGCTATTCTCAATCAGCTTCTTATCCAGAGAGAGACCAAAAACAGGGGACTCAGATCAGTATCTAGAGGGAGCTAAACTGTTTAGCAATGGTACTAGATATTTGTTCCGCTTTCAGTGGTAGCACTTGTGAACTGGTTGGATAAGAATTTGAGACCATCCTGAACTACTTAATAGTATCAGGAAGGCAATAAGATAGATGCATGTAGGGGAAAATCAGTCTCCCTGGATAATAGTTTGCCTATAAAAGCAAACCAAACCAAAACAAAACAAAAAAATCACTGCCTGTGGATCTTGTTGGCACTGTCTTCTCTAAAGTTAGGTGTCTTCGTCCTCCTCCTTCTCCTTTTTTTCCTCCTCCTCTTCTCTTCTTCTTCCTCTTCCTCCTCCCCTCCCCCTCCTTCTTTCTTCTTCTAGATTCTCTTTTTTAAATACATTATTTTATGTGCATTGATGTTTTTCCTGTGTCTATGCCTGTGTGAGGGTGCCATTTCCTGGAGTTATAGACGGTTGTGGGCTGCTGAGTGGGTGCTAGGAATTGAACCCAAGTCCTCTTGACGAACAGCTAGTGTTGTTAACCAATGAGCTATGTCTCCAGCCTCTTCTAGATCCTCTTCACCTTCAAAAGTCTGTGGGGGTGTTTTTCGTGTGTTTTTGTGTGTTGTCTCTGTGTATATATGCCATGTTGTGTACAGGTCTACTCATAGATATCTGAAGAAGACATTAACTTCCATGGAGCTGCTGTTACAGAAAGCTGTGTGCCACCTGATGGGTATGCTCAGAACTGAACTTGGATCCTTTGGGAGAGCAGAAAATTTCTTTAAAGTATTTTTATTGCACACACACACACACACACACACACACACACACACACACACACACACACACTGGCTTAACTCTAGAAATGCACTACCTATTCAAAATTATTATTACCTTAGACACTGGTAAGACTAACTAACATTTATTGGAAGCCTGCTATATGCTAACCAATTCATAGATATTTCTGTACACATACATACAACCCAAGATTACAACTGTTCTGAGCTTTAGCATACAAATTGGACAGCTATGGGGCTGGTAAAAGGACACAGCTGGTATAGACACTTGCCATCAGATTTGAGTTCCTGAGTTCAATCCCTGAGACTTACATGGGAAAAGAAGAAAACCGATTCCTGAAAAATTTCCTCTGACCTCCACACATGGACATTTACATTCTCACATGTATATGTGTGTGTGCACGCATGCATGCACACACACATACACAGAGAAAGAGAGACAGAGACAGAGAAAGAGACAGAAAGAGACAGAGACAGAAACAAAGAGAGACAGAGACAGAGGGAATAATAAACAGTCATGTATACCAGAGTATAGTGAAGTCAATTAAACTATGGAAAGTGAACTTTGGTACATTTGAGCATTTTATGAAAGTCCAAAATAGACTTTCCTACTCTTAGCTATCACATTATGTTGGCTAGGCTATAGCTTTATTTTTTTTTATTGGATTATAATATAGTATAATCCTATGTGGCTTCCATGTAGATTTGTGAATATTGGAATCACCTATTTTTCTTAAAGACTTTGTTTTTATTCATACTTATGTGTGGGTCCATATGGGTATATACCATGAATTTGTGGGGCCACAGAGAGGTCAGAAGAGGGTGTCATGTCAGGTCCTCTGGAGCTGGGATGACAGGCTGGTAAGAGCTGCCAATCTAGGAAGTCTAATTCAGTTTTGTTGGAAGAACAGCAACTGCTCTGACCTTCTGAGCCCCGCTCCAGCCCCAGAATGTTATATTTTAAGATTCTGTTTGGGGTTTTTTGGTCTTAGGGATTGAATGCAAAGACTTACACATGCTAGGCAAGGATTCTACAATTGACCTGTATCCTCAGCTCTGACACATATTTCTTTATAATATGAATTATAACATGGTTGTAAAAAGATTTGGATAATCTAAATGTATTATCACTATTTAAACTTCTTCACCATCTACTACTTTCAGGGTTTAACTTTATATTAAAAGGTGTTTATTTTCTATTTTAAAAACAAAAATTTAATTGTTCTTGCCTATAAATTCTAAAACCTATAGTTAAATTAGTGATTTATCATGAACGTCTGATGAAAACACAGTTGTATAGCATCCCATTTAATATTTCAAATGCTTGGATGTGGGGAGAAGTGACTTTACCAGGCCATGTCTCAATCCAAATGCCAAAACTAGATTATTAGCTTCAGATGGATTATATGAAAGTGAGAAGCAATGAGAATATTGAAAGAACAAACACAAGATATACACATCAGTTGGGCTCCTCGCCTAGTCTATTGTTTCTTTAGAATCTCTGCATTGCTAACCTATGTGAACGTCTTCCACAGGCAGCCAGCTTGTCACAGCTGTCCCTAGATAAGGCAGGACAGTAGTCATCAATGAAGTGTAGCAAGGTGTTCTGAGGAAGGGACTGAAAATCGTGACCTCTGGTCCACTTGGTCACTCCTGTTTCTCCTGCTTTCCTGCCTGACTGTGCCTGAGGGGACAGAGTGGAAGTGACATCTTCAGTGAGGCCTCCCTGGTCAAATGCAATCATGTTGACTGAAAGCTCAGATTGTGTTCAGTTCTCAAACCATAATTCCCCTACCTAGAGAGTGCACTCTGGCCAGAGGAAGAGGTGATGAGGAGTCGCCTGTTGGACAATTTCAACATCTTATTTAAAACCGCAAGGAGCAAAGGTAGGTATTGAATTATGTATTAACTCTAGCTTCCAAATATAGCCTTGGCCGAGAGTTTCAGCTAAATGTCCACAAAGCCTCAGTCCTACAAAGCATAGCTCTCGCTCCCTTATTTGCTGTTCTGGATGTCACTTTCTATAACTGTTTACTGCTGACGGTGGCGTTCTAGTACCTGATATCGAACCCTCAATATTAAACCACCTTCCACCTCTTCGCTTTTTCACTCTGTGTCTCGAGTCATGAAACTCCACCAAGATCTCCCATTTAATGTCCGGAGAGTCCATGAAGTCTGTCTGCAATTTCGACGGGAGCACAAATTGTTACTCATTGTCCAGTGGGGAACACTTAACTCTATCAGTCTTTCTCCAGCAGCAAGGCTTCCTTTATACTCTTGCTAATAATCACTAATGGAAGTGGTGGTGCTCACTGCAATCTTCAGATTCATCAAGACCAGAACTTGAAAGACTCCCCAGGGGCTTCGCTGCTGGTGCCAAGAGGAATTCTTGAAGTCTGAATCTCCATGCTCATTCTATTTTTTCATCCAGCAAAATCTTCCCACTGTACCCCACTCCCACTCTCCCTTCCTTCTTTGCATTTCTATAGGAAATAATCACCAAAATACAATGACTATCAACTCATAGTTAATATGTGATCCTCTAGCAATTTATCCCCTCGTGTGGACACAGCTCTGCCTCCGGTCAGCTTTCCCGGTCACTCAGAACGATCATTTCAAAGACTGTGAGCGTGGCCATGTTAAAATTGCTGTGTAGTTTATGGGTAGGATAGTTTTTGTGCAAGTTTGTTGGTCTTCTCTGGGATTTTGCTTGTTGTAATAATTAGCATGGTGTCTTTCACTCTTAAGAACATCATGCTTTAAGGGACGAAGGACAGGATCACATAGGTTATTTAAGGTCACCATGTAAACCTCTGTGTGTACTTTCAGTAGCTGAATCTGTGTTAGAACCACAGTACCCTTGCACAGGTATCATGCCCCCACCTCCTTAGATCATTTATTGTGCTGTTCCCTGCCCTTTCTGGAATGTCACTCAAAGTGACATTCTCCATTTGATATTTACTCATTCTATATCTCCCACAAGGAAATGAGTACAGGAATATAGGAACTCGTATTTGTTTTGATCACTACACTATACAAGTGTTCAAACTTATGCCCGATGGATAACAGGCAGTAAATAAACACTGGGTGGATAATGAATCCGATATAGCACGATTTCTGCAGCAAAGCCTTTCACACCCCTCTCTCCTCCAGGATCTGTTTGCTTTTTTCATGAGCTGTTGTGATCACCCATGTACTTTGTACCAGAGCACACATCTCAGGCTACGGTCAGACAATCATTAGTTCATCTGATTCTTGGATGACAACAGAGCCATTTCCACTTGGTATGCACCATAGATCACACTTACCTAAAGCTATGTACCATATGAATAAACAAATAAAGAGCATGGTGATAACGCTAAGTTAGGCATGTTAGTGATCTAAAGAGACTGGATTTGCTCATATTCTCCAGAACCTTTTAAGTACCCAAGGGGCAGGGGACCCAGAGCCTCAAGTAGGTAGCAGTGCAAAATAATAGACAATTGACTCCTAGCACTTCAGAACAAGAGAAGAAGAGGCTCTAAAACATATTATGTTCATCAACCTTAGCTCACCCTAGCAGCACTGAGTGCTTGTCCTGTAATAATAGCATTGCTCATGCTGCATACCTGGACAACATGTACTTGTAGACAGTCAGAAGCTGAAAAAATCCTGCTGTGGGCTGAGGAGGGTTTGCCTCAAAAGCCTAGGGATTGAATTTCAACCCCTAGGGCACATGTGAAAACTCAGGGTCTAGAAGTGCATGCTTGTAACCACAGTTCCAGGGAGGAAGAGATAGACAGATGCTTGTGTATCATTGACCAGCCAGACTGTGAGCTAATCTCCAGGACAGTTAGAGACCATCTCTCGAAAATAAAGATGCAGGGGTCCTAAGGAATGACATCCAATGCTATCTTCTGGCCTCAACATTTACCTACATCCATGTGCTTGTACACCCTAGACATGATCACACATACACATACCCAAAAAGAAAAAATTCCTGTCTTGTCTTAGAGTTCAAGGAAAGTGTACAGAAGAAGCTGAAATTGAGTTCTGAGAGAGGTTTTTTTTTTTGTTTTGTTTTGTTTTTGTTTTTTTTTTGCTACGCTTTTAATAAATATCAGTTTTCTATTATTAATTGCAAGACTAACCCTCCTCCTTGTCTCTGTAGATCAGGAGCTGGCAAACCTCACCACTTGAACTAAGCTGGCCATGGCTTTTGTAAATAGAGTTTTATAGGCACATGGCTAGTCCAGTGTGCTTACATCCTGCCCGTGCGTGGCTGGCTGCTGTGGTAACGCAAGAGCAGAGCTGGGTGGTTATCACAAAGATCATAAGGCCCATACAGTCAAGAATATTTATTGTCTGGCCCTTTTCAGAAAGGATTTGTTAATCACTGAGTTAAACTTTCAGGGCTGAGTGGGAGAAACTGCTATAAAACTCAAAAAAATTTTGTATGAGCTATGGCTTAGAAGATGCTGGAAGATTCCTGGAGAACCACTTGAAGGTTCAGTTACCCCTCTGTGGATTCAATCAACTGAGCAAGGAAAATATTAGGGGGGAAATGTACTTTTATCCCAAAACCATGTGTATTTTTTGTTGTTATTGGTATCCTCTGAACAATGTAGTCTCTCAATAATTTCTATAGCTTTTACATTGCTTTGGGAGTTATAAGTAGCATAGAGATGATTTAAGATTTATGGGAGGATTCTTGTAGTTTATCTGCAAACCATTTGAAGATTGCTCTATCTGGAACCCATTCCCATGGAGAAGGAGGAATAATTACACTTAATTGTGTATGAAAGTTACCTCTCTCCAAATAAAGGATGTTCGAGTATTTTGTTAAAACATTGATTTAATATTTGGGGCAGTGGATGTGTTTGCCATGGCTCATGTGTGGTGGTCAGAGGGGCAGCCCTAAGGAGTCAGTTCTCTCTATCCAAAGTGGAGTCTTGAGGACCAAACTCAGGACATCAGCCTTGGCAGAGTACTCTCGCCGACCGAGCCGTCCCACCAGCATGTAAGTGATGCTTTGAAGGATCTGAAGCTCAGCAGAGATTTGGTTACAAGGGAAAAAGAAAGGGCTATACTCAGAACTTCGATGAGAAGCAGGAGGTAAATGGATTTCCTTCTCCTTGGAGATTCAGGGTGGAGTCTCTTATCACGTGAAGCCTAGCGATGAGTACAGAAAATCTGAAGCATAGAGCCAAGCCATCAAAAGTTCCCCAGGTAGGCAAAGTGCATGAGGGACTTTGAAAGCTTGCTTTTTTTTTTTTTTTTTTTTTTTTTTTTTTTTTTTTTTTTTTTTTTTTTGCCAGGGAAGTAATAAGACGGAAGGCAATAGACTAGGGTCTCACTGACTTAAGGTGAAGGGAAACAGAGATCACTTCAGGTCATGTACTAAAAGAAGCAAAAGAATTCATGATAGGAAAACACATGTATCTTCTAGACAGGTCTTAATGTGCTTATAAAATGTTTGGCTATAAAGGATAAAGTATTACAGCCATGAAAAGGATATTTTATATAAAAATCCGTAGTTCAGATGTTTCCTTACAAAATCAGGCTGTTTGGCAATGCGCGATGCATTCTTGGGTGACGGTAGGCCCAGGCTGTAAGGGAGCCACACGGGGTGGGGTTAGCAGAGCCAGGCCCTCCGCTTTGGCCATCTTTAATCCTGTAGTGCAACCCCACAGCTGTAGGGATGTGTGGCCTTCTATGTCATCATCTGGACAGGAAGTCTGAAGCAATCATTAATTTGAAAGACAGCCAGCCAGCATGGTCAGCTCTCCTCCCCTGCCCTCGACTCTCATCTCTGTTCTTAATGAAGCTGTCTGAAAAGTCACTTCCTCCAATTACAAACAAAGGATCCTCTCTCTCTCTCTCTCTCTCTCTCTCTCTCTCTCTCTCTCTCTCTCTCTCTGTGTGTGTGTGTGTTTGTGTGTGTCATAGCCTTTGATTAGAGTATAATGGAGCTCATAGGTGAATAGCTGCCTTGAAGTCTTGATCTCTGCCTTAATTCCCTTTCAACACGCCCTTCACCCGTTTCTCTCATTAATTTCTCAGACCACATCTTACCTGTGAAGCAAACGACCTGAGCTTCATGCCCGGCCCCATTTCCCATCCCTCTTTCCTGTGCCTGAAACCACAACAGCTTTTGTTGCTGCTTTTCAGTTCAGTTTTATTTTTAATTCTTTCTCAAACAAAAACTGCTGCTCCAAAGAAAGTTTTTTTTTTCTTTTTTTCTTCTTTCTTTCTTTCTTTTTTTTTTTTTCTTGAGGGTGCCTTGAGTTATATTCCCAAACGGGTTCTTTGGATTCCTTCATATAGTGTTTTTCTTTGCCAGGCTGTTAAAAATAGACTGGCCCATCCATTCTTCCATATACTCCTGATGATATGTGATTCCAAGCAGTGTAAAGTCTATGGTATGGTCTTTAATTTGTGGCTACTCTGGTTGAGCTGGCAGGGGCAGCGTCTTCACTACCACCCCTGCCAGGGATCTCAATCCTGCTGCTAATGTCCTGCTCCATAGAGAACACAGACCAGGGCTGGAGAGATGGCTCAGTGGTTAGGATCACTGATTGTTCTTCTAGAGGACCTGGGTTCAACTCCCAGCACCCACATGGCAACTCATAGCTCCAATTCCAGGGGGGAATCTGGCACCTTCACAGACATACATGCAGGCAAAATACCAATGCATATAAAATTAATAAATCTTATAAAAGGAAAGAATTATAGTCTTAAAAAAAAATAAGAGTGCAGATTCTACCGTGACTGCTGCTGAGCCACTGTGGACAGAGCCAGGGTGGGATTCAGTTACACAAATTTTATGTTTGTGGAGAAAAAAAAAGTCTAACTTAAAAAGGTCTAACTTTTGAAAAGTAGTTTAGACCAGAATCTCGTGTCAACTATAGGCTGTCAGACAGTGGGAACCTTGCCAGAAAAGTTAATAACTAATTGTTTGTATTTTATTAAATTAAAAAAATTGCATACGACAGCATTTTAGAACTGGTCAGTACCGGAAAAAAAAAAAAGTGGAAAAGGTCAGCCACAAGCGTATTCCTGTCCTATTACCTTCTTCCTGTCTGGTCCAAGGAGTGAAGAGGGTAAAAGTTATGGCCCCAAGGGGCGCTCGTGCCAACGCTGTGAGTGAAGAGATGGATGGAGAAGCTGTGCTTGTTCACAGTCAATCCCAGCTTTCATTTAGTTTCTGCCTGAGTCAAGTTACCTGGACCAAGAAGTTGCTGAAAACCCTTTCCCCAGGGCACAGATGGAGATGTGGGCAAGGCTGAATATAGAGTCTGGGGGTGGGGGAATGAAAGGAAGTGGAGGCCCTGACTTCCACAGTCTGAGGCCCCCGTTTTGATCTCTTCAACATCATGGTTGTAACTCTGCTTCCTGACTTCCGGGTCCCCATTCCTACTCCTTGAGGCTGATGCTTACAGGTCATAGACAATTTGACCACATGGTATTGGCCATAAGAAATACTATAGGCTGAGTGGATCGGGAGACAGAAAACTATGTTCTCGTAGTTCGGATAGCTAGACGCCTAAAGCCAAGGTAGGTGCCAGTCAAGGTTGGTTTCCGGCGAGGCCCACTTCATTGTGGTTTCAAGTTTTCTGCCTTCCCTGTGTTCAGAGAGTCAGTCAGCAGTCATATGGGGTTGGGGCCACATCCTTAGGACCTCAGCCAGCTTTAATTACCTTTCTCACTCACCACTATCTACAATTCCAGCCAGGTCAGGTTGTAGTTAAGAAATGCAACTTAAGAATTTTAGGGCACAGCTCCGCCCACCCTGTCACTTATCACATCACAGGGGGCCGATGTCAAACAGGACAGTGAAATGATAAAGTTTGCAAACACTTCATCAAACTCCCTAGGCACTCGGGGATCCTGTCCAAGAGCACGGTGAATGCTGTAACGAACGTTTTTTGCCTAAAGAAAGAGTTCAGGCAGCATAAAGTATTTAAGACGAGAAAACAAACGAGGAGGACAAGGTTGTTTCAGAGTTCACTCTGCCAGCCATGTAATTACGACCATAGCAGGAGCACGCATTTTACTGTTTCAAGTATTCTGTTTCATTATTACTAGTAAGTGGGAATCTGAGTATTAGATTTAGTTGCTTTTTCTGGCTTAGAAGAACTGATTGTACCCACTCCCGCCCCTTTATAGTGAGTGTCACTTACTTTGATAGCTAGCACACTTTAACCTGGGGTGCAGCTCACTGATAGGGGTGTGGTCTAACATGTACAAGGTCTTTACAGTTCCATAAAAATCCAACCAACCAAACCAGTAGGCAGCAACAACATAATGGAGATGGTCTCAGAGTGTAGCTCAGTGATCCAGTACTTCCTTAGTATGAATTAGACTAGAGCTTAGAACCCAAGCCCTACAATGCAACACGTACTTGGCTGGATGGAGATTGTAGCTCAGTAGTTGAGTACCTTTAGAGCAGGTTAATGGCTGATGGGTTGTCGTCACTCCACTGAAAAGAGTATCGAGACTATCAGCACAGCTGAGGCCTAGGGCTTTGATTTATAGGGAACTCATTCTATTGTGTCTCAGGAGAAAGAACAGAGAGTCATTGAATTGATGTCCAATAGTTGAAAAGGACTATGAATGCTGCCTAATTATGATTTTTTCCCTTTGGTGGTGCTTGGGATTCAAATTCAGAGCCCTGCCTATGCTAGGCCAGAGCTGGGACACTGACCTATACTCCCCGTTTGCCATCAAGTACTTGATATTTTTAAAGGACTCTAAAGGCAGTTGAGTCATAGAAATATCTACGTGAGAAGAGGGCATGGAGACAAAACAGCGGGGTTGTTTAACAGCTTGAAGCAATGAGTGTGATGGCTAACCTTCATCGCTATCCTTGACTGGATCTACCACCCTCTAGGAGATGCTCCGTGTGTTGGTGAGGGTATTTCCAGAGATTAACTAAGTGGGGGAAGATCTACCATGACTGTGGGAGAACCAGACCATGAGGAGAAAACCATCTGAATGGCCACATCCCGTCTCGTCTCTCTGTCTCCTGACCAACTATGCTGTGAACAGCTGGGCCTGCTCATTCCCTTCCCACCACAGTGCATGGACCCATAGCTTGGAAATCATGAGCCTCAACAGATTTCTCTTCCTTTAAGTAGTTTCTGTTGAGTATTTGGCCACAATAATTTAAAGAGGAATAACATATTGTGTATGTTTCATTAGACAAAGATAGTATCAACTTTTACTTCACTCAAATAAGCTTCTCTGCAGTGTATTGGCACATCTCAAAGACAATTGTTTTTCCTTTTGGTTTGGCTACTGAATATGATTTTTGGTTTCTGTAGGCATACAGGACTTTTTTTTTGTTTTTTAAACCTCTCAAATGTAGTAGTTGCCAGAAGTAGAAATAGTTAAAACGAAATGTAAAAGGTATGAGTATCAATGATTTAGAAGTATCATTATATATGTCTAAGATAATACAAATGAAGAGACAGACTTAGTCAAACTTTGAGTCTAAAAGGAATTGTGTGATTAGCTAGGATCCCGCAGGTTGCCGGGCAGAGAGGATCAGCGACAGTTGTTTACATCTGGAGACACTGTTCTGAGATATCCAGAATACTCAGCTGTCTCTGGAGGTTTTTTTTTTTTCCAAGTCATGTCAAAGTGACTGAGAAAAATGAGGACATAATTTGAAAGTAAGATAGCCACCCACATTGATACATTGATAATGTTTATATTAATTGACCTTTCTGAATTTGTTTTTATAATGATTTCTTTTTCCTCATGGAGAACTGGGTCTGCGCTTTGTGGAATGAAGTTTCAGAAGCTAAATAGAGGTGACTTTGGGATGTAGGTCTCAGGTTTTCTGGATTCATCATCAGTGGAGAAGCTAGAGAGCCAGTTGAATACAAATGAGGACAGGTTGGTGGTTCAGGTAGGGGGCACAGAGTGTGAGCTGTTCTACCAGGAAGGGCAGACAGCAAATCCACCTAGAAAAAAGCAGGAAGCAGACTCAGATGGGGGTGAGCAGATGAAGCAAAATGGAGGCCTCAGATCATAGAAAGAGAGCATGCCATATGATAGCTTCATCTTCGCTACAAGATGGACTCTTTCAGACAGTCCTTTCTGCACTGTGACGAAAAGGAACAAGCTTCCCTCCTTGGTAGCCAACTGAAAGTCAGCTTCATTTCAGAAAGCTCACATCAACTTCATGTCTGCCTTTCTGAATTCTGCATGGCTGATTTTGTGTTTTCCTGTCAAACTTTTTTTCATTCTTGTATTTTTACTCTGTATGTATATACATATATATACACACACATACATACACATAGTATATAATGTATATATTATATATGTATTATATGTGTGTATGTGTCCATATTCTTCAACTGAGAACTTTCTACTTAGTGTAAGGTATTACTGGGAGACTGTGTAACTACACAACAACAAACAAGTGGTTGCTCTGCCCTTGAACGAGGTAGACAGCTTAGGGAGACTGGTCGTAAGTACAGTGAACGGTACACTGTACCTATCCACAGTTGAAGTCTGCTCCCCACTTCTGCTTCATTATGAAATTCAGTCATATGGAAGTACTTGGAAGACCATAGTATAGTGGTCATGGCATGCTTCTGTGTCTCTTCCAAGCCTGCGGTGCCTTTCTTAGCTTTCTTCCTCCCTTAAAAACTCATATTTAGCAGGGCAGTGGCATCTCATGTGTTTATTCCTGGCACTTGGGAGACAGAGGCAGGTGGATCTCTGATTTCAAGGCCAGCCTGGTCTACAGAGCTAGTTCAGGAATAGCCAGGCCCTGTCTCAAAAAACAAAAACAAACAAACAAAACCTCGTATTCAACACTCAAGTGTGACCGTGGGAGGCTTTCTTGCCACCCTAGCTGGAAGTCAGTGAACACACATATCATGGCGCGCTGTTAAAAAGCCTTGTGTACCTACCTGTTTAACTGGCCATTATGACCTTGAAGAAGAGAGGTGAAAAAAAATCATCCGATGGGGATTATGTTTATCTCTTATATGTGCAAGTGTGTGTTTGTGTGCACATAAGAGTATCTACACATGGATGCATACATGTATATGTGCTCCTGGTGGTCATCCTTGATTTTAGTAACAAGAAGAAACATTTAACACTTGACTCATGTATAATATGTATGGGGAAGTCCAAATTTAAAGGGTTTGCCCACTAGATTAGGTCTAGCAAAGGGCAGGCCAATACAGGGTGTCTGTTGAAGCTGAGGGGCCCACAAAGAAGGTGTTAGTGAGATAGAATAGACAGTAGCTGTTTGAAAGGGCTACAAATAAGGGATCTTCCTGTCAGTCTCTTCCAATTTCAGTGAACAAGATTAAGGCCAGAGGAGGAGGCTATTGAAAATGAAGATTTTATTTCTTGGTATTGGGATATAAACCAATGATAGAACATTAAAGTGCCTTAGAATGGAACACTGATGATTTCATGTTGGAAACCTAAGAGGAGCATTTGGATCCCTGTGGCAGAAATTAGAATTTTGCTATCTCATTTATTATTATTTTCTTCAAAGTTCCCTCCTCAAATTTGCTGAATTCAGTTTTACCCTTCCTGCTTTCGACTGGATCTTCTGTTGACATAGAGGAGTTTTCATTGCTTGAAACCTTGCTCACAAATCTCTGCTTCTTCATTCAGTGACTTGCGAGCTCACAAGCCTTTCTAAACATACTATGTTTTATTTCATCTTGTGATGGTTTTCCTCATCATAGACTGTTAATGTTTTAAAATCTCCTTTCCATGTGGAAGTTTGTATAATGTCTAGTGCCTATTAATTTGTATCAATATACAACATGTATTTTAGTATAATGTGAAATGTTTATTTTTAATGTTCACACTCATAGATAATGCATTGTATCAGTTTGGATCTAAATAATGAATATATCTATTCAGTTTTCACTATCCAAATCATTCATGTTTATAGACTATTTCTCAAATATTGTGTAGAATTCATTAAAATCTGTCACCAAAAAATGTTATTATTTGTGACATCTTTGTGCATATCTGAGTAACACACATTACCAAGATATTTTAGGAAAATTTGCAATAAAAAGAAAAGAAGTTTCTTACTATTACTTAAAAGTCAATTAAATATTCTTTTGAGAATATAATGTTGGAAGTTCTTTCTATCAAGCAGAGAAAAAAAAATTACATTACTCCTCCTTCCCATATTTCAGCTTCAGTAGAACACATTAGTACCTAAGACGAAAATTTTCTTAATTATTATCCAGGGGACCAATGCCTATTTATTGTTTAGTAAAAGCACTCAGGTTTTAAAAATGTGACTCATAATGAAATTTTGCATAGAAGTATTATTTTTGTTTTTAAAAGTTTATTTATTCATTATGTTTGTGTTTGGTTAGTTTGGTTTTTGAAGCCAGGTCTCACTATAGCCCAGGCTATCCTCAAACTTTTGATCACCTGACCTCAGTCCTGGGTACTGGCTTTGTAGATGTGCACCATGACAACCAGCTTAACTTCAAATAATAGAAGTTGTTGTTGCAACAGTATCAGTCAACCAGAACCCCTCAGAGCTCCCAGAGACTAAGCCACCAACCAAAGAGCATCCCTGGCCCCCAGTACATATGTAGCAAAGGACTGCCTTGTCTGGACTCAGTGGGAAAGGATGCACTTAATTTGTAGAAACTTGATGTTCCAGGGAAGGGGTATGCATGGAGGTGAAATGGGGGTGGGTGGGTAGGTGAGCACCTTCTCAGAAGCAAAGGAGAGGGGGATGCAGTGAAGAACTTTGGGAGGGGGGACAAGGAAGGGAACAACATTTGGAGTGTAAATAAATAAAATACTTAAGAAAAAGAATGCGTTGTCATTATTGATGAGTGGGAAACGTCTTTGGTCTTCATAGCCACTGTCACACCCCTTATTTGCCTGTTGTATTAGTTACTTCTCTGTTGTTAAGATAGAATGCCATAGTGTAATGAAGAAGGCATTTATTTAGGCTTGCAGTTTTCCAGGGACTGTTCATAATCGTGGCAGAATCATGGCAGCAGTTGTCTGAGGCAAGAAGCTGAGACATCTCTTCTTCATCCAGAAACTTTCAAAACTTGCCCCTATTGATGTCCTTCCTCCAGCAAAATTTCTACTCCCTCAAGGTTCTATAACCTCTCCAAACAAGTCACTAACCCGGGATCATATTCAAGATCATGAGCTGCTGGGGGCATTTATTATTCAGGCCACACCCTCTTTGTCTTTCTCATTCTCCAACTCCATTAGAAATGGACTTTACTGCCAGGAGATCTGGTAGAAAGATCTAGATCTTTTGGGGTTACACATAGTTATATTCAAACGATAACTCTGTCAGCCAGCTTCTGGAATTCTCTGAGCTTCAGTTTCTATACACGTTATGGGAATATTCCTGTCTGCCTCAAGGGATTGTCTCCCGCACACTACGCCCAACATGGCTCATGATGTACAGGGTGTTCTAGAAATGGCTTCTTTCCTTTCCTTTCCTTTCCTTTCCTTTCCTTTCCTTTCCTTTCCTTTCCTTTCCTTTCCTTTCCTTTCCTTTCCTTTCCTTTCCCTTTCTTTCTTTCTTTCTTTCTTTCTTTCTTTCTTTCTTTCTTTCTCTCTCTTCTTTCTTTCTTTCTTTCTTTCTTTCTTTCTTTCTTTCTTTCTTTCTTTGTTTCTTTCTGCGACAGATAGCACCATCCACCAACACATTATAAATCATTACAGCTAAGTTCACAATAATGTAACTACCCAGGAAAAGGAAAAAAAAAAGATGGTCTTTAAAAAAGAGCCAGATAGAGAAATCAAACTGCCAGTCAATGATAACGCAAACTCTTAAAACATAATTAAACAGTGTTTCAGAGTATGGAGATTATAATCTGCAGAGACCAGCAATGGGTAGTTCTTCACAGAGCAGGGAGTCCCACCACACTGGAACAGCCTTGGAGAAATCATTCCTTCTACAGCAACTCAGCCTGCTCTATCTCAGGAGGCAGAGCTCAGCTTTTGCAGGTAAGAGCCCACCCGGGGTTTTCTTTCTCTTTTGCTGCTCCTGGGATTTGAAACATTCTAGAAGACTAGTTTTAATTATTGCTCTGGGTCGTATCTCTTGAAGCCTCGGTCAGGCACTTCATCAGTGGATAGTGCTCTACTGGCTTTTGTTTGGGCCTCTGTCTCAAACAAAACATTCATAATGCCCTTACAGCCTTCACTGAGATATGCTGAAGCCCAAGTGAGGCCTGGGAAGGAACTCATTTATGGTATGAATAAGCTGCTGATGTCAGCTACAGGCCAGCACCATCAGGTCCTTTCACGAACACTCTATCCATCTAGGGTGTATTCTGGCCAAAGATGTCATATCCAGCTGCTTCAGCTGCATTTCAGCATCACTCAACAAAGGCAGATAAGGTAGTATCTCAGAGCTCTCGAAAGGCATGCCGCCTGCCTCTCAGCACAGGGTCTTAACTCTCGTCTATTCAGATCCTAAGGGCTCCAGTATAAAGCGGAGGATGGTAGACAGAGGGAAGAAAGACAGAAGACACTTGGATGGATGAAGATAAAGAGCTGCCCAGAGCAGCAAATACCCGCTGAAGGTCCTATTTAGTGAAAGGAGGTGTCATTTAACAGTGTGGCATGGGCTCACACAAATGGGTCCCCTATATGCAAACTTATATGAGAATCCTATTTTTATGTGCAGACCAGTAAAATAGTTGAAAGAGCCCTATCATTAACAGTAGCAAATCCACATATAAATAAATAATAGAAAAGACCCTAAAAAGAGAATCGGGACATTCCTAGTTTCTGTTCTTAAGTTTATTATGAACTTAATTTAAAGCACAAAAGCAGGGTGAGGTAAGCACAGACCAGGAGCCCCGTCTCCGTGTGACTATTGTAATTATTGATGCTGTTGTCACTGGTTATTATTTATAAGTAATTTATCGTTCTCTATGCAGTAAAGTACTTTGTAAACATCATTATGGTTAGGTTGACTTGAATACACATCTCACCAAAGATGATCTGCAGATGGTCAACATGCATTGAAAGGGATGCTGAAGCGTTATCAGATACTAGGGAAATGCTTATATAAACCTCGATAAGAAATCGCTGTGCCTGCTAGGCTAGGTGTGAGCTGTATGGTGTGGAAAATGATGAGCAAGAGCTGACGTTTCAGCTTTGGATCAGTGTATTCATCAAGTATCTAGCAAGCCAAAGTAGAAGAATAAATAGTGAAACACACAGAGAATGGGTGTGAGGAAAGGGAGAGGGAGGAGGGGAGGGAGGAAGGAGAGGAGAATGGTGGGAAGGGAGAAGGAAGAGAAGAGGAAAGAAAGAAGGAGGGAGGGAGGGAGGGAAGGAAGGAGGGAGAGGAGAATGGTGGGAAGAGAGAAAGAAGGGGAGAGGGAGGGAGGGAGGGAGGGAGGGAGGGAGGGAAGAAGAGGAGAGGAGAGGAGAAAGAGGGAGAATGAGAGAGAGAAAGAGAGAGAGAGAGAGAGAGAGAGAGAGAGAGAGAGAGAGAGAGAGAGAGAGAGAGAGAGAATGAGAATGATTAAACTGGGCACTCAAAACATCCATCAAAATTGACTCATAAAATCCTGTTGGGCCATTAACTGAAATTCCCAAAGGACTCCTGGGCAGGGCAGAGAGTCTCTCTGGTGAGCCTTCCAAATAAAGAAAAAATAGTAACTGGTAGAGGTCATGCCAACAAACCAGGGGTGCACAGCACAGCACCCAGCAGAAATCCACTGAGGAAGCTGAAGCACTCAGCTGAGTTCCCAGTAGTTTTCTGTCTGCCTGAGAGACCAGCTTCTCTTTCCCACTGCAGGTATTTTTAACACCATGGGGGTAAACAACAGTGATGTTTGTTAGACATAGTTTCTCTTTTAGCTCTTTCCTTCCTTGGGCACAATACAGACGTAGAGGAGCAGCCTCCCTCTCGGACAAGAAGCCTCAGAGGAGGCTTTAAGGCAAACACATTTGGCTCTGAAGTAGAGACAACATACTCATTTCTAGACCCAGCTTCTAACTGACTTCACACAACACACGGCAGTTTACCAGCGTAAAATAATGCACATTACACGATGTGGTACAAAAAGCAGGGTGCAGGCATGGTGCCCCAAGCTTGTAAATTCAGCACTTAGAAGGCAGAGACAAGGGGACTAAGTTGAAGGCCAGGTAGAACTACAAAATTAGTTTAAAGCAAGCCCGGGCTACAGGATTAGACCCTGTCTCAAAAACAAATGTGTGTGCGTGTGCGGTGTGCGCGTGTGTGCGTGCATGCGTGCGTGCATGTGTGCGTGTTCAGAAAGGGAAATGTGTACGCTGCTGGTGAGAATTTAAAATGTTCTAAGTCACTGGGAAAACAGTTTATTCTAAAAATGTTAAACACAGTTACCACATGAACCAGTAACTTCTGGGCACACAATCCCCAAACTGAAAACACCCACTGAATGAAATATTTGTATACAAATGTTTATTCCAGTTCCACTAACAAGAAGCCAGAGCATAAGGGCCAGACTCCTACTCCCACTTAAATAAGCCGAAACTCATTCTTTCTATTTCTGTGGACAGTGAACAAGCCACTAAAACCAATATTGGAACGGAATCAGAAGGGGAAAAAAGATTACCGTGTGCCTGCTGCATCCTCCTCTCTGTCATAGAATATCCCCATCCTGTACTGTTTCACGGGGTCACAGACTGTGTGTGACAAAGGGACAAATCCAGGGAAGAAAAATCTAGAACTGGTATAAGGAACGCTGCTGCAACCTAGCTTGCTTACCCTACCCTTGTTTGTGAAGGAGCTTCTCATTGAAAGGAAAGAAATAAAAACAAACAAACGAAAACAAGCACAAGGTAGCCCCCCCTCCCCTCTTCTCTCCCCCTTCCCCCTCCTCTCGCCCTCCCCCTCCCTCTCCCTTCTCTGCCCCTGCCTTTGGCTTTCCTGTGTCAGTGTGAGGTACAGAAAGCCTTTAGGAGGCAGAAAGGATGTTGGAGGATGGAGGGGATGTCCTAGAACCCAAAATGAGTGTACTGTTTCTTTCTCTGAACGCACCCGCTCTAGTTCCACACCAGACTCACTTCTGAGCAGGGGCCTGTCAGGATCACCGAGTTTTCTGAGCACTGATTTCCTGGTATCTTCTTAGCTAAAGCATTTTGAGTGAGTTCCTAGTGATTTCTTAGTGAGGTCCCATGGCTTGCCTGGCTCGGAGTTGTCAGTTCCTATTCAGACACATCGTCTATGACCATGTGAGGTTAAACTGGAATAATTTTTTCCGTCCTCTAAAGATACTAACGGGTTATAGTAACTACTCTGTATATCTCATGTAAGTTTAACAGTGTTCAACAACAGAGATATGCAAATGAAGAGACCAGAGATGGGGAGAGACAGAAAATGACCCATATAATTAAGTGAATGTTGTTGATAGGATGTGGACCCATGTATATTTGGGGTTCAGGCTTGTGCATTTGGGTACAAGTCTTACTTTGTATCATCTACAACCCCGATTCCACCTCCAAGAATGGTTCTCTTCATTGGCTTTTGCTTCTCTCTAACATTACTGACCCCATGGGTTGTAAGTCTATTTGTTTCATTTGAAGTCTTATGGGAGAGCACATGCTTTCTGCCTGAAGCATTTCTCTTTGCCCAGTCCTCACTGCCACACATGTGACTAGTAAGAGCATCCTGCTAAGGAGGGCAGGGACCATGTCTAACAGCTGTTGGATCTATGACCTTATCTAGCACAACATCTTGTTCACAGTCATCATTCAATAATTGTGTGTTCAATATTTCTTATAGATTACCTGCCAGGAAATATAATATTGTTATATAGATTCATCTGTTAATATTCTTCATAAGATCCAGTTTTGTCTGTTTAATCTTTGACTAAATGTACTTTCTTGATGTCTTGGGAGCATTTAAGCAAATAGATTGAACATTAGAAAAATATTCTTCATTTTAACATATGACTAAAGTGCTTAAAATACTAGGTGCTAAAACTTATTTTTAGCCGACTGCTTACTTGAACCAACATTGAGACTAAAGGGAAAAGAAATCACCGTATGTGAATCTGTTACTTTAAACCTCTTATTCTCATGAGTTTCTTGATAGGTCCATACAGAGAAATTAATTTACAGATGTAGTCAGCATAACTGCTAAAAAATGCAAGCACAGAGTGCTATGCACTTATTCCTTTGTGTGACTTCTGCATACTTCAGTATTCACTTCATCACCTTTAAGGTTTTCAAATTCACCAGCTGGAAGACTACCTATCCGATTCCCCCACAACACTAAAAATAAACCGACGCTATTGCTATTGAAAATAAATGAATAAGCATATTCTTAGCTAAATTGTTTTCTCCTGCGACGCATACTACTTAACTAACTTTTTCTTTGAGATTGTTCATTTATCATATCTGAGTTGCTTTGGACAGCTGCATCTTTACAAACAAAAGCAGGGTCTTGTTGGTAAAGATTCTGTGGAAATCAAATAGCTCTTCCCATGGTGGTACAGGCTGGGAATCTCAGTTACCATGGAGACTGAGGCAAGGAAGATGGTAATTTCAAGGGCTGACTGGGCTACAGTGAGTTCAAGGCTAGTCCAGGAACCTCAGAGAGAGGCTGTCTCAAATTAAAAAATATAAAAAAAGGTTGGATATATAGCTCAACAGAAGAGTGTTTATATATTATACTCAAGGCCCTGGATTCTATTTATAGTACTAGAAAGAAAAACAAAGAAGAAGGAGGAGGAGGAAGAAGAAGAGGAGGAGGGGAGGGGGAGGGGGAGGGGAAGAGGAAGAGGAAGAGGAAGAGGAAGAGGAAGAAGAAGAAGAAGAAGAAGAAGAAGAAGAAGAAGAAGAAGAAGAAGAAGAAACCCGAGCAACATCTTTCTATAATCTTGTTACAAAAGCAAGAGAAACCAGTGAGACGAGAAACTACAGATTTAGCTAAAAATCTTGAAAAAATATTTTAGGGCACGATGAAGGCCCTATAATTTTCAATATTAAAATGGTTTGTTTTTCAATATGATTTTCTTTATGTAGAGCTTGTAACACTGAACTTCACAAAGCCCTTCTGCTTAGTTGAGAGTTGATGGTATTCTTAGTTCCTCACATCTCCAAATCTCTCAGAGTCCAAGTGTCTATGCAAAACCATCAATCTCAGAATGTGTCTAAACACAAACTCTGAGACAGGCTACAATTTACTGTTCTCTGTGACAGACAAATAGCCAGGGAGCCCTGTCATTTAACCTCAGTGCTTTCTTTGGTGGTTGTGGAGAGAAAGTTGGTTTTTTTTTTTTTATTGTCATGTCATAAAAAGGCTACAAAATCCATCAACACAGGATAACCATATGTACAAAAAATAATACTAAGCCTAGGTATTTTGGCCACCACATAAAAAAAATGAAAATAATCTTTTACCAATAT
Source organism: Arvicanthis niloticus (assembly GCF_011762505.2). Taxonomy (NCBI): domain Eukaryota; kingdom Metazoa; phylum Chordata; class Mammalia; order Rodentia; family Muridae; genus Arvicanthis; species Arvicanthis niloticus. The sequence continues at coordinate 39,035,667 of NC_047673.1, forward strand.
AATTCACAAAAAATCAACATCTGTAACATTTGTATATTAATTCTAATTGGACATGAATGCTACTAGCCATGTCATTATCTTGAGCAAACAAATACTAAATTGTGAAAGAGACTCATGGATAAAGGCTGAGCTTGTCGTCTTCACAGGTGTCCAGATATTCTAATGTTAGATCGACCTTTATGTCGTTATTTTATAGATTATGAAGGGCGATCAACAGTGAGCTAGCTTGGAAGTCTGGTCCGAGTGAGTCTTGCCAAGCATATGCTAAGAGCATCATGAAGATATGTTCTCTGAAATGCTCACCTATGGTATGCGTAAAGTTTCCAGATTTTTTAAATAGATTTTGCTATTTATTTTGCTATTTATTTATTGAAACTCCAAAAGAACACACACACACACACACACACACACACACACACACACACACACACACATATATATATATAGCCACTCACCCTTCTCAAAAATTTTAACCCAGAATTGCTCCTGTCTAAAGGAAATACAAGGACAAAGAGTGGAGCAGAGACTGAAGGAAAGGCCATCCAGAGACCCACCTGGGGATCCATCCCATATGCAGACACCAAACCCAGTCACTATTGTTGATGCCAAGAAGTGCTTGCTGACAGGAGCCTGATATAGCTGTCCCCTGAGAGCCTCTGCCAGAGCCTGACAAATACAGAGGCGGATGCTTGCAATCAACCATCAGACTGAGCACAGGGATCCCGATGGAGGAGTTAGGGGAAGAACTGAAGGAGATGTAGGGGTTCGCAACCCCATAGGAAGAACAGCAATATCAACCAACCAGACCATTCAAATATCCCAGGGACTAAACCACCAACCAAAGAGTACACATGGAGGGACCTATGGCTCTAGCTGTATATGTAGCAGAGGATGGCCTTGTCAGGCATCAGTGACAGGGAAGGCCCTTGGTCCTGTGAAGCCTAGATGCCCCAGTGTAGGGGAATGCTAGGGCCATGCTAGCATGGCTAGCCACCTAGCCACGCTAGGTGGGAGTAAGTGGGTTGGTGGAGGAGCACCCTCATAGAAGCAAGGGAGAAGGGGGTGAAATAGAGGGTTTGTGGAGGGCAAACCAGGAAAGGGATAACATTTGAAATGTAAATAAATAAAATAATCAAAAAAATTTTAAAAATTGTATATAAATATAACAGGTAAGATAGTTGCCACTGAGTTTGAGTCCTGCAGTACCAATTGCTAAGTAAACACATGTGTTGGACACTTTGCTCACATTATTCAACTCTTTCAATTTTGAAAAAAAATGGTTTATGCTTATTTTATGTAATGAATGTTCCAACCCCCATTTATGTTTGTGTACCACATGTGTGCTTTGCCCATAGAGGCCAGAAGAGGGCGGCAGATTGCCCCTTGGAGTTCCAGGAGATTGTGAGTAGCAATGAGGATGCTAGCAGCAGAACCTGAATACTCTGTAAGGACAGAGGATGCTCTTAGCTGTTGAGCCATCTCTCTGGTCCTTTCTCTATTAAACTCTCATCTTGACAACAGCGCTTATTTGAATAGAACTCAAATCCGCACAAGTTTTAAAATGAGGTCATAAACCACACAGGCACACACTCACACACACACACACACACACACACACACACACACACACACGTTTTAGATAATTCTTAAGAAAATACTCGAGCCCCTGTATTGGAGATATGTTCTTCAAAAAATATGTACATATTTATACATATATATGTATTATATATATTCACAGCAAAATATGTATTCATAGACATATATATCTTTGATTTTGTTTGTTTGTTTTTAGAGACAATGCTTTTCTGTATAACAAGCCTAGCTGTCCTGACCGTGAACTCAGAGATCCACCTGTTTCTCCCTTTTGAGTGCTGGGATGAAAGGTGTGTGCCAACATGCTGGCCCAATACACAATATTTTATCATTTTAATGGACTTTCCCTGTAGTAGGGCACCAAGATTTCCCCTATTTTATACAAAAGGACTATAATGTTTGCTTCAGGAATGTGGAAATCTAAAAGTCACAAGAGGAAAATAAATTTGTAATGTAGTATGAATGTGCATTTTGGTAAACTGAGTAGAAATCCCAATCTTGATATCTTTTACGTAATAGAATCCCTTTCAGCTATAGTGAAAATAAAAATATGTTTTCTTTTAAAGGCAGGATGAGGCTCAAGAAAGCTGATAAGGAATATTAAAGTCTAGTGGTTTTGAAAACCAAGTGTAGACAAGGCCAGTGAAAACTGGCAAGGTGGTTGTAGATGCAGGCTGGGTTTCACAATCCTTGTCTCATTGCTGATGGTGCACACCTCTCCAAGGAGGCTCCGCCCACGTGACCTCTTCAAGGAGGCTCCGCCCACGCTCCTCACCTCCCCTTCATCCTGTCCCAGATGCTCACTGGGGCTTTCTGTGCCAGGACTAAACCTTTTCCACCTCCCTCACTTAGAAAAAAAAAGTACGAAGGGTTGTGAGTTCTCCCTCAGAAGTTTGTTATTTCTTTTTTCTCTTCAAAATAGTAAAAATAAAATAATAATAAAAAAGAAACGATTTCGAATTTCTTTCATCTGCTCTCATTATAGACTGGAGCACCTTGCCAATTATTTCATTTCTTCAAAGATTAAAATGTTTTTTTCCCCTTCCTAAGTAGAAGGGAAACATTTTAATAACCATAGATTAAGAACTTCAAATAAGTTCTCAGGGAGTAAAAAGCTAACTAAAAACAAGTTTGATGAAAAGTTATTTATTTCTTAAGGGTTTTACATGCCATTGAAGAGCTGCATCACAGGCATATAAAGGCATTAAAAGCGGGGAATTGGTCACTTTTACTATAGTTCTCTTCCTTAAACGAAAAGGTAAAAGAGTACACTTTACAGTGGACTTGGCATTTCAGGAAAAGGAACTCTATCTTTCATCTCTGTAACCATTTTTACTGTCTTATGCACCAGAATCTAAAATTCTTAACTTGAATTTTACTAAATATATTTAACAAGTTATTAAACGTGTAAGAGACAGTAAACACAGTACCTTAAACATACTTTTTTATTTTTTTTGACTCTCGCTGGGTTTTACATTTCAAAATAAGATACCTAGCTTACTGTTGTTGTGGTTTGATTGAAAAATACCTTATGTAGGCTAGTGCTTCCCCAGATGGGGGCTGGTCTTGAAGAAGAACAACAGGAAGAAGTGGGGCAGGGGACTTTGGGGTTTCTTAGACCAGCTCTCTGCCCTGCACACTTCTGTGTCTTGACTTTTGACTCAGTTTGACTTCCTGTCTCAAGGTCCTGCCACCCTGCCTTCTCCCATAGACTATATCTCTTGGGCCGTAATTTTAAACAAACCCCTCCTCCTTTAGGTTGTTTCTTGTTAGGCATTTGGTCAGAGACACCAAAAAACAGCAGGTGAGAGCACTGCTCCTGGTTTAGCTGCTCCCAGTTCTGATAGGCCACCAAGTGACAGCCATGGAAAAATCTATAGCAGTGGTTCTCAACTTGGAGGTCAAACGACCTATCACCACCATAAAACACAGATATTTATATTACAGTCTATACCAGTAGCAAATTACAGTTCTGGAGTAGCAACTGAAGGGACCCTGCCTGGCTAGAGCATGGCAACCATGGCTCTGGCAGGCCTTCCCCTTCTCCCCATCCCCTCTGCCTTGCTAAAAAAAAAAAAAAAAAAAAAAAAAAAAAAAAAAAAAAAAAAAAAAAAAAGGTGTTGGATTACATTCCTATAAAGCTATCCCCCAAGGTCCCTTATTTGACCATTTCCTCTTCTGGAGGCTGACTACCAAGGTCTAGCTATCGAAGTACTGAAGTCCAACAATCAAAGTCACCGTTGGCTCACCTTATTAACATGTCCAATTTAAATGAAAACACCTTATTCTAACACGGGGTTTTTCCCTTTACTTTTTATAAACTGCCATTTTCGTATGAGCCATGTCTGTCTCTTCTCTGTCCAGAGGCAGTTCTTTGTCCTCTGGGACAGATACTCCTGCCCCTTCTTCCTCTTCCTTTGTCTCCTGTCTCTGTCCCTTGTGTCTGCCCTCAGTTTCTCTGCATCAAATAAAATCTCCTTTGGGCTAAGAACTTGGTCGTGGGGGTTCTGAGCCGATACCAATCACTTCAGCAACAAAAAATGATTTTATGGTTGGGTGTCATGACAACATGAGGAACTGTCTGAAAGGGTGACAGCATTAGGAAGGTTCAGAACCACTGACGGTTAGCCCTAAAATGTAGTTCAGACAGAGAAAACAAAAACAAGTGTATCCCAGTGTATTTGTGTCCTTGCTTGAGCTACTCCCAACACTTCCTGAGATTTACAGTTAAAAAGGTTGAGAGAGGAGAGTTTTGAGAAGTATTATTGAAAGGATTCGATAACAATGTGCCGTATGCAAGTCTGAAAGAATTAATAAAAATATTTAAACAATACCAGGACTAGCAAGACCCAAGGTTCTTTATGCAACTTTATAATACAGGCAATCCTATCCTGTAATTCAGTTAAGATGGTTCTTTCAGAGAGCTAGCATAGCCCATGGCATCCTTGTCTTAAAAACTGATTTAAAAAAGAAAAAAAGCGATTAACCTGCTCTATCCTTTAAAACTTGAGGTCTTCATCTGGGATACAAGGGTGCTGAATTTCTTGGCAGAAAATCTCCAAGGGGATTCCTAGCTGGTCTTCGAGTCCTTTGCGGTAAAAAGGGTCTTCTCATTATGTTAGATGTTATGTCAGCCTGTCTGATTACTTAATGAGGGTAGCCGGTGTGCAGGTGGGGGAAGAGCCACGTGACCGATGAGAGGTCAAAAGAGAAGCGTTGAGTCTAGGTACATATAACTTTTCTTTCTTCTTTCTGCAACTCTCAATTCCATTTCTGTCTTTGACTCTGCGTCTCCCAGCCATCTCTCCGATTGCACCTTAAAACGTCGATTCCTTGCGTGCTCATTGGCAGTGTCTGAGGTCCGTGCTTTCTTTATTCTCCTCCAGAATCCATTTCTCCTCTAAACACTTATCATCTAGCGCGTTGGATAAAGGGAAGTCCCAGCAGTCAATTTTGAAAGAAAAGATAAAGTGTTGAGCATCTGAGCGTTGTCAGGTGCCAGTGTCAGTACCCTGATGCCTCCTGTTGACAATGATGGCTATCACTGGGGTATCCGAGATCCCTCTATTCTGAACACTCTTCAGAAATCAGCCGTATCTGATTGTTCTTACAGATCAAACAGAGTAGGAAGACAAAGTAAGCTGGGCATATTCTTTCTCTCTGTACTTTGTTGTTAAAAGGGGGAGGAATTCCACTAGGACCCCCTAACTCAGTTTTAGATATCACCAAACTTTTGTAAGAATTCTTGTTCCACCCTCACCCCCAGCTCTCCCCCCACTGCCCCCACCCTTACACATTCATCTGCTCTCAGGTCTCCCGTTGTATGTGTATCTGCCCCTCTAAGGGTTGTTCAGTGAAACTGAGCAATGGTTATGGATAACACCAAGCAGTCAAAAGATAACGGAATGATATGTAAAGATATCTGCTGTGTTCCGAGAGCGTACTATGCACATATCTCTATTTACCTCCAAATAAGATCATTTCTCTTTTCTTCCTTCCCTACATCCATGGAACCTCGGCTATCAGAATCTTTTTAACAAGGACTTATTCCGTGTAAAATGAAAAATATTTCACTTTGCTCTTGGACAGCTAAGAACATCATTTAAGTTGGACTCCCCTTCCCCGGCACCCCTTCCCCCCCTCCCCAGCCAGAAATGAATTCTGTAACTGGTAACTGAAGTCATGAAGAAAGAAGATGTGCTAAAATACCTGCCATTGAAAACAGCAAGGAAAATGACGGTGCAGTTGGCATGCTTCTTAAAATGTATTTCTTGTTGGACACAGGAAGTCGTTTCTCACCAAATTGCAACGTGACATAATGTACAACATGTCAAAGTCATTGCTAAAATACAAATTGGAATCGAGCTGCGTACAGTTCGCCTTAGATCTCTCAGTCAGCTTCGCACATCGGGACAGTTCAACACGCAGAGCTCATAAATTCTCTGCTCAGACAGGGTTTTGGAGAATTTCACAGAACTCAGTGGGGTCTTAGTAGGGACACTGACACATACCACTGAGTTCTTTAATGACAACTAAACAAGAGAACACCATTCCTAATTTACTCAAGCAGAATCCAATACCATAACAATGCAATTGAAGAACACTGGGCTTGTGTGAAACCGACTTTTGTGCTTTAATTTTTTTTTTAACTCTTCTATAGGCCATCGACTTGAATATTCTTCTGGAGTCTGAATTCTTATTCTGCATGTGAGAATATTACATAATTGGGTCTGTTCTCTTTCAACATTTTCTGCTATCACCATAGATCGTATGCACATATGTATTTAAATATGCAACATATAATGTACTTTGTACATATTTCTCCATTCTTGCTACCTTCTCCCTAATATGTGCCTACCCCTAGTCACGTTATATGTATGTATACAATGTATGTGTCTATATAGAATGTCAGACCCACAAATGATAAAACCCGTGCGGTGTTTTTCTTTTTGAGATGGACTTAACTCACTTAAGATTGTCTCCATTTGCTTCCATTTCCCTGCATATGACATGACTTTAGTCTCATGCTCTTGTGTGTGCGCCTGTGTGTGTATGATATGTGAGCATTTGTGTTTGCATCTGTGTGGGCAGACATATGTGTATTGGTGGACACCCATGTTTATGTATGTGGAGGCCTAGGGTCAATACTGAAAGTCTTCTTTGCACCCCATAGATTGAGGCAGGGTCTCACAGACAAACCTAGAGAACACCTCTGGCTAGCTAGCTATTTCTGAGGATATCTGTCTTTCCTTCCTTAGTATTGGAATTATAGGCAGGCTGTCATACCTACCCATCATTATTGTTGATGCTGGGAACTTGAATTCTGTTCCTCATACTTACATTACAAATACTTTACCCATTGAGCTATCGACATAGCCTCTTATTTTTTTTTATAGCGTGCACGCAAACACACACACACACACAAACACACACACACACACACACACACACACACACACACACACACACACACACACGGATTGCCATTGTTCCACTCTAGGGGACTTCAAAAGTGTCTTCAGCAGACTTAATTCCCTCTAGCAAGGAGAGATAGATGACTTTATTCTGAGACAAAGAGTGAGTTGCATCACAAAAGAGGAACAGATGGGGTACCCAGGAGCTGAAGGAAGTCGAGGCTATTTCTGGTTTGGGATCAGCATGGCAGGTTGGTGATAAGGAAAGCATCATGGGAACAGGTTTGTGGGCGGGGCTCTCCTGCCTCAGAGTTACACTGGCTGTTCCTTATCCTGGAATGCTCTTTCTCCAACTGTCACATGTCTTTAATGTTCAGCAGTAGGTAAAGGTACCTCTTTACCTACTCTCCCAGGATCTCCTCTTCTAAGTATCAGTCTCCTGCTATTTTTTTTTTTTTTTGTCTTAAGATCTGATTGACCTTTTTACTAACAATACATCCCAACTGGTAACCAATCAGCATGTTTGTCTCACGTACATCATTGCTAAATTAAACTTCACAAATGACTCGTGGACTCTTTTTCACTTCTTTATAAGCATTTAGCATCATATTGCCCAACATCTAGTAGATGTATATTAGTATATCCTGAGTTGTTTTTTTTTTATCAAAGGAGTGAATGAATCAGACATCCTGGGTGATGGAGGTACAGTCATCAGGGGGAAGTAAGGAAGAGGTCCTTGTTATGGGAAAATAGTATGACTTGCCTGTATGGACTCACCAAAATAGTTCTGCCTGGGGGATCATAGGGAAGCTGAGAATGAGTATCAAGATATATGTGTGAGAGGGTAAATTAGGATCGAATGATGTACTTTGAAGTTTATTCTTTGGGCAACTGATATTTGTTGAACTGGAGATGGACATTCTTTCCCCTTTATGCTCTTATATCTTCAACCTAGAGACAGAAAGAACATATCGCTTCAAGTGCATCTACTGTCAAACCTAATATCTTCAGACCAGACCCATGGACCTTAGAGAGAGTTGGTTGGAACTGTCAGGGGCCTTGAATTGAAAGTTAAATGAGTTTCAAGGACCTGCTGAGTCCTACAGTGTGAAGGTTCACATCGGGCCAAGCCCAACATCTGAGATCAATTCAAGTCAACAGATTAGATGCCTCGAGGGTATGCTCAGCCCTGTGGCAAAATACAAGATAAATCAAAAGCAGGGTTCCCTGTCCTTACAGAACAGAAGAGATCTGTCCCTGATAGAACTGCTCTATGTGACCTCCCTACTTGAAGATGGACTAAGGAATCAGGCAAGACACAGTGTCCAGACACTCCTCACAGAGTCCTTTCCATAAGATAGCTGCCATGCTTGTATCTGAAGAACACCCAGATGCTTCTCTAGACCCCTTTGGCTGTGTGTCTATCCTTGTTTAGACAAACCCAGGAAGGCAGCATGAAGGAGCCCAATGATCTCCTTTGACAGCAAGAAACCATGTTTCCCTGGGCACTCTGTTTTAAGAATCAGAATGGATTTTTCTTGAGGTGACAGTTTGGGTACAGGTGCATTGATCAACTATTTATTGTGAATCCAGAAAATGCCTAGCATTGTGCTAAAAGAATCCCGACTTTTCCTGGCTCATGTGAGAAACGAAGGAGATGAGGATGGGAGATTTTTTACAGCAACTGCCAGTTTTTGTGCAAATTATTTGAGGTTTGCAGGGGAGTTTGCAAAGCTGCCTGAAATATCCTGGAAATTGTCTATATCAGTTGGTCATAAAAAAGTATTGTCAAAAATGCAATAAAAACCAAGTGTTTGAAATCCAAGATGCAAGGAAATGCACAAATGTACAGGGTCACCAGAGTTTTAGGATACTTCATAAGACTGGAAACACAGAGTTTAATTCTTGGGTATAAAAGTATTTATTTGAGGAGAAATGAGTTTATTTTCCCATATGGAGTTTGTTAAAAACACTCTGCTCCCAATCTTTCCTTGTCTGTAAAAGCATTTCTTTCAGCTCCCAATGCCCATTGGCTGTGTACACATGGTGAGTTGGTAGCTAGTAGAGTACCCTGCTGAAGTAAGACTGAGGTACTTTGGCAGCCAAAGGAAACCACTGCAGGGTAAAAAGCAGGGTTAGTATGTATGCAAATGAGAAGGAAGCTCTATCCTTGCTGCCAATAAGCAGGCATCGGTGAGTGGTCAGCCCTTAACAGCACAATAGATCCCTCAGTAATGGTGCCTCACAGTGTATTGTTCAATGCTGGCTTCTGCCGGCAGGTTTCTGTAGCCCAGAGGAGTGTGCATCCTAAGTTTTCCTCACTCTTATCTCCTTGACCCTCTACTCTTGCTTCTGATGACATCATCAAAGTGTAGCTGGCTTTGCTGGAGACACAGATGAGGTGTCTCTTCCTTTCTAAAGGATACATGCACGTCAGGCTTTTGCATGCAGACTCTCCCCTAAGACTGGGGCTTGGCATTTGGTGGCATCTGGAGGAGTCTTCAACTTTGGTGAGGATAACGTTTTTGGATGGGTAAGGCTTTGCTCTGGAGAGTCAGTCTAGATATTGTAGAGCCTTCAGTGCCATCTTTATACTCTACTTCATGGATGCTAATGTCACTTCTCTCAGAGGTGCGTCAAGTAAAAAGAAATCCTGCTATTACCAACTATATCCTAAATGTCAATACTGTCCCTCTTGATAAGTCAACCTAAGTGACACTTCAAGCTCTCTCTTTAAGCTAACCTTTTAAGATTTATGTCTAACATGACTTCTGATGAGAGAACAATCATCATATGTGCTCAAAGTATTTAAAATCTCAGCCAAGCATGATGAAGTATGCCTTCAATACCAGTACTTGTAAAGCAAAGGCAGGCAGATCTCTGAGTTTGAGGCAAGCCTGGTCCACAGAGTGAGTTCTGGGAGAGCCTGGGGTACACAGAGAAACTCTGTCTTGAAAAATCGAATTAAAAAACAAGTATTGAAAATCTCAACATTTTGAAGCATCTATTTATGTGATATAGGGAAACTATTTTTTATAATCATAAATTATATGCCCAGACAACATCACATTTCCTTCATAGCAATATTAGCTCAGGAAATTTCTTAAGTGAATAAATTATATGTCTTAAGAAAAGGAAAATATTCTACTTGCTATTATATCTGGCATAGAGTCTTCCTTCAACCAATAAATTTGTGAACCAAGAGCAGTGTGACCTCTGCAGTTAACAGAATGTGGACATTGTACATTGCTCTAGACTCTCTCCTGCCTCTATTGAGCTCTGGAGACCATTTGAAAGCCCTCAGACAGTAGTCTGAAGATGAACATTTTCATTAAACTGTCCTTCACTGGTCTTTGCAGCAGCAAGCTATGGGGACCTCCATTGAATCACAAAGGCTTTATTTGACGTGTTTTGTTTATGAGTTTTTTTCCCCTCTCTTACCATACTGAGAACTCTTTGTAAGTCACACAGATGTTTGATTCATTTCAGCTTATATCACCCTGAAAGAGCCTATAACCAGCCCACACATACCGAATAAATGCAGATGTGCCCATCCCCTTTAAGGACTCAACTTCTGCAAGCCAATTTTTCTGAAACCGCAGGTTGCAATCTCCTGTAATTGTGAAACCCTGCAATCTCCATGTATGAGTTAGTATTTGAAAGCTGAAGGGCCCAATGCCAAGCCCTTGGCCTCTGATCGACACCATGATACCCCTCAAGGATAGGTCTGTATAATCGCAGATCTCACATATATTAAAGATAAACATTATTTAAGCCATCTCCAGTGTACAATGATCTATTACTGCTACTCAAACCTTCCTTAGCGTTTCCCTTTCCTCTTAAGTAGTAATCAGATCTCCTCCAGAGTTCCACTTTACCTTGATTTTGAAGCTTGGCATTTAATGTAATTGTGATCTTTAAAAAAAAAAAAAAATCTATAAAGAGCAGGAAAATGGCTCCTGTCAGTGAAAGACATTCTCCGGACTGCTTTGCAGAATGAACTTCCCCAGCTGACTCTAACTGGTGATGTTTGAATGGGCGTATAAGACCCGGGAGGTGACAGTAGGTTGCTGGCCACTCTGAAGAGAAGAATAGCTGGAGGACTTTCCCCGCCCACCCTCCCACTGTCCCTTTCCGGGAGAGAGGAAAGGAACTCTTCAAACTGGCTATAAACTGCACTAAGTCAGGTCTTGAGGTCAAACTCTGACACAGAGGAGGGAGTTCTGATCCAGGGTTTTCTTTACACACGCCGTTCTTTGGATAAAGGCCTATTGCACTTTGTATAAATCTACTCTAAGATCACGCTCCCGCCAAAGAACTTTTGTTCATGAAGTGTGTCAATGGTAAGTAATTGAACAGAGAGAAAGGACGGTAGGTAGATCTGTAGCCAGACATATAAATAGACGCACACAGAATCCACCACACAATTTGCCACTCTCTTCTTGAGCATCTCTGAGAAGTGCCAGCTGTTGGCTGACTCCCCCATGCTATGTAGGTCAGGACGATATGAGAACCCAAACTATAAAAAAATGACAACAAAATGTACCCGTAGTTGGTCCTAAGGAGTTATATAAAGCCCCCCTAATTGACCATATCAGAGGAGATTTTGAACTTCTTGCATGAAAACAACTTGGTATTCCTGGTGATCACACCATTTACAACAAGGTCTCCTCTGAGCACTCCAGAATAATGGGGCCAGTATTTTAAAATAAATGCATTGCAACACGCAAGCCGTGTTTTCAAAAGCCTCGTCTGCCCCCCTTTAGAAAGGTGGGTTGCTGCTCTGCTGGAGAAGGGAGATTGGCTCTCGGGAGTATTTTCTTTTTACCCCAATAAACAGTGTTGGAGAGAGACTTTTTTTGGCGCTTGAATGATATATGTGTAAAAAGAAAAAAAAGTTGCTTTTGTAGAAGCACACAGACAAAAAACCCATATCTTTTACTCTGAAAACGCCATTCAGTTGAAGTCGCCTTTGTTAATTCAATGGGGCTTTGTTATGTTCACAAATTGAATTTTTTGACACCTGGCTCTTCCAAAACTAGCTATGGTGGGACCATTTATTGTTATTAGCCTTATGTAGATGTTACAAAGCAGCAAGGGCCATTCTCTGGTGATAATTCTGGGTTGGGGTAAAGTAAACATCACAGCGTTTGTAACGTAAGGAAATAGCAGCTTCAGGGGAATGGAAAAGGAGGAAAGAGGAAATGGAAATGTATTGGAAGCTATGAAGGCAATCTTTTCCTCCGACAGTTATTTATATATATAATGCGAACTACATTTTTATTAGGAAGTATACATCCCTTTCTGGGTAATCATATTCCATTATACATGACTATTACCATTCGAATTATGGGATACCTATAATTGTGAGCCTAAGAGTTTTGATAAGATTTAAGGAATATATGAAAAATTTAAAACGTTAGTTTTCATATGAACTACTGAATGATAGAGGAAGTTGGTGAAGTTGATTTAGGCTGTATCTGCATGGTAACCACACTCTCCCACAGAATATTCTTTGGAGCCACATCCGGGAGCAGTCTGGGATACACACAGGTCATGGAGTTCACTTGCTATTTCTTATATGATCAGGTTCACAACCCAATAAATCAGCCAGCTCTAGAAACTGTGTTGTAAAATAGCTTCACAAGAAAGGATTTTAAGCAAGAGATAGCCAATCCCATGAACACTAGTCAGGCATGATCTAGAGATACACAGCAGATGGACAGGGGGAGGATGTGAGCCCAATATTGAAACCCAAGGTCAAGGTCAAAGGAAGCAGACTCACCGCCTCCGCATAAGGCCAAGAGTGTCAGTGTTGGTGTTAGAAGCCATTTCTTTTCTACTAGAAGGAGTGCCCCCTCCCCATGCTATTTGCCAAGGAAATAATACATTTCATTCATTTTTGCAGATATTGATGAACCTCCTCCTTGACATGTACTATTGTAGTATTCTGGTGTTGAAGCATTTTGTCTGTGCTAGGGAAGGGTCCCTGAAGAGTGCAACTAGAGCCTCTTTGGTGCTGGAGTTCTCTGATGCTAGACATGGATGCTTTGCTGTCTTGCTATCTGTTTTAGCCTGACTATTTGTTAGGGTTATTTACTTCTGGTAATCTTCCCCGGAGCAGAACTTTCTATTCAGAACCTAACAAGAATGATGACTTTGAGAGCCGACTGGCAATTGGCTACATTTCCTGGAGGTAAAACTCTTGAGTCTATTGCTCACTGCTCAACTGTCTCCTTGCACTGTGGTCAGAGGTAGATAGAATCTGGTTTGTTTGATTTCTTCCCATTCCATTAATATGTCACTAACACTGTGTATTCTCATCCAGTCTTCTACTGGCCAAGTTCAGGGTTTCATCATTTCTTAGTGAGATATGATTGAATATAAGTCCATGGCTGATGATCTGTACTCTATTCAGAGTTTAGAGAATGGACATTCAAAATAGAATCCTGCTAGAACATGGTGTTCTTGTAAAATAATTATTGCAAATGAACTACTAGGCACAAATTGTTGAGTATGCCATGTCCTGGGAGTCTCAAGGAATCTCAGTTATTCTAAGATAACTACATATCTTAGAATAGTAACCAAATTTTGTGTTCATGAAATAGTACTAGGGAGATATACTATTTCCATTTTACAGACTAAGAAACTGAGAGAGGGAGAGAGAAATTAAGATTGACAACAGACAACAGTTGGAATTGGAAAGTGATAGGACAGCAGTTTGTTGACTGAAAAACTAAAAGCAAAGAGGGTTTCCGTCCATCTAATCTTGGCAGCATTATTTCTCCAGTTTCTTCATTTGCTTGTCTTGTTTAACCTCTGTCCTGACTTTTCTATGGCAATGGCATGCTTAGTTGGTCATTCTTGATGTGCGTCGTGTGCTGTCAAATTGAACATTTTGTTTTTTGAAAGCAACTACGAAGATTTAGAGCCATCCTGTACAGAAGATAACATGTTTCCACAGTGATGATGTCTTTTGTCATAGCACAGAGGACATGTGGTAGGCCTGGTTTGGAAAGTTTAGTGGCAGAAGACACTGGGACAAGAACCAAGCTCTTAGAGGTTATGTCTTAGTATGTATAGCCACTCTATGGTATTCTACAAGGACCTTGTTTTCCATCTCTGTAAATACACTCCACGGGCATCTAGGAGTGAGTACCAGACCTTGAACTTATGCTAAAAGCTATCTGTCATGTCATTTTATAGTATGGTTTCTGATTAATGCCAAGAAAGTTTACATCCAAATTATCAAGGGCCGTAGATATCTCCAGACTAATTCATATCTGATTCCAGACAAAACTGAACAAACAAACTTCCCAGTGGTGATTTGAAACATATTTTGAAGTGAGTTTGCCAATAGGCCTGCAGAATTAAATAGGTTTTTCTATCTTTGAGACAATCCATTTTATTCCCATTATAACTTCCCGTAGCTAAACTGATAGTCAAATTTAATTGGCCATTTAAAAATATCTAGCTTCCTTAACAATGATGAATTTGGGGGGTGGGATTTGCATGTGTATGGTATGCAGGTCCTTGGGGAGAAAGGTGTGAGGAGTCAGAGGATGACCTTGGGTATCATTCCTCAGAAGCTATCCACCATATTCAGGAGAGACTCTCAAGGACCTGGAGTATGCCAAGTAGGCTAGGTGGTCTAACAATAGAGCCCCAAAGTTCAGCCTGTGTGTTTCCCAGTACTAAAGGTCCATGTTCTACACCCTGGTTGTTTACAGAGGTTTTAGGGATTAGCCTCAGATCTTCATGCTTGCAAGGCAAGTACTTTAGTGACTAAATTATCTCCCTGGCCACAGATATGTAATATATATTATATCACATATAATATAATATGATACCATACATATTTATCTGTATATTTATTATATTAATTACAGTATAGACACACATACTTCTTTCTTTAATTCTTATTTTGTCATAAGCTAATCATTTTGATAAAAAAGAATCTGCCTAGGTCCTTCATTGTTTGCTTTTGATTTTGCCAACGAAGACCAAATGCCACCAAGGCTAAACAGAAGACAGGCAGGGAGATTGTACTAGGAGGTGTATAGTTTGAAGCAAACACAAACAACCAAAGCCTCCCGTCACCCGAACACCGCCTTGATTCAGGCCCCTCAAGAATCTCTGACCTCAGATTAGAGGCTTCTGCAAACTGCAGTTTTTCTCTCCAATGACTCAGGCCCAACAAGGAGACGCTGGATCCCACTCCTCACACCAGGCTCTGCAAGAACCCTATTCATTCCGGAGCACTCAACTCAGCAGCCCGATGAAAAACTGCTACAGTATCTCACAAAGCTGAAAGTTTTCCTTTGCTCCAGATGCTGTGTCTGCAGAACACCAAAGCATCCAGACGAGGAGGAAGATATGCACTCAGCCATTCTGATTTTTGTTCTACACAACAACAAACACTGAACCACTTATAATCATCAGAATGGCTTACAATGTTTTCTGACATTGTTAATTTATGCACTTTTCCCCATCACTCTGATTATCCACTAACTAGTGATATAATCAGCTCAGAAACCCAAGGGAGCAGGGAAGGGAAGGAACACTCAGACTGGGCTTTATGTGGGAATTCTGTATACTCCTTTCTTTTGGTCAGCACAGCAGGAAAAACAAAGAACAAGGATCCGTGGCAGCCAAAGGTTTTGAAGTCTGTGTTTAACTTTATAAATGTCTGGAAATAGGTAGTGCTTACTGACTAAACAGGATCCCCTTGGCTAATCTCTACCTTTTAATAGTTTATGGTGTCCTCTGTATCTATTTCTGAAAAGTCTACATAATGTTTTTTTTGTTTGTTTGTTTGTTTGTTTGTTTTTTTCATTTTCCCGCTGACTCCTTTAAACCAGAACAAACCAGGGAAATCCTGTGATTTTTTTTTTTTCCAGTTGCCCAGGCCACTTTCGTCAAACGCCATTTTTTAGATTTTACAATCAGAAAATGTTCCCGAGTATTGTTTGGTGCATTCTGCTTGTTTGCCTGTTTGTTTCTCAATGTCTTACAAAGTTCAGGGTGGCCTCAAACTCACTGTGGCAGCACGGCTAACCTCACACTCCTGGCTCTCCCCACACTTTCTCCAAGGTATTGAGATCAGGAACAAGAGTCAGCTTAGCTCACTTGCTTATGAATATTTGTTAGGCTGGATGAAGTTATCTCAGTCACCTGACAAAACACAAAGCACATAACCCTCAAACTGAGGTGTTTTGTTTAAAAGATGGGCCTCGAAAATACTTCTCTTGCTGGTCTAAATCAGAACAGCTAACTCCAATAAGGACCAATGAGACAGATGCTGTTATGGTTTCTCTCTTTTGGTTTGTGTTTGCTGCCTGTATTTATTATTATTATTATTATTTTAATGTGCTTTTCCTGGGCTGGAAGGTACATTGTTGTTCTGCCTGATTTGGGGAGAGTTTGGAGGTTTGTGGATTCTACCTTTTGTCTCCTTATCAGAATATATGCTTATGAGTGTATTTTACAGGCAGCCACTGACCTATGTAACAGAACATGAAGTGTTCCCCTTTAAAGTGTGTCTCAGAGGGACACTAAACTATCGAAGTTTATAGATTAGCTATTACAGACAAAACGCTTGTCTTAGAGAACCTCCCAGTATAGGAAGAGTGGTTTTCATGAATAGATAAGAGAAGGGTGCGAAGAGAGGGTACTTAAAAGAAGAGAGGAGGTTGGCTTGCTCCATGAGGGTGGTGTTCAAGGAAACTGTTTTCTAAGGGAAAATGCTAGATACTTGAGTTTCATCCAATGCCATGCTTGAAGGTATCAGCAATATGTTTACATGCAGAAACATATGCTCTATGTTTACAGCAGAAAACACACAGGTGATTACATTCCAATCCTGGGATTTCTCATTCTCTTCAGGAATAAGAGGAGTCATGCACCTACTTTCTAGAATTCTCCAAGAAGGATGATTTATCATTTACAATGATAACTTATTCTACAAATGTCATTTGCTTGATATCTACTGTGAAGCTCAGCAGACAGGTCTTTTCCAGAGCATGATTTGTCACAAAGAAAGGAGGGCAAATAGAGAAAAAAAAAATCAGCAAAACAACTTAGACAAGCCGTTTCTTCTCCAGTCTACAGGTAAACATTGAATGTTCACTTACTGGGCTGCCGTTGTTCCAAATGCGGTGTGTAAAACGTAGTACCGAAACTCTTTGTAAGGAGCTTACAAGGACAGTTATTGAGGAAATGTGACATAGTAAATTACTAAGTTCTACCTTATATTAACTGCTTTAATGCCAATAGAAAAACATAATAAAAAGAAAAAAAAAAAAAAGAAAGAAAATCCTCACCATTGCCTAAACCAAGGTCTAAGGAAGAGAGATACCCCACATGCGGGAGATGGCACGCAGCACATAGTTTTGATTAATTACCCACCAAGCTTGTAAGAATGTATGTGTATGCTCACAAGAGCACTTATTAAAGGGCTTTTTTTATCACTACGGCTGAGACATCCTTAGGGGAAAAGTAAAAATCAGTGCCTGGAAGGGATATTAAAAAGAAACAACAGTGGCTACTGCTATTTTATGTAACAAACCAACTACAATTTCATTATAAAATAATAATAAAATCTATCCTGTCTTCCTTCACAGGAGGAAAAGCAAAAGAATTCTCATTACAAATACTGAATTTTCACACAGAAAGAAAAAGGCTCTTGCTTTGATCTGAAGTTAATTTAAATCTAGTAGCTCGAATACAAAATAATACCAGTGATGATGCCACATTGATTGTCTATTGTCCTAGAGTTTTAAGCTGTGTTCTTGGCATTTCAACCTCTGGAGTGATTTTACATTAAATGGTGTAGTATATTTGAATGAATAGCATACAAATCTGTGCAAACAACTTACTTTTTTTTTCATATAAAATCTTATTATTCCTATGTACTGGCATTTTTCACCCGTTCCATAATTTAGAAAGCTCTTTGCTTCATGGGAATTTAATGTTGAATTATATTAAAAGAAGAGGCTGTCAATTAGGAGAAAACAAAACAAACAAAAAAAAAACCCACCCAAACCCAAAACAAACAAACAAACAAACAAACAAATCCCTCAGACTTCCACTGATTAAATTGAGTCTGGGACTTTTTAAATGTTGCACACATCCCAAGCTGTGCACTTGTCAGCCTTCCTGTTGTAAATTCCTTTCTAGCATCTTAGTAGAAGACACTTCCCATTTTGTGGAAACCCTTCAGAATGTGATTTTTAAATGAACCTGTTCACAGGGTTCAACGCTTTAAATTACTAGAACACGGTCACCATTGAGAAAACGCACTGAGCAATATAAGAAGTGGGGAAAACCATAACCAGGTACAAGCTGAATTCTCTAGGGTCGCCATGTAAGTGCTTCTCAGAAAGGATTAAGGCTTCCAGAGAACAAGCAAGCCCCAAACAATTCACTTCCAAGACTGGGAAACATACACACTGGCAGTCCACTGTGTTTGGCCTACTTTATGCCTGTAGCTGCTTCATTTAAGTTTTGTGTTTGTTTGTTTGTTTGTTTTTTCTTCTTCAGAGATTCTGTATTTTAGAATGTCCTCATTTAATCTTCCAGGAAAAAGAAAAGTCCGTACAAACACAACGGCTTTTGTGGGATCAAAACCACTGCAAAACCAAACAATGGTGCCTTTTACAGAATCACCGAAATAAATAATTGCTGTGACCCAGACTCAGGGTCGACGAAGCCACGGCAGCTCTCCCGAAGTACCTATTTTGTTAGCACAAAC
Organism: Arvicanthis niloticus; assembly: GCF_011762505.2. Taxonomy (NCBI): domain Eukaryota; kingdom Metazoa; phylum Chordata; class Mammalia; order Rodentia; family Muridae; genus Arvicanthis; species Arvicanthis niloticus. The sequence continues at coordinate 39,054,426 of NC_047673.1, forward strand.
AAACTGCACACTGTAGGAAATCCCCTCTGGAGATATTTTGGTCCCCAGGTCCACCTACCTTCCCCTTTGCGCACAGAGGTCTTCAACCCCTTCGCTTGAGCTGAAATTCCAAATCTTTGTCTTAGAGAAGCTGGAGATCTGGAATAGAAGACACCAAAAGATGTAAACTGAGTCAAAGGGTCATTGATATTTCACAAGGAAATTTCAGATTCTAGCTTTCTAAAAGTAAACACTGAATTATAACAAGGCCCATCGCTGGCTTCTAATAGTGAAGTGGAAAAAGCAGACTAACAGTTATTTAAAAGAAATCTTGACAGTTAGCAAGGTCCTGTGACCCCAGCTATTTGGGAGGTAGAGGCAGGAAGATAAGTTTAAGGCTGGCCTGGGCTGTAGATTGAGTTCAGGGCCTTATTCGGCAAAAACCAGTGAAAAACCTATGTCCAAATTAAAAGTTAAGAGGGGACTGAAGATCTAGCTGAATGGCAGAGCACTTGCCTAGAGTATTCCTGAGGGCCTGGGTTTATTCTCATAAATAAATAAGTAAATAAATAAATAAATAAATAAGCAAGCAAGCATTGTGCTAAGTGAAGCTTTATTTTATGCAGAGTCACTTAGCATTTTCTCCTACATTTTAAAAGGAAGAAATTTGCATGATTTATTTAACTTTACAAAAAAAATTAGTATTGAGAGATTTACCTAAGATATGTCACCTTCCCATCTTGTTTAAAGCCTTTCTAATTCCAGTGAAACAGAATGCAAGTTAGAGCAAGGGCTGAAGACTCCTCAGGTTACCTTTGTGTTCCCAGGAGCCCCAAGTACTCTCACTACAGCATGAACTTAATGTGTTTGTTTGTTTGTTTGTTTTGGTAAGATCAATGAAAAACATCAATCACAGAAGTTATTGGTTTTTTTTTTCATGCCATTTGATCATTGGAAACCATAATCACACTTAAAACAAACCAATTCCTTGAATTCCTTGGAGTTATTTTCATGTGTAGAGTAGTAAGCCAAAAATCTCTGTGTTCCTTTACTTTCTTTCTATCACCATACACTAAGGACCAACCAAACAGACAACATCAACAAACAAACAGAAAAATGAGGACTCAAGAGACTCAAGAAGACAAGTCAGAGGCAATTCTTACCCCTCATCATGGACTCTTCTTTATGGAAAAAGATGGTTTTAATACAGAGACTCAAGGTGCAGAGAACTTTGCAGGGCTCAGCTCTAACTGGAGACAACTATATCACACCGTTTTCTTTTCAACACTTAGCCAAAGTTATGAAAGAAGGCTGGGAAGATTGTAAGATGCATTGGAGAGTGATACAAAGTATCACTCCACTAAAGACTGATACAAAGTAATGGTTCTGGACACCACCGGGCCACTGCATGCATGTATCTGCAACAAAGGCAGTTGCCTGCACAAGATCTGCACGAGATCAAGCCAGTTAATGTCCCATCATGGTTGGGTGGGAGGATGAGTTTGAGCATCTACTTCTGGCAGCAGCTTTTGAAAGGTGATAGATGCTGAGGATAGTTTTCTGCAGTGGTGTGACACGTGGTAGATTATCCTACATTTCAGTGAATGGGTTTTTATATATGCACAGATGAGCAACTTTAATTGGACTTAGCAGCTTATAGAAAAAGAAGAGGAGGAGGAGGGGGAGGAGAGGAGGAGGAGGAGGAGGAGAAGAAGAAGACAAAGAAGAAGAAGAAGATGAAGAAGAAGGGGGAGGAGGAGGAGGAGGAGGAGGAGGAGGAGGAGGAGGAGGAGGAGAAGGAGAAGGAGAAGGAGAAGGAGAAGGAGAAGGAGAAGGAGAAGAAGAAGAAGAAGAAGAAGAAGAAGAAGAAGAAGAAGAAGAAGAAGAAGAAGAAGAAGAAGAAGAAGAAAGTTGGTAGGAGGATGGGGGCATCTGGGAGAAGTTGGAGGCAACTCAGTGAGCAGATATGATTGATATACTGTATATTCATGTATGCCATTGCCAAAGAATAAATTTAAAAAAATAAAAAAATAGCCTTTAGGTCTGCATGCTACTGACAATGTAATTGATGTAATTATCACAAAAGGAGAAATTAGAAGCAACTCCTTTTTCAGAAAGTAGGCATTTTTTATCAAACACAAGTTGAGAGGTCAGATTTGTATCTGGTTCATATGTTTTTTGAAAATGTTACATTATAAGGTTGGGAGTCATAAAATGAGTGTGATAGTTTATATATGCTTGGCCCAGGGAGCGGCACTATTAGAAGGTGTGGCCTTGTTGGAGTAGGTGTGTCACTATGGGTGTGGGCTTTAAGATCTTCATCCTAGCTGCCTGGAAGTCAGTATTCTGCTAGCAGCCTTCAGATGAAGATGTAGAACTCTCAGCTCCTCCTGCACCAGGTCTGCCTGGATGATGCCTTGATAATGGACTGAACCCCTGAACCTGTAAGCCAGCCCCAATTAAATGTTGTTCTTATAAGAGTTGCTTTGGTCATGGTATCTGTTCACAGCAGTAAACCCCTGAAACAATGATCTCACTCTTTCTTATATATCCTTTTTCTTGTCATGTCTATGCAAGAGTTGATATATGTGAGTTTGGGTGCACAAATGCCAGTATGATAAAAGATAACCATGGGTCTCAGTCCTTGCCTTCTGTTTTGTTTGAGATGCAGGATCTGTGATTCCCATGTTTTGTATGCCAGGCAGACTGGCTTGTGAACTTCCCACTCCATAGTAGGGAGACTTGTATTACACAAGCACATTCTTCCACCAGGCTTTTCCTAGCTTTGCAGGAATTCTGAGTATTTGAATTCAGATTTTCACACATATACAGCAATTGCTTCACCAACTGAAGCTATAATGAGCATAACCCTTCAAGTGATGAGGAAAAGATGGTTTACTGTATGAGGAAATATCTGCCTGAAAGGGATTGAGGGCAGGTAAAAAGCAGGAACAGAGACAGGATGTAACAGGTCCTGGAGGGATGGAAGACAGGGACAAGGAGTCACTTGGAAGTGCTGGAGAGATTATTCAAGAAGCAAGAATTGATTGACAGCTTCCAGTGCTGCAGGAAGGTTTGAAAAGAATGAGAGTTGGTGAGAAATCCCAGACTCTGCCACCCCACAACATTTCTAACTTCTGACTCAGCTCTTCAGAGAATGGGTGGTAGAAGAGGTTTAAAAAAAATAAAAATAAAAAATGTCACATTAGGACCAGAAAGGGGTAGGGGGCTAATTTCAGAGTATAGAGAAATGCTTTCTTTAGGGTGGATGTTGAGAAACTTCTGAGTGGACATTGTTCAGTCAATGTGAGCACACCACAAATTGGGAGCCTGAGGCCAGAAATCAGTGGGCAGGCAGATTGCTATGGTTAGGTGAAAGAGAAAGGGAAGCGTAATAAGGACCAGTGGCTGGTGGGAAGCTTGGCTTGCAAAAAAAAGAGAGAAAGGCCATTCTCTCCAGGATGGTAGGAAGCTGTTTTGAAGATAGGCGTGGATAGAGGATGCCATTTGAGATGAGGAGAGCAGCCATGTCACTTGGTCAATAACTACACATAAAAGACACAGCCAATCAGGGAGAAATCCAGGGAGAGTGAGCAGAACAGCTTTATCCAGACTTGGGGAACTTCCTCATTTCCTCGTGAAGTTGTGTATCAGCCAATCACTGAGAAGGTAAGAGATTAGAGTGGCCGAAGCTGGGAGATTTTTGCTTGGAGAAATAGGAAAGCATCAGAGAGACACATAAGTCTAAGGACTAGATCAGAGAACAGAGACTGTGGAGCCTGGACGTCATTAAATTATTGCCAGCTGAATTACCAATCCATTAGGCCTCCCTGCCTTCTTATTTCTCTCTCTCACTCCTTCTTTTCCTTCTCTGCCTTTCTCCTTTCCTTCTTTCGCTCTTTCTTTCCCTCTCTCCCGCTCATTTTTTTCCCCCACTTATTGATTTACTTAACAATACTTACGGGATGATTTTTATGATTTTAGGTAATTGGCAAGGTACCAGCTGGGGAAGGGAATGTGACGTTAAGATCAAGATGAGCTTACTTTCTGGTACCTTTTCTTTACCACATAGATGCTTGGTTCTCTCTCAGGCTCACTCTATGTGTGTCAAAACTGGATGCGTATATATGTGAGGATTTATATGGTCATATATACATAAACATCTTCCATGTTTATCTCTTATATTGATTAATGCATTTCCCCCACATAGTAAGTAGTAGAAGTAGTGTGTTGTATAGGGTTTTGTGTGTGTGTGTGTGTGTATTTAGTAGCTTATTTGAAAACCTTTGTACTCTTCATGCAGAGGGCTGTGTATCCAACAGTGCTGTTGCAACCCAGCCTACCAGTTTTCATGAACAGAGATGAGAGAGCATCCCAAAACACATTCAGGGCATGGGAGATAACGGATGAGGCATCCTGATATTTGAAATGGATTCTTGAGCAAGAAAAAGTAATTCAACTCATAGATTGCTACACACATGGCAATCTATAAGCAGGAACCAGTGCTTTAATGAAGGGAGGAAGCTAGAAAGACAGACAGAAAAAAGGGAAGCAAACAAACAAGAAAATAATCTTTTAACCACGAAGTGAAAAGGACTCAGACATATCTGGACACTTCTGTTAGCTTTACCATGCTTGGGGGAAAAAAAATGGTGGGCAAATGGCACAGCTCTGTGTGACAGAACTCCAGGCAGCTTCTGGAACTCCAGACTTGGAGAGACATCACACAATTTCTAGAAAGTTAAATTTGTATCTCACCTGTGAATGTACATTTCAGAGTTTCTTGTGCAAATTCAGAAAGTTTATAACTTAGCATTGGTCTTATATGGAAAATTCTGGCTGTTTCATGACAGCTGTATCCTTGTGACCTTGAAGACAGGTTAAAATGTCTAGGCCTTAATTGGCTCCTCTGTAAAATGGGATGAAATGATAACTTCCTAAGGGTTTGCCATGCATGAGAAAGAGAACTCGAGTTAGCATTTGTGAGGCACTTAGAAGAGGACTGGAATCTAAAGGTATGCTTAGCATTCCTGTAAATACAGGAGGTAATTAAGGGGTGGTCAAGCTTTAAGCATTGCACTGTGCTGCTGTTACAGACAAACAAGTAGGTCTCTATTCGGAGCTATCCTGGAACTCACATGTTTCAATGGCAACTATCTGGGCATGGCTATGAAGAAAGACCATCTGCCCATGGTCATTCTTCTTTCCATACTCTTGGCTTACAGACAGTTCTCAACAGCCACCTAGCAACAGCTTGTGTCATCACCTGCTACCATTGCCAGCCAGGTGCAAGCCAGGTATGTATACGAGGACTGCTGCTACCCCAGCTCCCTTCTCTCTCTGTTCCCAAAGGTTCCCAGCTGGCATATTTTCCTTTCGTCCCCTCTTTCTGTTCTTCTCTGTCCCCCTTCTCTGTTGTCATAGCTCTGTAGGAAGCCACTGTTAGCGGTGGTATAATTCGCCATTCCAAGATGGCGCGGAAGTCGTGTCCTTCCCACTAGTAAACAATTAACTGCGCAGCTGCAAAGGCAGAAAGCCGGCCAAACTCACTGGCCAATCCCAAGGCGTAATATTGGGTGATGAGTGAACAGCCAATCAGAAGTGAACACGTCACTCTAGGGTGTATTTAAGCTGTGCCACTTCCTGTCTTTGGCCCTTCCGAGTCCTTTCCGCTTCTGCTGATACAGATTAAAGCCTCGCTGTGGTGATACCCGAATTTCGTCTCTCGTGTCTCTCTTCCACGGGTGAAAAGGGGACACGGGAGGGGTGCGGAACATAGCTCCACTCTTGTCTGTCTGCCACTACCCCTGCTCTAGCAGCTCCTCACAAATCATCCACGAAGCCCACAGAATACCGTGTGCTCTGTTGACTGTCAAAACCATTTCTAGGTCTCCCTTCCCTTTCCCAAATAAACCTCCCATATATCATATACTATATACCAGGTCTTAGCATGGGCCCACCCTGATGCATTCTAATTCATAACACACACTCTTCTATGCTGAGGCAGGAAGATCACGGATTTATATTGAGGGTGGGTTTCAACAAACAGTTAATAAACCTTAAATAATCACAAATAGCATTTTTACTTTCAAATAAAATTGGAATATCAAGTTAAAAATAAGCATTAGCTAATTTTAAAATAATCAAAAATTCTAAATTATACTTTGTTGGGTCCTACTCAGCTCAAGTCTTTTTTTTAAAAAAAAAAAAAAAATTCTTTTTAAAGACCAGAAACAGAATCTTGATTGGTGTGAGAGAATTTTAAATGAATCTTGGTCAATGGATGCTTGAGATTGATTGGACTCAAACAGAACTATCATACTCTTTAGAGACGACTGGCTTCTCAATTAGCACAGGCTATCTTGAGACAAATGACGCAGGATGGGACAAATCTGCTGAAAGCTTGCAAAGTCAGACAAAGTAAAAAGTATAACAGTAAGGACCGATTTTTTTTTTCTCATTTGCTCATAGTCCTTCCCTCCCCATTTAGGGTGATTAAATTCTCCCCATATACTTAGCATCTTTTAGTGGTCCACACCAGGGTTCAGTTTTATCACGAAATAAACCCTGGTGAGCTCAACAATAAGACTCAGATTGTTTCTATGCAAATGGATTAGCTTAACAGCGTACGCACACTGTATGCATACGGAATTTAAAGATGCCAATGAAATCAGACAAATGGTATTGTTTTTTTAAATGCCATTGCCTTGCTTTTGAGGTGAGGGTTCAGTTTCCTATAGACACCATTGAACTAGACTGTTCTGATACAGACGGTCGGTCGACTCTCGTGAACGTACAGCTGCTGACCAAGCGTGCCGACTCGGCTCGCAGAGGAAAGCTGTGCTTCACTTGCAGTGTGTTTTGTGGAGGAATTCGGAGGTCCGTACTGTACGCAATATTTGCAGTTTGACAAGTAACGGCATGAATATATAGGTCTGCTAGCTTTGTTTCTTCCTATTCTATTTATCATAGGCAAACAGAAGATCCATTGCTTTATTAAAAGCACATGACACACAAGAGAACGAGGCACTTCGGGAGAGTCAAGCGGCTCCTCACAAATCATCCACGAAGCCCACAGAATACCGTGTGCTCTGTTGACTGTCAAAACCATTTCAAACCACAAATTGATTTTGATCTGTACATCAAACAAAATGGTTCGATAAATTTGTGTGGTAAAAAAAAAAGTATTTAAGACATTCTCTTAATCGGCCAAGGTAATGTTTGCCCGGCTCACTTGCCATCTTCATCTGAGCTAATACATGAAGAAAGAAGATGTCTTGTCTTCCCAAAACTTGCTCAAGCAATTGTGCTGCAAAGATGAAAGCGGTGCAGAGGAATGGCAGATGCTTTGAAAGCTGTTAGTATTTACTTATTCATTCCGTTTGTTCTGTAAACTGACAGCATGTCTGTCAGGTCAGGTACCATTTCAATTTTAGGAGGGATAAGGGTAAGCAAAGCCCTATACAATATTTGTCTTCAGGTGGCAGAGACAGATGTCAATCACATTTTCACACTAATACGCACACAGTACAGTAGGTAAAGATAAATGATGTAAGACTATCAGGCAGAAAAAAATTACAAGACACTCTGGGAAACCTCTCGGGGAGATGAGGTATTCCCAATAGAAGCCTGAAAAGGTGGCTACCTGTATCAAAAGTTCTACAACCTGCCCTGACAGCAGTAACCTCTGGGGATACATTTTCAAGCACACAGGACTGTGGGGGTACATGAGAAGATAATGACTTGGGAGAACCAAAAGGATTGGGAGCTCAAAGCATTGGTTTAGAAATATGAAGGGTCCCCTGTAGATTAGGAGTGTTGGGGTATGATAAGGATTGAAATTCGGATCCTCAAATCAATTGGAGACATTGCAAAGATTTAAGCTAGACGAGCCCTGATCACATTTGGAGTTTGAGATCATTACCCAGAGCACAGCTTACAACAACAGACAGCTCACTGGAAATGGCTGTTCTCGCCACAGAAGAAGCAATAAGAAGCAGAGAAAAAGGACACGCCCTTGAAGAAGAGGGGCAGATGCTCCAAGAGATATTCAGGAGGTGAGGTTGGTGGCGATAGTCTACAGATGGTATTACAGACTTATTATCTAGTGGGTAGAACTTACAGAACCAGTCGGTTCTGTTGGTAGTGAGCCCCGGAAGGTTTTCTCTACATTCTAAAGTTTCAAAACACTAAAGTCTATTATTGGCTACCCTGAAGATAAACACTACAATTAAGTGGCAAATGAGACCAAAAGATTTTATTAATTTTGCCAATGGAAATAACATCACTTAAATATTTCTCAGCTGCAGCTTCATTGAACTAATTGTTTGTCCTGCTGATATCTTTCTATAGGGTATTTTTTTATTTATTTACATTTTAAATATTATCCCCCTTTCTGATTTCTCCTCCACAAACCTTCTATCCCATCCCCTCTCCCCCTGCTTTTATGAGGGTGCTCCCCCATTCACCTACCCACCCACTCCAGTCTCACTGCCCTAGCATTCCCCTGTACTGGGGCATCAAGCCTTCCCAGAACCAAGGGCCTCTCCTCCCACTGATGCCAGACAAGGCCATCCTCTGCTACATATGTGGCTGGTGCCATGGGTCCCGCTCCATGTGTACTCTTTGGTTGGTGGTTTAGTCCCTGGGAGCTCTGTGATTTTTTTTTTTTTTAATAAGCAGCTCAATTTGCTGATTTGGGTTCTGTTCTTGCCTTTACAATCACGTGTTCAAGCAGCAGCAATGAAACAGAAGGTTCAGACATCACCACGTGTACACAAAATAAAGAAGAGATCAAACTTGGAATCGAGAGTTTTTACTTGGCCCAGTATTGGAGGCTTTGCAAAATATGATTGCAGACTTTCTCTGAAAATAAGAACAAGTCCCGGGATCTATGTCAACACTCCCCAGAACCAGAGTTAGAGCTACAAGCTGCCTGACTTTCCTATTGGTGCTGGGAATCCCAGTTCTGGCCTTCTGCTTACATAGCAGGGGCTTTACTCACTTTGAGCTCCTCTCCCCAGGCGCCAAAATTCAGTTTCTTATGAGCAAAGCAGATACAGAACCAAAACAATGCACGGCTCTTACATTTCTGTTGGTAAAGAAATATTTTTGCCTCTTAGAGAAAACGATTTTTCTTAGAAGTCTTCACTTAATGTTTTCTTTCTGACCTTTTATGTAATTTGTTGGGTTTGGGCCCAAATCTATATTTTATACTCAGTATAGTTTTCTTCATTGTTAATAAGACACTTAAAAGTAAAACATACTCATAAGTATATTACTGTAAAATTTTTTCTTACAGTAGAGATAAAGACCTTGATAGCACAATAGTGGTAAAGTTAGTTCTCTCGATACAGAAGGCCTGTATTTTAGACCCACGTAACCCCATTACCTCCGTGGTCCTGGAATGCCTCCGAATTCTTCTATTAATAACAACATCCACGAGAGTAGGGCAAACCGATGGATGACAATTACCCTGGACCTTGAACCAGGGAATTCTACAAATGAGAAAAATTGTCCTCTGATCTTTTTAAAAAAATACACTTTCTTTGTGGCGCATTGTCCACGAAGTATCCCCTTGGCATGAAATGCTTAAAACACACACAGACAAATGAACAAACCTCTTTACCCGATTCCTGCTAGAACCTGCTGAGATACAATTTTCCGTGCGCAGGGCGCCAGCGATCAGTCACAGGCACTTAAACTCACTGGTGTCATAAACCAGAAGGGTCAGTCAGAAGTTCCTCCCTGGGATATAATCTATGTCCAAAATTTGCCTGGTAAACAGGGTAGTTCTAATAACTTTTTTTTTTTTAATACTCAAAGTCGAATGCTTCAAGGGGAAGCAAAACCTATGGGAACTGCTCGGAGGTATTTGCAGCAAATGGCTCCATGTCCATATTTGCGTTCTTGACATAGTTTCTGATTCCGCAAGAATAAAAGATGTCAAAACTTGTAGCAGTGTCCCCAAATCTCAAGTGTCTCAGTAAAGCTGTGGAGTGGTTTTCGTATGCCTTTATAATGTTTGGGGTTGAGGGCTGTTAGGCTGTAAGTGGAGATTCAGTAGTCAAAACAAAACACCCCTCCCCCCCACACAAAACAAAACAAAACAAAACAAAACAAAACTTTTTAAAGAGCACATTTTCTTAAATAAATAGAGCCCAGGAAAGACGTTCATATGAAGCACTAAATGCCACTTCAAAGCCCTAAATAGGCTAGAACAAATAAACTGACCCTCTCATCTTGACCTAAATTATTGCTTAAACAAAGGTACACATTCCTAATTTACATGAAAGGCAATTAGGCCTGCTGCTGACAGTGTGAGGAGAGGTGCATCTGCCGGGCATGCTTTTATACAAAAACACAACAAAGACAGAAGTCCTTTCTTTCTTTCTTTTTTCTTTTTTTCTTCCTTTCTTTCTTTCTTTTTTCTCAGCCACTATCTACTGAGGGCAAGGAACATTACTTAAAATTTTTAACTTATTTGGGTAAAAGGTTGTTATTACTGTAATACATTCTTCAAGTACGTTTCCTTTTTTATCATTAAAATGTCATTGCAAATAACCTGCAAATGGAAAACATTAGGCCGTGAGATTCACCACAGCCTGCTCCTATATATCGCAACAACCTTTGTGCAGTTAGGACAGGTGGTCAGAAGTGATGGCGTCTCCTACTGAGTGCCCATATCCTCCATCAGCTATATTTTTATTCGGTTACATTTTTAACACTGCTCCCTGGAGAGAAATTTTTTTTCCCCTTTCCTCTGAAATGCTTTGTAAACAAACTTGACTTTGAAAAAACAAAACAAAACAAAACAAAACAAAACAAAGGAAAACAATAACTGGTAATCCCATGCAGGGATGTTTTTGTTAAAGTGCAAAGTTGTTGTTGGTTAGCCTAACTGCATTTTTCTAATCTATGTGTCCTCCTGTCCTCCTGGATGCTTAGTGATACTGCAAATGGTCTCTCTTTTTCTTTATTAGAAAAAATGCTTTTGCAGCCAGAATTTAAATGAAGAGACAAAGGTGGGTTACTATTAGCATTTCGATCTTCCTCTCTCCCCCTTATATTTATTTATTCACTAATCCATTCATCAAATATTCACTATCTACCCTCCATTGATTTAAAATTGATTTTAAAGCTTCTTTTTGAGAATTTTATACATGAGTGCTGTATATTGCCATCATCTCCCCGGTGCCTCTACACACTCGCTCTCATTTTCTCCTTACATCAACCTCTTGAACTTGTGTCCTCTTCCTCATGTCTGTGGTGGGATGCTGGCGGGTGTGGTCATATGAAAGCAAGTGCATCATTAAGAGTTGATGGGTGCAACATCCCTGTCCTGTCCAGAAGATAATAGTCTGTAGCATCGCTGCTGGTGCACTGGCTCTTACAACCTGCCGCCTGCTGCCTGCACCTTCACAATGTTCCCTGAGCCTTGGGTGTAAGGGTGTGTTATCATCTCCCAGGTGGTGATGGGCATTCCATAGTCTGTGACTGTCCACATGTTGACTTAGTGTGGTTCTCTGTAGTAGCCTCTGTCTGCTGCAAAAGGAAGCTTCTCTAATGAGCTGTAGTCATCTATGGGTGTCAATGCAAGTGCTTAGAAAGTCATTGGATACAGTGCAGTAGTGATAGGTTTTCTTCTGGAGCCAATTTGCAGCCCTACCACGCGTGCTTGGTGAGGTTTATAGTACGAAGCATTGAGTTCCCCTCTCTGGAGCCTTTAGACTATTGTTTATCTCCAAGATATTATGGCCACTACCACTCTATTACACATATCTTGCTTGCCAGTTCTTATTGTAATCCTCAGGATTTAGCACAGAGTAGGATGGGACTGTTGGTAACTTTTGTTCCTCTAGCAGCTTCCAGTGCTCCTTCCAGTTCGATGTCAGCTGTGTATCCTGAACACTCATATGCAACAAGGACAGAACGGTCAACAAGGGAAGTTCCATTTTTGCTTTTATAGCAGAAAAAAATAATTTAGATGATTTTTAAGCCAAAAGAGAAAAGAACTAAATGGAGCAAGAGAAATGGCCCAGTAAATAACAGTGCTTGATCTGAATCACAAAGAGCTGAGTTCGAATCCCTAGTGCCCACATAAAAAGAGAAAGGGCCAAATGAGGTTGTGTGTGTATGTGTGTGTGTGTGTGTGTGTGTGTGTGTGTGTGTGTGTCTGTATACCCAGTCTTGGAGAGCAGAGATAGGTGGATTTCAAATCTCAGCACACCCAGACATTGGAAGAGCTTCTAGTTCTGCAAGAGACCCTATTTCAAGGTAATAACTTGAGAGTAAGGACAACAGAAGACATCTGATGTCCTGATCTTGCTTCCACTGTACCTGTACATTTGTGTACACTTGTACACTAGCATGCATTTCTGTATGCACATAAAACACACAACAACAACAATAAGAACAATGTTTGATAACCATTTAATATAAAATATATTCTGTGGAGAGTATAACAGAATTTTTGTGAATTTGGTTGTAGTCTTATGGTTTGTTTGTGTGTATGTGTGTGTGTATGAGAGAGACAGAGAGAGAAAGAGAGAGAGAGAGAGAGAGAGAGAGAGAGAGAGAGAGAGAGGAATAAACAAGTAGAAATAATAGGAGATGTGAGATGTGTGAAGACGAAGGTCCATCATGAGCTAAGACCCCACGTGGGACAACAAATCCAAAATTCTCAGGACACATTGGTGAACTGGATGTAGTCTCAGGCAGGGCTGGAGAGTCAGGTAGATGGAACGTTAAGAGTCAGTGTGAAACTGATTTTTGACTCTAGGGAGTGATGGAAAACCACAGGCAGATTAACGTTCAGAAGTGCCATGATTGACATCCAAGGACAACATTAGGGCTTTTCAAACATAGCCAAGTATGTCTGAGGTGTTAGCAAGGCTTCACTAGACACTTGTTTCATGGAAAGAGGAAGCTAAGAACATTTTGAATGGAGCTGGTCAGAGATACTCAGCTTTCTGTAGTAATTAGCACTGGTAATTTGCTGGCTCTCTTTAGGCATCTATGTCTTATGCAACCAACCAAAAAAAAAAACTCAAGTAAATATTTTTTTTTCTACCATAATTTTTCCAAGGGAAATGAGGTCAGCCTAGAGGCAAAACGTCTATTTGATTTTTCAGGCTTGTTCTGATCTCATCTTTTCCTAATAGAACCAGGACACTCGAGTAAGAAGTTTCCACGTTTCCACGGAAGACATCATGGGACTTAGCCTCTGTGGCTGTAGTCATGGGATGGACGTTGCATTTATAGAACTAAAGATGCTGAACAGAGGAGAGGAGAGATGTCTACAGCATCTCATCTATATCCCCCAGTGGAGGCTTCAGTGAGCACTGGATGACAGGAGGCTTGCCCATGGCACAGTTTGCAAAGAACTAGGCCACCAGAAAACAACAAACATGGTTATCTGACTCAGAGGAGGCATCTTCATTTTGTTTGCCAGGGATTTAGAGAGTAGGAGGCTAGATCTCCAAAGGTTGGGTGGGTTATTACCAGAAGTATGGTACCAGGCTGATGTCACTACAAACCAATAATCCATGGATTATATGAGAGCAGTTTCAGAAAGGGAATAGTGTCATTAGCCCGATAGTTCTATCCTACCTCAAAATTAAATCTGAGTAAGATATTACGTACTCATACACAGCCACAGCATGGCCTATTTTTCACAATCCTTGGAGCTGGTAGAAGTTTATATCCTGTTTTGGCCCCTACACTCTGTCACTGGGTTACTTAGGAAACTGTCTTCATCTTTCAATGCTTCTGTTCTTTTCCCAGTGTAAAGAGAATATATTTATAGAGATGCTATAGCACATCTACCATGAGAGAACTACCAGCAAACTATTAGCTGTAATTGCATCCTCAAATACGTGGTAACATATGGTTTCTCCAAGTCTTCATTTATGCATCTATTCAGAGGAAGACGTTGAGTCAATGTTCTTCACAGAGCATCTAGAGTCTTAAAGCACCAACTATTTCATCAATGTGAAGAATTGCTAACAACACAATAGAAGATTTCATTTACACTGGATAAATATTGTTATCTTCATTTTGTAAAGATCAGAGGGAAGCACAGAACTAAAGTCGTCTCTTGTCAAAGAAAATACCAGAGTTTCAGATTAGAATACTGCCTTTCAGTAGTTCTTTGGTGTATTGTTGGACAAAGGCTTCTTAGAGCAAATAATCCCCATCCATTCAACTCAGTTCAGACAGGCCAAGTGATTGCAACTCAGCCAATTCCCCTCTCCGCCATTCAGCTCACATTCCTGAGTTAAGCTAGTAATTAACAAAACAAAATACTACAAATGTCTGAGATAGTGGTATTGGCTAATCAGAGGAGATGGCTGTAGAGGATGGAAGGCAAAGAATTCTCTTTGCAGAACTCTACTGAAGGAGAGAAACTTACCAATTCAATAGCATGGCACATATATTAATTAATATTGAAAAATCCCAAGAAGCATCTCTTAGTAGACTAGAGATAAACAGTACTTTATCTGGTTATACAAATAAGCGCTCACTCGGAATTAGACATTCCCTGGCCTCAGATGATCGCAGCAACCCTTTCTGCCCCAGGGAAATATACATGTATTTCCTAGTCTCACCATAGATTCCTATGGTTTGCATTAGCGTTTGATATAATAGCATAAGCTCCTTACCTTGCTCAGTGGCTTTCAGATCTCTGCTCTGTCTTTTTTTCCCTCTAAAGACATCCCAAATCAATCCTAAAGTGTGATTAAATTTGTGAAGTAGCAAAGAGAAATTGTCTTAGTCAGTGTCTCTAAGAACTCTGGTGGCCTCAGAAGAAGTCCCAGTTTGGCTGTTCATGTACATTTGTTATGCAAATCAATATTATGACAAATTATAGGATTTAAAAACTTCTTTCCCATGGGTATTATACAAAGTAAGAACTGGGATAAAAATTCTGTTAAAAGCTGATCTTGGTTTATTCCATCCTAGTATACTTTATTCTCTTCTGGGCTACTATGTAAGGCTATGAGTGTACATATGTGTATGCATATGTGTGTATATGCTTGTGTGTATATGTGTATATGTATGTATATGTGTGTATGTGTGTGTATACCTGTATGTATATGTATGTTTATATCTGTATGGATATGTGTGTTTGTATATATATATATATGTATATACCTGTGTGTATGTATATGCATGTTTATATATGAATGGATATGCATGTATGTGTATATATATATATGTGTTTGTGTATATACCTGTGTGTATGTATATGTGTGTTTACATATGTATTGAATATGTGTGCATGTATGTGTGTGTGTTTGTATAAGTATTGTGTATGTATGTTATATGTGCATTTTGTAAGGTTAGCACAGTCAAACCAATGAACCAAAAGTTTATTGTGAAGAAATGATTCATGAAAATCCTATCTATTCTCTTTCCTAAGCAAATGTAATGCTACATACATGTAAAATAAAATGCCATTCTTCTGGGTCAAGAAAAAAGCTCATTTTCATATGTATACTAGCAAGCTGATTCTATTAGACAGAACAGAACACCTAGACCAAGTTCTCAGCCTTCCCTTGTTGAACTGGGAGTTTCTTGCTCCTCTTGGACTGGGGGGAGCAGAGCAGGAGGCTGCAGGGTAGCATCTGTATGGGTGAGGGGACCTGGGAACAATGACAGGGCAGAGGGAAAGCAGAACGAACTGTGGCCTTAAGGAAGAGAAAAGAGAGCTGAGTCCGAACTTACTCTGAGTTCCGAATCTAAAACCAGCACAAGGGCCCTCATGAGCGTGACCTGGTCTGTGCTTGGAATGCATGTTAATTATAAAAAACAATTAGAGAACTTTGCATATGGGGCTGTTTTGTGACTTTTAGTAAATAAATTCCAGAAAAAGCTGAAATTGACTTAATCATTAATGCTGTTGTAGAGACTTTAAATGATTAGTGTTGTGATTTTTTTCTTTACTAATACACTGACATCAAAAGTGGTCACTCTTTATTATCATTATCTAAAATAGATTAATGTTGGGGAAATGATCTAAAATAAATAAAAATATCAAATGTGAAGGTGATTCTTTAAAAAGAAAAGAGTGAGCCAGGACTACAACTTGGTGGTAGAATGCTTGTCTAGCCTGCCCTGGACTCAAATCCCTGGTACCACCAAAAAGAAAAAATGTTCCTTAGTTGCCTACAGTTTTGCGGTAGGGGCCAGGCATTTGGGTTTCTGCCCACCCACATCTGCATGTGTGTTGTTGTTGTCCATGTTCAGCTTGTGCTTAGGCAGCCAAGGGAGTGACATTTATGGATATAGCTTCTGATTATAGGGAACTAAGGAATGCTGAGGGCAGGAGAAAGACTTCCTCAGAAAAGAGTACATCAAGTACTTATCCAGTACCAAATCACTAGCCATGAAAATATGTATCACAATTAATTAATACAAAGCAAGTTACATTTATATATTTAGAAATATAAATGTATATACATGCATATACATGCATGTGTGTACACGCATGTGTATGCATATATGCATACACGCATGCATATATGTATATATGTAACAATTAATAAAAAAAATTTCTGAATTTGAAATAGGGAAGGGGTATATAGGAGAACTTGGAGGCAGGAACGAGGAGAGACAAAGAATGTAATTATATTATAATTTTAAAAAATAAAAGAAAAACATTGCAAACCTTTGGGATGGCATGGAGAATATCAATTTTAAGAATACCACCATATTAACAAGATCATAAAATAAATAAAACAAATAAGACGGAAACAAAAGAAACAAAAATCCCCAGAAAACAGAACAAAACACTCAAATTACATGTGATTGGCATATTATTGGCAAAGGAATTACTAGTTTGTGTGGCTGGTGTTAATAACGTGGGCACTTTGGCCTCACTCAGGTATTTCAAATGCTCTGCTAAGCAAGCCAATCTCTCCTATGGAGAACACCAAAGGAAGAGTGCTGGTGGTGGGCTTGATCACATTCTCTAGATA
The DNA here is from genome assembly GCF_011762505.2 of Arvicanthis niloticus. Taxonomy (NCBI): domain Eukaryota; kingdom Metazoa; phylum Chordata; class Mammalia; order Rodentia; family Muridae; genus Arvicanthis; species Arvicanthis niloticus. Next base: position 39,071,387 of record NC_047673.1, read on the forward strand.
ACTCAATCCTTAATTTTTCTCTCCTTAGAATTCCCGTGGAAGCCAGTTGGCAGAAGGTGTAGATGGCCTTGACTTAAGGTCCTCAGTGGAGGGCATCAGTGGAGATAATAAGTTGCAAACAGTGGCTTCCCAAACCACCTTTACAAACGTGTTCCGACCACCAAAGCAAGCCATGCCAACAAAGATTCAGAAGCAGTGCTGTATTTCCCGGAGCTCATTCAGAATTAAATACCATTTTAAAAATAGAGAACAACTTACCCGTAAGCCAGGCAATCACTAGTACCTCACTGTAGTACTACAAACTTGAGGAATTTCAGTTGTGAAGAAAGACTAGAAACATAAATATGTGTGTGTGTAAATACATATACATACACACACATATCTCTATATATGTATACAATATTTTTGTTGCCCAGCGTATTTCTACATAATATTCCAGTCATCTATGCCAACTCCGCATGGTAGCATGAATGTCTCTCCAACAGAAAAAGAGGTGAACATGGACCATATTAAACACATCGTAAGAGAGGGACCTCCACTGTTCAAGGCTGCCACCTGGCTGAAAAGGACATCAGCTTCCCAAAGTCATCAATAGTGACTGATTGACTTAAGTGTTTCTCAGTACAAGCCAAATGGCATCCAGGACTAGGCTCGTAGATGTTCTGCTGCAGATCTCCATGGTTCTAGCTAAGATCCTAGAGGCAAACTATGAATGAATAAGGTCATCTTTAAAAGTTCAAAAATTATGAATTAAAGAATGCCAAACCACTAAAATTTCCAAGGTTTTTTGCACACCTGCAAAGAAAATGAGTGTGCTTGGTGATGGCTGCCATTTTATGAAATCCAGTAGGAAGTCCAAAAGGAGAAAAACAAAGATGTTCGCGATGCTATTTTTAAGTGTGACTTTTATCCCTCCGCCTTGATATTAACATTCTAACAAGACAAAAGGGGTTTGAGGAACTATAAGACCACCTGGCTGCCATTATGCATAGCTGAGCCCTCAGTCATCCTTGACAACTGAACAGCCTTTGGAGGAGGGTGGAGGGCAGCTGGAGACAGTCCCGGAGGAGGCCCAGGCACACGACACAACCAGAGTTGGTTGCTGGCATCCGCCAACAGGAAAAAGATTTCCATGACCCATCATTCTAAGTAGAAGGTTAGAGTAGAGTCCGGGAATTCCTCCTTTCACTCTCTTTTTGAAAATCAGGTATATTTTACAAGGGAGACATGTATGCAAATGTACTGTTAGGGGTTTTGTGTGTTTCTTAGTTGACACACCCTAAAACACATTCAGTCCATTGGCGTAGAAGATTTCTCCTAATTCTGGCCGTTGCGTTCATAGCAAATGAAGCCAGGATTGGCACGCTTGGTTTGATAAAAGTCTACCATTAATTAAACATTTCCTTAGACTCCCTGCATGTCAGTTGGAGCGGTTGATCCCTGCTCGTCCGGCCTTTGGTCCCACAGCATGCTCGCCGAGCTTGGAGCCTTCTGCAGACTCTTCTGCCCCTGGTGCACCTCATTAGGACGGGCTTCCTAGAGTTTAGTGAGGCTAAACGCTTCCCCAGTGCCCCATCCATTCCGCTGCAACCTATTTGTTTTGTTTCTCATCTCAGGATCAGCTTGCCTGTGCCTTCCAACATGACAATTAGCTAATTTAATAAATCTAATTGAGTCCAATGTGCCGCTGTGAGGGAACCGGAAGAGGGGCCCTGCCACTGCCTCTGGGTCTTCCGTTCACCAAACTCACATTTTAATAATACACTCTTCTGAGGAGACGGGCTCATTCCTATCTCTAAAAGTGGAAAATAGATTTCGAGTTTTTTTGAGCCAGCTTTGACTGACTAGTAGTGCCTACTTATAAATCTAGGATACCTACGGATTGTCAAATATGATCTAGAGGGGTTTTTGGAAGTAGTTTAATGTTTAATTAGTCACGTCACTACGGATTCACTAATGAAGCCTGTATATCTGATGTCCATGTTATATTTGACAGTGTTGAAGGCTAGCAGAAAACACACCAGTTCGTTAGGATATAAGGTGAGTTTTTTTTTTTTTTTTTCACCAATTTTATAGTGCCATAGTCTTCAAAATTATAGGTATAGAATATAGCATCCAAGGAGAATGGTGAAGCTCTTCATAAAATAAAAACGTATTTGCAGAAAAAAAAAAAAATGACCTACATCCTGGTTGTAGATTCTGAGTCTACAATATTTTCTCTGCTCCTCATAGTTTCCTCTCATGGATGCTTTTCTTTTTTCTGACCTGAGCACTAGGAATCCTGGAGTAGCTGATATTAACACCAGAGAGAAAAAGAGGCTCGGAATAAAGCAGGAGCAAAGGAAGAAGTGCATATCAGAAAGGAAATGTATACTGGGATGAAGACAAACATCCAACAAATCCCAAACCACCGAGCTGATGCATCCCAGAACTGAAGCTTCCTAAGGCCAGTGCAATACACACTGAACAAAGCAACGTGGATTCACAACAATGGATGCCCCACGAGAGCTAGCTGGGAGGAAGGCACTTAATTTGGGTTTATAAGCTCAAGGGTTTAAAAAAAAAAAAAAGAAAAAGAAAAAAAATTAGTGTCAGCATGGGAATCAGGAATGGGGTCCTTCTATTTTGAAGAGTACAGATACTATCCCTCAAGCCCCTGTGAACTTCATGTTCGTATAGCAGCAATAGGACAGAAATCTGTGGAGACTGGAAGACTTTGGATGCAGTTAACATCTCTGTTGGTCTCTTGGATTGTTCATAATTCACTGAGAAGGAAATGTGAAGAATTGACTTTAGGAGGCAGCAAGTTGAGGGGATATGTATGTATCTGAGGGGACGGAGGTTTAAACTACCGTGAAGTTGCATGATGCTGAGGGTTGAGAAGATGGTTCAGCAGGGAAAAAAAAATGTTTACTGTGAAAGCCTAGTGAGACCTGAATGAGATCCCTGGAATCTATGGAAAGGTGGAAGGAAAGAACTCACCTCACAAAGTGTTCTTCTGACCCTCGCAAGAGCACAGTGACCGTCTTCCATCATGCATATGCACACCTGACCAGTTTTGGAAACCACAATACAGTCATCATGGACATGCCCATGGGAAGGTAGCTCACAATGAAGCTGGCGAGGTGGGAAGGGAACAGATGCTACAGAATACTGTATACCATGCTGAATTGTGGATTTTTACAGAAAGAGGACAGAAGTGTGCTTACAGGACGATGAGACTATGGTCTGCTTCAGCACAGACGATGAGCTAGTTAGGAGTCTGATTAAGGAAAGCGGGGGGGGGGGGCGGGGGGTGGAACACACAAAGTAGGATGTGCAAGAATTTGGAAGAAGACCAAGGCAAGACACAGGGAAGGTGACTGAATATAAGAAATCAGTAGGAAGTAAAATCAAGTGACTCTGCTATGAGAAGCAAGATGCTGAGAATGGCTTCCTGTTCAGTCTTCAACTGCAAGTGTGTGGTGTCTGTCAGCAAAGAAGGGAAGAGCGGAGGAGCATCAGAGTTTGAAGAGGAAAGCTGCTCAGTTTTGTCTTCACTGAGATACGGGTGGACAGGTTCAAGTGTGTAATTGGACTTCCAAGGAGGTATGAAGGTTATATGCATGTGTTTCAGAGGTAGTTCAGGTAGCAATTATAGCCACTGGCATACAGTGTTCTTGGAAGCACGAAGAAGACATCAAAAACTACCATGTCAGTTGAATACAGAAGAATTCTGTGAACTGGTTAGAGAGGATGCCACTGAGAAGTTAGTGTCTTGTTGAAGGCAGTGGTCTTGCAGCAGTCACGGCAGGTATGTTAAAAACTGTCAGCTTTCACATGGACTCAACATACGTTAATTAGGTTTTAGTATCTTCAGGTTCAAAGTCTCCACTTCTTTCCAGGACATACAGTCAACTGAAAGGTTGTGTTCCTATTTTAACTTCTCGTATTTTGCCCTGAAAAAGTGTGATTTTAATAAAGTATATATAAGACTGTGCTTTTGAAACTTGATATTATTTACTCAACTAAAAGCATTAGAAAACAAGAGAAAAATTTTAATATGTTGTTGAATATCAAACCTGAGCTTAGGATATTAATGTATAGCAATATTATTTTTTTGTTGCAAAGTTGAATTTGCTTATTTTAAAGTACAATATTTTTAAAAACTATATAAGCTGAATGGTTTGTTTTTAAGTCAGAGGTTATTCAGTTCTCTATTTATTAGAATATATGTACTTATATTTAAAGTACCAAGTGTTAGTCACTTATATTTGATAATTTTTTAAAGACTCACTTCAACTTTTAATTTTCATATTAGTGTTTATATATAAATGTATGATCACATGTATATGCAATTCAGAGGCACTCTTAAGCATAATACAAATTTTTCTTTTTTCAGAATAAAATTTAATTTGATAATACTATGTTGAAAGAAATAAAGTAATGTTTCCTTTTACTTTTATAAAGAACTCTTTTACTAAGACTTAAACATTCTTGACTTTAGCCAGCTTTGAGATGACTATTGAACCAGAAGTTTTCCTATTTCTTCACTTACAAAAGTGAATATTCTTTTTCAATGATATTTAGATAACAAGAATAAGAAAACAGATGAACAGTTAAAACATCAGACAATTATTCTTTAATATTCTTGCATGAGTTAAATAAAGATGTGAAATATCTAAGATATTTATTAGAGTAGCCAACTTAGATATGGAAAATGGTTTTCAGATTTTCAAAAACCCATAAAATGAAAAGCAGAGCCATGAGGAGGAAAGCACAACATAGGAAGAAGAGGAAGCAGGCTGGAAACCTATCTATCCCTGTACAAGAAGTTATAGCACTTGACATCTGTATCATTTAATAAACATTAGTGAGACACATATCGCATAATGACTGAATAATAAGAAAACAAAGTCACTATTGTGTTAATTTTTCATTTAATAATATTAGGTCTACTTAAAAAAAACCTGCTTAGGAAGAAAATCAAGTCATTGGAGAACCATAATGCTGTCTAAAATTTACATATTCACGACACATAATTATGAACTATTTCATCAAATGAAAATGTGTATTTATATTTAATTTATTTTAAGCGGCTGATGCATGGATTATATTAGCTCTATTTTCTCTAAACCTTAATATAATGTTATCTAACTTCAGGACATTGGAAGGAATTATTGGCTGTATGCTAAGACAGCAATATTTCAAACTGTACAGAAATGTTGGTAAGCTTATACTAATTTATATATTACTCTCTTCAAGAACGCTGATAAGACAAAGATGAAATACAATTGTAATTAGGAAGATGCAGAACTACGAGAAAGTAAATGCAGCCATCAAGAATACCTGCTGGCTCCCAGGTAGAGTTGGTACTTAACTTACCTTCATGCTGTGCATATACTATTTGTATTTCCAGAAATCTCCATTAGTCAAGTCACTAGTGGCTAACCAATTAAACAAGTAACCAGCGTATCTCACTCAAACAAGTATAATATGGCAGTTGCTGGGGTGACTTTATAAACATTCAGGTGGGTCAATGTTAGCACCAGCCTCAATCTAATGCTCTACCACATGACACAGGCTGGCCAAGGGACGAGTCACGGGCAGCTTGAGATTGTCTGCCACAGCTGAGAGTTAAAACACCAAGTGCAGCTTATGTGGGCGACAGTCTTCAGCAGCACGGGAGAGAGACAGACCTCAGGAAGGACGGGTGACCTTGCCTACACAAACGAACTCCCCAGATCCCCATCGCAATGTTTAATAGCCAGCTCTATTAAACAAGAACATTAATTAATAACAGTATTTTGAAGCCCAGGTGTGTCAGTTTGTTACTTTTAATAAGCTCATCCGTGATATGAAGACTCAAGAACAAAATCCCGGTTAAACCTGGAGTCATTAATTGGAAGAACGGGGCGAGAACTTGGTCATGGGGGAATAAGACAGGACCCCACCATGGGAGAAAGGCAGTACTGACAACACAGAGGCCAACTAAGGATGTTGGGTCTATAACCAAGATGAACTTCCTGGTACCTCTAACCCCAGAACAGGATTAATGAAGAATCCTGAAGACAGGTAAGACCTAATTCAATGAGAAAGTGAGAGAAAGGAGAAAAAGAGCCATAAGGACCGTGAGTGGCTGTCAGTTCGAGGTCAATGAGTGGAGAAGCACCTTCTCTCCGGATCTCCAATATCTAAACCCTTGAGCACCCACACCTTAGACTAGCTTCCTGTGTAACCACAAGAGTGCAGTGAAATAAGCATGCTCCTGCCTCAGGAAAAGGTTTCCTCTACTGTAATGATTTAATCTGAAAAGGGTTGGGATTTTTACATCCCTCCTAACCTAAAACTAAACATAACTGACATTTTGTACAATGGGTTGACGACCAACACAGGCAAGCTGAGACTTCAATTGGAACATGGGAAACTCCTCCACGCTATGCAAAGCGTTTTCAAAAGACCTTTGTTTGTGGTTTTCCAGCTTGATAAATTTCCTCCAGATTTCTGTGTCGAATCATCGATGGAATCTAAAGATACAGTCATTGAGTTCATCAGTTTGGTCTAATGTCTCTTTCTTCATTTCAGAAAAACTTTATACTTTGCAGATATAATGTTATCTTTGCAGATTGAATTAAATATACTACTTAAATTTTAGGAAAAGCTGTTTTCATTTTTGATTTTTTTTAAATATAAAAAAACTTTTTATTGCTTCTTTGTGAATTCCTCATTATGCATCCGTATCCTGCTCATTTCCTACCCCCTCATACCCTCCCTCCACCCTTTCAACCTGTCCCTCATCAGAGGAAAATAAAAATCTCACTGTGGAAGCTGTAGTGTGTCACAGTGTGTCCTATAGGATATCCTTTTGTCTACACTTGTTTGCTCGCAAATTTTCATTGCAGTTGATCCTGGAACTTCGAGTGACTCCTCTCGAATATCCTGTGGTTGCCCTGTGCCAGGGAGATCCTATAGTTTTGGATCTGTAGGACCGGCCCCGTTATGCACTCTAGTAGTTCACCAATGAGGTAGCTGTTGGGGTGAGCTAACTCAAAGCCCTGGATCTGGGTCTGAGAGGTATCTGAGCTGAGATACAGGGTCTGCTCTCCTGAGTGTTGCAGCTGATGAGGGAGGGACATGGTCTGTTTTCCCACTTTCATGACTCTGGAACCAGCTTCCATAGATAGCAAAGGGTGAGACAGGGGCGGAGGTTGTCTCTCCCTTGTCTACAACACTATAGCAGACCATAGCACTATAGACAGGGCTGGCTCTCCTACACTCAGGCCCTCGGAGCCACCTTACTGGCATCCCCTAACATCCAGGGCCAGCTCTATTGTGCTGCCCAGGTAAGGAGCCAGGGTAGCTCTCCCAGTATGATGACCTATGATAGCCAGCTTTCCTGCCTACCATTAATGGCAAGGGCAAGGGGTGGAGCGGGGTTCCTGTATGGTAGACAAGTTGCTGAGCCACCTCTTCCATGCTCATGTCCTCAGGACTGGCTTGCCCACAGTTCTGTCACCAGGGTCGGCTCTACTGTCCTGTCCAGGCGAGGTGCAGTGCCTGCTCTTCCAAGTGCTGCAGCTGGTGAGGGACAGGGACAGCTCTCTGCTCTCATGACCCTAAGGCTAGGTCTTCCACCTGCTGCAGGTAGTGAGGGGTTAGGGGGAGGCGCGTATCTCTCTCTTATCCTCTCCACTGCATAGGAGACTCCCACACTTGTATCTTCAGGGCGGCTCACCTGCAACTCCTGCAATGTGTAGGGCCTGCTCTCCTGAGTACTGCCCTGGCAAGGGGTGGGGTCAGCTCTCCTGCTCTCCTATCTCTAGGGCCAGCTCTCCCATGATGCCCGGGTGAGGAGGGGTGGGGCCAATTCTGCACAGCCCCCAGCCATCAACCTGTCTCCACTAAGCAACTCAGAGCAGGGACATCTGCCTGGCCTGTGGTGGTTACAGACCGCTGCTGTTGAAGAGCCATGTACCCAGATGTGGTACCCAGCAGTAGCACAGGCCAGGACCCACTATGTTCCCAGGTAGCATTACTGGCTACTCACAACAGGTTGTTCCTCGCTACCCTCGAGTCTCCAGCTCTGCCTCTCTTCATTGTGCCCACATCCTTCTGTTTCTTTTCTCTTCCATTTCTCCATCACTTACCTGCTCCTCTTAGTGGTGCCCAGAGTCTCTGAATGTCTGGGGTCGACTCAGGAGTGCTATGTCCCACTAATGTATTACAGAGTCAGGCAGGGGTCATCTTGGGTATGGTCTGATTCCCCAGGCCTATGAAGAGCCCTACTGGTGGTCATCTCAGGCTAGTTCTTTCTTCAGGTCCCATGGTGACAGTCTGGTGGTCATCTTGGGTCTGCCCTTCACCCAGGCCTTCAGTCCCAGGCAGGGTTCTTCTAATCTTCTGCTTGCTCCTGGTCCTGGGAGCCTTCTCAGACTATTGGATTGATAGTCATCTTGGGCTCACTTTTTTCAGGGAATGTTAGGTTATTAATCATTTAGATGTCCATAGGTCAGGACACTGAGCATAGACACAGCCTCTCTCCTCTCCGCCACCGATGAGTGACACAGCAGCTATGCCTGCGATGCTCTGAGGCAGGCTGTTTGATGTTTCTTATTTCTCCGACTTTCTTGTCTGGATAGCCTTATTTGTCCACATCCTTTAAAGGAACTCAGTGTGCTCTTGAGTCACGCAACTAATTCCCTTATGTTGTTCACCAGCACTTACGACAATCACTTCTTTCCTTTTGGGATGAACAGGCACTAAACGTTGTAGTTAACTGCAGGTATAACTTACTAAGTAGTACTATAGTGGAAAAGAGTCACTCCAGCTTCCCCAGAAGCAGGACTTTATAAGGACAATTTGGTTCTCCGTCATGCTTGGTCGTTATTGAACAAGAACGTGGGGTGTTTTACCACACGGAAACCACTTCTATTTAGTAGATGTCACCTCAGAGACCTTTTGTTTGTTTGTTTGGTTCTGTAACAAAATATCTGACAAAAAAATGATGGGAGAAAGGATTTGTTTTCTCACACCACTTTGAGGGTGTGTGCAGTCTATCACAGAGGAGACGAGACGGTCTAGCAGCAGGCTCATGAACTTCTTGCTCATATCTTAAGCATCAGGAAGCAGAAGGGAATGAACAGTGGCACTCAGTTTGTGTTTCACAGCCTGGCATGCCAGCATATCGCATGATGATGTCTCTATTCAGAGTAGGTCTTCCCTGATCAGTTGATCCTCTCTGGAAGCTCCCTCAGAGACACACCTCAACGTCCTCCCCAAAGTCCTCTTCATTATTACAACCGTCTTATAATATGCTTATTGTAACCCCCACAAGGCTGACAGTTGAGATGAACTACCCACAGTGAGAAACCAAAGCCTGAAGAAACCCCATTCACATCCAGCAACTATGCATCCACAGAAAATAGGAAACAGAGGCCAGTTCTACTTCTGCCAAGACAAATGATGGTCTCATACGACCACCCATACTTGCTAACTACGTTGTTTGGTTTCTTCAGTCGCCAGCCAACTTTGCACATTATTTTTCTTTTTCATATTTTTAAAACACCAAGATCCATTAAGCGAGGGAAAAAAATCTTTTATAGGAACTACCTACTGCTGAACTGAGTGACCACAAACAGGTTCTATAACGGATGAAAGTGAGACATTTTAGAAGGAGGTTGGAACATCAACTGCCTTGGTGGGTGGTGCTGGTGTCGTTAGTTCTGAGTCTTTGGGATAAATAACATTTCCTGGTTTGATCTATATTAAATGAATTATTATTTTTTTAAAAAGAGAAAAGAAGAAAAAAAATCCAGCCTTCCTCTGCCTCAGTCAGCCCTTGGCTCACTTTGATTTAATTCTTCAAAACATGCCCAACTTTGAGCTTCTTTTTAAATCTCCTGTTCAAAATGATGAGTTTGGGTTGCCATATTAAATAATCAACATCCTCTTTCTGATCTCCTCAAGTCAGTGTGCTTTGGACTTAACAGGTAACTCTGAAGGATTTGAACACTGATGGTTTTCCTCTTGTACTTTCATTTTCCCCCCAGTTCAGCTAATGATAATCTGCCCATTCTTCCTAAGTCAGCTATAGACTCTTATGTTCACAGAGGATGTGATTTACACTATAAACTTTTACAATGGGTCATTTCTCATCTCTAAATCACTCACCTCCTTATTATTTGTTTTGGATTAGATATTTTAAGAGTAGCCTTGCCCCCGGCAGTGGTGGCTCATGCCTTTAATCCTAGCACTTCAGAGTCAGAGTCAGGTGGATCTCTGAGTTCAAGACCAGCCTGCTCTATAGAGCAAGTTCCAGGACAGAGAAACCTTGTGTGTGTGTGTGTGTGTGTGTGTGAGAGAGAGAGAGAGAGAGAGAGAGAGAGAGAGAGAGAGAGAGAGAGAGAGAGAGAGAGACAGAGACAGAGAGAGAGAGACACAGAGAGAGACAGAGAGAGAGACAGAGAGACAGAGAGAGACAGAGAGAGACAAAGAGTATCTTTGCACTAGTGCCTAGACATTAGCATACAAGAGTATGTTAATATACCCATTTAATATTTAATCAAATATGTCTTATCAAATGCAGACCACCTTGCATTGCATCAAGACAGAGTGCTTGGTAATGTGAAAGGGGCAAGTGGTCACTCCCTTGTAAATATCAGGCAGTCATTTAAAGGCCAGTGGTCCCTTGGAAGGCGATTTTGCCACTGGAGAATGGTTTCCTTTGAAAGGACAGGCTTTCCATTCTCAGAGAGAATTGACTCTTAGCCAGAGCAGGGTTGTGGTGATGGAGGGGGTCCCTGTGGTATAATTTTAGCCTTTGCAGAATTTTCCATTGCTTATCCTCAGTGCTCCTGCCATTTCATCATTTCAGTGACTACTCCCCACAACACCGACTGACGATTTTACTGGCTGCAGTAGGGGTTGAGTTGGATTATATTTCACTGAACAGCAGCCCAGCTTGTATAAAAATAGTCTTTGGAAAGGAAATAATCTCCTGTAATTGACTGCAGTGAAGGAAAGACAATAAAACCAGGAGATGGAAGGTAGATAAGTCAAAGCTGAAACATTCACTAAGTTTCACTAAATTAAAATATCTGAAGTCTGGAGATGACGATTTTAACCAGAGATGAAAAGTTTGGAAGGTACCGGCTTTCTTATTATTTTATATTTAGCATAAAGGTTAAACTCATTAAATACTTAATAAGCATACATTTTCTAGGAGTTAATGAACTGTCATTCTTTCCACGATGAATTTGTACCAAAATTGGAGGCCTTACTCTGAGACGGAATGTGATATTTGGCTTGAACAAAGCATTACTCTGTTGGTATTTCAGTAATAACGAATCTATTAACTCGCTTTTATTGTGATATACACTCAGAGATGGGTTGTATTTTTAAAAGAGATGTAACCTATTTTTAATGCCGAAAAACTTCTGGAAGCTCTTCTTTGTACTTTTGATGTTTTGTATGACATCTGGGAGTTCAGACTGTGTATTCACCCTTGGATGCAAATAATATCAAGTCATATTATTACATAGCAGGACTGCTATGATGTCAATGCTTCACAGCAACACCATTGTGGTGGTTTGCATATGCTTGGCCCATGGAGTGGCACAATTAGGAAGTGTGGCCTTGTTGGAGTAGGTGTAGCCTTGTTGGAGGACATGTGTCACTATAGGGGTGGGCAACGAAACCCTCCTCCTAACCACATGATAGTCAGTCTGCTCCTGGCTTCTTTTGGATGAAGATGTAGAACTCTCAGCTTCTTCTCCAGTGCCGTGCCTGCTTAGATGCTACCTTCCTGCTATGATGACTGCACCTCTGAACCTGTAAGCCAGCCCCAATGAAATGTTCCTCTTAACAGTTGCCTTGGTCATGGTATTTTTTTCACAGCAATGGAAATCCCTAACTAAGACAATTGTATTCTCATTGCTTCTTACATTTTATGTGTATGCTACATTTCTCATTATTCTCACCAAGTCACCAAGAATCAATAGAAAAGCAGACTCTCCTGTTACATGCAAGAAATAGCAGTTGCAAATGCATCAAGATAGACAGTACATTTGAGCAATCTCAGAACTTCACACACTTCCTGGTTCCTCTTTCCGTAAGTACATTGGTCCAGCTAGAATAACCTGCCTTTCCTGGATCACCTGTCGGGTCTGTAAGTCTTGATTTTTCATTTCACAGTCAACTCCAACTTCACAATTTCTTTTTTAGCTAGAGAGAATGGCTACAAAATCCTGTAGCAGTTTAAGAGACAAGGTGGCAGGTGCTTGGAATGGCTGACAAGTGTTGTAGGTCCTAACAATCTTGGATTAGATGGAAAGACTTGGGAACGAAACTGAAATAGTGACAAACACTTAACTACAAACCGGGGGACCCTGCTGTTTTTCATGTACTGTTTCATATTCTCCTCCAAGCAAATGCTGTATTATTATGACCATGTTACATTAAATAAAACTCAAGTTTAGAGTCCAGTTATTTTGCCCAAACTCACAGAACTATTTTTAGTCTTTTAAAAAACCTGTTATTCTAAGCCGTATCCTGGGGCTATTTCAAGATACCCGTAGAAGATCCAAGACTTTCACAGCACCCAAAGCAAATGGGGTTATTGGAATGGATGGGTGCTTCTAAGAGGAGGGGATTAATGATAACTGGGTGTTTGGTGAGTTCTGATCTATTTTACTGAAGTCATGTGTGAGGATGGATCCCAACATCCTGGGTAGGAATTTTCATTGATCTGACTTAAGTTGTCTTTGGGAAAAGTGACAATTGAGAAAATACTTATTAGAGAGTGAGGTAGCTAACTGTATGTTGCAAACTGAACAAAAATTATCCAGTAGGGCAATGTAGATGCTGTTCTGTCATGCTACATGGCTAAGGTCTACGGAGATGGGACCTAGTGAAGGGTAATATTTGTTCTTTGTCATGTTCTTAATGCTGGACTCTGTAGATGATGTTCGTGTGAATCTTTTGGTGAGTGTGATCACTCTCAAAACACATGAAATAACATGTGGGTCAGCAGACAGTCATGAGGTAATACAATGTTTTTCATTCTGTGCATGACTTTTAAAAGAGCCATTAAACTCATGGTGACAATGACTCTCATCAGTTGTTAAAAGAACACAACCCTCACCCTATATCACACAGACTTCTAGTAGTCCAAAGAAACACTATGAGGAACCCTACTGAGTCTTTACAATCTAGGTAAATTATAGTAAATCAATCTATTCAAGCAAGGTTATAAACCCTGTTCTTGAAGCAACAAACTCTGTGTGTGTGTGTGTGTGTGTGTGTGTGTGTACTTGAAAGTAATTTAGCCCTTAAAAACTATTCTTAAAAACAACTTTCTCGTGGTGTAGATGCTACTGTCTTTTATTGTTTAAATAGTAAACTGAGTACAACTTAGCTTCTGGCATACATTGTATACCATAATTCATTGTACTAGAGTTTGTTCTAAACTTCCCAGCAATGCAACCTCAGGCTACGGATTATCTCCATGAGACCACGTATCAGTCACCAACTTTCCCTTTCTCATTGTGCTTTTCGGCAAGCATGCATCAACAGTATTTCCTGTGTGCCTGCTGTTTTGATAGAGCATTCTGAGGAATGGGACAGATCTTTAACAGAGAGCCTAAGGCATCTCTGTCTCTCTCTTGAGAGAATATGAGGTCAAGAGTGATCTCATCATATGAAATTTAAACCTTACTCTAGATAGCTGCTTAGGAACGTCAGGCATGATCGTGTGTGCATATATCCTCTCCCGTTGAGGTAGGCCATGCCTTTCTTCTTTATTGAAAGACATCCTTCATGGTGGGTAGTCTCATCTTGCCAAGGATCAAATTTCAAAGGTAGTTCATTAATTTAAAAGAGTGGTGGCACACACCTGTAAGTTCAGTACTCTGGAAATAGAGAAAAGGAAGGATGCACAAGAGTGTCTCAAAGAAGCAGAAGAAGTGGAAGAGAAAGAGAAGGAAGCAGAGGAAGATCGGGAGGAGAAGGACACTGGTTATTTTGCTTTCCTAGATACCAATAAAGCTTAGTTATTCAGAAATCATCTAGAGATATCAGACTATTCATCATGTTTGAAGTAAATAAGTGAAAAGAACATGAAAATTAAGATAGAAACTATATATATAGTAATTAATATTTATCTTGCAACTTGTCCCAAAAAAGTCATGTACAACCCTATTAATTTACTAATGTAATGGGTAAGCATCATCAAATGATATTTCTTTATATTAAAACTATGCATCATGAATTTTGATTGTTTCCCCTCAAGATCAATTCTGAAAAGAGGTCAATCCAAAGCAGTCTTTTCTCAGAGAAAGTCTTCCTCCCAGGGAATGTCACCATCCTAAAGCCAGGGTCAGAAATCACAAACCTTGTGGCCATCTTTGAGCTTACAGTCAATGTGGCAAATCTAATTGCTTTTTTGTTACTTTTGCTTTGAATTATTCCTGCCTGAGCCCCTCTCTTAAGTTCTTTTGGAATAATTTTGAAGTAATTCACTCTTGTCTCTCAGCTTCCCATTTCTATCCCATTCAGAACTGGACCCCTATGGTGTATTCTCGATTGGCAGAAAGATGGAAAAGATGTCAAAACCGCTTCCCTAATAACGTTCCTTGGATAACTGTTATGGATTGAGCCTGAAATGTTCCCCTCAGACTCATGTTTTGAATATTCCCGACCAGTGGCACTATTTTGAAAACTTTAAGGAGTTGAATCTCACTGACAGAAGAAAGGCTTCAGAAGTAGATGTTTGAAGGCTACAGTCTAGTCCCTGATTCCGATGTCCTCTCTCCTTCCTGACCAGCTATAAGTGAGCACTGCTGCCCTCTACTCTTTGACCACGGATAAGTTCCTGAACATTGCTTGCCCCTATGATGAGCTGAAACTTTCTAAAAACCATCAGTCTATAGTCTTCTCCTCTTACCAATTGTTTTCTAGGAGATATTCCATCAAAATGCTACAAAAGTGATCTGTATAACCAACCAACCAGGGCTTGGCTCTTCCTACCTCCCTTTTGATTATTCTTTCGATTTTTTTTGTTTCTTCGAACTGCTAGGTTAGAATTTTTCAGTATGTAAGCCATTCCCTGAAGGTCAGTCCATTTTTCTATCTCCAGTGAAAGGCTATCTACTCCAGGTAATTCTCTCCGACTTCCCTAGCTAAAGCCCATCCATTCTTGCAGTGTTTCCCTTGTCCTCACCAGAAGGTTGGGTCTACCTCCTTTTTATGTTTTTGGATAGTTTTGCTCATTTTTCTACTCATTTGTTTTTAAAATTGTCTTTCTTCCCAAGAGAGACGGTAAGCTTGAAGACAAAAATAATGGGATTTTACTCTCATTTCCCTGTCTATTCTAATGGAATCTGGAATATCATAGATTATAAGTCATTATCATCTTTGACCTTTATAACAAGTCCTCTTTAACCAGCACTGATCAGCTGCTCTGGGTAACCTGGTTTACTGAAAGACAGTGATGGTCCATTTTAAAGTCAGGAACTCTGCTGTAGGAAGGGAGAAACTTTGTTTTCAAGTCGTCACATGCTAGAGACCTTTGTGAAGAGAGGACCTACTTTGAGAAGCTGCTCTCACTAGAGTGGGTTGTGAGACAGCCTGTTGGGCATTTTCTTGATTAATGATTGATATGGAAGGTTCTACCCTCTGTGGGCAGTGCTATCCTGAGCATGTGGTCCCTAGGTGTATAAGAAAGTGGGCTGACAGGGGAGTCAAGCGAACCACAAGGAAACCTACAGAATAAACTAACCTGAACCGATAGGGGTCCACAGAGACTGAACCACTAACCAGGGAGCATGCATGAAATAGATCTAGGTCCTCTACGTATATGTGATAGGTGTACTTCTTGGTCTTCATGGGGGACTCGGAATAGTAGGGGCAGGGGCTGTCTCTGACTTTGTTGCCTGCTTCTGGCACCCTTTCCTGGACTGGGCTGCCCTGCTAGCCACAATAGAAGATGCACCTTATTCTACTGTAACTTGCTACCCATGTCAGGCCTCTCCCCTTTTCTGAAGAGAAAGGAAGGAGTGGATGGGGTGTGTGTGAGAGAAAGACTAGAAGAGAAAGAGAGCAGGAAAGTTTAGTCAGGATGTAAATAAGTAAATATATAAATAAGTTAATTAATTAAAAAATAAAAAGTGGGCTGATGAGCCATGGAGAGCAAGCCAGTTAGCAGCACTCCTTCATGGTCTCTCCTCAGTTCCGACCTCCATGCTCCTGCCTTGAGCTCTCTTGGTGATGGAGTGTATGACCTGGGAGTTGAAAGCTGAAATAAACCCATTTCTCCACAAGTTGATTTGGGTCATGGTAGTTTCCTTTAGTGATGGAAACCCACGACAGGGGACAGAAACACTCTCTCTGTCTGCTGAAAGGCACTTAGAGGACCATTGAAAGAGATAGCAGCTCTTGCCTGTCAGTCTTCCGTAGTCTGTATATGAGCGACATCTGAGATAGAAACAGGGACTTAATTCTGAGTCTTTTTAATACATTATGATTTTGTCATCTATGAAGAGACATCATGGTATCCGTTTTATAAGGTTTCAAATGTGTTTAAAATACTAAGTAGGAAGACGAATCTACAGCAAGAGATTTGTTCAGAAAATAGCCCCCAACTCCACCACCCACATGCACCTATTTTCACACAAAACCCACAGATGAATGCTTCAAAATGTATTTATATTCATGATTAATTAAGTTTTGGACAATCATTTAAGGTAATTTCTGCGGGAAATTGTGCACCTAATCAACCAACTTCCATACAAATGCCTTTTCCAAACACAACCTGGTCGCAGTTGCAGAATTATTTGTCATGCAAAATATTTGTGCTTTTCATTCCATAACCAAGCTGTGTTCCCATATACATTTTCTCACCGTCTTTTTTTTTCCCTGAATGCTTCCCATTGTTGTTGAACAATTGACTTAGAGTGTATGTTCACTGTACAAATTGGACAGAGGCAGATGTATAATTCATTCTGCTTTTTTTCTTGGAAACAAGAAACTAAATATAAACAAGAGTAATTCAATCCCAATGAATAGTAATCACTATGCTTTATAATACAACAGAGACAAAAGGAATAGAGAGGAACTTGTTACATACAATTGGATCTGAAAGGCTTATGTAATAGGCTGTGAAGGACCATTACATACTAATTTATTTCACTTTTTGTTATTTACTTTCCCTTTTTTGGTGAGTAAAACATCCTTGCCAGTGAACACTGCTTCAGTCTTGGAGGCTAATCATTAAAGAAAATGAATTATGCAATTGAGGGGTTATTTTTATGTTGTTGTTTCTTTCAATTTTGTTGATTTCTTAATTATTTCAGTTAGTTACACAAAAATGTTCAATTTATAGATACTATCAATGCAAATATTGGCTGCCTGAAGAAAACAATTTAGGCCCCTTTTAGTAGAGTACAAGTTAAGTTTATCAGAAAACAAAGCAAAAAGCCAACACAAATATAGCTGGTGTTTAAGAAAACACCATTGATTTGAATTAGTATCTAAGCAGTGTGTCTTCCGTGGACAGACAGAAGTGAGAGGAGAACAAAATCATGTATGCATAACACGATTTATGTAACATAATTATGTGCTTCAGTAGAATTTTTATCATGTCCCCTTCCAATTTAAAGGTTTCCGAATGATCTAGTTTTTCCATTTCTTAACACATCCATTCCAACCTACAATTAGAACACTTGCAAAATTCCCCAGAAGATACAGATTCAAATTCACTTGATTTATTTTTGCATATTGTAAAAAAAAAAAAAAAACCACTCACTCCAAACATATAATGCTTTGACACCTATGTGTGACTCTATGGATTCATTTCTTTTACAACTATAACATTGTACGTTTTTTATGTACTCTGTCTCACAACGAAAAGATGAATGCAGCGAACCACTGAAAATAAGCCAAGACTAGGAAATAATTGTAAGAACTTCGGGGATATGTTTTATGACATGGATATATATATATATATATATATATATATATATATATATATATATATACATACATATATATATTCTAACTTCAGAAAAGCAAATCTACTCTTACTATTTCCTCCAAGGCTTCTAAGGGTTGTCAGGAGACTCTGCTCAATCTTCTAAATTACTTTCAGAAGAATATCAATCTGCCCCCAGAGAACTGACTGGCCAGTTTTTAATTATTTGCTTTCTTCTTTGCATATATATATATATATATATATATATATATATATATATATATATATATATTTCAGCACTAAAAAATTTACAAATGAGATATCTAATAATAATTAATAAAAATTTTAAAATATATCTGATTTAGAAAAATATTTTTAAGGTTTGTGACAAGGTTCATGATTGGCTTTGGAATGGGAAGGAGTTTCTTATTTTATTTGTCTCCTGGATCAAATGGAAACCAGTGGAATTGACTTGTGGTGATTCTTAGGAGTCTTTGAGGAGTCACAAATGACTGTTTCTGAAACCAGTTCATTAGTTTACCTAATTTATAATGTCCACACCGAAACGCCTTGCTACAGCAGAAAGAATGAAACTGTTCTCTCGTATTTAACTACTAATTAATTAGCTAGAATCCTAGTTGCTCACGATAACCATTACAACAATATAGTTTTTATGTTTGGTAAGCAGTATCATTTAATATTTCCAAGAACGATGCTATTTAAGCACGTAGGTCCTGCTTATCACGAAGTCAAGTGACCTCTTAATAGGAACATAACGAGTGAAGTTAGCATCTGTACCTCCGAAATAAAAACTTAACATCAACATGCCTATTAACAAAATGAGAAAAAACTAATTAAAGCAAATTAGCCTAATGTGCACACGCTGGATAAGACAGATTACTTCTAAAAATCCGAGAAGATAATGGTACCCATATGGGATCTGTTTTTGGCATTTTTCATATAAATTGGACAGTTTTAGAGGATAAATATGGTATAAAAGTCCTTACAGGCAATTATGTCTTTACAATGCTGGTGGCTGACATCATAAAAGTATAATTTTAATTGCTATTAATTGCATTAAGTCTACTCTTGTTGAATACTTAATGCCATCTCTGACAGTGGTATTAATTTATATACTTTAATGAAGCTTCATGGTAGAAGTTTAGAGTTATAGATCCACTTAAACTATGTCTTGAGTAGTATATTTTATCGGACAACAAGTTCGAGATCTAAGGACATTTAATTGATTATTTTTTTCTTTGAAAAGAGGTTTACATCTCCCTCTATTTTGGTGTGTGATAAAGTGATAATACAAGGGATTGGTGTGTGTGTGTGTGTAATTTTTAGAAACTTCCTAGTAGTATTTAGTACATTTAAGGAGCCAGTGTCTCCCTCAGTGTGTCACCGATTAAAGTATCCTTTATTGAAAAATGAAATTATTGACTTGCATATTCTGGCTGCCAAAATTGTAGGTAGGTTGACTTTTAAAGAAAAGAACATTTATATTAAAAAATATATTAAAGGAAAAGAGATGAAGAGTGAAGAATGAAGATCATAAAAGTACAAAGGATTCTTTGAGAAGCAGTAAGAGACACAGCTCCCCTTGCCTTTCATCCATCAGTGAGCACTTGCAAGCTATCTTCGGTCCTACTGGCTGCACTAGAGGTCTCTGCTGTTTGTGCGATTTGCGTTATTAGGTTATGAGAAATTCATTCATCTCAATCAGCGCTAGTTTCAATATTTGTGAATTAGTCATCTGCCTGGTTGCGCTAATGGGAGAAGGCATCCATTATTGCCTTTTTAATTTGTTTTCATGTTCGTTTACAACAAATACACGGTTTGAGATGGCAAAAGACACCATGGGTGAGATCAGCCGAATGCAAGAGAAATCTTCACTCTCCAATCCCGCGCCTTTTGGTAAATTCTACCCTGTTATTTCTGCTCAGAAAGGCATGCTTAATAAAGTGAACAAGCACAAATGTCAGGCAAAATATGCCATGTTCTTTTCTATGCCCTATCGATTTTTTCCTATAATTAAAGTGATGAACACGCACTGTTTGGTAATAATGAAGCTACATCTCCATTTGAGAATTTCTTAAAGGTTTAGAAGAGTCAGTTTCAGCCTGTTGCCTTTAGTAAAATATCTTTGCTCAAATTTCCCCAGGGACATCTAAGTAAAAAGCAGAATTGTGAGGAATGAGCCTAAAGATTTTTTAGAAGTCTACACAAGTTTCCTTTTTCTTAGGTTCAGCCTTGATTGCTTATGAACACAGGGATTGGGTGAAGGTTCCTGGGACGCCTGTCGTCCCACAGTGACTGGTGACAGAGGTAACTCCACAAAGGCCATAACTGGGCATTGTTATCTGCAGCCCAAGTTTGAAGGCTATTTTAGATTTCAATCTCTTTATTCAGTCGTTCACGCTGAGAATGTCAACCAATTAGTACTACTTTAGGAAATGCGTTTCATGAGACTGACATTGGTCCACAAGGAATTAGACTGAAACCACCAGCCCATTTTCACATGGGCCAATGAGTGGCCATTGGTCGGTGACAACTTCTGATCACAACCTGCGCTTGGGTTCAAACCAATTACTTAACAGCGACAGGTTCCATGCCACCTGATTAAGTCTGTGTGTCATTCAGGGACCCAGATTAATTAAAACAACAACTAAGCAGAAACCTTTTACATAACTTATTTCCACGGCTTTGCCCACCATGCTTATTGAAATGGAAAGGCCTCTTAGTGTGAACCCATACGGGAGCTGAGAAATAAAACTGCTTTTATCCTTTTGTGGTTATGGTTGTTCCTTCTTTCTAAGGGGGAAGGAAAAAAGAGGTAGTGCAAGGGTCTCTGTGTCCGTCTGTCGGTCTGTCTGTCTGCCTTTTCATTAAAAAAGAAGAGCTTTGGGAGAACTGTTTTTTTTTTTTTTTTTTTCGTTCTTGAGACTATTTTGTGTCAAATAGTATATTTAACTGGTGTGCAGCCTTGATTGAAAATTATTTTCTATTTATGAAAATAATTCATGCTCACTGTTGTATTTTTTTCTTTTTTAGAAAACACAGGAAAATCTGCCCCAAACGTATAATTCTAGCTCAGAGAAAACCAATGATTGTGAATGATTTGCCTACTATCTTTCTTCTTATTCTCTTCCTGTGCCTTTTTTTTTTTTTTTTTTTTTTTTTACTTTATAGAATCATCCACTTTTTACGACTTTGTTCTTTGTTATTTACCTGTGTCTGTTTCTGGGCCCTGTTTGCTATCAGCCTCAACACTCAGTGACACAGCCATCGTGCCTTTTGTTTTTATTTCTTTATTTATTGTTCACTTGACTCTATGGTGAGGAAGCCGTGGTTCAATGCTAATGTTTATTTATTATTATTAGTTTGTCATTTGCAGTTTCCTTTAGCTGTAATTGTAAGGGAGGGGAAGGCTGCTGGTGGGCTCCTGTTAGCAGCAGCAATCTATTGATAAAAGCCTCCTTGCCTGCTGCTTATTGCCACACAACATTAACCCAAAGGGAAAGAATGGGCAAGCACAATTTTATACACAAGCTCCCCCTGTGGCCTCGCCGCTGCTCACATCCCTTCTGTATTCCGATACCTCCGATTTAGGATAGTAAAATTTTCTCCCAAGGATCAAAGTCATATGCCTCTGGTTCCTATGAGTCTGGGGGCTGGAATGTAGCATTTGTCTCTCAGCTGATCGATAACACTGGATCACTATCCAAAGAACGAAAGGAAATGCTGAAGCCAGATAATTTGAAGTGAGGCACAGATTTTCGAAGTGGCACACGGAACATGGACACATACACTCAGTCTGTCCGTGGACATTCTTCAGTTTGCTGATGTTAGAATAGCCATTCGCCAGTGACAATCTTCCCTATTTTGGTATTTTAGTGGCTATATACACAGGACTACTTCCATTTCTTTTGTTACTTATGTGATTAGGGTGAGTTAAGCTTATGTATACTTTAAAGATATTTTTAGTAGGACATATATTTTTATAGAGGAAAAGATATAAACCAAAACTCCTTTTGGTAGCTATTAGGGCTATATGTTTCGTACTAAATGAGATATTTATATGTGTAGCATGCAGAGGCTAGCCTTATTAGACTGAAAATATTGATCGTTTAATAACAAATTACTTTTAGCTATACAGTTGAACTATTCCCCTGCTCCAGAAGCCTAAGCCTGTGTTTAGTAAGTGAATCAACTTCCTCAAACCAGTAGTGGTAAGTTTCCTGTTAAAATATTTACCCAAATACCTCATTGCATCTAATTAAGAGCCATCTACTCAATTATTCAAATCAGTTATCTGTTGAATTTTCAAATGTAAACATTATAAAATAAGTCCAGTTGGAATATACTTCTTCATGTAGAATACCGTGGGAAATCAATAGCAATACTTTCATTCAAAGAGACTGGTGATCGCTAGTGATCAGAGTAGCTGACACAAACAGATGACAGCATAGACCTTTCATTTTATGCCTGTAAACATCCAGTATGTTTTAATCTTCTTATAAGAATAGCATCATAAAATTTGAGCATAATTAATATAAAACGAACCCTATTAAGATGAACATGAACTTGAATATTAGACTCATCTTTCTTGGAGATCTTTTAGTTTCAATGACATTACAGATACAATAAAGAAAATGTCTAAAGATAATTTATAGCAGCTGGGGAAACCAGGTGTCATCAAATCCACATTTACTAATAGGTATTTTATTCTTTCTGCTCTGTCAGAGGATGCATCACCTTCATATACATATATACATACAAGTCTCCCCCTGTGGACTCAGCGCTGCTCACATCACTTCTGTATGTGTATATGATGTATATGTACATGATATATATGTGTATGATGTATGTGTACATGATATATATGTACATGATGTATATGATGTATATATACATGATGTATATGTACATAACGTATATGTATTGTATATGATGTATATATACATGATGTATATGTACATAACGTATATGTATTGTATATGATGTATATGTACATGATGCACATGTATATGTGTATATGTATATGATTTAATATATATTACTTTTTTGTGATTGTGATATTACATCATCTTCTCTCCTTCCCTTTCTTCTCTCCAACCCCTATCATGTCCCCTTGCTATCTTTCAAATTCATGACCTCTTTTTCTTTAGTTGTTACACACACACACACACACACACACACACACGTAAATAGCTAAACACAACAGTTCACGTAACATTACTTGTGTGTGTGGTTTTAGGACTGACTATTTGGTATTGGACAACCAATTGGTATAGTCCTCCCTTGGGAAGATTCTCTTTCCTGCTCTAGTATTTTTTAGTTACCCATAGTTCTTTGTTTAAGTCTGAGGACTCCTGAGCCGGACACTGCCCCATCTCTCCCTTGTCCAGCCAACATAAGCATTACTGCTGTTCTTATGCAGGTCCTGTTTAGGCAGCTATGTTGGTGAGTATCCAAGGATAATACCTTCTGACATTTCTAGGAGAGATAATCTCAAGGCAAACTCCCCATTCCTCTGGTGTTTAGTTTACAACCTGTCTTTCTTTTATGTCAGCTAGGGAAGCCAGCTCAACTACACCCACAAACAACAGCTCTCAAGAACGCAGTATCTCCAACCTGAGTCCACCCTCTTTCAACACACACACACACACACACACACACACACACACACACACACACTGAGCTGTTCTTTGCTCCTTTAGACTGTCCTGTAGATTTCTGCTTTGCCCTGGTTGTCATTCTCCGCTGAACAGCAGTCCACCCTGATGCCCTGGGCTGCTTTAGGCTAGCTTCTTTGGGAAACACACAGACATTTCACAGTCAAGCCAGCACAATAAGTAGACCCCATGCATGTTCATTGTGTCAATAAACACATGTATGGTATTCAGGAGTAATAAGAATAAAAACGAATGCAGTTGGATTAAGAATCTCATAAAAGAATAGGACGGTGCTGGGCGAGGTACCTCAGTCTGTAAAGTGCTTGTCTTGCAAGCCAGAGAACATGAGCTTGATCTGAAGAAACCATGTTAAAAAAGCAAAAGCCATCTATGGTCGTCTGAATTTGTAATCTTGTGCTACAGAGACAGAGATAGGGAGGTTCCTGGGGATTGCTGGCTAGCCAGCCTAGCCTACTTGGAAAAATTAAACTTGTTGTTTGATTCTGACTCAAACAACAAAACAAACAAAAAACAACTTTTTTTTTTTAATGGTGTAACTGAGAAATGACTCTTGGTCTGTTTATGCGCACACACATGGATGCATGTAAGCAGGCATACACACACACACACACACACACACACACACACACACACACACACACGGACACACGGACACACCTCATTTTCTTGTCTTTGTTTTCAGATTGCTTTTGGCAAGGGCAGAGCTATGGATGAATTGAAGCCACACCCTCCTCACCCCAGAACAGGGAATCACATCTTGGTAGAGGGCTAGCAGAAGCCACAGGTAAAGGTTTGCTGAGACTATCAATTGTGTGGCCCCGTGTAGAACGATTTAAGATGATCCACTCAGGTTTGTGGAGAGAATTAGGCTATGATAGTGATAACACAGCAGGAGACATGATACAGGCCAAAGGAAACCAAGGGAGAGGAATTAGAGAACACCAGGAAGTTCAACAAGTAAGAAGATGCCACCTTGAAGGAAGGGGGAAGAAATGAGACAGAGATGCTGTAGAGGCATCAGGGGCCATGAGGGCAAGAATCCAGGGACGGATCCTATTTCTTTTGCAAATTGGGCTGGGAGTTGTAATTTCTTTTGACTGTCCTTAAAAAAAAATAGCAATTTCATTGTTTAACCCCCTACCCCATTTAATTACTAAACTACCCTGTTTCTGTTTCTGCTTGCTCCCTTGTCTTACTTCTAGCTCAGCACTTGATATGTTTCACCAAGAAGACCATGCTCTTTCCAAGAATCAGCAGTGGCTGGGCAGTGAGCTGCATCTCTTCATTCTGCACTTAAGGCATTTTTGTAGAAGGATTTTTTTTCTTTCTGTCTGTGTGTCTGCCTGTCTGTTCCCTCCTCTCTCTCTCTCTCTCTCTCTCTCTCTCTCTCTGTCTCTCTCTCTTTGTCTCTCTCTGTGTCTCTGTCTCTTTCTTTCTCTCTCTCTTTCTCTGTCTCCTCTCTCTCCCTCTCCCTGTCCCTGTCTCTCTGTGTTTCTCTGTGTCTCTCTGTGTCTCTCTCTCACACACCACACACACACACACACACACACACACACACACACACACACACACACACACACACACACCGCTAAGCCAAGGGGAATTAGAAATGTGTACTTCAGCTATGACATTTTCCTTGTGGTGTTGTCTGACAGAAATTTAGAAAAATAACTAGAGCAAAATGTGCTTCTGCAGGAGTTCCTCATTTTAAATGGCAAGCTGAAGGGCAGTCGTGTATGCATATTTAGAGAGAAGGTTCTAGCGACTCGAGTTTCAGTTGGAACCTGTGGCAAGGGGATCAGATGGATATTGGTTAAGGCTGTGAAAAAGGATTGCCAGCCTAACTGGGCAACACAATTCCTTCGAATCTGTCTCAAACTGAGAAAAAGATTGTCGAGTGCTACACTTGGTGTTGTACAGGGGGAAGGGTGAACAGTCATTTATCCATCTCTGAGGGGCTCCTGAAGTTTTCATCTTATTGAATTCCCTCCTACAATCTCAAGGAAACTTTGTTTGTGTTTCCTGATTTCCAGAGGTTTGGGATGTTGGTATAAACAGCACATTTAGAATGAGGCAGACTCACTTCCAGAGGCTTTGATTTTGGTAAGATATAAATAAAAAAAACAAAACATGGCCTCAAGGGTGACCAATGGAGACTAAGGGCAAAACTGGAAATAACAGAAACGGATAGAAATTAAAGATAAAACAGTAGAAGAGAGCCAGGTTTAGGGCAAAATTTGAGTGGGTTTTGTTTTGGGTGGGTTATTTTCCATATTAATCAGGTCTTTTAGGAATAGATGTTTGTAGCAATGAATTCAGAGATGATAAGCATTGCAGAAACCAACAGACACACGCCCATTTTCCAACCAGAACTTCTTTCAAATTTTCACAAATATTTTTTGCTACTTTTAGTTAATGTTTTTCTATAAACCATTTCATAAACAGTTCCCCCCCCCCCTCGGTCTACAGATGTGGATCTACATCATCACTTCATGGCTACATTATTTATTATTATGTATATAAATAATCATGTAATGCACACGTAGTCATAATGGTTACAATATCCATTACAAAACTCCTGTCTCCTGTGAAGATTTTGTAGCTCTAAGTGTGAGACATAAGAAAACAAAGGAAGAAAAGTAAGAAAGAAAGTTAAACAGAGCTTGGAGACGTGCACATAAATCAAAGTAGGGTATGAAAGAAGATGAGAAGGCAGACTTGGAGCAAGATGGAGAACACACGTTCCCCAACACTCTGGGGTGCAGCAAAGGTTTGAGCACTATTGATGAGGTCATCAGGACTGAATCAAGGGGAAACTCTTCTTCAGAGGTAGAAATGAAGGCCTTGATGAAGGACAAGGATTACGAGAACAAACACACTTCTGAAAATCTTGGGAATGACACAGCGCAGCTTCCTCCGGCAGTAGATGGGAATTAACTTGGGGACCCACCACTGTGAGAGACTTTGGGGTGCTCAGCTCTAAATGGCATCTCTTTATCAAACCCCTCCATTCGAGACTGAGAGATCTATGCCGAAGAGTTAGCATAAAGTTGGGTGGTGAGTTCAGCTATGGTGAAGAACTCCAAGGAAATGGTGTTTTCCACACACCAGGGGGGATGTCTACATGAGCTCACAGAGACTGACAACACCTGCTGAGTTAGAGCCAGCCCAAACTGCAGCTTTGAGAATGGAAAGTAGACACAATTGATACCTGTTGGGAAAAGAGAATATGGTTTGTCTAATTGAGAGCCACCGAGTATACTAACCACACTCCAGGGCAGGCTCCAGGCCCAGGAGTCATGAGCAAAGACAAAATGCACTCCACATTTCTTGGGTGCCTTTTCAGCTTAAGTTTGTTTGTTTGTTTCTTTTTTTGTTGTTGTTCTTATTAGTTGTATTTATTTATTTTTTTAATTCCAGTTTTCTTACTTTAGTCTTTTTTTTTTTCTGTTTGTTTGGTTTTGAGAGAGAAAGACTATGAAGTTGGGTTGGTAGGATGGTGGGGAGGATCTGGATCTGGGAGGAGTTGGGAAAAGAGAAAGGATATGCTTAAAATCCAGTGTATGTAAATTGTTTAAAATAATAATGAAAATCTTTCAATCTATCAATGTATGTATGTATGTATGTATCTATCATCTATATCTATCTATCTATCTATCTATCTATCTATCTATCTATCATCTATCTATGAAAAAAGCTACAGTCCTTTAGCTCATTACAGTCCTTACAAAATATTGTGCATCTGTACCTATTTAGTCAGCATGTTTGACTTTGGCTAGTGGCTCATGTCAAGCATACAGACAGAAGCAGAACTATTTGCTCTGTTATGGAGTGGGGCATGTGAAAAATGGACAGAAGAGCAAAGAGAAAAGTGAATGTCACTAGAGGCCATTGAATAAAGACAAAAGGACAGTTTACCTAAAAAGAACCGCAGGAAAAAGCATTAAAACATAGGCTGGGCAATGCTACTAATGTGTGCTAATGCTAATGTGTGCATTCTTTGTACGAAAACTAGGAATCTCTCTCTCTCTATATATATACACATGCATATGTAACAACAATGAGTAAAAAAGAGGCCATTAATTTGAAAGAGAACAAGGAGTAGCATCATGGGAGGATTTGGAAGAAGAAAAGGGGAGGAATAAAATATAATATTATGATTTCAAGAATGAAAAAATAGTAAAAATATCATGAAGGCTGAGGTTGCTTTAAAAACAGCCATTAAATTATTCTCAAGAAGCTGTAAAATAGTTAAGTGATGTTTTTTATGAGACATTATAAAAGAATTATGTTACAAAAAAAAGATCCGTATGCTGCTGATTTGTTTGTATTGCTCATTGCTTATTTAAAACACAATCGCCTGAGATAAATTCCATTCGAGAGCATTTTTTCCCCTAGGACACACCTATATCCAACGTGAGGGTTACTCTCATGGCTTTGCTTTGCAGGAACCAGAGTGGAGAGAGTTAGGACAGAGTGGATGGAGAGAGTTAGCACAGAATGGATGAGTAGCTTCATTGTGCTTGGGAGGATGTGGTTTGGGATGAGGCTTTTAGACTCTGATCCATTCCCTTCATTCATATAACCAAGAGAGTAATCTCTACCCAGTTCGGAGATGAGGATTATTTTTCCTAATGATGATTAATGACCTGATATCAATAAAGCAGTCTCAGCTTTTTTGTTGCAGATAAAAAGTACGTGTCCTCAATTCCCATAGTAGACCATTGTCTTATTCTCCACGGGAACCTTAGCGGCCTTGCTGCCGTAAAAGCTTGCGATGTTTCCAGGGATCGTGGGATATCCTGGGGGCTCTGAAGTTTAAAACACCTTGCATACTTTTCTTTTATAAACCTAGCCATGGAAAATTATGCAAATTTTTATCAGGGCTTTATTTTTTCTCTTAAAAATACAGACTTTGTGTACAGAGACATTGCCTTTATTCTGAAAGAAGTGAGCTGAATTGCAACTGAAGAACCAGGCTGGAGTGTGGGGGAGTCTATTCCATCCTCTTTCCTTAATGATCGCATCTTAAATCTTCCCACCGGCAGTAAGCATTCTTGGCCACGTCTGCAACTAAATAATGATCATTCTTTTGGGGTGTGATTCTGATTTTCTGTTCTTTTGCTTCTAAGTCTCCTCTGTCGTCTTTCTACTGAGTTACTTTTCCTTTCATCTGGCAATGTTCAGGTTTATAGACAA
The DNA here is from genome assembly GCF_011762505.2 of Arvicanthis niloticus. Lineage (NCBI taxonomy): Eukaryota > Metazoa > Chordata > Mammalia > Rodentia > Muridae > Arvicanthis > Arvicanthis niloticus. Next base: position 39,100,229 of record NC_047673.1, read on the forward strand.
ATTCTTGTCTTTCTTTCGAAGGCACATACGTGTTTACACACGACCCCTTTTAACCAAAGAGCAAGCCATAAAAAGCCTGTGAGATTCTGGCGTTTCTTGTAAAATGTATACCTAAGTACAAGATTATCATAGTAATCCCCAGCATGGCTACTCCATAATTTCCTGGTGATTACTTTGCTTTTCAGAATATTGTAGCTTGACCATTTTGGCTTTAGGTTAATGGGCAAATAACACGTGGTTTACACTTCTTGGCAAAAAAAGAAAGAAAGAAAGAAAGAAAGAAAGAAAGAAAGAAAGAAAGAAAAAGGTTTTTTTTTTCAATCACAAAGAAGTGAGATATACACACATAATATGAATAAATACTACTGAGTGCATGATTCCACCTATGTGACAGCAACTCACAGGAATTCTAGAGAGGAAAAAGAAGCTAAATTTTCATTCTTCCTAATTTTATTTTTTAGTTTATAAATCAGAAAATACCATTTCTGGCCTAATGTATTTTGCAGGACTCTGATATGCATCTGGTTTCTACAAATTGCTTTGGATTTCAAACTGAAAAGGACATGCAGATATGACCTACGCTTCTGATAATTTTGCTACACATATTTACTCGTGCTTGTATCCACTGTAACATGTTAGCAATAGAGAGCGAGTCGAGGGGGGAGAGGGTGGCCCGAGGGCTATCAGCAAGGAAAGGATGCTGTGTAAATGTTTGGAGATAGGGTAGAGCACAGAACACCAAGGAGGATTAAAGAGACTCCAGGAAGCATCCGCATATCACAGAACAAAAGGGAACATGGCAGGGGTGTGGGGAAAGGTAAGTGGGGTACTGGTGGGGGGAGAGATGAACATGGAAAGAATAAGTGGAGGGGGGAAAGTACCCTTTTTACTTCTGTAGAAAGGCAGAATCAGAACCATCATGTGCATAAGAATTTTAAACTCATAGAAACTAGAAAATTCAGAGTCAAAAAATTAAATCTCTCTTTAAAGATTAGAGACCAAGGGAAAAAAATCTTATCATGTGTCTTAAAAAACCTTTTTGTCTTTCTCTCTTTTCTTTCTTTCTTTTTCTTTCTAAAAATAGCTCAGCTAGAGAATACAAAAAATTGGGGTGTTTCAGCACAAAGATTTTTCCAATTAGGTGTAAAGAATAAACATTATGTCATTAAAAAAAAAATCAATCCCAGTGCACACAGAAGTAGTAGCTAGAAATAGGTTAAGTAGATAACAGAAAATTATTTAAAAACCAAATCCCTCAGAGTTAGCTTTTCTGCTCAGATCTACACACCCAATACAAGTTTTAAAGAGGTGAGATAAACTTTGAGCCCAAAAGGAGCCCAGATTTCAAAAAGGCACTGTAAGATTTAGCAGTGTTAGACTTTCTAAGCAAATGGACACAGTGCCAATAAAAATGATCACACGTTTCTGTTGCTGACACAGGAGATGCCGGTTGTGAGTATAAGCAAGCACTGGAGATATACAAGCAATTATATCTCAGCCTTGGGTTTCAGTCATCCTGGGAAACGGCATCATTATCTTGGCAGTTAAAAGCTGTCTCGAAAGCACATCTCATAATGTCTGGAACTCTACACGCACTTGTCCATTTATCGGTTTATCGGTCTCCTTCCCCTTAGGTCACAGGATCTCTCTGGGTTGAGCCTTCTTCCCTCTCTTCCTCCAACGTACTATCTGTGGTGCTGGCTGTATCACAGGCTTTAAAAAACATTGTTACCTACGTAGTGAGACTGTTGACATTTGAACAGTCCTGAACATGCGTACTGATGCACCCTGTCTCAAGAATAACTTGGCATTGATTCATGTGTGAATGTCTTTCTATTCTCCTGTTCTTTATTAGACAGCATTCCTTAAGGTCCTCTGGCATGCTGAGACGTAAAATACAAACATTTGTACAGATTTATAGAATGTCCTCTTCCTGAGAGGAAATCAAGACTGGTCTGAGATCTACGAGTTTCTCTGTATCACTCACCCCGACAGCACCCCAAGCCATCCCATAATAAAGGTGAAATTACAATCAAGTCCTTTGCCTGGGCAAATCAAGGAGTGTAAGTTTATTTCTTGCTACATCTTTTCTTTTCGGCACAATGAAAACAGATTACCAGAGAAGAATGTGGCAGTAGGTGGATATTTCTTAAATGAAAGGAATTGTTCCCCAGAACTTTTCAATAAGAGAAAGCATGTGACCCCCTTTCTGTGAGGCCCACACTACAGTAAACAATTGAATCCATATTCAGCCAGATGCTTCCAGTGTGTAAATTACTCCCTGGGTAAATGTTAGGCACTTTCCGAGCCGCATTAACTCTTTCAGGCTTCGAGTATGCAATTTAGTAAATTACCGCTGCCTGTACTTAATGGTGCCCCAGGGACCGAGAAGATTAATGCAGCCCTGAAGTGCCTGAGCTACTCTCAGGGAGAGCGCCTGACTCAATGGAGGCGGCTCATGTCTAATCATTCTTTGTAAAAGGAGACATTCTTTAAAATGCTTTAAAGTTACCTTCGTGGTTTAATCCTGCACATCCCCTTCCCCGAAGCACACATCCTAGAATTCTGATTTTTTTTTTCTTCCTCTCCTATCCCATTAAAGACACGGTTTATTTTTGGAAAGATTCTTACTGACCTCTTTCTTTGAGTTTGAAATATCACAGTAGCTATTAGTTCTTCTTCCACACTTTTTTTTTTTTTTTTTTTTTGTCATTTTGCCTTAGTTGATTTCATCCTGCTTAATCGCCCCTCTGAAATCCCTGACACTGAAATCATCCCTTACTGCTATTCCTATTATTTCTCCGATGGCCATCATATCTCCTCTTCACGTTGTTTTCTCGTTTGCTCCCACTGCTATTTATTATGGACCCCAGTCTGGCCGGCTACACCCACAGAGCTTTATTGATTTCTCCCAGGTTCAAGGTCTTCCGTGGGTGTGCTCCGCCCCCTCCAGGCAACCAGCCGCTTCCTTTTTCATAGCGCCTGAAATTCGATTCCAGTCTATAGGGTTATCTTAAAGTGAGCAACTCCTCACTAGTTCAGTCCATAATGAAAACATATGGATTCCATGCCAAAGATCAACTCATCCATAGCTCACCACGGGCCTTTCTCTCAACGGGAGCAGCGTGGAAAACACCCGCCTAACAGTGCTAAATCTCGCTTTACTCCAAGACACGGGCTTATAATTTCTTGCGATGTTTCTTGTGATGTTTCTTTGCATCACTTTGGACTATTGTGGTCTTCGTCTATCTTAATGGCCTATAAGCTCCCGTTTTAGTTCTTTCTTTTTCCTATCACATTCAATGCCTTCTCTCCTCTCCTCTACCTGTCCAACCCTCCCTCCCACGTCTACTGCATTCAATGGAAGCAAATTAACACTTTCTCATACCTAGGTGCTCTTGGTGAAAAGCTTATCTCTTTACATAGAATGGATAAAATCACACAATATTCATGTACGTATAGAGATTCTCTTGTCTTATATCACTATGCTTCGATGTTTATAAATTTGAATATACAGACCTGTATTATGTGTTCTTGAACTCCAGAGTTTATACCTGTTACTATGGATAACACCATGCAGACTGAGGTGACTGAACACTCAGTATCCTTCTTCTCAAGTGCTGAGGGCACCTGTACCTTTTAAGTGACAATTTTCATTGGATGGGTCATCAACTGCTCCTCTAAATCTGACTCTTTCAGGTGGCCCAAAGCAAACAGAAACAAATACACCAAGATCACCAGAACTAATAGAGTGGATGCTATTTAACACTGTGAATACATCAGTCCTATTATATTTTGAGGAATATAAACTATTGTACTAGTAGAATACATCCTGAAAACACCTACAAATTCATGAAGGAAGTTTCCAGCATTTAGAGTAGAGAAGAGATAGCGTTAAGGATGATGGGAATTGTGTGGGGGGGAAAAAGTGGTACCAAACTGAGGCAGTTTGTAGAGGAGTCATAGGCTCCTTTCTTCATGAAGTATCTTCTCATTTTCCATTAACTTTTAGCTTCTAATTTATGTTTCATGCTGAGTCTAGTGGTTTTTCTCTTGAGTATATTTAATTCATTAAAGTAAAAACAACTTCGGAAGGAAAAGGTAGACCTAGATTCTAGGGTTTCACACACACACACACACACACACACACACACACACACACACACAAAGGGACTCCAAAGCACATGCTATCATATTCTACAGAAAGGACAACATCTGACCCAATAGTCTCTTGTTTCTTTGTGTGGCAAACATTTTCATTTCCTTTCTAGTCTTCATTAAATAAACATTGGATATTTTGCATTTAAAAAACTGTGTGTTACTGCATTGCATGGGGACACATGTGTTGGAATCCCAGCACCCAGGAGGCTGAGGGAAAGGGCTTGCAAGTTTGAGACCAGTCTGGGATATATAGTGAGGTCAAAGACATTCTGGGCCACGTACCAAAACCCTGTCTCAAAAAGAGAAGAATAAACAAACCAACCAAGTTAGATATATGGAAAAGAAAGCTGTGGAGTTTTAGGATCTCAGAAAATGTAAATAATTTAATTTGGTCCAACTTTGCTATTGAAGAAGCTTCCTAATCAAAAGTAAGGAGCATATATTGAGTGAACACATAGAATTGCCATAATTCAGTCCTTCTGATATCCCTAAACTATAAATTTCTTATGTTCCAAATTAAATATAATATAATAATATTCCAAATATAATAACGAAGCATGTTTATCTAAGACATTTATTTTATACTTTGTGATTTATTTTTTCTGCCTCTGGCGTGAGCGCTCCTAAAATACCAAGGTTTCTGAAGTGATTTAAGACCTTGTAGGAATATCTGCCAGGCAAGAGAGATAAGCTACATGGGGGACAACCCACTGAAGTCAGGAGCACCTGAATCCCAGGGGAGATTGCCATCTAGTCTAGTAATGAATTTATTAATGCACGAGTTATTTTTGGAGGCAAAAAAAATTGCCTCTAACTTTGGGGAATGGATAGTCTATTCTTCTATCATTTAAAAATTTATTTATCTGTATGATATGTGTGTTTGTGCATGACTCTGTCTCTCAGTCCCTGTCTCTCTCTCTCCCTTTTTTTCTCTCTCTGGTGTGTGTGTGTGTGTCTGTGTGTGCATCTGTGTGCACATAGATACCACATTGGGTGTGTGGATGTCAGCAGACATCTAGGGGGGCATCAGTCTCCTTCCACTGTGTAGATCCCAGGGACTGAACTTGAATTCTTGGGGCTGGCAGCAAACACCTTTTCCTGCCAAGCCATCTGGCCAGCAGATCCCTACCATGTCCAGCATCAGTTATGGACATTTGAGCAGTGGATTTGTCTCCTTTTTACTTGATGATTGTAGGGCAAAATAGACCTGGACACTGTAGCAAAAAGATGCATGAGTAGAAGAAGGGAGGGAGAAAGGAACCAAGTGTGAGCGTAAACACTGTGGGGGCGGGGGGAGGAGCGTGTTAAGACTCACCCTCTGGGTTTTGCCATCCAGCTGTGTGATACTGCACAGCTCATTTTACTTTCCTGTCTCTGTTCACATGGGTTAAGAAATAGAAGGGTGAAACTGAGTTGTATTCTCCACATCTGTTCATTGGGTTAAGGTGATGCTACTCAATTCTATTTGGACCAAAGCCTGGGAGATGACATTGGTCTCCCTCTATTCCCACCCTGCAAGCAGTTCTGTCCCCTCTCAACCTCCTGCTTGAGTCCAATCTCTTTCTCAGGGCCAGTGTGCACAGAGAGCTGGGATAAGGGCATACGGTGCCTTCGGATTTTCACGTTGTATATGTTCGCTCTCCCTTTCTCTAAAGTGTTTTATTTCAGACATATTTTTTCTATTTTAGAAAGCCAATAAGTATTAATCAATCAGTAATTGCATTGATGGGGGAAAACTAATAAAAGTGGAACCATAACAGGACTCGAACTTCATAACTTTGAAATATAAAGAGAGGCTTTATCCATGGGAATTTACAGATATTATTTGGCCTCTAGACGGCTTTCATATTTCTTCATTACTGCAATACAAACATAAGAAATATGGAGGGAAAATCTCTATATAAGTGCTGTAAATTTCAAGCTGAATTCCCTAGTCTACAGCATGGTAGCCATCCAAGAGGTTTTTAATGTATAAAATCAGGCTTAATTTAGTGTGTATTTTGCTTTTTCAACAAAAATCTGGAATAGTTGAGGTTTTCTTAAAAAAAATGGCTTGTTTCTGCTTTTATAGATAACTTGATTTTTACTTAATAAATACACAGATTTCAAACTCGCCTAACTCTGAACTTTTATAGCCGCTTACTCAATATGTCATCTCCCTTGGTCTTCTATTTTTGGTTTAAGCAGAAAGACCCGGTCCAAGCCTCCCACTGCTTATTATTTTTTTTTTTTTAAATTACTTTGCCACATTCTAGGTTGTAAGGTAGCCACTAGAACATCCTAGATCAAATTTACACTCTTTCCTTTCTTCAAATGAGGGTCAGACAGTAAAGTTCCTTCCTTCCTTAAGGAAACCTGGCAAGGTTAGTTCTTCATAGATAGTCCAGGCTCTGCCTGTCACCATGGCATGAATTTGGGTAACAAACTGGAATACGACAGTGGAGTTACCGCCCCTTTTGAGTTCTATAATTCTGCCCTCGGTGGTTTGACTCTCTCCTTATATGACTGTCATGATTCATGCCATCCATGTGTAATTTGCATGATTAACCTGGAAGCCCCCACATCCTGTCACCCCAGCTTGTAGATCTTTCAGAGTTTCTTTATTGCCTTTGGTTCACTTCAACCTTCCTTGGAATGACTTAGACTCTTCACAATCAGCAGGAACTGCCTCTTCCACAGAGTCACGAGTCTCCTTGACTTTCCTACTATCTCCGATGCTGATTGTTCTCAGTTTGAACTCTCTGCCACCAGGCTAGGCTGACTCCCTGATTACTTCCTCCACCTGGACTTCAGGCAGATATTCATAGCCATCCCACGGTTGGTGGTAAACCCAGAGCAGAAACGGTCAGCTCCCATAAGACAGGTGTGAGGTGAAGCCACTGGTCTTCTTGGTTTCCCTGACAACCCTACATTAGGTTCTGTATTTCACTGGTGGAGAGGAAACAGGGCTTTCCTAGAGTTAGTTCTCTTGCTCATTGCCCTCAGATTTCACAACTCATTCTCTCCAAGTTTCATTTCTCATTTAGTCAAACATCTTTAATGTGGCCTTTCAGAACTGTCTCTCCATTTTTCCAAGCCATCAGTTTCCCTAATTAGATTAATTAATCTATGTTAATGGTAAGGAAAGAGTCACATTCACTACAATGGGAGAGAGAGTCTTTGATTTTGAATACACAGAGTCCTAGGGTCACCTAGTCTCACCTCTGGGATGGAATTCAGTGATGTTTGGCTTACATCTGTAAACTTACCTAACTTGCAGGCAATGGTAGAGTGTATGACTGCAAAGAACTTTAAACATGAGTTTCAGTTTTAATGCATGCAGTGCAATCACATGGTGCAACAACTGGTGCATTCAACAACCGTGGACTCTGAAGAATAGAGGGAGAAGGTATATAGCACAAGATTGCAGAGCCCATAAGAGGAAAAAAAAAGCTTGCTTCAGTTTTGCTTTTCAGTACAGGGTCATGCTGTCTGTCCATCTCCACCCACTTCTTCTGTTCCTCTGTCTCAGACACCCTGAGCTTGGGCTCACTCATCTGAGCAAATGAGGATAACACTTGCTTATTAGTGTGGTAGGAATTAAAGAGGAAAGATGTTTTTTTTTTTTTTTTTTTTTAAATATAGGTCATAGTGCTTTCTCTACACTCAGCTCCCATTGGGGTGAGTGGCAGAGTTCTAGTCTCAGTTCACTTATTAAACATTGATTTCATTATTATTTTGTTGTTTTGTTTTGAGGCAGAGCTTGGTTTCTCTGTCACTCTGGCTGTCCTGGAACTCACTCAGTAGACCAGGCTGGCCTTGAACTCGGAGATCTGCCTCCCCCCAAGTACTGGCATCAAAGGCATGCACCACCACCACCACTTGGCGCTATTTTACCTCTCATACTTGGTCACTATTAATGACCTTGTGGTCCTTCATTCCTTTGGAACAAAACTTTGGAAAGTCAAGGGACTTGGGTTTCTTTAACTTATCCTATATCATGACTTTAAATAGTGTTCCTCTGTATACTGATGACTTTCCAGTTTCTGTTCTTTAGCTTGGACATGTCTTTTGGACTTTGATTGATGTCTCTACAACTGCTTATTTGATATTCCTACTTGGTTGGTAAAACAATCTCAAACTGACTATATATAAATGTCATGGTTTGAATATGCTTGGCCCAGAAAGTGGCGCTATTTGGAGGTGTGGTCTTGTTGGAGATGTGTTACTGTGGGCGTGGGCTTAAGACCTTCATCCTAGCTGCCTGGAAGTCAGTCTTCTACTAGCAGCCTTCAGATGAACATGTTTAACTCCCTGCTCCGACTGTACCATGCTTGACTGGATGCTGCCATGTTCCTGCCTTGATGATAACGGACTGAACCTGTGAACCTGTAAGCCAGCCCTAATTAAATGTTGTCCTTTATAAGAGTTGCCTTGGTCATGGTGTCTGTTCATAGCAGTCTCTCCATATTTGGGTTAATGCATTGTCTGTATTCACCAAAAGTTCGTGTGTTGGCAGGCATCATGTCTATAATTCTAGTACTTGGGAGTTTGAGGCAGGAGGATTACAAATTCCAGACTAACCTCAGTTTATAAGTATATACCAATAACCTGCTTCAAAAAAACCTCACAAAAAACAAAAGCATATATTGAAATCTTAATTCACAGTGCAACAGTGTTTTGAGTATTTAGGTTGTGAGAACTTTACTGCCATGGATGGATCAGGGTCCCCTAGAGCAGTGGCCCTTGAGATGCTGCTGTTGATGACCCCTTTGGGGGTCAAAGAGCCCTTTCACAGGGGTCACCTAAGAGCATCAGAAAACACAGATATTCACAGTATGGTTCACAGCAGTAGCAACATTGCAGCTATGAAATAGCATTGAAGTGATTTTATGGTTGGGGGTCGCCTCAGTAAGAGAACCTGTATTAAAGGGTCGCAGCCTTGGGAAGGTTGAGAGACACTGGTGTAGACGAAGAGGGTTAGTTTTTTCAGAGTACTTTTGCTATACATGTGAGCCTTTCTGCACATCTACACTCACTGCTGTTTGTCTTTTCTGTTATGAGAAATACCTATGTTCTCACCTCACCACAAACCCCAGCCATGCCTTTTACTCCCAAGTGTCCAGAGACTTCATTTTAAAAAATCCTTAGCATTAGAACATCGTTCTGCAAAAATGGCTGCTCAAATAAGCTCCTTCCTCTAATATCTCAGTTTGTGGTGTCTTGTTCTGGCAACAGAAGACAGATTAAGACACTGTCTATTCAGTTGTCATCACAAGACTCTTGACTACATCCTGGTTCTGGGTAGAACTGTGTCTTCCAAAGAGATGTTGAAGTTCTGACCCATGATCCCTGTGAACTTGACCTTACTTAGAAATATGATCTTTGTAGATGGCCATGGTAAGATGCAGTCAGTAGGGTAATTCCTCATGGAACATGACTGACTAAAAAATTCAGACACAGGCACATTCAGAGGAAGACAATGTGAACATGCAGAGAAAGTGCGTTTGATTGGCCAAGACATGCTTGAGGTCACCTCAGATCAGAAGATTGACCTTCTCGGGGAACCACACCCACTTTTACCTTAATTTATAAGATTTGTGATTCTTCAGTGTGGGAGTTCTGTGAGACCAAACATCCTTCATCGTGTTCCATGATCTACAGTCCATGTACAATGGAGCGGACGTATGCCAAAATGGCAGGAGACACATTAATACTTCTATTTATTGCAGTCAAATTCTTCTAAACTCACCAGACTAACATGTCCTCAGCAACAACATGCCATCAACTCCTTACCTCTGGGCATTCTGCCCCATCAAGAATAAGGGGGTGGGATCCTGCCAAATGAGAGCACACCAGCCCTCTTCTGTCACATCACCATCTGTGGGTCCCACCAGATGCGCCTGCTCTGCCATTATAGATAAAAGTGTGCATTTATTCCTTGTTCTTTCTTACCTTCTCGTTTTCTCTCTCCATCTTTACTTTTAATATTTAGTTATTTTTCTCTGCTAGGGTCTTATGGGTGCTAGGAAGTTTTTGTACTACTGAAGTATAGCTCCAAATTCTGTTCTTTACTTTTAATTTTGAAACAGGGCTTCACTAATTCACCAGGTTGGTCTTGAAATCATTTGTAGCCGAGGTCTCCTTGTATTAACCATCTTCTTGGCTTTGCCATCTGAATAGTTGGGACGACAGTCCTATTCCATCAAGTCTGGATAGTTGATATTATAGTTATTGTTGTTTGAGTCTCCAGGCCAAGCACCAGGCAAGAAGCAGGGACATAAAGGTGTAAGCAGAACAGTCTTGACCTTGTATGCGTGAAGCTTGTTCTGACCTGTGTAGATCTGCTTTCATTTTGCAGCTACATTACTATTTCCTAAACATCATTAATAATAACCAGCAACGGAGTGTTAATATTTAAAAACACCTTTCAAACCCCTTTATAGTTTCTTGGCATTTACTGAGGCTACATCTATTTTATAGTTCACAATAATATGGTTTGTCTTTTATTTGCATTAACATCCCTAAAGAGATAGTGTGAAGAAAGCACACACTTATTCTTTTGGGCCAGTGAATGCTGCAGTCCATGGTTTGAACTGCCAGGAGACAAGGTAGCTGGATGCTGAGACAAAATCCAAGTGGGGACGAGATGAAGGCAAGTCCACAGGGCTTCTGGAACCCTGATTAGGTGGGCCCCTGAAATAACTTTAAAATGTAGACTTTAAAAGATATATCATAGGATCACATAAAGGAGGTGGTTATGAGTCACTGATGGAAAAATTCTCAAGGAGAGTTCTAACAACCGCTTGATGTTAAGCAGGTGCATTGCCTTTCAGATTGAGCCCCAGGAAGGGCAAGCCTTAAGATGATAGACAAAAGAGTATTTTTTTTTTCTTTTATCTTGATAGTTGGGATAAAGTTTCTCTCCGGAAATTCTAAAGTCAGCAATAGTGACAATGATTTTTGGAGGTCTAACAAGCTTAATTATAACTACCGTGTAGCTCTTGGAACATGACATGGTAGCTTGCCATGGATATTGACAGTGAATGCTCATTAATTGTAATCATTTTCTAAATACTGGAAATTTCACATTGAGCACTTATTTACATATTCATCACACTCATTAATATTAAAGCAAATGCTAGTAATTTAGTTTTACTTATCAATAAGATGCAGAAGTTCTGCCTACAATGTTACTTAGCGTCAGTGAAAATGAAGTTTGAGATGAGGGTGTTATTTGAAAGCTACCAATTGTATTGCAGAGATTTGCTTCCTGAAAATCAGTCTGAACGGGATGAGTTGGGGAAGCCGTCGTTCATAGTTCGTGCATAATTAAAATCAGTCACAAAGAAACTCAATTCTATTTATTCCTCAAAACTTTGTTTACCGGAATCTTGCTAATAAATAAAGAACACGGCTTAATTTATCTTTAATTTAAATCAGGTAACAAATTAGCAGATTAAACACTGAGTTGCTTAATTGTTTCTTGTCAGGTGGAATCCAAACTTGCAAAATGCTTACCCACCTGGATAAGATTTCTGCAAACTGAGAAGTGGCTCTTCCTTTTTATTACAATTAAGGAAATAATAGAACCTTATTTGGTTTGGTTTTTACTTATTTATTATGCATCTACATTGTTGGGAAACACTACTAGGCTCGATTTGGGTAAGTTTATTTATTTTCGTGTATTTGGGTACCCCAAATGCACTTTCATCTGCATCTGAATATCTTAATGAGGTATTTAGTGCACATGGTGCCAATTATACTTAGGGATTTCTGAAGCTGAGGATAGTAGGGTGGCACACATATTGAGAAATTCTAGTGAATCGTATGCGAACAAATGTTATTCTCCATGAATATCAACAGTCTAGTTTTAAAGAAGAAGGCTCATATGATATCTATTTTTTCTATTGTCAACTTGAGTGGATTAAGAAATACCTAGGAGATTGATGATTTCCTTTGAATTTTTCTGTAAGTGCTTTCCCGGGGAGATGTAACTGGAGGGACAAGACCCACCCTGACTATGGGCAGCACCCCTCCATGGGCTGGAAGCCTAGTGGAACGAGAGGGAACAAAGGCTGCTTAGTTCTCAGAAGCCCAGTTCTACTTTGCTTTTTCCTCTACTTCTGGCTGTCGTGATATGTACTGACTGGCCTGAAGCATCTTTCCTTCCTAGATGGACAGGATCACCTGAAACATTGAGAAAAACAAATGCTTTCTTCCCTATGTTGCTTCTGTTTGTGTTTTGAGTACAACAGCAATAAAAGTGACCAAGAGAAGCCAGAAACTCAGGAACCTTAACTTTGAGTGATAACACTAATAACACATGATAGCAAAAGGAGTTAAACCAAGGCTTTTCAGTTACCTAACTATAAAATATCGAAGAGATTCAAAATGTTTTCCTGAGCCATTATAAAACATAATATCAATAATGCTAATTTGCTAATATATCAATAATATATATATATATATAATAATTATATATATATAATCATAATATCAATAATACTAATAATTTAAAATTGGCAATTTTCCAAGTGATAATAAATATCATCTTAGTCAATCTTTGTAACAAGCCAAATGGAGGAACAACAACCTCAATTAGATTTTTCTAGATCTTGAAAATTTGTTTTGAAGTTGATGTCACCATAATACTCAGTTTTAAATTGTGGTGAGAACACTTCCATCTACCTTCTGGTCCATATAATATTGTCAACTTCAGCTATAGTGTTATCAATCAGATACCTAGAACAATGTTGCACAAATAACATTTCTACACTTTTGAGTTAAAAATGCCTTAAAGTAGTAACAATAGTTAGTGATTGTTAGCAAATATTTGTTTCATTCAATTTCCTGTATTTCTGTAGTTTGTGTTTTGAGTATTTTGTCCACTAGGGTTTTATATACTTTCTAGTACTGCGTTTTATAAGTCAAGACAAAAAATGCTTGGACTGAAGACACAAACTAAAGGAAGAAAATAATGGGGTCTGTCAGTCTGTCTCTGTCTGTCTGTCTGTCTGTCTGTCTCTCTCTGTCTCTTGCTCTCTGTCTCTCTCTACCTGCTTTTTGTTCCTTCACATATCTCTCTAACATGGATTGAAAGCTTACTATCCTGAGGCCTTCTCCATGCCTCAATATCTGGAAAGAGCCAGAGACACATAAGATTGCTTGTCTATTTGGAATTTAGATGCCTTCAGGCTTAGCTAAGTCTGTTAGATGTAGCTGTCTTAGTGACGTTTCTTGTTGTGATAAACACACCTGACAAAAGAAACATAAGGAAGGAAGGAAGGATTCATTTTGCCTCCCAATTTGAGGGTAAAATCCATCCTGGTGTAGAAGGCCAGGTTGCAGACAGTCTTAGGCAGCTGGTCACATCATGTTTGCACTGAGGAAGCAGAGAAAGATGGAAGTTGATATTAAACTCACTCTCTCTTATTTATTCAGTTGTGATGTCAGGCTATACAATGGTTCTACCTGCAATGAGTCTTCTGTGGTGGGTAATCTCACTTGTCAACTTAATTGAATCTAGAATCACCTAGGACACCTAGGTCTATGTCAGATTCTCTTAAGAGTTTAGGGAATCTACCTATTATGGGTAGTGATGTTCTGTGGGCTCAGTTCCTATAAAGGGGGCAAAGTGAGGGCTTGGGAGATTGTTCAGTGGGTAGATGTTCTTGCTATGGAAGCCGGGTGACTTGAGTTTCATTCTTATAACCTACTTGAAGGTAGAAAGAGAGAACTTACTCTATACACTTGGCTTCTTACATTTACAAAAACACTGTGGCATGCATGCTCCACCATCATGTGAATGTGCATGTGTGCATGCACACATGTGAACACACACAAGCACACACACACAATAGTAAGTAAATGAAAAAAAATGGAGACATGTGAAAATGGAGAAAGTGAAATACTCATTTATGCCTTCTGCTGTTTGACAGTGGAGGTGACATGCTCCTGCTCCTGGCATTTCTCTGCCACCATCTACTATAATCTTGACCTTTGAGCCAAATTAAATCTTTTGTCCTCCAACTTGGTTTGGATTGGGCATTTTATCATAAGTGTTAAAGTAAACAGAGCATCATTCTATCTCAAGTTACCTACTCCAGAAACTTTCTCCCAAACACACTAAGAGGTTTGTCTGCTGGGTGATTTTAGATCTTGTCAACTAAATAGACATTATCAAAAGGACCGAATGGACCTACTGGTTCGGGGGTGTGACACAAGTGTACTCAGAAGCCCAAATATGGTACAGATTCTGTGTAACTGGCTTTATCCACTGAGACTGATAAAGACTCATTCCAGGAGAAGGTTTCATATAGCGTGACAATATAGTTTCTAGATCAGTTATGCTCTGAGAAATAGAAGAGCCAAGGCAAGGCCATAAAGAAGTCAGTCATCTTGAAGCAATGCTTATACTAAATGAACCAGAGTTTGAGAGTCTGTAGGGTAGGCTCCTTCACCCTTCCTAATGAACAGAGTGACAGGTGTAAGACTCAATGCCTGTCTGTGAGATGAGTTTGGGCCTCACAATAGAGCCAAAGTTGGGTCGCATCAGTGAAGAACCTGTTTAAAGCAGCCCAATAGCCCAAGTTATTTAAATGACTGAGGTCACTTTCCAGAGCTGAGCCTGGACCACTGAAGAAGCTCAGCTATCTTAGCATCTCCACGATGAAAGAGTACACTTCATTCTGCTGCACAGAGCTCCTGTCTCAGGGGCTGGAGTTTGTTCTTACACAACAAGGATGTTTTGAGGAGGTTTTAAACTAGGTCTCTGACCATACCCAAAGAGAGACCATCAGCATGGACCACGCAGTCCCAGGTAGTAATACAAAGAGCTGGTTAGAAAAATGCCCTCTAGCACATAGACAGCAAGTATGGGAAGGGCAGGTCTCATGCAAAGGCTGAGTTTGCTTCATGAAAAACTTTCAACTTTAAAAGTTAAAGTGAGCGCTAGTAACAAACTGGGTGCTTTCTAAAACTGACAATTGTAGCCACCATTAAGAAGTCATTTATTGACTGTCCCCTACACACTAGGCACTGATTCAGGTGTGTTTCACACATCAGTTGATAACCCAAATTACTGAAGAGAAACCCAGAATTAGGAGAGGAAGACAAAGACTGGGGCTCTGGCTATGCTCTTGTTTCAACTCTTCCTCCGTTAAACCAAAGATAGTGTTCTCTCTCTCAAATGAAATAATTATAAGTACACATTCACAGGTATTTAAAACACTTGTGCAGCTTGTAGCATCTAGGGGGAAAATACAGGGTGGAAAAGATGAGTGGAAAGAGAAAGTTTTCAGAAAAGCCCATTTTAAAAATAATTGCATTCAAAACTTAAGGTGTTATTTTTAACATATATAATATATCTATTTTAATATGTATTTATATATACAGAGAGAGGAAAGAGGGAGAGAAGGAGAGAAGGAGAGAAGGAGAGGAAAAACAGAGAGTGAGAAGGTTAATTAAATCTATCACCTCCAGAGGAAACAGAGATATGCTTAGTTGCCTTCCTCAGACATTCTCAAGGTGGCAGAGGTGGGTCAAAGAGGAGTCTCCATCAGTCAAGTAAAGACTTCTGTGTCTAGTGGGACAGCGTAGGTAGGAGCCAATTTACTAGCTATTGTAGAACTAGTCTTGTGTATTTGAGAGATGAACTTGTTTCTGTTCTCTCCAGGATTAGGTTGGTGCTAGTCCACAATGCCCCCAGATTATATTTGAAACAAGTATTTATTTCATTCTCTGAGCCTTTACTAATTTTTGATGAAGCCTTACATTTGCCCTTGAGCCTTCTGGGAGATAAGCTTATTTCAGTTCACATTTAATTCTCCTGGATCGGCTTTATTTGGGGGAAGACGCTGGGTCTTGAAAGAAATTTTCCAGCTTTCTGCCAGCTCAACTTTCATATAAAGTGAGAAACTGACTGGACATTAGCTGTGTGGCCTTGCGCTATAATCTAATAGAGAAACTCTGTAGAGAGCTTAGAGGACAACTTTGTAATACTAAGTGAAGAAAAATAGTGCACCATATGGGCGAGTGCCAAATATCTCGGGACAGACTCAGGACCAGGTATGATTCTTTCCTTTCACCCACACCAGGCCAAAACTAATGACATAGACACCATTTTGATAACTCTTAAGGGAGTCTCCATAACTCACCTTGTTCAATATCTTGCCTCAAGCCTTTTGTGGATGTTGTGATGCCTGTGTGGTCTGTGACTTCGTTTGGTGTCAGAAATAATTGTAGCCTTTCTTGTTGTCTACGAGGGGAATGTCATGGTTGTAGTTTACAGCCAAATTGACATGCAGCCATTTAAACGAATCGATGGGAAATGGGGAACTTTATACAATCACCGTTTTGTCAACTCTAATGGAATGTGGTACCTGGGTGGTAATCAATGAAAGGCGGTAGGATTTTGAGGTGAAAGAATAAGGACCTGGATAATGGATAGATTAGCAGATACTGTCTGAACTCACCAATCAATTTTCATGTTGCTCTATGTGGAGCGGCCAATGAGATGACAAGATGTTAGACAAAATTCCAATGACTGTCTGTCTTGATTTATGGTTTTGGATCTCATCAACAAATAACTAGTGTTTAAAAGGGAAGGTTATTTAAGCTTAGAGGACACATGAGAGAAAACGGGTTGTGAAACCCTTATGGGACCAACCCCAACTTAATAAATTAACAACACAACCGCATTTTACTTTTTGAGATAATCAGAGACATTTAAACATAGGCAATATGTATGTTGACTGTTGTTAGTCATTTTATACCAGGTGAGATGATGTGGTATCCTTCCAGGACTAAACAAAGATGGTCATAAATATGACTCTGCTGTGTGACCTGCTTAGCTATGTGAGTTTATTTTTATAGGCTTGCAATTAAATTTCACAACTTAATTAGCTACTGAGAACATTGAATAGAATTTAAGATTCTTAAATCAGAGAATTTTATTTTAGTTTATTCTTATGTGTGTTTACAGCTATGTGTACTTATTCATGCATAGCTGATGCACAGAGGTTAAAGGACAATTTTGGTTGTCATCCTTGGGAAGACCATATACTTCCTGGGAGATAGGTTCTTTCATTGGCCTGGAGATTAACATTTAGGGTAGGCCTACTAGCCAGGGAACCCCCAACTTCTGTCTCCTCATTGCTCAGACTGTAATCTTGTGGCCTCCTGTCCATGGTAAAATGAATGACATGTGGTGAACACTGAGAGAGGCCTTGGGGAACTCTGAGAGAGGCTCCAGGAAAAAAGCAGAGGGCCTTTACCTCAGGAACCCTTTGTTCCCTGGATAGTTCTCGGATGGATGCGATTTCATGCCTCCTGTATTAAACATTTACATTCAATTTATAAGACATGTTTATTCTTGTCGGATGTCAGAAAATAGCTATAGCACCCATTCTGGTCAGTATACCCTGCATCTGCATATGGCCTTCTGCCTTGCTTTTGTGCTTTTCCGGATATAATCTATAGTACTTGCCAGGTAATTGTATTAAAATTGGTCTGTTCTGAGAAAGTTCTGGGGAAGGGCTACTTATGTTTATTTACATGTTTTTCTGACCATGTTTGTCTGAACTCAAACAACCTTCCTTGGATTCTTACATCCTTTGTCACGTGTGTGTAAAAGAACACTGAAACTGAAGTGAGATTGTCTAAGCATCACCCTGTAGTCTGCCCCACTCTTTCAAGTCCTCAGATCCCTGGTCCAGCAGACAAGATCTGCCTGCATAGGTTGGCTGAAAAGTCAACAGCCCAGTGCCTAGTATTTTGGCCTGTGTCTTGGAGATTGAACTTTTATCTCCATGGCTGTAGGCTCACCTTACCAGCTGAGCTACTCCCTAACTTGAGAATTTTGTCTTTAACCAGCTTAGAGTCTGCCAGCTTTCTAACAGCCTGTTTTTGTTCCATGAGTTCAGAGACCTCAGATGATCATGCCACAAGGCTGAAGAGCATTTATACATTTATTTCCATCTAGAGTCTGGCAGGCCAGGTAAGAGACACAAGATACCCAGACCACCAAGAACGCAGGAAACCGAGCCTATCAAGGACTCATGATACCCAGCCAATCTAGGCCTTACTCTATTCTCTTCCTCTGTCTTAATTTTCATGCTTGTTTTGTTAACGTTGGTCCCTGCGTCTATGTTTACGCTCTCACCTGTGGCAAATGTAGGTTTTACAGCTGACTTCCTGCTGCCGCCTGTCATATGTTGGCAATGTTCAGCAAAGCGTGTAAAACAAAACAAGTAACACCATACAGATGAGAAGAAAACAACAGCACCCACACGGTCACAGCATATCAGAATGACCACCTTTCTCCGAGCTTTATTAAGGAATTCAATGTATTGGGGGGGGGGGGGAGAGGAGAAGAGGAAGGACCTAATTGTTGGAAGATGTCCAGGTTGGAAGGATGTAATTCTCCTGTCCTATCCAGACAAATGAACGACAAACAGAAAGAACACAGGGGGACTTGTCTTCAACCAGAATGTATATGGAAACAATTGTTCAAGCTCAAATCACCGGACACTCATGGACAAGACTATCTCCCAGTGACTAGATATGGTTGCTTACTGGAGACTGAAGCCCTGAATGGTCCTCTGTCTACACATTTGTTTGTTCATGGGGCAGCCATTTGCTGAAGTTGGAGGAAAAGCCTTTGTGGCCATCACCTAAGGTGAGACGTGCTTGTGATTTCTGAAATTCCTCAGCCAAAGGTCTTAATCAGTCTATCCCCCACCCCAAAGAATGTGGATCATCATGCCCATTACTCCCTCGAGGGATTTTAGGTGAGATCTCAATAAAAATCAAAAGGTCATGGCATTTGTCTGAATCAATTCACAGAACATTTCTGGAGAGGTCAGCTCTTTCCTAGCGTTCTTGGATTTAGTGACTTTTTCTTATGTGGTGTATAAAATAGTCATAAACTGTACCAGAAGAGAGAGCTGGGTACTTAGCCTTGACCCACGGTCTTTTAGGGGTCACCTATGAGTGTTAACCACCCCAAATTAATTACTTATGAGACACAAAACTCTTTAGAAATTCCTTGTGAATACTTAAAATGATCTTTTTTTTTTGACTCTGCACCTACTTATACAACAAGCATCCATTAAGTTTTAATTACTTCCCTTCATCAGGCCTTTCATCTTGGTGTTTCTTCTTCTGCTATAGGCCTTTGAAGATGGAAGCTTGGATTTAATATATACAGTTCATTGGAGGACTTCACTTTGGGCTATACAGGTTCCCAGCTTATTATTTGAAACTGAGGCCTAGCTACTTCTACACACAAAAATCCCAATTCCTCCAGAATTCCAATGACTGTGTTTTCTTAGAGAATTACAGCTGAATTTGGCCCGCAGTATGTCTATCCCCTCTAGAATGGAAACTTGGTGATAAGATCAAAGTTCCAAAACAGTTTTTTTTTTTTTTTTTTTTTTTTTTTGTTCTGTTGGGTAAATTCAGGGTTCGAAATTTAATAAAAACAAAATATTGCTGCAAGCAGGCTCTGACTCTGAAGCATTATAGAGCAGATCCAAAGAAAGAGACAAGATGGCTGAGGAAAAGAAAAAAAGGGAGAATTTAGACCACAAAACAGCCGCAACTAGAATCATCTCCCTGTTTAACTAGCTATTATTTTAACATATCACTTTTCTGAAATATATCATTATTCTGAACTTTATTTGTTTGTAGCCACTGAAGAATTGGGGTCACTCCTATATAAGCACTGTGGCCCAATCTAATTATTTCCTGTGCTACGGTGGTAACATGCTGTATCTTCAGAGGAAATCGATTCTAAAATGTATTCAAAGAAACTAGCTCACAGACACACCAAGCCATTCAACAGCATAAACATCGCTGTCTGGGAACTCTTAAGACACATTAACAATCTAGGGTTAAAGTAACAGAGCTATAGATGCTTATCTGCTGAGAAAGGGGGACTACTCTGTACAGCCCCCTCACTAACCACTGGATCCTTATAGATCCAGCTTAAAATTTTCTCAACGTATCATTTATTTAATTTTATTCCATTTCCTTCAGTCTACGTGCTGATAAGGAGTCTGGTATTTGAGTACTGGCATTTGAATGCTAAAATCCTGTCAAGAACAAAGTGTCTTTTATTTTAAGTATTGCTTGATCTTCTTATACACAGTTAGCTGTAACTGTAAGCTTTACTTTGGAGGCGGGGGACAAGGCACCGACTTGTGGCTTTACAAAGGGTGGGTCACCATGCCACACAACTTATGTGGGTTTGTTTTGTCACATACAAGATAATCCATAGGGCTTCTCCACTGTAGAGCTAGATTGTATTTGGCACCAGGACAACCTGCTTTATCTAAAACAAATCCCTTCCCTTAATCCATTCAGCTAGGAAGAAAACTTTTCCTGGCATGATGCCTATTGTAGGGAAGAGAAACAACGGTCCCCATATAGGGACCATCCATAGGTGAACACCTATTATACTTAACTGTGTGGAGAAACCCCCAGAGGCAAGGGCCCTGGAGAACAAGCAGAGATGTCCCCACCTCCTTACCCATTCTAATGACTCTTTGCTCAACTATTTGCTGTTAATAAAATTTTGGAATTTGGATTCTGGCTGACATTTTCAAACTTCATTTATACGGTAAAGATGATTTGGATGCATTAAAATGAGAGTGGGAGGTGCAATTAGAATAACTTAAAATACACTATGAGTATTTTATGTCCTTTGCTTATGTCTAAATCTCATTAGGGATATATGAGGTGATTGGAGTCGTACCTTAATGAAGTTCAGTGCTGGTTAATGGCTTTCTCCAGGGCTAAGAGAATTACTCCAATGAGCATCATCAAACATGTCTACTGACAAGTTGTGTACTGCTCTTCCTTCCTTCCTTCCTTCCTTCCTTCCTTCCTTCCTTCCTTCCTTCCTTCCCTCCTTCCTTCTTTCTTGTCCTTTTCTTTCTTTAACTCTGGAATATTAATGTATTGTCTTAATTTACAGCTACCAAAGATGGTGGCACAAACATTGAAATTTATCTCCAGGAGACCAATATTAGTCCATCACCAGGATAAACTAAAAAGGAAGTGTGAGCAGTGGCGGCCTAGCAAGCTAGTTCTTTAACTCACTTAAGGGAATTTTAAGTTTCACAATTAACGTTTTTGAATACCCCCAACAAAAGATTTTTCTGAAAAAAATCTTAGAGAAAATGTACTTTTTTCCCCCCTTTTCTGATGTGAAAGACTTTGGGGGACTTTTATAATTGAATAAATACATTTTTCATTATGATATGGGCATGAAACTATGGGGACTGGGGAGTGGAATGTGGTGGTTTGATTGAGAGCTCTCCCATATTTCCAAGCATTTAAACTTGATCCCCATTTTGTGGTACTGTTTGCAGACGTTTAGAAAGCTGTGGCTTTGTTGGGGCATCTAGATCCCTGCAGGTGGGTCTGGAGAGTTTGAAGACTCAAGCCATTTGGAGTTCAGTCTCTTTGCTTTCCTGTTTATGGTTTGAAAAGTGAGCTTCCTTCTTCCAGCTCCAGTCACCAGGCCTGCCTGCTGCCATCCTTATAGGCTACAGTGGAGATGGACCCTATCTGCCTGGAACCAGGAGCCCAGATAAACCCTTCCTTCTCCAAGTTGCCTTAATCATGGTTATTTTATCGCAATGACAGAAAAGCAATCAAAACACTGGGAAGACATTTTAAACATATAAGGGATTGATTGGTGGGCAGCTGAGGAGTAAACTGTGTGTAGAGCATCCATGAGACACTAGCAATAGTCCCCAAATCTCTCCCTTAAATACATCTCTATGTATGGGTGCATACATTTATATACTTTCATATGTACATATGTATAAGTATGTTTTATATAATATCATTATAGTTGGTTTTCTACAGGCAAATGTCCAAATGACCTGCTCTAAGATCACTTCTAAATCCCAGAATAATCAAATGTACTCATATAAAGTAACTACCTTACATATAGAGTGCTTTCCCCTTCCTCCTACATTTTGCATAGGGCCAGCATAGAAGTAAAGATACAAGTTGATAGCAGGCATCAGGGAATTTTAAGCAATGTGCACAGTGGTTCCAATTATTTTAAGGTAGTATGCGCCCATGGATAATTGCTTACACATCTACTTATTCCTAATTTGGGTCTCACTATTCTCAAGTAGCTTTATCATGCCTTCTCCGAGCAGGCCCTTTGCACCCTTGGGCTAGATCAGACGTCCAGAGTCATCTGTCTACCAGTGCCGTGTTACCATTAGCAATCTGCAGTGGCTGTCACAGGGCTGTGTGATCAGCAGGTGGTATTCTGCATGACCAGGGCTGCTGGAGAGATAACAGAAAAACAATCTTCTGGGAGAAATAAAAGAAAATATGCAATGAAATCAGTCCTCTACAAATGTGTGTTCAAGTTAAGCTTAAAAGCACATTTATTATACTCCTGTTCCTAAAAGGTGTATATAATCATTTTATGAGAACCTGATAACTTGAAATCAAGATCGTCTGTTACAGTTTTAGCATACGTAAAGTTATAGAAGTTGGGAGATTTCTCCATTGTTTTACCCAAGACTATTGGCTTTCTTTATTTAAAGGCCAGTATATCCTCGGGCAAATTGAGTTTCTATGCTCAGTTGATTCTGAGCCTATTTCAAACAGTGGCTGCCAACTATGTCAAAATGTATACTGCTTTTGTGATATACATAGTTTTCCAAAGGACGACATGAGATCACCAGTCTCAATCCATTTGTGACTTGACTTAGATGTGAAGTTGCCCTGAAGAAATGGCTGCTACGGAAGTGAACTAGGATATTTGTTTTCAATATATTTCTTCTTATCGTTCAGTTTTTCTCATCACCAGTCACTAAAATTAGCTGGAAAAATTGTAAAAAAAAAAAAAAAAAAGTCCTAATATTTGGAGAATTCATTACATTAGTAGGAAGCAAAATGGCCTACTTAGAGCCAACAGTAACATTCTGAGTAATTTGTTCTTTTTGACATTTTCTGGGGGAGACAAAAAGCTCTCCCTACAACATTAGTGCTGAATAAATGAAAAGAGTATGAAGTACAAGAATACAGTATACATAAATTGCATTTTAATTCATATTTTTTCTTTAGAAAGATGTCAAAGATAAATCTAAATGCGGTTTAAACACATACTTTGCTTCAAACGCGCAGGAAATGATGCCGAACACAGAAAAATAAAGCCATTAATTTTCCATTTGCCTAGCTTGCCCTTGAACTTTCTTTGACATTTCTCATCTGCTTTAGCAATAGAAAAAAAAAATCCCAAATTCCAGTTTAAATGATGGGATCCCTAGTTATTGCTACTCCAACTATTAAGAGTCCAGGCATTCATCTGTCTTAATGTCTACTTTATATAGAGAATTTAAGTGCCCATTTAAATTAAGTAGTACGTGTCTTATTATTTGTTGTCCATTCAAATCCCATCTATTTGTACTCCTGAGACTTTTAAACATTCTATTTGGTAGATTTTATATCAAAATATATTAACAATATAAAATTGTAATCTGAATTTTTTCTTTCAACATCTGTTGGCATGGAACTTTTTCCTCTCCCTTGAGTTTGAATGGAAAATGTCTGCACATGCAGTTGACCACTTGGTCCCAGGATGATGGGACTGCTTTGTGGGAGGTGAGGCCTTACTGGAAGAAGTCAGTTTCAGGGAGGCAAACTTTGAGTGTCATCATGGTGTCTGGTTATGGCCCAACTTCTCTCTGTCTCCTGACTGTCTCAGTGATGTAAGGAGACTAAAGGAACAGGATGGGCGGGAATACAGGGTACCAAAGAATGCTCCATGACAGCAAATGACTACTCCTGCATTAATGACTTCTATGCTGTGACAAAAGACCATGCATGGATGCAATCTCAGAAGTTGTGTGCTCCCTGGTATGATGGATTATATCACCAGAGCCATGAGATGAAATAAATCTTTCTTTATATTGTTTCTTTTGAGTGTTTGTTTTGAGCAAGAAAAGTGACTAATACAGCCAGTTTTACATAAATGGGGGGAAGGGGTGTGGGTAGAGGAGAAAGGGTACAGGGTGCAGCTGCTGGTATGCCAATCGATAAATACTCATGTGCTGTGACCAAAACAAAACACACACATACACACACACACACACACACACACACACACACACACACAAAACCCCAACCCCCCAAAAACAACAAAAAAACCCCAAAACCAACAAACCAAAACCCCCCAAATCCTATAACATCAGCAAATTAGGGACTGAAGGGGTTATTTTGTTTGTCTCACAGATGAAGACCTAGTTCACAATGGTGGATACATGGGGGAGAGCGGCTCCCTCCAGTTATGGCCACAAAACATGAGGCAATTGATCCCGTGGACTAAATAGGCGATTTGGCTACTTGATATCATTGATTTGGTTTTGTTTATTTGAGACAGGATTTCTCAGTAAAGCTCTAGCTGTCCTAGAACTTGCTCTGTAGACCAGGCTGGCCTCAACTCACAGAGATCCACCTGCTTCTTTCTGCCTTCCAAGTGCTGGGATTGAAGGTGTACACCACTATCGCTGGACTAATGTTAATTGATCTTTTTTTTTTTTTTTTTTTTAAAAACTAGACTTTAAAACATTGTTTCTGTTAGATTCTAGGAACATGTTATGTAAGGGACTTTGTTACCAGTTTCTGATGTATATAAAGGGGCAGACACACAGGAAATGGATACTGTGGATATTCAGTATGCTGTGGGGTTCAGTTTCAGGGTGGAGCACATGAGAGAAGCATGCCTTTCTGGTCTGAGGTGAGCGAAGGTGTCTCTACAGACAAGACCAGCATTTCATTCCCCAAGGGCAGGAGCTGTAGCTCATGAATATTAGATGATTGGTTCAATTTCAAACGTCACCAGAAATTTACAAAGTTATTTTAAAAAAATCACATGTGAAGTAGAAGGAAAGCTGGCTTTGGTTCAGATCATTACCGTGTTTTTGATATGATTACTGCCATCTTAATTTAGAACTATGTTTACCTTCAAAAAGTTTAGGTTTACAAATTCGCAGCTAGCTACAGTGTCCAACAGTGTTTACTGAAAGAGTTCTAAACATTCAGCCATTCAGACAGAACAGGGAGGCTGTTGTACCTATTTGTCTTCTTTGCTCTCATTTTGCACTTCAATTTTTCAGCAAAGGCACATAATCATCTCCCTAATGCCCACGTTGGGAAATATGGAGCCAGAATAGCCAAGGCTATGTATGTGTTTACGTCAGCAATCGGCCTTCTTTTCAGAGATGCAGAGATGGTTCAAGATATGGAAATTAATAAAAATAATCCAGTACACAAACTGAAAGCCAAGAAGCAAACGATCATCTCATTAGATGCAGAAAGGGTCTTTGACAAGATCCAGCACCCCTTCATGACCAAAGTCCTGGAGAGATTAGGCATACAAGGGACAGACCTCAACATAATAAAGGTAGTTTACAGCAAGTTGGTAGCCAACAATCATCTTAAATGGAGAGAAACTCAAAGCAATTCCACTAAAATTAGTACCAAGACAAGGCTGCCCACTCTCTCTATACCTTTTCTATGCAGTACCTGACGTCTTAGCTAGAGCAATAAGACAACTGAGGGAGGTTCTTTCATAATTCTTCTAAGACTTTATGATATGATAGGAAAAATTAACAGGAGATTATTAGAAGAAACATGGCCTGATAGCTTGAGATTCAGAAATGTGCAAGATGCTTTCATTGTTGATAATTCCATTCTTTGAGAACATATATATATATATATATATATATATATATATATATATATATATATTTGAAACAGGACTAATACGTTCATTGAGCCAGAGTGACTTTTTGACCATTTTCCATCAAACTCAGATGTTTGAAGAACAGTACACTACTGGACCCGAACTCGATGGTTTCTCAGAGACTAATTGTGACTGTTGGATGTTAATAAACGTGTGTCAGCATAGTTGGATGATTTAGATATGCTTGGATTGTTAGGATGTTCCGGGTGGCTCATCACCAATGTAAATCACAGTAGTTCACAGAAATGATGAATGTTTCCTGTCTGATTATATACTGGCACATTTAAATTATGTTGCATCTGTCTCTTTAAATGAGGGAAATTAACTTTTGAGTTTAATTAAACATTTTAAAAATTGGCTTTTAGTTTATAAAATTCGCTCTGTGATTCTCGCAACTTCTCTCCTTGAGAAAAATGGATTACATGTTTCACTGGGATTTGACCTTAATTAATCCTGTGCTTTCTGATCCATCCCTTGTGCTGGAGGAGTCTTATCAAAAGGAATGCAAGAGATGGGCTAAGATAACAATCGGTCATTAACTTCTGTGTGTGATGCTGGCTGTGGTCCATGGGCACAGAATTCAAAGCCCATTGTGCACAGTAATGTCCAGGGCTTAGTGCCCTATGGCGGAGAGACAAAGTAAACTATGCAGAACAGCATCTTTACACAGTCTACATGGATTTACACCAGAGCAAACCGTCTGAAACATTCCTAGTGCAGCATGTGTGTTGGCATCCAGTCCTGCCGTGTCAGATTACACAGGAGATAGTTCATTTCAGGGATGCCAACTGAAGTAAACAAGCAAAAAAGGATCACTTTCCAAACACCATTTTGGTAAGGGTGATTTGCGACATTATCCTACTACTTAACATTATGGCGGGAAAAAGATTATGTCTTTCTACTGTTTAATATACTGTCTCTATGCAGTAGCTCTCTTACTGACCAAACGTGACTGCCTTCTAAATAGAGAGAGAGTTTGAATAAATATTTGTTGCCTGATGATCTGAATCAGATGTGGTCCAGATAAATATAACACATCTGTGGAACGATGAGGACTCACAAAGCAAGTGCCTACAGCATCTGTACTCCATTATGAAATGTAGCTTTTTCCCTTTTGGCTTCAGATACTCAAGATCTCTCTAGTCCCGTTCTAGTTTGGGGAATTTGAGGAATGGGAACTGATTTTTTTTTTTTTTGCATTTGTGTAAGTAACCAAAGAAACATCTCAGAATGGTGGTTTGGCACAGCGACTCACCTTCCATTTGCTAGTACTGTTTTCAGATTCAAGATGACTTTTCTGATCTTTAAATATTCTCACACAGCTGGCGTTTACTGCTTGCCATTACATGCTGGGGGCTCTTCTAGATAGTTCAAAATTAGAAGCAAGGCACACTTAACCTCAGTGAAGTGTGTAATTTAGAATTGGGATTTAAAAAGAATTTTTAATATGCCTAGCCTGTCATAAACAAATGGCAGTTATACCAGTTACATTGATCTGGTCATAATGCATTATGGGGATGTGCTGAGAATGCATAGTTATTATATATCAATTACAAATGTTAGTGGCTAGTTAGCAGGCATGAAAGTCATTGACGATAGTCACGTTCTTCCAAATTAGCATCTTGTAAAACTAGGAGTTGAAACCTAAGGACTTAGGTCCCTGGTCCAAAGAATAGGCTTTGAGTCCTATCTCTGACCCTTCTAAGCTTCCAGAAAGATCCTATAACCACTTTGAGTTCAGAGGCTTTCTGGTAAAGTACAAACATACAGCATTGCCCCTTCCTCTCAGCAGAGCATAAAATCTTAATACAAATGGGCCACGAGTCACTTAGAGAAAAGCACCTCCCAGGAAAGTTGTCTGTTTCCAAAACTTCCAGAAATAACATAAAGCCCACTTAAAGCCATAGGTTGCTACACTGGTCTCTTTGGCCATTATCCATTCTCATCCATGAGAATCTTTCCTTTTGTAATGATCCCTTTGGGCACTGCGGACTGTCATACTGTCATCCCGTGAGAGGGGTTTCACCCAGAATGGTCACTTTGGCCATTGTACAGTCTTACAGTTGACAGTGTCTCCTGCTGCTCTGTAACAGACGGCCTGCTGCACAGTGCCCTGGGTGGCTCATCTGAATTTATTCAGTGGGGATCTCAAGGATTGAAGAGCTGCAGGGAGGTCAGAGTGATATATTGATAATACAACTTACCACCACCACCACCACCAACAACAACAACAACAAAAACCCCAAAACAAATGGTTGGAGGGATGGTTCATTGGTTAAAAGCACTTTCTCCTCTTGCAGAGGACCTACCTTCAGTTCCCAGAATGTACACAATCATCTATACCTCTAGTTTCAGGCTTCTCCACAGTAGCCAGGCACACATGTGCTCCACAGACACACATGCAGGCAAAGCGCTTATAAGCATAAGTCTTTTAAAGATGCCATTTTTCTTCATAGAGCATGCATTTTAAAGGTAAAGGCATCCACACCATGAGAGATAGGCACACAACTTTGTCATGGCTGGTCATTGCAAATTGAAGTTATTTAAAGGTTATTAAGGAAAACAGGAATTAAAAAAAAATATACTTTGCATTATGTTCTAGTTATCAAACACTGTGGCTTCAGTATCCATGTCTTCCCACCTTCAGATGGTGGAATCCTAACCCCCAAGATGATAACGGGATGAGCCAACCTATGGGCAGTGATTTGGTGATGGGGAACCTCATTATTTTTATCATTATCGTTTTATTAGCTTTTTTGAGACAGGGTTTCTCTGTGCATCCCTGGCTGTCCTGGAACTCACTCTGTAGATCAGGCTGGCTTCAAGTTCACAGATCACCTGCCTCTGCCTCTGGAGGGCTGGGACTAAAGGCCTGTACCACTACTGCCCAGCAGGAATTAGTATTATTATTGAGGAGACCTTGAGGCTTCACATACCCAGTATGACCTGTAAAGTGAGAAGGAAGCTGCCTGTGAAGTAGGGTTGCCCTAGACAATGCATATGCCATGCTCCTGGTGTTCCCTGCACCTCAGTCTGCAAGATAGGAATGCCTGATGTTTATATTCAGCACAGCTGATGCTCTTCTATTAGAATTGCCTCAGTGGACCAAGACATCAAGGCAGGCTGTTTTTGATGTGCCGAGAGAACTTACTTTAATTCCTTTCTTTCTATTTTTCTATCAGAGCCATTCCAGTCTACACTACTGTAGTAGCTTCCACATTGAATTGGTACCACCTAACTGAGCCACAATCGCTTTACCTTTTTTTTTTAAAAAAAAAAATCACATAAATTGTACTATATATAGTTCATGACTTAGTGCTCTCTCTGCTGAGAACAATCTGAGTTCATCTTATATTAAGGTATCCTCTTCGTCAGGTGGTTTTTTCTTTGTCCACCAATTTTTGTTCCTCTAGATCTCAGATTGGAGTCTGTCCATCATTTGCAACCAATTGGGTTTGCAAAGCACTTGTTCTTAACGATTCTGGCAGCGTGCACTCTATGGCAGCCAGATCTGCCTTTTGCTCAAAAGCTTCCTTCTGCTGTGTTCTGTCCTAAACTTTATTAATTCTACCACAGAAGCCTCTCAGGCCAACAGGACAACTACCAGCCTCTGTGCATTCTATCTTTTGCCCAAGATGGCTTCCATGCTGCAGTGTCTCTCTTTAGGTGTCAGGCAAAAGGTCCCCGTTTCAGGTGTGAGTGACACTTCAATTCCATTAGGAACTCCCTTGGGCATAAGAAAGGAGAAGGTAGCAGTGAGAGGAGTCACTAGGGATGCCCAGGCAATTCTTCTCTTCTATTCTACTCTTGTCTGAAAATGTAATGTTACTCTCCTTAAGTATTTTAATCGTTTTAAAAAGATTTATTTATTTATTATGTATTCAGTGTTCTGCCCACATGGCCAGAAGAGGGCACCAGATCTCATTATAGATAGTTATGAGCCACCAAGTGATTGCTGGGAATTGAACTCAAGTCCTCTGGAAGAGCAGCCAGTGCTCTGAACTACTGAGCCATCTCTCCAGCCCCAAGTATTGTAATTATCAATGTCTTAGGATTAGAAAACTGGCTTTGCAAGTTTCACCTACCTCAACATTATGAGATAAAATTTTCATTTAAAGGTTAAAAAAGAGGGGAAAAAAAAAAAAAAGCTATGCCCAGTATTTCTTCTAAGGTCTAAACTAAAAATATTCTCCCAAGAAATAGGACCCTATGTTTATGGTCAATTGATTTTCACTGAAAGTAAAAAAAAAAATGTAATTTAATGGGGAAAGAATATTCTTCACAATAAAGTGGAGAAGAAAAATAAATGTATCTTGTTATTTACTATAAACTATAAACAAATTTTGACTCAAATCTAGGTGAATGCTAGTGACAAGATTTATTAGCTCCTTTTTTGTCTTGTCATAAAATACCCTGTCAAAAGCAACTTAAAGGAGAAGGGCTTATTTTGCCCACAGTTTGACCATTTATCATAAGAAGCCCTGGTGTGGGAGCTCGAGTGGTCAGTAAGAAGATAGTGGTGGATGCTTCTGGATCTGAGACTACAGGATGGTGCTGCTCATGGTTAGGGTGAGTCTTCTTATGTCTGTTAACCTGGTCTACAAAATCCCTCACATGTGTGATAAGGGGCTCTTTTCCTAGGAGATCCCTAGACCTTATCAAGCTGATAATCAATATTAACCATCACATGGAATTAAACATAAAAAATTAAATTACAAAACTTAAAAATTTAAAAATGTCTTAATCTTTAAAACATGTAAAGCCATAAAAGATTAAAAACCCCTATAAATTAGACTCCTCAAAATTGACCTTCACCAATTTAAATATTAAAGATTATGAAGCCAAGCTTCCAATTAGTAGCATCTAGAATACGTAATAAATCTTTACATAGTCACTTATGAAAAATAAATATTAAAAATGGACAGAAAATATTAGTATACATTTGCAAATCTAAAGATATAAATAACTAATAAGCACATAGATGTTCTTTATATCAATAGTCACCATAGAAGTGCAAACAGTGAGGTGTCACTAAGTTGGCAACTATTGAAAAGGTTGACCACAGCAAGTCCTGGATATAAACTGAAACACTGTAGCTCTTATGTCTCCCACTCTCACAGATGCTGGCGGGACTGTGGTCTTTCCTACGTCTTGTTGGAGATAGAACCTAGGGTTTTGCATGTGCCACAGAACTATTCTGCCATTGAGCTGATATCAGCAGTTCTTCATTTCATTTCTTTTGAGCCTGAGTTGCTCAGGTTGGCCTTGAACTTTGATCTTTTTGCATCAACCTCCTGAGAACACAGATCTGCATCACCATGCCTTTTACTTTTTCTTCTTTTATAAACTTAAGATACTTTTTCTATCTGACTCAGTAACTGTATCTCAGAAGTTTATCTAAGAGAAAGAACCACTCCTTTGTAGAAACGTTCTACACATGACCATAGCAACTCTATTCATAGAATGAAAACTAAATATGTACATACAAATTAAATGGAATAGTACTTATAAATGAGAAGAAATGTAATACTGATTTGTGTACTATACTGGTGTACACGTATAATAACTATTTTAGAGCTATTGATATAGCTCAGTGTACGGTGCTTACTGATCTAAACCCCCCCTCCACTGACAAAAGAATTTTAAATAAAATTAATAAAACATAGATCTAATAGATCTAATAGTGACAAGACATTTTCTTAGAAGATATAGACGAGGTTAACTGGGAAAGATTGCAAATAATACTTCTAGAAATTCCATGGCATTGTGTATAAGTATGTTGAAACTCATTCAGATATACACTTAAATAAGTGAATTTTATGTGTGGAAATTATCTACATTGACATAAGATGAAAGAAGGGGTAAAGAGACAAGCTGGCATGAATGTATGTGCTTGTCAGTGTACGTGCAGGCATACATTCGTATGAGCAATGAAGACACATAAATGTATCTTCTGTCTGTGTTTCAAGTATCATCCCTTGACATTCACAGATGTAATCACTGGGATTAGCACTATTGTTGTCAGTCCCATGTAATAACAACATTGGTGTCATAAGGTTTTATTGAGGTCTACATGGATAAGCATACATAAAGTACTTAGAACAGTGCCTTGCAACTGGTAAACATACAGAAGTTGGAATTGCCATCAACATGCAATGTCACCCATGATACATTAGTATCTTTTGATGAAAATTAGAAGTGAGACTTGCATTTTTAGGGCCATTGAGTGTGTAAGTCAAATGTGGTTGATTAAGACCATGCATATGAATTCAACAGCACAGTCAGTTCTCATTGGGCCAGTCATTGTGGCCCTTGTCAGTGGCCGAGATTCCAGGTACTGATGAGGCTTCTTTAGTTGAGATTTATGTTAAGAACGTTACTGAGGAACCCTCCAAAGTTCAATTTTGGGGCACATTCAGTTGACTCCCAAATTTGACACCCTATATTCAGAAAAAAACTAGCCAGACCTGGATCTTATATATTTCTTGTCTAATCTCATGGTTCATTTGGAAGTAACCCAAAAGAAAAATGACTTAAACCAAGTCCTAGTTTCTCTTTCCTTTTGGTCATTATGGGAGAGCCTAGTTTAAGAACTCATGAATTAAAGTCTTTCTTCCTTTCCTAATATCAGTACCCATCACATGGCAACACTGGCCTCCTCTTTCTGTGAAGAGCCTTCTCTCAGAACCTGAGAACATAATTTAATTGATGCTACTCTGCATTTTCTTTGCTTATTGTGGCGTACAGTAACTAAATTACCAGTTCAGACAGGTAGAAGATTTCCTCTGTCCATTCATTCACTTAGAAGGAAAAGATGAAACTGAATTTCCAAGCCCATCTAAAAAGGAGTGTGGCTATGCTAGAAGTTCCAGATAAAACTCTCATTTATTACCCAAACAAAGAAGGTGCAATCTCACAGCTCAGGAGTGGGAATATGTTCCAATTCAGAAACAGGGTGACTCACTTCTAAGAGAAAGGCAACACAATAGAAACACAAACCACACATCACATCCCTCACTACATTTGTGAGTTTAAAAGCTTGGTTTGCTTATGATGGACGTCATGACCAAGGAGAAATAAGCCATGGTTGCTCTTAGAAAGCTTTATTCCAGGGTCAACTATTACCCAGTGTATTATGGTAATAATGTAGACGTTCAAATGGATATATTTATTTTTACTAATTTCTAATATAGCATATAAAGCAATATGTTTCATTTTGACACTTTCATACCACGTAAATATATTTAAAAATGTAGACTATACCCTTCTAGAAATGATTGCAAAGACCCTACACAGTACTAACAGAATATCCTGTATCTTGGACTCTTCAACAACGAATCAAACCTGTTCTGTTTCACAGAGCTACTGGATCAATGTAAGCATCTTCTCTTGTGTTAGAAATTCTTTTTCCCTGAGTTTCCCTCTGGCTTATTTTTCTATTATGTATGACTGTAATTAACTTAGGAAAATAATACATAAAAGTTTGATGAGAAAAATGTGTTTTCTATGGCCACTATGAATGAAGTACACTTAGGTGTGAGTTGTTAATGGATCCCCTGTTTAAGGATAAAGTAGCTCGCTGGTCAGCAAGGCTGAGAGGGTGCTGGTTACTACCTCGAAAATAGAAACAAATGCTTGAGGCTGCCACAGTGCTGCAGTGTGGATTTCAAATATGGACTTTGTCATCCTTCCTTTATTTTGACTGCAGAATGGACCACAAGTCTTAATGCCAGCTGACAACTACATGGTACTAACCCACTAAGTGTCAACCTCTGTCAGCGTGTCACACATAAAAAACCAGTAGGTTGCATAATTCAGGTCAGTATACTTGTGCTCAAACTGCCATCCCTAGCAGTTCTGATTATGATATGGAAGATATCGGCTCTTTTCTTATGGCTGGTTTCATTCTGAGAAAGATCCAAGGGTAAAACCAAAAATAGGAACAAAAAAGGAACCATAGTCTTTGTAAGTTTTTATTGTATTAAACTAAGATGGATATAAAGAATATGTATGTGTTTTAAAGACAGGATTTAAAAATCCAAACAGCCGAGGTCATAAGAGATGCTGTTTCTCAGTGCTGAGGCATAAACCCAGCATTTCCTGCAGGTTAGCAACTAAGTGCTTTATCCAGGGTGGGTTTAAGCTACTCCAAAGTGAGAGGGGAATGAAGAAATCTGGGAAGGTGGTGCTATTTGATTTAGGATTTCAAAAGCTGACATATGTCTGTATCTTTTTACATCATTTCCTTCTATAGCACAGAGATGCTATAGTATCTGGGTTTATTGACTGTTATGACTTAGTACAAGTGCAGTGTATCTCCAATAAACATAACAACATTTTATTTCATTTGTTGAAAAGATGTATGGTGTTTGGGCCACTGTCCAGGGTGTTAGTCCAACAACAGAGACTCTGAAACAGTGCCCAAGGGACCTTATCTTCTATGATGGACAGAAGCAGGAAGATGCCTTAATACACATATATTTGCTATACTGTTATATGTCATTGGAGTGAAATAATGGCAGAGAAATACAAGTGGAAACCAAGAAGCTGGGTGGGTTGCTTTGCCAGTGAGGATGGTTAGGAGAGGGATCTCTGGGGAGACAGACCTGTATACAGGCTTGAAGAAAGTGAGATCTGAGGAGTGGCCAGTGGGTGGGAATACCTGGAGTCAGAGGTCACTTAGTGGGGGTGGACATAAAGTGTCCCCCTCAAGGCTCATGTATTAAAGGTTTGGTTGCCATGTGACCTAATCAATGACTATTCCACAGATGTATTGATAACTGGGTGGCAGGGGAGGAAGGTTGTTGAAATCCATTTGTAGGTCCTATTTGGGGAAGGTAGTTCAGAGGTGGTGGGGTGGTAAAGGGTACATAGCTCGTCCTTGGTCCTTTTGAGGTAAGCAACATCCTTCATTGCATGGTCTCAGTGACACATGCTGCTCCTTTTTTGGGTCTAGGAACAGTGAGTCCAACAGACCTTGGGCTCCAGAACTGTGAGTCAAAAGAAACATATCTTCCCTTTAAAATTGCTTGCTTTGGTGTTCTTGTCCCAGAAGCCAAAGGCTGATGAACGCAGCCAGCATTTCAACAGGACATCCCGGAAGCAGGGAGGCTTGGCAGGCTGGGAAGAGTACAGGAGGGGATGAGGTCATAAAACATGGGTGAGGATGGCTGCATCTTGAGAGCAGTGTCTAGCTCACGGGAACAGTAAAGAATCCAGGCATTGACTGTCATAGTAAAAGTGGCATTCTTGTCTCCATGTAGAGGGATAGGGTCCAAATCACAGCAGTCACAACAACTAGGGTGACACATATGTTGAGTTGGATATGTACATAGATGAAGTAAGTTTTCTTTACATTTATTTAAAGGAAATACATCAGGGCATTTTTGGTGGGTGGGACATGGGTTAGGTGTGGAAGAGAAAAGAGAAGGATGAGATAAATGTTCTGGTTTTATTCAAAGGCCATAGATCTGGGGTAGTGGGTCTTTCTATATATCTCTTCTCTTCTATCTCAAAGACAAGTATGGATAAAGGGTCTATTAAACTAAACCATTCTCTTCTGTTCTGTTAAAAAGATGATGGACTGACTACATCCACTGCTAGAGAGAAACCCAGTTTGTACTTAGTTCACTTGAGAAATTGTCCCTGAATAGTTATCCTTATATACATTCTGTGTGCGATGCTGACAAATTCAATTTCTGTTTGGGTTAATGGCCACATAAATGTCTTTACACAACTTAAGGTTGCTTGGAGGCAGGAATGATTTCTAATTTTTTCCCCCTATGTTTTGCATTGCTGAATATGTTTTTTTTTTTTTTTTTTTTGAACTTGCTGTTTGAGGTCTAGCCTCCCCTTGTACTGGGGAGTAAATCTAATTAACATTAATGAGAGTTCTGTGTGCATATTGACAGGATAATAGACCTTTTAGGATGGTTCTTCCTCTCTTACACTGCCACTCCCCCACTGCACACTGGCTGATTATTGCATCAGGCAGCAATACACGCTCATGTCGGAGAACACACACTCCGTGGAAATTAAACAGAAAATTCTGCCTTTATGTATATATTCCCCTCATGTTAGAGAGAGGAGAGAGGGGCCACGGGACAACATAGGCCACAGAAAATTTGGTTTTTCTTGAAGGGAACAGTTTCAAAAAAGCAAATTTCCCAAGACCATTCAGGGTTATGTGTTTTGTTTTGTTTGTTTTTAAATGAGAGTGCTCATTACATATAACTCTAGTTTTTATGCTAAGCAAATAATTGATAGAGAATCGAGAATATCGTCCTTAAGAGCTGGGTGACTTCTTGGGCTTTTTACTTCAAATGATAAGAAAGGTAAGAGGTATTCTAGGTCAGTAAAGAAACTACTAAAATCGAATAAGCATGAATCTGGTCTTCCTGTGTTGGCTCACCAGTGTGTCTAAACATCTCTTTGTTCTTAAGGTTACAAGAAATTGATTTTCCTTTCTATTGATGTATCCTACTATATGTCCTCTATGTGTTAGTAGGAACACTCTAGTCTTGTAAGTAATATTTATCAAGTGAAGGATGTTGTAGTTTTCCAAAGAGTGAAGTTCTATTTCATAGCGTTCAAGGAAGTTGGAATAGATACTCCTATCGTTAAAAGTAGATGGTTGTTAACATTTCTACTTTTCCAACTTTAGCTCCCAAATATACCTGTGTCTTCCTCGGCTGGATGCTCGGAGGGAGAGCTGGTGCTCCCTTTTCTTTAATAAGGCTGGCTCAGGAAAGGAGTTGGAGGTGTGAATTTATTTATTTATTTTTTTATTTCCCTTCTAAAACTTGAGAGGTTGAGAGTCTTGGGAAGATGTGATCTAGTGGAAATACTGAAAGCTGGCAGGTTTGTTCAGCTCTAAACTTTTCCTCTTTGGGGTGGCATGGGTTTAATCCATCAGTTAAGGGAGCTTGACCCATTTAGCCATGCAACAACTAAACCCTTAATCCCAACAGATTCATTTTGCAGTTCAGATGTGGGCACCGATACCGCACTGATTCAGACTCACAGGTCAACGCAGTAGAGCAAGGACGGCTTATTTCTCCCTTCTCCTGAGAACCAGAGGAGCAAAAGGACTTCTCTATCAAATGAGTGTAAGCAACTCTAAGATCTTACAATAGTAAGTAATACTATTCTATTTATGGATGGAATTTGCTGGCTTTATCGATAACTGCTACTAGATAGGCAACAAGATGTTTAATATGCGAAAAAGTAAAGGTTAATACCATTCAGCGTTTTTGGTTTTATTACTTAATTATGCATTTTATTTATTCATTCTTGAGACATGGTATCACAGTATAGTGTAGGCTGGCCTCAAACTGGAGATCCTCCTACATGATGGCATTACAGGTGTGAGACACCACACTTGGCCTCAAAGCTTTGTTCTTGATTTTTTTAAAAAACAGTCTTTAAAAATATGAACAAGTTAATAAAAATGAATGGGGATAACACAAAAAATTGTAGGAATATCCATATCTGCACATTTTGAACCTAAAGCATTTATGGATCTAGTCAAAATTAATGTTGTAGATGAAAATCTCTATTACACAGGAAGCTGTATTTTAATAGAATGAAACTTTTCAACAGAGAACACACAATTCATAAATTTATAACACACAATTGATAAATTCAATTCTGAATTTATAAATAGCAGAATAGACCACTGTAAGTGTAGGGCGGTACTCATCAATGTGTGAACATCCGCTAATTATTCTAATCTCCTGCTCACACACAGGGTCCTGAGTGATTCCTGCAACACAGGCATATCCACAGCCTCCATGCCTCAGTCACAGGAGGTACCTAGTAAACATCTCTAGTAAAAATAAAGAATCACCCTGTAGGGTAAAACTGTTAGCATTCCATCTCTTTTATAGAATAGGAAATGGAGACCCAGAGCATCTTAATGAATTTCCCTAAGTCCAAAGACACGAGGTGATTTTTGTTCAGTGCTTCCAATGCTTATTCAGTGAACACAGAATAAAATAATTACACTGGGGTGAAATATTCTCTTCAAAGTTTGACATATGACATACAGAATGGTTTCTATGGGGTTTTCTTCTAATTTGATGAGACTTCTAAATACTCAGTTTTCTCAGTGACTACTCAGAATACAACAAGCATATGCAACATTTTCTTTGTAAAATATTACTCATTTGCAATAGAATTCCCCTTTCCCCCTTTCTTTATCTGTGTATGTTACAAGTTGCCATCGGTCTAACAAATCACTCTAGTAAAGACCTGGGGCTGATATAAAGAGAAGCTGGACATAATCTTTGGCTGTGCTCTGAACTCAGAGCCAGAATTAAGAACATACACTAATAATAACTGTAATCCAAAATCATGTATGTTTAATCTAACGAGAGACTGTTGGATACATTGCCTGTATAGTTTAGGGTCACTCAAGGAAGGTCATGTAATATTTAGGTTGAGTCTTCAAAGATGTTGTGATTTTGAGCCAGCATCTCTGTATATAGCCCAGGATGGCTCTGTTCTCATGATCCTTCCATTTCAGTCCACTTGACTACCATCAGCCCAGCTGAATGAGTCTGATAAATAGAAATACAGGTAGTATACTTCTGCCATAATGGCCAATATAAAAGGAAATGTAGCATCTATTTAGGCCGAGAGTATACTCTTACATAGAAAACATATTCAAAGTTGGTGAGAGTGTAAGTGATAAAAATCTTTTGGAGAAAACTTCAGAAGAATTTGTGTGTGTGTGTGTGTGTGTGTGTGTGTGTGTGTGTGTGTTTGTAGAATGTGTTAGCACCTGGATCAGTGGACCCAGCAAAGGGTCACAGTCATGGGGGAGCTGGTTATTGTTTAGTCTGTGGAGGGCCAGAGTTAGGCAGAGCATGGGAAGAAGGGTAAATTCTTTTGCTTCTGGAACATTCTGGACATGTGCATTTTCCTGGTCTCAGACATCAAAGCTCCAGATGATCAGGCATTTGGATTTTAGGATATACAGGATCTTACAGTGCTTTTCAGGTCTTTGATCTTAGACTAAGAATTATCACCAAACATTTTCAGGTCTATGGATTCAGACTAAATTTTCCACCTGCTCGCTTTAGCTGACAGATGGCTTATGATCACAGTTCTCAGCCTATAGAACAAGTAAGATAATTCCCCCTAATGGTGCGCACCATATGTACATTAAGACTGGCTCAACCAATGCACTTCTTCACCTAGACACAAACATAGCTTGGCCCATGAAGATAATTTATGGAAGGGGTACAGTACTGGCTATTCAGTGAGCTGAAGAGTAGCAAAGATGACACACCTGTGAAGTTTGTGGAGCTTTTTATAGAGGGTCTAGGTACAAAGAAGAACTGTACGATGAATTATGATGATTCTTGTTATCTTTTCCCCAGTGAAGGCTATGGGGCCTGGAGAAACCCATTACACTACATAACAGAAGAACTAAAATGGTGGGGTTTGTAGTGTCAGTCCACGAGGAAGCAAAACCACAGCT
The DNA here is from genome assembly GCF_011762505.2 of Arvicanthis niloticus. Classification (NCBI taxonomy): domain Eukaryota; kingdom Metazoa; phylum Chordata; class Mammalia; order Rodentia; family Muridae; genus Arvicanthis; species Arvicanthis niloticus. The sequence continues at coordinate 39,139,639 of NC_047673.1, forward strand.
GCATACCAATGATAAAGTCTTTACATAGTTGAATGGCTAGAAACCATTAGTTCTAAGATCAGACAAACAGAATGCCCTCCTATACATTCCTGACGATTTGACACGGCCTTTTATATCTTCGATGTTCAAATACACTGGGTTTTCACAGTTTGCCTGGGATTCCCCTGTGCTCCTGTTGTTCAGCACCCATCCACGAAAGCTCATGACTCAAGGCTTCCCTTTGCTCTACAAACTGTATTCCTCGACATCAAAACTGGTTTGTTCAGGAAATATTTAATTCCCTCAAATATTTCAGTGATAATTCTTACAGATTGGATCTACATGACTCCGAGATTATTTTAATAATTCCTAGAATATAAGCTCTGGTGTCAACATTATTAACCTATTTTTCAAGAGCATGAACTTACTGATTCTTTAATTATGATTAAAATTTGAAGTGCCTGCCACTAATTAAAATGTAAGCATGTGTAATCCTAAATACCTTTACAACATGCGTTTCACTTGGCACCAGAATGAGGATATAAAATTGACTTTCAGATTTAACAGTACTTTTTTTTTTTCCTTTCCGCCTATTTTAAGAAAAACAACAATCCGAAGGTTCTGTAAGATACTTCCTTGTCTCTTTGAATAATTTATGGCCAAATATTTTTCCAAGTCTTTTATCCCTTGTGGTAGTCTTTTGCCTCTGAGTTCCTTATCTAATTGCTGTAAATGACAATGTGAATTACGTGGAAAGAACGACAAGAAAGGTAAATTCATTACATGCAGTTTAATACATATCTACCCAGCTATAGCGCTGGTTGGAATATTGAAAACCTTGAGTATTAAGTGGTACATAGCCCTCCATAGGACACCTGATATCACTCTAGTCTGCAGGAAACGGCCTGAAAAGCCTTCTGTGTCACACAGATAATTAAATATCGCTGCTTACTGTGTGACTCCTACTGTAAAGTATTGTATCTCTCAGAATCAACTTTTTTTTTTTTTTTTTTAAATAAAAGCTTGCACAAAAGCTAACTAAAATGAACAAGAACAATAACTCCATAACAGCAGGACTCAACGAAAAGAAAGGGACACTTTTAGGAAAGAGGAACCTAAAAGGTTCTCTGGGGAGAACTGAACCCAGGTTGACACTTGGAGGTTGAGCCATGACTATCCAGTCACTCAAGAATGAAGACTTCTCCTGTGTTCTCACTCATGAAGCGAAAAACAGTGCCGAAGGATAGATTTTCATGACAGTCTTGGATTATTTTGTTTTTATCATTACTGAGGGCAGGGGTAAGAATGTCTATTGTTTTTTTTCTGGCAGAAAAGGTTTTTGGTTTCCCTTTGCAGTCCAGTGGGTTGAATCCAGGCCCCTGCTCATCCTAGCCCAGCCTTCTGCTAAGCTTGGTAGCTTACAGTCCAATCCTGGAGACGTCTATTGGGAAAAATAAACCTGGCAAGACTCTTCCCTGTGCAGGTGAAGGGGTCAGATTGCCAAAGTCTGTTCGGGGAGTGAAATTCCAATCCTAATTCCATGCGACACAGAAACAACATTTCTTCTCAGACCTATGCAGTCACAGGAGCCTTCAGAGAAACAGAGGCTAGCCAAACACTCATCATCCTTCCAATGACCCAGGCATGAGGGACAGACATGGGCCTTGAAAGCTCATCACCATGACAGTAAAACCCTGCAAGACTAAAGGCATTCCCAAGGAGCCAGAGTCACCAGATGTAAGGAAAGCCAGACTCTGGCCTGAGATAATTAAGACAGGGGAGTGGGGGGAGTGGAAAAAAAAGATTTTTTCCAGTTAAAAGAACTAAAAGGATTAAATAAGGGATGGAAGAAAGACATCCAAAGACGGAAATCCTGGGTGGAACTATAAAACACCAAATAAAGCCTTATCAGTGAAAATTACAGTCATTAAAATAAAAGCAAATGAATTTAATAGCAGATTAGGAAACAGGTAGAGAGGACTATAATTTCAAAGTTGTCTTCAAGGAAAACAAGCAGAATGCATCAGAGAGGGAAAAATGATTAGAGCTTAAGCTATATATGTATATATATGCATACATATATATGTATATATGTGTGTGTACACACACATATGTATATATATGTATGTATATGTATATGTATACACACACAGACACACACACACACACACACACACACACACACACGCACACACACATATGCCAACAAAAGGCATAGCGAGAACAGGGACCATGCAGTAGGTGTGCAGTAAGGTTTATAGATGTTCCAGACCTGGAGAAACCTTACTCTCAGATGAGATAAGTTAATAAGGGCACCCGTACACAGCCAGGAGAACATCTGGAAACTGTGGGGAGAGTGATATGTAATGTCCGAACTTTGGACTCACCCTTCTCTACATTCTCATGCATCCCCATTCTTACAGGATCCCTCCTCCTTTTCCTCTTCCTCCTCCTCCCTCCTTTTCTCCTCCTCATCTCTTTCCTTCGCCTTTTCTTCCTTTCTTCTTCTTCTTCTTCTCCTCCCTCCTTTTTTCTTCTTTTTCCCTTCCCCTCTCCTCCTCCTCTCTTTCTTCCTCCTCCTCCTGCTTCTCCTTTTTTTTCTTCTGCCTCCCTTGCCTCCTCCCTTTCCTCCTCTGTAGAATTTGAGTGACAGTAACTCCATCTTTCTTTTATTCTGGAGACTAATCAAGGACCATTTGTTAGATCTGCCCACTATTCCCCTAGATTGCAATCTTCCTTCCATCCTGGTTTTATCATTTGAGTTCTTTGAAATAAAATCATTTTCCATTGTTTCACTCACCCCTGCTCTCTTTCTGCTCCCGCTCGCCTTAGTTAGCTCAGCATGGCTTTCCTTACATCTGGTCCCTCTGGCTCCTTGGGGATGTCTTTAGTCTTGCAGGGGTTTTACTGTCATGGTGATGAGCTTTCCTCTTTCCTCTCCCATGTCTGTCCTTCATGCTTGAGTGTTTGGTTTTCTCTTTCTCACATCCCATATCCAATCCAGCTGGGAATTCAGCTGTGTCTCTACCCAGAATCTTGCCATGCCTACACCAGCACTGTCATGGCTGTCATAGCGTGAGCTCTAAATTGGGTGATTGCATTGCCTTCCCTATGCGTGTCTTGAACTCTACCCTAACAGCAGTCAGCAGTCCAATGAATTTTTTTTAAGGAGTTATGCTGAATCATCCTCCCTCCCCCAGCACCCCCCTCCCCTTGTGGTAGAGGGATCTTGAAGGCAAAAACAGGATCTTGTTTTGGCTGGTTTGTTTGTTTGTTTTTTGAGTCAGGGTTTCTCTGTGTAGTCCTGGCTGTCCTGGAACTCACTCTGTAGACCAGGCTGGCCTCGAACTCAGAAATCCGCCTGCCTCTGCCTCCCAAGTGCTGGGATTAAAGGCATGCGCCGCCACTGCCCAGCAACCACAGGGTCTTTAAACGTTCTCTCCTGATACCCAAGTCATCCGTTTTCATAGTTCCCAAGTCTTTGCCCACCTGTCACCTTCTTGATGTAGCCTCCCTGTATTGCTTTACAGCTTCGCCTCATGTTTTGTCTTCTCTCTCTCTCTCTCTCTCTCTCTCTCTCTCTCTCTCTCTCTCTCTCTCTCCACGACCCCCGTCTCTCTTTAACTTGCCAAGTTTCATTTCTTTCTTTCTTTCTTTCTTTTTTTTTTTTTTTGTTTTTTTGTTTTTTTGTTTTTTTGTTTTTTCGAGACAGGGTTTCTCTGTTTAGCCCGGGCTGTCCTGGAACTCACTCTGTAGACCAGGCTGGCCTCGAACTCAGAAATCCGCCTGCCTCTGCCTCCCAAGTGCTGGGATTGAAGGCATGTGCCACCACAGCCCGGGTGTTTCATTTATTTCTTGACGCAACATCTATACAGCTCACACATGCAGCAGGATACGCACCTTGGCTTCACCACAGCACCAGGCTGCACTTCCGGTTTTGATAGCGCAGGGGCCAGGTGGCTGGAAGAGTACATTCCTACTCTTCATGAAAGTTAAAGGTGGCTACACAGTGACCTAGGGCAGCAAAGGCAAGACTCGGACCCACTGCCTGGATCACTTGTGCCTGCTTGCTCTCTTTTATTTTGTGACTTGTACCATTTTCCTATGTTCTCATAATTCATCACGGCCATTTATTATCTGAGTTCCCCCATATGTCCTAGACTGGACAGAGATTTCCATTCAGGAGGGAGGTATTCATATTAAGCAGCCAATAGATAATCAATTGAGCCAATGATTTGAGAGAAGTTAAGCGCTATGCTGTGTGATGTGGGTTCTCCCATTCTCTCCAATATGTTTAGCCGACTGCACTGGGGGAGCAAGTCTATTTAATTTAATGTATAAAAAGTAATGTTGAGATCATAAGAAAAAATTAACTGGGATTATTTGTTTTATATTCCTAAAGGAACAAATCAATTTCACATTTTATAAAAAAAAAGACAGTTTGTATATTCAGGCCATTATTTTTAAATTGGGTATATTTTAAAATCATCATCATCATCATCATCATCATCATCATCATCATCATCATCCTAATGATAGATTCCCTGCAGAATCTCTTAGCAGCATCTTTAAGAATTCTCAGGTAGAACAGAGAATACCAGCACAAAGCAGCTATTGCACTGAATTCCCATAGCTTTGTGTCTGCCCCTTTACTTAAGCAAACACTTGTCACTATACTTTGAAAGTACAGAGACCAAGGTATAGAGAGTAGATACTGAGAATATGACTTTAGCCACTGATATGAAGAACAACAGTTTCAATTAAACTAATAAAATTAAACTACGACCCCAAAAGAGCTTCTCTGGGTGAGCTGAGTGGCAGTTGTTAGCTTTGGAGGCCTTGTAACTAACCATGTTTGCCACCCACTTTATGGACACTGTTTCTTCTCTCGTCCCACATATGTCTAGAGTAAAAACAGACATTCTCCTTAGCTCAGCTGACATGTTTAGGGTTCTAAAAAATTAAGGTCAAATATCTCTATATCCATACCTCTGTCTGTCTGTCTGTCTGTCTGTCTCAATCAATCTATCTACCTACCATCAATCTACCTACCATCTGTCTGTCTATCTATCTATCTATCTATCTATCTATCTATCTATCTATCTATCTATCTACACACACACACAGCATGGGAGAAGTACAAAATCAATTTTGCCATTGGAGTTAAGTTTCCTCTTTTATCATTTTGACTCCCTCCTTAGCTGCAGGTGCCCCTGACTATACTGCCCTGCTGAATGGTTAACTCCTGGTCACTGCTCTTTCTGAGGGCTCTTCATTTACACGTTGGTGGTCTGTTCTGCAACTTCAAACGTTCTGCAATATTCCCTAGGCAACAAGCCACCTTTTGAGTGAACCGACAGGCTGCAGTGAACTCTAGAGCGCCCTCAAGTGGTTCTTACCAAAAATAAGCTCCATGGAGTCCTCCATTTTACAAAGCCCTCCCTAGACGTGTTCTTTACTTGGTCTAAGACTACAGCTATACTTTAATGCAAAGAATATACACAGGACAATAGACCTGAGAGGGTTCTTTTATGTGCAGAGACAGATCATTTTTCAATGTTTTAACTGTGGAATGTGCCCAAGATTATTATTTATTATTATTATTACTACTACTACTACTAAAATTAACTTCACATGTGCCACGCCCCTCACAGCACTTATTAACCCATACAAAATAAAATTATTTGCATGGCATATTCTAAAAACGCAGGCTGAAGCAGACAAAATTCCCTTCTGTAATGGAGGCATACAATGTCCATCCCCCACAGTGGGGACATTAGGACAGTGTTGCTCTTATGTTTTATATTGCAGTGCTACGTTTAGCCTTTCCAAAAGCCCTTTCACAAAATTGATAGATTATTTTTCCTAGTAAAGAGTCTTTTATTCTGTGTGCCAGACCTGGTTCTCCTGGGTTGAAATATTGCTTTAGCTTCCCCGACCCCCGCCCCCCCCCCACCATGGTGGCATTTTACTGCTGAATAAAATTACAAATTGTATACATGATTCTCCAGGGCACAGAAAAGTCTCAAAGGGCTTGCAGTGGGCACAGGAAGAGCTATGTTTGTTTGTTATTCTTAAGTAGACCTGGTGGGAACCCAGGGACCCATGCAAATTTCTATCAGGCTGGATGTTGCTTTAGAGAAAGGAGCATTTTGTATGGGAGACGTGAGTTATAGGCTTGTGTTGGCTACAAAACAGTCGGGCACTTTAATGGTACATAGAGAATGGAATGTAAGCATGTAACAATAGCTGCCGTTCACTGGTTTTTGTCATGGGTTTAATGCACATAGGTTTTAATCATCTTGGCTATTTTGTAAAGTAGAAATGTCCTCATTTTAAAACAGAGAAATGGAAGGAACATGGAGATCCATTTGTCCAAGTAATAAGCGACGTGGGTAGAATTTGAACACAGGTCTTTCTGCCTTCCCCCAACTCCTCAAACCTTCAACCCTCCTGTCTTGGCCTCCCAAGTGGAATCATAACCATGCGCAATCACCACACTTGGCCCTGGATCCAGATGAAATATGATGCTTTCATAGCATTAGTTACTGTTCTCAATGCTGTGTTCAGACACTTGACAAAACCGAATCAAAGAAGCAAAAATTTATGACACAGTCTATCATAGCAGGGGCATGAGATAGCTAATTCTACTGTGTTCCCAGTTGGGAAGCAGAGAGATGAATCCTGTGCCCAGCTTGCTTCATCTTTTGGTTCAGTTCAGTTTTGATTCATAGTATGGCGCTCCCTTTCAGTTATAGTAGGTATTACAGCTTCAATTACTCTAATCTGGGAATTGACTCATAGACATGCCCAGTGGTTTGCTTCTTATACGATTATAAATGCTGACAAACCGACAAATAATATTAAAAACCACAAACAATGCGCCCCCGAGTTACTTTAATTATCCCCATTCTATATTTCTCACCAGTACAATGAAGGCATCAGGTGATGTGGTATCTTAGAGTCTTTCCAGCCATAACTATCTTGAGATCTAGAATGTAGATCCAGTCTTGTGTGCAGCAAACATCACATAAAGGTCCTTTTGTTCTATATCAGCATCCAATTATCCACACGACTGGAACAAAGTATTGTAGACACAAGAGACCAACAGAGAGCAAGACTGTTGTATGTGACCCAGTGGCTATCCTAAGAGTTAGAATGAGCCTGCACCAACTCAGATGCATTAGGGAAAGAAGTCAGAGGTTCATTGGAGAACCACATCTTGAGTAGAGTTTGGTCTGGGACCAGGGATGGAGGCAGTGGAAAAGGTTCTCTGAAATGTCCAAGTTGAAAGAAGGTGACTGTGGTCACTGGGAAATCAGGTTCAAGACTTATGGCTATGTTCTTATTTATCCAAGTTCACTGTCTCTCCATCCAAGCTTGGCCTTAGCTCGTAAGAACAGTACTTACAAGAAAAGATTCTTGGGAGTGCTCACCTTTGAGTAGACTGAGAACTCCAGTCCAAAAAGGTCCAAATCTGGAGCTTTCAAAGTGACACCGCATGGGAAACCTTGTGGTTGTTCTCATAGGTGACTTCCTGGGATGACTGCAGTGAAAACGCAGGTGGAAGGTGTGTACCTTTGGGGCAGCTCGTGGCTTCGTGAATAAAGGGAAACACCAGGACCTGGGTTTAGATTCCCTACACATGTGTGGTACCTGGGTGGGAATGGCTGACTCTTAGAATCCCAGCGCTCTGCTAGCAGTGAAAGAGAATCTCTAGGCAAGTTCACTGGTGAGATGTGCCAACATCAGCAACCCACAGGTTCAGCTAGACCCTCCCCCAATGAGTGAAGTGGATATTGATTGAGGTAGACACCTGGCATCACCTTTGGGCTTCCACATGCGTGTGCATACAGGTGCACACACATGTAAACATGTACACCAACATGCACACCACAGGTTCATGTTTTTTTAAAAAAAGAAAGAAAAACACCTTTGAGCTATGTGTATAACTGATCCATGAAATACAAGTAAGTTATTTAGACTTTGGACCTCATTTCTAACATGACTCATCATGTGTGGGTGAATATCCTAAAATGCAAAATACTCTTAGTCCCACAGCAATTAGGAGAGGTAATCCTCAACTAACACAGAGGTCTGTAGATTCTCCTGTAATAATTGCCATCTCTGAGGCTTACTGCCTCAGTCTGCTAACCTTGGCTTAGTTCTGGAAACTGAGTGTTTTCAGCCTCTGAGATTTACTGCTGAGTAAGTTGATCCTTCCTATTTCTTTTTGAGCTCTGGCTGTCCTGGCTCAAACTCCTCTTCAAGCTGATTGATTCAACCTGGCTTTCTTCTCTTTTTTTGCCTGAATATCTCTGCTTAGCCTCAAACTAACTCTAGCAATCTGTTCTGATCTTCTAGCTCCTTTTCATTCTCTGTCTCATTCTCTCCTCACCTGTGTCTAGCTTGTTCTCTCTCAACAACCTGCCTCTGTACAACTGTCCCAGTTAAACCACCCTCTCTCCTCTGCACTGCTTTCTCTGAAGTCACCTCTCTTTCCTCTCTGTTCTCATGAGAGTTGGACATATCCTATTCTGTCAAATCTTTCTCTGATTCATCACTTTGTCTGCTACTCAATTAGACATCACTTTCAAATGTGGCTGCTTCCTTCTACAAAGTAACTCTATCTTTGTTACTTGAGATTAAAGGTGTGTGCTAAGGGCTGAGCCACACTACAACTAAGAATTTTTTTTTTTTTTTTTTTTTTTGGTAAATAATAGTCTAGGGACCCTGCAGTGTGATCACATATCCTACAACAGAGTCAGTACATATCCTACACGGTGTGGGAGAGCGACTGGTAGGAGTCAGGGACAGGGCAGGCAAGAAAGACAAAGGACTCCATGACCTTATGCCCTTGAGTTCTTTATTCCTCCTTTGTACAATCCCATGTCTGATTTCCATAGTCTCTTCCTGTTCTTTGATTTCTGTCTCCACTGTCACTGTTCTAATCCACTGTCACCTGGATGTCATTCTCCTTAGAAATTGTTAGTTCTGTGCAATACCATGCTGTAATGCATGAGGTGGGTCATCCTAATCCCTGTCCACATCCCATCCATGGTTCACCAGTGACTTAGAAGAAAAGAAGCTCTTGAGCCATGAGTGCCATGGAGTCAGGTGTTCTAGTGGCCAAGCTCATCCAGCCCACCTCCCCTACTCATAGCTGTGGTGGTGGCCTGGCCTGTCTCTCCTTTGGGCTGTCCATCTTCTTCCCCATCTGGGCATTTCTGCCCAGTCCTGACCTTCACTGGAGTGTTCTTCCCTTTTCTCACTGAGGCTTTCTTCTTCCTTGTAAGGCTTAGGTTAGATGGCCTCTGTTTCCAAAGGATTGTTTCACAGCCTTGTGAGATGATTCTTTTTCACACTTAACCTCTTTCCAATAGCAAACTGATTGTTTTATATATACTGCTTATTGCGAATTTTCCTATTTATTATTGTTATAATTATTATATTACCATAATTATATATTATATTTATTATTGTTATAAATATATTAATATAATTAAGCATATATTGTTTAAAGTTATAAAAATAAATGGTTACAATAATTTATGATAATAATTAACATTAATAATAGTAATGTGTGTGTGTGTGAGAGAGAGAGAGAGAGAGAGAGAGAGAGAGACCCACATATGCGCTGAGGCTGCATGCGTGTGGAGGTCAGAGGATGACATCAGGAGTATTTGTTTTTACTCTTCATCTTATTTTTGAGACAATGTCTCTGAAGCCTAAAGCTTGGTGATTTGTTTGAGCTACTCTGGCTGGCTAGTGATTCACAAGATCTGTCTCTCTTTGCTACCTAGTACTGGAGTTAGAGGCAAGTGTGGCCATGACGGTCTTTTACGTGGATCCTAAAGGTTTGAATTCAGGTCTCATGGTCACAAGAGTGGGGTCTGGCAGAATACAGCTCAAAGGCATGGCATCATAGGTGACAAGGACATGAGCACAGGACTCTACTCAGCAAAGAGAGGCAGGCTTTGGGCAGCTTTGGGGGTGAAGGGAAGGAAGAAGATGGTTGTTTCTAGAGACATACCTAGCAGCTGATCTTTATAGCTGGGCAGAGAATGGGGGACACTGGATTTAGGAAACCTAAGATTCGGGGATGCTGAGCAAAGAGACCACTGAGCCAGAAGCCAATGGAATGGGTAAAAGCAAGGGGCTCCCTGGCAGGGATGAACTGCTAGGAGGAGGTGATGGAGAGAAAGCTCAGAGCTGGAGGTGGAAATGAAATTAAGATATAATTATCCTCAATGAGGTCTACAGGCGACCATCGCTGTATATGGTTTCCTGTGTTGTTTCATTGAACAGGCACCATGATTATCTTCATATTTACTGATGAGGAAATTGAAGTTCAAAAGGTAGAGTGGCTTTCTTAGAGTCACACGATTCTCCAAAACTAGTTAGACAAAAGTGTGAACTAAAACAACATTTTCTCTTTACTCGTCCAGTGTACAGAGAAATCGGGATTTCTACCATGATTTTGTTGTTTGTAAAATGACATTCCTAAGGCACTTTACACAAAGCCATGGATGTTAGTGGATCCAGAGATGTGGCTTCTGTGATGAATGAACTGCCTCCTGATTTGTGCTTCATTTTGCACATCTTGAAAATCCAAGAAAAAGCAATCAGCAGACGAGCCTTGTCCATGAAGTAACTGTGAGTCTCTTACATCCTGGTGTAGACATGTGACTCATGTACGATTTCAGAATTTTTCCATAACAATAAGGAAGCCCTTTTAAATGCTTTTTTTTTTTCAGAAAGAAATATGAACCCAAAAGGTCTTTCCTGGTTAATCAAAACAGAATTTAAGCAAATTGAATTGATTTAATCTGGAGTTACACAAATGTAAAACACATGTTTTCAACAAGTACTTTAAAAAAATCAACCCTGTAATATTATTCCTGATGTTTATTTTTCTTTAGGTCTACAAAGATGGAATTAAAATGTTAATCATAGTTCTTCATTTTCTGATGCCTTAACATGAAGATTATAACATTTAAAAACTGAAAACGTCCCTAATCTAATATGATTTGGATCATGTGAGCTTACCTTCATAGTGAAGAAGAATATAAAAAGTAAAAATGGAAATCTTATGTAACTTCTTCCTGATAAATTATTTTAAAATTTAAAGTTATACTAAAAATTACTTTTTCATAAACTTTGGCCCATCTTTTATTTACTGGGTTTTGTAGCGGACAAATCATTTATTTTCCCATTCAACTGCCATCTAGAACAATAATTTAAAACCAGCTAATAAACATTATGGTTTGTTAGAACTGCTACCGATTAAATCTTAAGTGTCTAATACACACAAATATAAACAGAATGTAATTAGAGCTATTTAAAGAACCCATTTTTAACTTAGATTAACCATACTTCCCATTTGCTAAGGATAAACACTCATAAATGAAACCCATTGCTGAGCAAGAAGCAATTACTTCAGTTTAAAATATTAATATGCACCGCCTTTTAAAAAGCCATGGAAAATCATTTATGTAGTGCACTGTACAGATTCGAGTCAGATCCAAAAGGAAGAATGGGATAGCGTTCTGTGTCCTAATTGAGACGCCATCAAGTGAGGGATGGCGTGTCTTCCCCTTTATGAGGCCATTAAACCCTGCATCGACGTCTGCAGTTTCCAATATAATATTCCCATGTATGTTTAAGTGTGATTTGAAATCACATGCACACACAGGCACACAGAGAAAGCGAGGGAAATTGTGCTTTTGACAGAACACTTCATAAACCTGTTTTCTTCAGCCTAATCACGGTGTATCTATAATCTAAGCCAATAACTCTTGTGAGAGAAATGATAAAGATAAAAATAATGATAAAGATGGTCTGGTTGAGAAGGCACCTTGCATTGCAACTGAACAAGAAATATACCTGTCAGATGGAGTCACTGTTTAGTTCTGCAGTATTTTTTTATGATATCCTGGGCTGACAACAAAGCTTCCTTAGGCTACAGTTATACTGAGTGTGGTTAAATGGACTTGCTTTGGGTTGCTGCTATGAGTTAACCACGGGTCAAGTCCAGTTACAATGGGCACCATTATCACAAAACACTTCCAAGCCTCTTGCAGAAGTCCTCAGAGCACAGCTTTGTTTGCTTGCTCATGAGTGACACCCACTCATGGAAGAAGCTGGACAGATCTGTTAACCCTCGATTTGCTTGAAGTGGTCCCAATCTGTAGAAACTGCTTGGACTATGCCCTTGTCTATAATATGATGCTGACTGAGGGTGTAGGCATTTTCAGTGTAATAAGAGGAAAGCTAATTGAGCAGACACGTCCTAGTAACACCTCCTGTCTGCCCATAGTTGAGAGTGAATGCAGATATGAGTGTTTTATTCCATCACTACCGAACTTCTACACAGAGGAGCTCAGTAGACAATTCACAGGCATGGACATATCTGCCTTGAAGTGTGCATGAAGTTCAAGAGTTTAGGACTGTATCATTTGATTCCATTTACAAAGTTATAATCAATTATTTCTATTCTGAGTTGTAGAGAGTTCCACTTTCATTGAAGGTTACAGAAGTGTAACAGCTTCAAGGGTTAGGATTTAAAAAAAAAAAATCTTCGCAGGGTGATTTGATGGCTGGCCTGAGGCAAAATTACTGAGCAAGGGACACTTTTCTTTGAAGCCAGTCCTGATTCTCCTCCACGTCTTCTATACTGTTCCAGGACCCAGAAGCTTCATGGGACCCCTTGGATTTCCAGAGCATCACCTACCACACATTACATACTTTCTAAAAATTTTTTTTCTAAAGATTTCTTAACAAAGCCCTCTATTGTTACCATCTTCCTGTATCATTTCTTCTGTTCTTTTGAACTCCAGATAGAACTTCATCTAAAAGTAAATTCAGTGATAAGAACTTAATTTGTTATTTCATTCCTAATAAAAAACAACAACAAGAGTAAACCAATTTTATATTTATATAAGTGTTCTGAGTTAATGCCTGACCAAGAATATTGTGGTAGAAATTTTTGGATGATTTAATGAGATACTGAAGTTTTAAAGATTTTTTTTTTTTTGAGATACAATGTATAGGTGACTGTATACTCTATAGAACATATGCTAACAGTCCTATGTCTTTTGTGGTTAAGTAAAGGGAGCAGGTCAGGGGACTTTGGTTTATTGCTGCATCATGCCCAGACAGCTCTCTAGCATCTTTCAACATTCCAAAACAAGAGGTTTTTATGAGCCGCATTATTGTTCCTAATTTTAGAAAAGTATCAGTATTAATTGTTTTCATTTTTATTTTTGCCACTTGGCCCACTGTGTGGAGTGACTTGAGAATTCTAAGAATAGAACAGTTTATTAGGGAATATTATACTTATGTGTATATTGCCATCTTTGGCACTAGCCACTCATGCAGGTAACGGGTTGAAAATGTTTCCTTTTGCTAAATACAACCCTGGGCCACAGTTTTACCAAGATTACTTAGAAATGGACTTAATATTGTTGGCATCTCAGGGTCTACATTGTAGTCCATCTCTTTATAAAATTTTATAACCCATCAACTAAATAGCCTGAATTAGTTGACTGTATTGTTTGGCAAGTGCTTGATAGCCAATAGATTTAATACATTGTTAATTATCCCAGTCTCCTTAAAATAGTATTTTCATTTTTATAACCAAGAATATTTAGAGGCTAATTAGAAATCCAGTAATGTGAATTGTAAATTATGTGTAATTACAATAAAAACTAGTGAAGAATAACACACATTACTTATAAATTGTAACACTGTGATAAATTAAAGCAATTACAGGTAAACCAATAATGTTCTTTAATTAAGTAGTTATGAATGAGAATTTGTGCTTTGCATTCACAATAACCTATAAGGTTGAGGACTGCGTTCTTGGCTTCTGCAGAAATCCATTGCACTCTGCTGTGACACACTGCTAAGAATAACTCCTAAGTTCATTACTGTCATTATGCCATTATCATGTAAAAACACCCAGGATTGTTAAATGTAAAGTGTGCTGACAAGCAATCAACCATGCTTCTTAATATAATTATAATTATGTCACTATCACTTCATATGCTTTTATGAATCTGAGAGAAAGTTCATATTTCTACAAGTCTTTAGTATTGGGTTGCAAAGGAACAGACGATAGTCTGTCATAAGCTTACTGAAAATTCTATTGTGTTTGACATTAATAAGGCTATTCATCCTCATAATTATCTGACTGCAGCCTGCCGTCTATAAGATTATGGCAATATTTATATGTTGTCAATCTGTTTACTGTATTGCACATTGTTATATGCTGTTATAATTCTTGACCTGTCCAAGTTGCAGTCAATGTTACAGTGAGTTGATAAATGACTCACAGGATACTTTTGTCCCCTATATGCTTCTGGATTGTGTGTGTGTGTGCATGTGTGTGTGCGTGTGTGTTCAAACAAGTCTCTGGACATGAAAGCAAAAGAAATCCTATAACTTAGTGAAAACAGGAGAGGGAAGGGAAGGTACCCGTGATGAAGGTGCACTGAGGTTAAATGTCTGCCAGCTTACTTGAATGATGATACTTAAAAGATGAGCATAGAAAAATTGAGACAATTCTGACTAATCCAGGTATGCACATGCAGTTAACTTGCTTTGATGAATGAACAGTTGAAATTTTCCAAAGGGAAGGGATGCTTAGATTAGTGGCACAGTCTTGTAAACACAATATTTCAAATATTGTAGACTGATAAACCCAGTCAATATTGTATATGTAAGAACTACCTATATCAATAATGGTTGTCATGTCTAAAAGTATATATATGGTCTTTTCACGTATATTTATGGATTGTGTGTACCTAGTGCCTGTAAAGGCAACAAGATGGGGTTGTACCTACCCTATGGAACGAAAGCTACTAAAGTTTGAGATGCTTGTGAGCCACCATGTGGGTGTCAGGAGTGAGTTACAGTCCTCTGCAAAAGAAGCAAGTGTTCTTCATCACTGGGCCATTGCTTCAAACTTAAGACTAAGACTCTTCTGTATACAATCCTTTTTATGGATCTGGGCAAAGACAGAAACCCATACATCAAAGACAAATAATGTCACCATTCCACCATTCAAAGTCCCCACAGGAGCATGCATGTTACCATATTTGTCTCTTTTCATCACGAACATAGTATGGATGAGTGCAGATTGATGCAATCCACTATAGGGTCGCACATGGCTGAAGGATAATGACTCCGCTACTTTACAGTAAGTAGTAAGAAACTCTGGACTTTGTCCCAGAGGGAGACTCAAGTTGCTCTATGTTAACATGAGCCTGAGAAATGATCCCAGAAAAGATCAGTCAGGGATTTAAATTCTCTACAAACTAAACCATACAGTAACCCCAAAGTGCTATGGAGGGGAATCTTCTTCAACTATATTACAGATGTGTTTAGAAGTTGTATCTCCAACCAGCAGAGAGTGTTCATCTTCTGTTTTTAAGATCAGAACTCATTTTCAGTACCATGATTATCTATCTATCTATCTATCTATCTATCTATCTATCTATCTATCTATCATCTGTTCATCCATCTGTCTGTCCATCTATCCATCCATCCATCTATCCATTCATCTATCAATTCTAAAAATGAAAAAACATTCTAGAGAGAGCTATCCTTTCATAGCTCTCTTTTCTGTATTGTTCTTTGACTGATGTTTCAGGCTTATCTGTTAACACACACACACACACACACACACACACACACACAAATCATACCCTGTCCTAAGTTGGAAAGCTTAGACAAAAAAAGAACGACAACTTTCTTGTTTGGATGAATGTTTTCAAGTGGGAAACTTCTGATTGTGGATGAGTTGAGTAATCATTTTAGTGGGATCCACTGAGGAACTAAAACTGGAAACTGGCTTTGAGCTGTGAGTATAAGACAGGTGTGGCTTCATGTGCTTTGCCTCCTCAGGAAAGTTAATGTAACCAGAAGAAACAGATGATGTAGCTTATTAAAACTGTCCTTTTCACTTAGTTTTTTTTTTTTTTTTAATTCTCTCACAACATTGCAAGCTTTTGGAGAAACAAAGGCCACGCTTCATACTGTACTCCTTTGATCAGTGGGTTGAGGTTGATAAATTGCATACTCTCAGGATAAAGGTTTAATGTAAACACGTGAATGTGAGTGCTAGACAGGATACAATGAAGTGAAAAATACACTGGGAAGTCTATCACTTTCTCCCTAATGAGCACACTGGGAACAAAGAATATTTGAATTTGGTTACTTGGCTAATTAAAAATTTATACACAGTTTAAAAACATGTTTACATGAAGTTAAAATACTGTTAGTTTTTTCTTGTTATTTTATAATTTTAATTACAAATTAATTCTATGTTTTATTTCATGACTATGGGCATGTTGTCTGCATGCAGATGCACCATGTACATGTAATGCCCATGGTACCAGGAAAGGGCATTGAAATCCTGCAAAAGGAGCTCCAGACGACTGTGAATCATCATGTGGGTGCTGAGAACAAAACCCAGATCCTCTGGAAGAGCAGCTAGTACTGTATACAATGGAGCCAACTCTTCAGTGTCTTGTTATGTTGGATGTTATCAAGGGTTCTTGCTGTGCAGTCCCGGATGGCCTCAAACTTATGATCACTCTTCCTGCCTCAGCATAAGTTAAGGCGGTACAGGTAACACCTATGTAATATTTTTAATTCAGTAATGAAAGCTCACCCTAATAATAGAATTAATGAAAAATAGTAATTGGATATTTTACTTTTACTTTCGTGTTGTTGGCTTAAATACCTGGAGCCTGTTTAATAAATGATATTTTTGGTTGACAGTAAGTTCCTGAGGACTGAGAGTTTGAAGGAGTTAATTCATTCTGTTCCTCCCGTATGAGTGAGGAACAATTTTTACAACAGTATGTTTACCTTCTGTTTTGCGAGAGTCAGTTTTTAAGTAAACAGTGTCTTAACAGTTTGAATTGTTCCAACTGTTCTCCGAAAGTTGAGGAAAAGCTATTAAATATTTATTATTTTATATTGTGTTATTTACTGTTATGATGAATATGCAAATTTTATTAGTGTAATTCAGAAAGTCACAAAAATTATAATTCATGAGTGAAAAAAATTCAATGTAACAAACTTGCTACTGGAAAAGATACTTCAGCCCGAGCTTTCCTGAATGTCCACGGGTTGTGAAGGATTTTAGAGAAAAAATGGATGAACATGAGCAATGAATGAATAAACTTGCTCAAACCTGAGTACTGCTCTTCTATTCATAACAGTCAGAAATTAGATACAATGTAGATATCCTCCAACAGATGAATAGATAAAGAAAATGTGGTACATTTAAACAATGGAGTGTTACTCAGTCATTAAATATAATAAAATCGTGAGATTTGCAGGTAAATGGATAGAACTAAAAAAATATTATCCCAGACCGTCCAAAAGATCAATGTGATATGCATTTGCTTATATGTGATCATTAACTGTTAGGTCAATGATAACAATGGTGTAATCTATAGAACCACAGAGGATAGGAATAGGGGAAGTGACTAGTGGGGGAACAGATAGATCTCCCTAGGAAAGAGAAATAGAATAGATGGTTATGAATAGATTGGAGGGAGAGAGAGCTGGAATTGGAGAATCAAGTGGAGGAGGGGGAAGAAAGGGATGAGGGAAGGAATACGGGGAGAGACAGCTAAAATGAAGGGCCATTTGAGGGGAAGTATGAAAACCTATTATAGTAGAAGTTTCATAAACACACACACACACACACACACACACACACATATGCATCTATTATATATACATGTATCACATCTGATTGAATTATTATCTAAATGGGTCATGGGAATGCACAAGCAACCAAGGCTGTTGCCAAAACTCTAGGTTGTTCTCTACGAACTGTTGGCAAGACTCCATCACTGAAACCAACACCTACACAAGTCATTGAACATGGAGAAGTAGAGCTGCTACCTACATCGAGCCGTCATCTCTATGTACTAGTGTTCATGGTCCAGGACGCTCTTCTGTTCACTACCAAAAGGAAATGTAGAGCCAACGTGGCCACAGACACTTCAGTCTACAATGGTTTCCTGCCTCCAACATATGCTAGTGTAATGGTGGCACAAAGCTTGTGGGCGTAACCAACTGGTATGATTGAAGGCTCACTCCATAAGATGGAACCCATACCCGAAACTGTCTGGGTGAGCAAGACCCAGAGACAAAATAGCCCAAAGGCTGAGGGTAAAACAAAATACTCAATATTTTTTTTTTTAAAAAAACAAAGAACCAACAACAATAAACTGGCTTGTATGACTTCTAATGACATTCTGTTGTACTCATAGACCAATTCCTTTCTTAGCTATCACCAAAGAAGTTTCATCCTGAAGGATATGGAAACAAATATAGAGACTCGGCCAGATACTATGCAGAGAGTGACAGACTTTGGACTACTGAGATCCAAACACGATGTCTCCATCAAACCCCTCCTGTCATGGTTTATGGAACCCCATGCAAGCGGTGGAAGAAACAAAATAAGAACCAAAAGAGATGGAGGGCATCAAGAAAACCAGATCCTCTAAATCAACCTGATCAGCACACATGTGGCCTTCCAGAAACTGCAGCAGCATGCGCAGGCCATGCATAGAATGACCTAAGACAGGGGCCCTAGAAATTAAAGGTGAAGTGAGCACACGTCCCATCCTTAAACCAGAAGCTATCTCCAGTTGATAGCAACTTGCAAATTTAATTTCCTTCAAGGAAGTCTCTATCTACAAATTACTCTTAAGGCCAGGCTGCAAGCCTAGCAGTAGATGGAAACAAACAGAAGACAAACAATGGTAACTTTGGAGGCTCCTTTTTCTCATAATTATATGTCATGGCTTCCTTTTTTAAAACTTTTATCTTATTTTTAATGTCTGTCTGTCTGTCTGTCTATCCAACCACCCACCCACCCACCCACTCATCTATCTATCTATCTATCTATCTATCTATCTATCTATCTATCTATCTATCTATCTATCTATCTATCATTTATCCCTTCTCTCTTTTTACCCTACAGGTCCTCTGGGTATATCTTATGGTTTCCAGTTTAGTGTATTTACAGGATTGTTGAGTGTGTGAATGAGTAGCTCTCTTTTCTGTGTGTGCATGTGTGCCTTCTCTCACTCTTTTTTTTTTTCTGATGGTTTATACCAATGTTTGTTTTATCATATTATTTTATGTTATATTATCTGTTTTTTTTTTTAGTGAGAAATTTGTTTCTTTTTTTAGTGAGAGGGGAAAAAAGGGGGAGGGAATAGTTAGGAGAGGATGGAGGATATGGGGAGGAACTGGGAAAGTCAAGGGAAGAGAAACTGTAATTGGGATATAGTATGTGCAAAAGGGGTCTATTTTCAATAAAATGTAAGCAAAAATAACAAAACCACTTCTTAAGTGCAACTATCTCTTTCTATTTGTATAACCCCCACAATAATTGTTTTACATTTCAACAACTTCCTTGTATTCTTTTTTAAAAAGACTTATTTTAGCTTTATTAATGTATAGGTTTCTCCTCATTATCTCTCTCCATGCCTGTGTCTGTCTGTTTGTCTCTCTCCTTCTCCCCTCCCTCTCTCCCTCCCTCCCTCTTTCCCTCCCATCCTCTCTCTCTCTCTCTCTCTCTCTCTCTCTCTCTCTCTCTCTCTCTCTCTCTCTCTCTCTCTGTGTGTGTGTAGGACAGGCATTCTCAGAGGCCATCAGAGAGTGTTTAATTATTTGGAACTGTAGAGATAGGTTCATGCTTTGAATCACCAAGCCATCTCTCAAGCATCACTTCCTTGTATGTTTAACCTTAGTTTTTGGATCAAATAAGTTATCCCCAAGTCCACAGTCCTAAACTGACTTATATACTGTCTTACTGTGTGAGATGTAAAGACAATACTTGTTTGTTGGTGCTACATGATCTTTGCTTCCATGAAACCTACAGTGTAATATGGGAGACTGATATCTATAGAACAACACTTGTAATTAGGTTGGACAGGATGTATGGATAGGGTAACTAACATAGCCTAGAATGTCAAGAACGTATGTTCTAGAGAAAGGGCCCCACCACATGAGAGTTGACAGAGGAGAGACACCATTTCAGGGGAGAGGTGAAGAACATTAGAAGAATAGAAGCAGGGAAGTCTTTGACGAAAGTGGAGGAGCCCCATCCATGGCAGAAACTTCAGCAGTAGATGCAAAACCAGGTGATTGATGTACAGGGTCCTGATAGATTTCACATTTCACTCTGACAGCAACAGGAAACCGCAGAAGGATTTTAATTGAAGAATAAAGTTAATGACACAATCTGGAAAGTCACAGCGGCTGCCCTGGAGTTCGTCTCCAGCCTCTGGGGCTTCCTTTTTGCTGACTAGGTATTGAGTTTAATAATAGCGTAACCTGTAATTCAAAACTATGTATCTTAGTCATTGTTTTAACTGAAGTCCTTTACTATGGTGCCGCTCGGAGTGCAGTGGCTTTTGGTTTCAGTGCCACTCAGACAACTCTATTTGTTCTCTCTTCTTCCTTGGTCTTCTTGTTTCTCAGTTTTCTTCCTCCACCTCCCCTTTCCTTCATTTCCTCCTTTTCTTCTCATGTCTATGCATTTAACTACTACCATTTTTCTCTCTCTTTTCCCTCCTGTCCCTTCTTTTTCATTCTTCTTCAGCTTTCCCCTCCCCTTCTCTTTCTCATTCCCCCTACCTGCCTTTCCTTCTGATGAAAAGCTTATTCCACACTCTGGCTTTACAGTATATCTCATTTGCATTATTAGCGCTGTAACAATGATCTTATTTTGGTTTTTGTTTGCACTACTCAAACAACACATGAGCTATTGGACATCCCAACAGAGTGACTTATTTGAATATGAGCTCCAATAAAATATTTCATTAAATACTATGTCTGATTACTCTTTGTTGTTGTGTAGGAAAACTCACCATGCTAAGCACCAGTATTGACTCATGAATATCTGTAAAATGAATGAATGAATGGTCATTCTTAATTCTGGAAAAATTGCTGAAAACATCCATGGGGCTGTTGCAAATTCTGAAATGTAACAGGAGACTTTCCTTTTTAGCCCAGTTTGATAAACACAGCAGAACAAACACTGCCTGTGTGTATGTATGTTGAATAATGGTTTGGATTGTCTTCCAACCCAGTCAGTGCAGGTCACTTTAATTCTGCCTTTGAACCATCTAATAGGACTTAAATTCCTGATATTTTATTATAGATTTCACCTAGTACTGATTTTTATTTCATGGAAAGAGCTTGAACTTTGGAGGAAACATAGTTCTAGGTTAAAGTTTAGCTCTGTGAGTGCAATCACGTGCTAAAACTCTCATGGTTGGACTGAACATCTATAAGTAGATAGGCTGAAAGGCTGGCCATGATACAAGAGAGATATGTAAAGACTCTATTCAGTATCCAACACACAGGAAGGGCCTCAGTGATCATGCTTTTTTTTTAATTCACTGTCTATTGTACACAGCTTTCTGATTCATTTGGAAATTAGACTCACTCTTTCCAAGGGCTCAGTTCAACATCTAGCCACTGAGATCATAAACCCACCCTTGATAAACACGTTCGCTAATTATCTCCCCTTTCCCATCATTTCCTCTCTTATTCTCTCGGTTCTGTTTTCTGACATGTTCAGTTCTCTTTAGACTCAAAGACCTGCCTCTTAGCAGCTATTCATCCATCCATCCATCCATCCATCCATCCATCCATCCATCCATCCAGTCACCCATCCAGTTATCCATTCAAAAGCATGGAAAAATAACAATTGAAAACCATGTGTGGTGCTGAGGCTCTGAAGATGAACATGAAGCTTTTAAAATTTTGCGCTACAGAATGAGAAACAAAGCGAGTAAGCACACTCATATTTTGTAAGTGTGAACCAATAATATAAGAGTCATCCTGGAAAAATGTATGGAAATATCGAAATGAGGAATCAGCTCTTCTCAGGGAAATCAAGGGAGACTTCACACAGGAGAAGCCATCCCGTTACAGGTAGGCATTCCCTGTGATGGGCTCCTCGGTAGGAGGCGTGAGGAAGGTCAGAATGTATAAAAGGATGGCAAATCATTGAGGATGACTGTACTAAACAATGTCAAGCAAGAGTGGCTTCAGTTGAAAGAACTTTGCCATCATTAAGAATGAGCACAATCAAATACGTGGAAACAAGTAAGGTTGGATTTTAGAAAGATGACTTTAGGGAGAAGAAAGGTTGTTTGACACAGAGGATGGTGAGCAATGGAAGTGCAGTAGAATGGATAAGATTCTATTTGGCTTCAGCTCTCGCCACTGTTTTAATCTGCTCCTTGGGAAAAAAAAAATCTTATTCTACAGACCTAATTGAATGGGCAGTAACTGAAAAATCAGTGTAAGTACTTAAATCCACCATGGTTTGAATAGGTTCTAATGGGTTAAACATTTTGCTGTATGGCCCCCACTTGTTTCCTTCACAGTTCTTGGCTTCTTCAGCTTTGATACAATATCACTAGTGTACAATCTGGAAAGACAGTGAGGTAGAAAAATTATGTGATGCTTTGGGTCTTAGTGAGGGACCTTATTTGCGACAGGCTGCATGTACCGCGTGTCTAGTAATGTATCTAATCTAATTGATTTCTATGCCACTGATATTTGTATGTTATGTGTGTATTTGAATATACATAATTACTGAGACATTAGAAAGTCTTTTCTGCCCATTTTAATGGCTCATTACCTGCTATAGCATGTTATATCCTGGTTTATATAAGAACAGCTGTGACTAATATATTCCTGTAAATCATCCTTGTTCATTTTCATAAGGATATTAGACTCAGCAAATATGTGTCGTGTGGATTTTTATGCACCGGCCTCTGAACATCACAAAAACTTCCCAGAGCCAGAGATAACTGCACTGAATCAGCTGTTCCCAAGTTCACTTTTAACCAGTGCTCAAATTAGATATCTATGAGTTCCCCTTAGAGTCCAATCCCATGCTGCCAGCTGCTCCAGATGCGAAGAGCTTTTATAGCCTTCAAACACATTTTATCTGTCATCATTTTCATCAACAGGAATATCTTCCCTTTTATTCCCTCTCACAGAACCTGGTAAACAAGGAAAGAGAAAAGCTGGGCTTTATTGTAACTCCAAAGAGGTCAGGCTGTGTGGGAAAAAAATGCACAGCATGCCTTTCTTTGCATCTCTTTCTGTATCATCCTTCAAAGGCTTATCAACAACCACCTTAATCTATTCATTGAAGATGCCTGATTTTCCAAATGACCTTTCTTTTGGAATTCTTTGGAAATGTAGCTTGAGATGATACAAAAGATTAGAACAAGGCAGGGAGGCGCAAGTTCCAATTTGTCTCCACACTCAATATATTTTTAAATCTGTATAATGGATGATTTTGAGAGGGTTAAACATTAAAATGATTATACAGAAACGTTTAAATATTATGAGTGAATTACTTGTGTACTTTGAAAGACAAACCTTAGAACTATAATATACTCATTTTTTCTTTACCAAGACATAAGTTAAAAAGCGATTCATTGCTACAGAGTTCATAACAGCAAATAGTAACTACTACGTAACAACTAAGTGTGCTATCAAAAGGGTATTAAGGTGTAAGTTATGGAAAACCATATCAAGCAACTGTTTATAATAACTTTAGAGGCATACCATGTGAACAGTTTATACATAAGTGTTGCAAGAACAAATTTAAAAAGTAAGGTTGTTGAAGGCTAGGGAGGTGGCTCCATCAATACCTCACTTGAGAACCTGAGTTGAGATCTGCAGTTCCCAATTGTTGGTCATTTGTGGTGGCTGCACATATACTTGTGTACACCTGTGCACAGAAACATGGAAACATGCGTCTATGATTGCACACACACGTATGCCACATGCACACACAAATCATTAAAAATGTAGAATTTGTCGGAAGTGTGAACCTACTTTTCTAAATTCATTCAATGAGTGGATTAAGGATGGTTTTCAGGACAAACAGAAGATAATGTATTTTCAGCAATGCACATAAGTATAACAGACCTCTTTGCACAACGAGCTAAGCCTCTGAGGAGTATTTAGTGAACTCATCTTCTATGGGTCACACATATAACAATGATAACCTAATCCATCACCCATACTGCATTACACTCTGTTACATATTTTACTTTAAACTGAAAAATTAAACTTTCTGTTAACCCCATAAATTGCATATTAAAACACCATGTACAGGATGGGTAAACATATTTGCATAATGACGGCTTTAATTTTGTTTACCCCGGTTAGTATCTATTCTTGAAAAGTAGGCCCCGGATTTCTCTATTTACACTCCTAAATCCAGAATAGTCTAAAATGTCATTTTTATTATTCCTTATATTGGAGTGCTGAAAATTAAAAACATTCATCAGAAAAGTGCCGTCTTCAAAAAAAAAATGTATTGCCCAATATGGAATGTAAATATTAAATTTAAATATTTTAAAATTAAATTATTATTTAATTTATAATTGCAGGAGCACAGTGTAGTGGGGTTATGTGGGTGGACAGCTCTGGTGCCTGACAGAGATATGCTCACAAGCACCACTGGAAAAGCTGCAAACCACAAGTCTTTAGGACAAGGGAACAGAAAGGTGCCTGGAAGGAAGTGGTCATTGCATAATTACTGGAAGCAACATAAAAATGTGGCCATACTGAATTTTTCTAAGCCTTTTTTTTTGTGGCCTCAACAAAATGAAAAGCAAGTGAGGTTTTTAGAAACACCTCTATAAATAAATACAGTGGGAGGGGATGTAAATGCAGTCACCTGTACTCTCAGGTATGAGATAGAAATACCTAACAGATTTTATTTAAAATAGAATCTTCAAGGCATAATGTCTTACTCCAAGCTTTAGTTAAAATCAAGACCATAAAAACACATGCAGAGGCTTAATAATATGCATAAGAATCTTTCTATCTAGAACTGTGTCTCACGCAAATTTTGCACGGTACAAGTTTTAATTTGTAACTAAGGGCTTGTTTTTGGTGGTCTTGGTTCATTGAGACAGGGTCTCCAGCAGCCCAGTCGGCCTTGAGCTTCCCATGTGCCTGAAAATGACTGTAAACTTTCTCCCCTTTTACCACTGCTTTCAGAGCGCCACCATGATGATCATGCGCTACTCTGCCTGGCATATGAATATGTCTTTAAATGTCCAGCACATTCCACGCTTTCACTATTTTATCTAAATCACAAAACACAAGCTTTCCAACTCAGTGTATGCATTCTGCTTGCTTTAGAGTCTGTTCGAATCTTCTGACTTCTCCGAAGTCTCCAGATGTGAACGATCCCTCTGAAGTTGTGTGGGCTACACACTGCCACCTGACATGGGTCCTGCCTTCTTTTAGCTTTGACTTTTCCTTAAGAGGATTCTCAGAGTTGTCTATTGCTTTATCCTCTCCATTTCTTTAATTCCTAGACCCCAGCTCTAATGTTGGACACAGGACCTTTGCCTACGATTTGTATATCAGGGATCTTTGGGCTGATAAAAACTACCTGTCATAGATGACAGATATCATATGGTGTCTGTATTTCTAGATTCAACTGAGAAAGTATAATATTTGGTAACTCTGGTAGACTACATTGTATACAACAGGCTGAGGACAAGTGGCGACTCCCTATATTGAGACTTGAATTGTGATCTGACTTCATTTTCTACCGTAACGACTGCACTTCACTTTGAAGTACCATTGATATATTCCACAGATTCATATCCTGCCCCTTTATTGATATGTGATTTTATGTAACATTATAACAAATATAGTATGTGATACATACAGTTAAAGCGAGGTAAAGGGAGAGAGACAAAGTGGAAACAGACCATTTTCTATCAGACAGACAGAAGATGTGGAATTTGAGGATGGACATGAGCAAAGAGAAGGGGACCCGTGAGCTCCTTTGAGGGCAGCAGGACCCAAGTTGTAAACAGTTACAGAGAGGCCAGTGGCTAAGTGACCATTCCTGGGAGCCTCACTTCATTGGCCGGCTTAAGCAAAATAGAAACACTTAGGTTTGAAGAGCAATCATCAATCTGGGATATTTAATTTGCCCCAGTCACGTGATCTGCTTTGTTCTCAAAAGCCTGTGAAGAAGGGAGTGTTGAGATGCAGGGAACAGAGGGAAGAAGCAAGAAATCTGTCACAAGGTCCCTAGGCCAGGCGAGGGAGATGGTGATGCTGACCAAAGGTACTATCTACAGAAGGTAGGAGACAGTTGGATGACGAACATCTTAAAGATTGCAAGCTTTGATGGTTGGAAATGAAATAGAAACAACAGAAAAGAGCAAATGATTACTCTCAGGTTTTTGACTATGGAACTGTTCAGACAGTGCTGAGAATGACAGAGTTAGAATCTTGGGAAAGTGTCAAGGTATTTAGAATGAGGGTAGGATCTCAAGAGTTAAATTTTAGACTTAAGAAGTCTTAAAATGCCCAAAGTATACATACATACATACACATTGTTGAACAGCTTATGTATAAAAAGATTAGCAGAGAGGTTGGCACTAACTAATGTTCACATACATGTCGATTTTAAGGTCATGCAGTTGGATGAGATTATGAGGATTTCGGTATGAGACAAAAAAGAAGAGGTGAGAGGATTGAGGATTTAATCTTGATCACGAAATATCAAGGGCTCACACTTAGAATAAGCGTCAGCCGAAGAAAATAAGGAGTGTCCACAACTGTAGGGCAGGACAGGGATATGGCCTCTGTGCTAATGATCCCTCTCTTGATATGTGGGGAAGAGCAGCTCAATTACCAAAGGTTGTGAGATGTTCGAGCAACTGTGTTTTAGGCATGGAAGGAAGGACTGTGACAATAATATTCTTGAAAGTCTTGTACTTTACAGAAATAAAGAATGTGCCACGAGGAGCTTAATGACCCAAATGTCATCATAATTGGTTTTAGTTGATGATGGATGATGTATTCTGTTGGAGAAGTGACAGGTTGGGTTGGAGTGAGCATCCCATCATGCATTTGGAGGTGTTACCTGTCATTCCCATCACCGAGCAGGAAAAGGAACGAGAAACATGCGTGGGCATTACTTTTCAGCCTGCATGGAGGAAATGCTCTGACCATTTATGTGCTAAGGCAAGCTGCTGTGTCACTTGGTGTATGGTGGATGAAATTCCACACACTAGCCAGCTGCTAAGTGAGGCACGTGTTCTAGTCATCCTTCACATGCTTCTAACTGGCACAACTCTTAAACTATCTTTAATGAATATATCTGTATCTATCTATCTACCTATATATATAACTTACTGTGAGGTTTGATTTTTTAAAAGAACATATCATAGATTAATTACTTGTAATTAATTTATAGTAATTTCTGTATCAAAATCAATATATTGTAAAGTAATATGGTTGGTTGCTTTTGTTTTTTTTTTTTTTTTTCTCAGATCATGGGATGGAACTGAGGGCTTCATAAATGATAGGCAAATGCTCTACCCTTCTGCCACACCTCCAAACCCAACCTGCTTCCTCACAGTGTGCAGGGGTAGATTTTACCATTAACCTCAGGCTTGGCATTCAATTACTAGTTGTTGAGCCAGGGAGTGAATGCTTTTCTGCTGGTCCTCGTAAGAAGGCACTGCTATGATGAATCAGCCCCACTGCAAAGACAGAAGGATTTTCTCCCAAATTAAGAATTTATATGCAAACACAAGATGCAGAGTTGAATACCCATTGTCAAATCAAATATTCTAGGAAGAATCCTGCTATCAGGGAATGTGCATCCCATAATAATACCATGTGGCAATCCCTTTTTGTTCTCTAATAACACACACCCAAAGTATTGGAACTGGTGTTTCTGGGTGCCTGGGTAACAATATTTGGGCTTAGAAACCATTGGTAGTGATGGAAACTTGGTGGATACATTTGGGAACCATATAGTAATTTTTCTCTCACTGTTGTACTAAAAGCTCCTCTTTTTGCTTTTGGTAGCTAAATTCTCTTTTGTATAGGGGCAATGACTTGAAAAACAGCTATAAGATCCATTTGGTTTTAGTCTAAAGATCAATAAAAAAATTAAAACGTCTGGGGTGCTAAAAATAAAAGCAGAATATAGATTATATGCATATAGGTATGTATGTATAGAATGTATGTATGTGCACATACACATGCATATTTACCTCTTTATTGAAAACTTATGGGCATCCAGGTTTTTATGCCAGACCATATGTTTTATCAGTCATTGTCTGGCTTAAGTTTGATTAAAACTAGTCAGTCCTGGTGGGTGGGTTTTTTGTTTGTTTGTTTTTGTTACGTATCCTAAACAAAGTGAGGATTCCCATCAGGAAAAGTGAAAAAAAAAAAACCAAAAACCTTGCTATAACGATTCTTATACAGCTTAGAAGAGCTATGAAGGCTAGAAACATTGATAGAAACCCCCAAATTCACTCTGTAATAATAATAATTGGATGATTGATATAGTTGGTATTTGAGGATGGTATTTTATATTTTAATTGGGAACTTTATGCCAAACAAAATCCAAGAGTAGAAAAATATTGTGACAAAATACTATGATTTTAAATATAGCGGGCAGCTGGAAAGCGTGTGAATGTGTGTGCTGATGTGAGGGGTGTGTGTAGAGGGGCTTCAGCTGTGGATGTTTTGGGTAAATATCTGCAAATATTATAGAGCACATACCACAGGGGAAAATACTATCTGCTGCTAGACTCCTGCCACGGAATGGATAAATCCCGTGGGCGATCTCTAATGTAATCCTCCAGGATAGCATATGAAGCTCACCTAAAGAAAAGATTTTTTGCTAACTCTGATTTCTCTTTCTTTAATTTGGGACATCAAAAATTTAATTTAGTCTCAGTGTTGGATCAAATTCTGGGTGGTCCTCAAGGGAAAAGTGGAAATGGTTTTACTCTTATTTTTCCTGGTGACAAAGGACTTTTCAAGCTTTGTGCAAGATCCTTATTAGAGCATAGAGATATGGTCACAACATGAATAAACTCTCCATGACATATTAGCCCAGAAATTACATTTAGCTACTCAACAATTTTGATCAGTGTTGCAGAACCTTAAATTTTTATCACAGACATAAAATCATAAACACCTACATATCTGTTATCTATAGTTATGTATCCTCACACAACTACGTATTTGTTTAGAGATATACTGAGATTTTAAGGGGGAAGTTGTTATCAAATTTCTCTTATCTCTTGTTATCCTTGGGAAGGATGAGTTACAAGTCAGTATCCTTAGTCTCTAAACTCAGTTGCATGTCCAGAGGAGAGTTGCTGACTAGGCATCCTGGTGAGGTAGCATTTTTGAGTCATTACGTCATGCATGTCTGACAAGCTGCTAATCATAAACCAACTGTCAGCCATTTTGAAGTATTCTGAAAGTCAAAAGACTGTATTTGGAACAGATAGTTGTTCACAGAATGTCCCTTGACTAAAAGGAATGACACTTTACACACACTATATAGAGGAGAAGTAGGCACATGGGAGACTGCCATCTTACATCCCCGCCCCACACCAGCGGGTCATCAACTTTACCAAGTGATGGTTTATAGAACATAACACTACTTATTAGATGGTGAAAATGCCAGCCCTGGCATTGCTTTGAGGCTCTCAGTTGCATTTAATTTGTATTCCCTTCTTTATTCAATCACGTGGCTTTATAGTAAAGATTGTGTGCCTATTTTTTCTATGTTAGTAAAAGGAAGCTTTGCTGAGCTCTGAAAAGTGAGCAAAGTGTTTGGAATGAAACTGACTGGAAAAACGAAAAATCACTGTTGTCTTAAAGGAAGGAAAGAATTTGAAATACAATAAAAATCGTTAAATATTTAGTTGTTTTGGGTAAAGTGATAGAGATGAGTGGAGTGTACGCACATGCATGTGCGCATGCGCACACACATACACAAACAGGCTGAAACTAGATGCATATTTGGTGAAATGATCTGATACTTGAGAGACAATAAAGAATCTAGCGATATCCAGATTATCCAGACGTGCTACTCCTGTCCACAGGATCTCTCTCTCTCTCTCTCTCTCTCTCTCTCTCTCTCTCTCTCTCCCTCTCTCTCTCTCCCACCCCAGGGGAAAGAAAGCGAACACTTCCTCTCCTGTGGTGAAATCACAGCCAAGGACCGAAGAGGCTTATCTTTGGTTCTACTTCACTCTGAGTGCTTTACACGGACAAGATGCCCAATTAATGCTCACGGAATTGAATTTATTGAATTGCACCAAAGGAGAAAGAGGACTCACGGGATTGAGAGCCGTCAAGAGTATATTGCAAGAAGGTTTGGGACAAGTGGAGAATGGAGTTTTAAATCTCTGGATTTGTCTGTTGGGACCTGGAGATGTATGTACCTTGAATGGGAAACAAACAAACAGCGAACACATTGGAGCTGCCGAGCGTGTAGCATTGTCAAGGGTCGTCCTTGGAGCATTTATATACAGTTTGTGAAAGAATATATGAATTTATAACTACCGTCGTGTTAAAGCTAAGTTTTACTTGTTTTTCTTTAGATTTTTATAAACTTCTGTATGCTCCAAATCAGGTAAACTACTAGAAGACAACTTCCCATGCACCACTCCTATTGTATGCTCATCTACTAGGAAAATTAAGCTTGAAATATAAGTTACTTGCTTTTGAATTTGAACTAATATAAAAAGGCTTTTTTCTTTTTCTTTTTTTTTTCTTTTTTCTTTTTTTTTTTTTTTTTGCTACTGGGGAAAATACTTCCTTAGATTTTGTTTTCACTCAATTAAGATTTAAGGTCTTTTGCAAAATTTGAAGAAAACCTCAAATTGGGCTTGGGAAGATGTGAGCACTTTTAACACAGAAATGCATTTTTCCTAAATTTATCAGTGTGTGAAGCCTCATAGGGGGTATGTATTTGAAGGTTACAACTGGTTCCAAGTTCCTGCAGTGCTCTGCTTTCTAATCCATTATGATGTGAACAGCCTCTACGACCATGCTCCCACCACCAGAAACCAAGCTGCTCTACCAGCCTCCCTTGCAACGAATCACTGATGTACTGAAACTATTTGAAAGTGTGTTCAAACAGGTCCTCCCTTTCTTATGCTGTTCCTGTTCTGTGTGGCAGTCACAACAATACCCAGGCAACGAATGTAGGGGTTATGACGAATAAAAAAGAAAGGAGGCATAGGGTGGATGAAAGGGATAGAAAATCCCAAAAGATTTCCAGGCAATGTGTTTCTTCCAGTGGGAAGACTTACTTGTGGTTTTCTCATAGGGAAGACTAAAAGCTTGGGACCCATCCGACAAGATGTCCGTGACCCAGTTATTACCAGCTGGGCAGAGTCCTCTGGGATTCCCTTGAATATAGCTGTGTGGAGGAGGGCGGAGTGGGGCTCCAGCTCTGACAAAGAGCTGGAAAGCTAGTACACGGAGAAAACTATATTGCAGAAAAACCCACCTATCCACTGTGACAACAACCTCTTCCCCATCAACAAAAGGGATCTGGAAGCCATAAGCCCTTGTCCTCTTCTCTCCCAGAATAATATCCCTTCACCTTATGAACAGCTATCATGGAAAGAACTAGTCTTCTCTTTACACTTGTGCCCGGTTCTTCCTTTGTATATGCGCACTTAGCCATGGTTCTTGGACCCGGAGCACTTTAATATTTTTCCGTCTGACTTTGAAATGCATCTTGGAGAAGTGTGAACTGGAATATCCCAGGATGAAAAGCAGGAGGTAACTTTTAAGTATGAGGAGTAGTAGAGTGGTTTTTTATTTTTTTTTTTTATTTGAGAACGTTGTTCTCAACTTCAGTAAAACTTTTCAGTTCTTCGACATCTTTGTGTGACATATCAGAGTGATGAATTTTAATTTTAAAAGGGATCATGACGAGCTTATTCAACACTTTCATTTTATAGGCAATGAAATGGAGGTCTAGAGGGATTAAGTGACTTGCCTAAGGTCATTTTCATAAAAATGAAAAAAAAAAGTTGAACTAATTCTTTAGCTTTTAGATTGGAGGGAATAAAAAAAAAAATCTCGATTTCTTTCTTCAAGTCTTAGCACATCACTTCTCCCTCTCACCCAGCTCAAGGCTAGCTCTCATCTATGGATACCCATGTTGTGTTAATTTAGAACATAATAGAAAAAGTGGCTATTAAAAAGTACAGTCTTTAAAGTTAACCTAGTAGGAATGGTAGTAGAGAAACAGTTAGTGTATATGGAGTGAGAAGCCAGAAACTGAGTTTTTGAATTAGAATAATTGTTTTGTAATAAGCAAAACCTAAAAAATAAAAAAAAAAGCTTAGGGCGTGTGTGTGTGTGTGTGTGTGTGTGTGTGTGTGTGTGTGTGTGGCTTTTTCCCCAATGGGTCCATGATTAAATAAGACACAGAGGAATCTTGAGAAGGGCATAGAAAGGTGGGGAAGGCTTGTGATCACATGCAGGAACGCACACACACACACACACACACACACACACACACACACACACACGTTTGTTCAAGAGTCAGAAGTAAAATGTATACCTATTATGTGTGATTCAAGCACCAAAAAGAAAAAGAGAGAGAGGACTGCATAGAGGGTTAGGAAGCAGGACTGTGTGAAGCCTATGAGGAAGACTCCATCTTTGTCTGTAGCTGTGTGTTAAATAAATTTTGCTAACTGAGTGTTAACTGGAAGTTAGATCATTTAGATCCATGAATATTTTGATTATAGATTGACCTAAGCCTTGATAGCTGGTTAAACTTACACACATAGTACATTTTAATAAAATACAGCTTTTCATTAGGATCTTTCTAAAAGAAAGTGTTATCAATTGATGCAGTCCTGTGAAACAAAACCACACTGTATCCCCAGACAGGAATGGCTAATAAGTACTGATTAGTGTAGTATGCTAACATGTTAAATCTAGTGCCCTGCTTCTTAGAAGGAAATGAATGTGCTTCAGGAATTACATTACAGGTGGAGCAGCAAGGAGACCTATGCAATATTCCTGATTAGTAAATAAATAATTTTCATGGCTTGACTTACTAAAGGAGACATCAGTTGAAACTAGTGTGATTAAGGTTGACAATAGAATTGTACAAATGACCCTAATTAATGAATTTTCTCATTCCCTTCATGTTTATGGTCATTAACCCCCTTTTACCCAGTGTGGACATGAATATACATGCCTTGCCACCTGTGACACTCTCAACTGGGTGCAAATGATACCCAGGGACCCCTTCTGTGACATTTGTGAACCTGACATCATTCTGTCTTAAGCTGGTGAAGTTCTAACTCTGCTCTAACTCCCTCCCCACCCCCTCCCTTCTTAACTGCCACTGACTTGGAGATCGCTCACCTAGAAAAATCTCCAGTCAGATGCCAGATAAAACTAGCCATTTTACAAGGCATCAAATCTTCTGCAGCTTTGGATTAAGGGTTCTGACCTTAAAAAAAATACCTTCTACTTCCAAACACCCCTCCTCTTTGTAAATACAGTAAACCGATGGCTACTTTGCTCCTGCTCCCAGACAGGAGCAAGATAATGTCACTCTTCAAATAAGTTCTTATTGGTTGCTTTTTGATGGATTTATCAGCTGCCAGCAAATACTGGATTACTATTTTGGTGAAGCCATCCATGGCAGGCCTAGAGATAGGAATACCTCCGTGTGGAGTCCAAGCATTGCAGGTAGGTCTCCATGCATACAAACCTGAAGGAATTAGAAGTACCCAAAATGCTTTATAACTGTCACAGCTCTTAGAGATTTAGGACACAAAGTGCTAATTTATAGCATAATGACCAATGAATTCATTGGTTTAGATTTAAAGGTGGCATTACTATCTCATTAGTAAACTGATAATAGTGTTTCTGACTCCTATTCTCCTAATTAATGACAATTCATTATCATGAAACTTTAAAATTCAGCATCAATGGCATTTTCTCACAATAAATAAATTATCCTTTCTTGTGACCTGGAAGATGACTCCCTTTTCGTAGTAAGTTCTCAGGGATGTGGACGACATAAACCCTCCCAAATCTTTCTCTCCTCATTTAAAGTTCAGCATCTTTATGCATGATGATTACTTGTTAGCATTTGTATGAATGTTCAAACTGTTTTCCTGGGCTGACAAGATGGCTTCAGTTGCTAAAGATACTAATTGCCATGCCTGACAATCCCAGTTCAATTCTCAGAAATCAAATGCTGGAGGAAGAAGAGCTACTCCTGCCATTTGTCCTCTGACTTCCATACATGAATTGTATATGACAGACAGACAGATAGACAGGTAGACAGGCAGGCAGGCATGTATGCATGTGCGTGCACGCACGCGCACACACACACACACACACACACACACAATACATACATGTCTGCATCACCCACAATTAGCAAATACATTTTGCCACAGTTTTAGACTTTACAAGTTGTATTATTTAAAGTTGTGGGGAGAACTGTACACTATAAGTTACTTCAAAAAGTTTTAGAAACAATGGGCTTGAACTGTGTGCGATTGCTTTGTCTTGTCAAAACTTTTAGATTATACCTATATTATTTTATTCTAATCAGGACGTATAAAAGTCAGAACAAATAAAACACAGAAACAAACTCAAATAGTAACCAAAGCCTTCTTTCATAGTCACAAGAGCATATAATTTGGGATAAATAGTTACATTAAAGCACAATGGATTTTGTATTATACAGATGATAAATCATAGGTGAAATCTTTGTACTTCTTGATGCCTATTTGGAATCCACAGAAACTTTTTTATTGAATATTTTATTTATTTACATTTCAGATGCCATCCCCCTTCCCCATTTCCCCTCCCTAGAAATCCCTATCCCAGCCCTCCTCCTCCTTTTTGCTTTCATTCCATTTTAATTACATGCAAGTATTAAGGTCAGGTCTAGGTTGAGGAACTAGCAATACAATAGATGCAAATAGTCAAGGAACAAGCTAGACAATAAACACAAATAGTCAAAGAACAAGCAAGGTAATAAACAAAATTCTGTGAATACTCTCATGATCACTGTTTCTAGGGGCTTATCAGGATGACCAAAATATCTGAGCCAACTTCCCTGTCCTAGCCCAAAGTCATTTTCATGTCTGAAGCCTGCTTCCTTGTTCTAGCCTAAAATTTAGATTCCTGCCTGAAATTACTTCTTTGTTCCAGCATAATGTCATATTACTGCCAACTAGCCCCAAAAGCTCTCTGCCTCTTCCCCCTTTTTTATTTCACAAACAAGACTGAGCCTGTCTTAGGTCGTTCTGCCAAGAATGCCTTCCTTACCCACGGAAACTTAATAGGTCCTAAGAGGAACGCAGGAAGAGTAAGGTGGAGGTAGCCAGTGCCTACCTTCACTTTTCACCAAGTGTATCCTAGGTGTCTTGAATTCTTTAGCTATAATATTGTGAACATATAGTATCATATAAGATTATTATATATTAATATATTATGTATAGTATATGTTATACTTAGGCTTGTTTCACAGGTGTGCGGTTTTTGTGAGTGGAATAATGTGAAGTGAGTCCAGAGAATGGTTTAAAAAGCAGGACCACACTTGCTCTACACACTTGCCTAGAGTTGCATAGAAGGTAGACATTAATTCTTACATCCATAGAACATTTTATTTTATCATTCAAATTATTCAGTCTCTTTCATTTAATCATGCTTCAATGTATTTATAATAAATGAGAATACATATAAACCTTCCAGAACATCTCTGGGAATACTGAATTATATTAATGACACTCTTAATGTCATTTATTTGACATGGGATCTGATTATGCCATTAAAGATCTAGTTCCTCTGATACTCACACAGGGATCAGAAATAACTGAATTGGGGAAACATCCCAGAAACCAGGAATAGTTATTTTTAAATTCAATGGCAGAATTCACACATTTGAAATGGTACAATTCACAGTTTTTCCCTCTTCAGGAATGTTAAATCTTGTTTGAGAGGAAATTCATATATCCCTGGTAAATTAGAAAACAATTTGGAAGCAGTCTTTAACATTTGAAGACTGTTACAGACTGTAATGTGCCATTCGGAGTATATTCAAAACAGGAGAAAAACCACCCTGGGCTGGTGTTGGTTAAGGCACATCTCAGTGTGAGGGCAAACGTTGGGCCAAGTGTTAAAGATGTGTAGGACGGTTGGTACATAGAGAAGAGAGAAGTGAGGAGGCAGGAAGGAAACAAAGATGAGTGTGAACATGTCAGGATGCTGAACTGGCTAAGAGAAGTGATAAGAGGTAAAAATCTAGTAAAGAAAGACTCTGACCTAGCAAAGTGGTGGTAGTAGATTCTTTGTAGAGGTCCGTGACCTCACTAACACTGGAAGCTGGCTAGGTTTCTAGTACCAGGCATGCATTCTGTTCTGTTGAGTAGACCTTAAGTTCAACTAGACAGCTGTTGGTTACCACAGATATATGAGTGCCACTTGTTGCAACTTTACGCATATCTTACCATGCTGTCAACTGTGGCTCAGAGGTGTTACAGCTGGATAGGGACATTTAGTTGCTTCTTCCCCTTGTCAGCCTGCATAGAGTTTTCTGAAACATGGAAGCTAGACTTCAGGAAAGAGGTTTTTGGGTCAGATCTAGATCAAAGTATGGAAGTTCTTTATCTTAAGTGTCTTCAGCAATAAGGACCCACTCTTAACCACCAACAAGCAACCAAGAGCTACATCGATAACCTATATTGTTTTGGAAGTTATCTGGACTTCCAACTGACCATTTGAAAGAAAGTTTCCTGTACTGGGTTTCTCTTAGTGCATGTTTGTTTGTTTTGCTGGAGCACTGTCAGTCAAAGTGATTTAGCATCCTTTAATATATGCATATATATATATATATATATATATATATATATACTAATATAAATTAATATCATTTATTGATAGAGAAAAGGATCATTCCTTAACATATTCTAAATCTTATGCTTGTACCCATAGATAAATATAACTACCACCCCTAATCAGAGAATCCATCATATAAAACCAACATAGGAAACCATCATGAGAAATCACAACAGGACACATGCAAAGATCATATCGTAGGGAGCCTATCTCTAACAGACAAAATGT
This sequence comes from Arvicanthis niloticus, assembly GCF_011762505.2. Classification (NCBI taxonomy): domain Eukaryota; kingdom Metazoa; phylum Chordata; class Mammalia; order Rodentia; family Muridae; genus Arvicanthis; species Arvicanthis niloticus. The sequence goes on from NC_047673.1 coordinate 39,176,626, forward strand.
ACATCATAGCTCCTGCATCTGTGGCTCAGGAACCACCTTGGAGGAGAGGTAGAAAAATTGTAAAGCCAGAATGCCAGAACATCAGCTGTGAAATAGTCTTTCTTAGAAATGACTATGTAAACAAGACCAAAACTATGGTGATATCAATGGACATGTTAATGCAGAAGTGAAAAAAAAATTTGAATGGCCTACTATTAGAAAATAATAGGCAACTAATAACTCTGTGAGAGTGAAAATTAACTTCTTACAGGGATGAACCCCCTCACTGGTTGGCTAGTGCAGAGTGGACAGCCATGAAAACATACACATATTATGAACAAAAACAGATTCAGCAATTGTGTCTACACAGACACACACACACACACACACACACACACACACACACAGAGAGAGATACATGTATATACAATGTATGTATATATTATATATAACTGTAAATTTTTATTCTTTAGGCAAAATAATAATGGAAGGGTGATAAATGGGCTCCATTCACATACACCTTAGTGCTGGCCCAGAATTTTACACTTATTGTAATGTACAAAAAGAAGATCATATATAGATACTTAACAAAGGGCAGATGTGGCAAAGTGACATAAAGCCATCACGAAATAGAGAAACTGGCTCATAGAAAGTAGGTAGTCCGAGAGGCCAAACCTACTCCATCTTGGGACTGGCCTCCATCTTTAAAGAAGAAAAGCCTGAGAACTTGACCCACAGCTGAACCCAAGCTGCACCCAAGTATGAGGAAGGAACCCCATGGCTTGTCTTGGCCCATACCCAAGAGTTACTCTCTAGCCTCTTCCTAGCAACAGCCAATCAAGATTAGTCTGATTGTTTCAAATGTACTGACAGACCATTGGTGATTGTTCATGATTTTGCCTCAGAGCACCCACCGGTTGGCTTACAATAGTCATTCAAGATGCTAGCCAGGCTGAAGACCACTCGTTTGCTTGCCATTTCCTATAAAACCTTGTCCTACTGCATCAGGATTATCAGTGAGTGACCTTGAAAAAGAGACCCTAGTGTGATTACATTAGAGTCGTTTCCTTGGTGTTTTTTTTTTTTTTTGGGGGGGGGTTCTCAAATGAGGCACAACAGCCAATTATTAAAAATAAGGTGACAAGGGTACAAAGTAGATTAGAATTGTAGAAGGGAAAGAGACTAGTAATGTCATGAAGCACATGTTCTAGTGCTTAGTGGCTAGAAAGAAAGGGACTGAGGGAGGGAGGAAGGAAGGGATGGGGAGGGAGTGGGAGAGGGAAGGACAGAGAGAGACACACACAGAGAGAAAGACAGACAGACAGAGAGAGACACACAGAGAGAGACACAGAGACACAGACAGAGATAGAGCATGAATCATATAAGGGAACCTGGGATATAGTTCAGGGGTAGAGCAGTTGCAAGGCTCTGGGTTTGGTTCATTCCCAGCATCTCAAAAGCCAATAGAGTCTATTCAAAATAGGAGAAAAGTCATCACAGGCCAGTTATTGAGGGGAAACAGCAAACTGCTGGCACTGTAAAGGATCTTTTGCTCATTTGGTGCTGGTATAACCAAGTACGAAGATTGGATGACATACAATAAATGGAAAGACATGTAAGTGTTCTGGTAGCTGGTGAGTCCAGGAGCAAGCGGTGACACCTATTCAGAGCTGCCTCATGCTCCTAAGGTTGCCCTTTGGGTACACAGAAGATCAGGGAGTCAGAATTCACATCAAGCTCTTATTCTCATTCATTCATTCATTCATTCATTCGTTTATTTATTTATTTTACATCCCAATCACAGACACTGGTTCCCCCACTACAGAGTTTCTCCCCCTCTCCTTCTCCTCTGAGAGGGCAGAGGCCCTTCTAGGTATCCCCCCACCCTGGCACATAAAGTCTCTGCAAGGCTAGATGCATCCTGTCCTACTGAGGTCAGACAAGGCAGCCTGTCAGGCGCTTTTAATAAGAAAGGCATCACAGGTTCACCTCTTAAGCTATCACACTGGCTGCCCCTGAACTTAGGAAGGGCTAAGGATATAGGCTACAGCCACCGGATGGGAGGAAGTTAGGCAAGGAAGTCATCTTTCATCAACCCATACAATTAAGCCGGACTTCACAGACTTGCCTGCATGATCGAACAGCTGCAAATAAACTCAGGTTCCAGTTTTGAAAAGAAAGTGCTGCGTTAATCATGGTAGACAGTGATAACACCGCTTAGCAAGAACAGGTAAGCAACCGGAAACATTTGTGAAGAAATCCAGAGGCAAAGTAGTCACTCCAGAGATTCTGTGTGGAAGGAACTGGGATGAAGAGTAATAGGAAATAAAGCAGAAATACGAATGGTGGCAGGAAGGTTAAGGAGATACTGGTTAAGGCGATGCTGAAAGCCAGGGATGAGGTTTGGAAGCAAGGCCTTGAAAGCTGTAAAGATGGAGAGCGTGCAGTATTAGAGAACCCCCAAATTTCGGGGCCCACGTTTGTTCTCCAGGGACTATAAATGAAGTAGATTCAAAAAAAAATGTTTATTGAGGAGGGGATTATTTCAGGCAAAAATTATTTACCCAAGGTGGCAAGATTTCCATTTCTTTAAAGGCATTATCCTTTGAGGCAATGAGTGGCCCGCCGCTCACTTCTGTTTGTTTCTTACAGGAGTCTAGCAGTTCAGCTGAACTAATTTAAGTTTCTGAGCCTATGAGCAGCTGCAACTTTGTATTTAAATTTCATCCGCGCTGTCTGTCCTACTTAATGTTCCAGTAACAATCCATCTTACTTTCAAGCCTGACAATTTCATGAGGGTATTGACCACCCACAGAGAGTGTGCCTTCAAAAGGGAAAGCCCTTTAAGCGCTGTGTTGAGTGAGGCAAACTGCTTAGATTGTAGTCAATACCGTTAGAATGGAAACTGGGATAAGAGTTCACTGACTCAGAAGAATTAGTTCCATTTTTTTTTTTTTTTTTTAAACAGATGCTTCAGGAAAGCAATAGCATCCAGGAAAACAATAGAAACCAGGGCACCATGATGGTCATTGGGATGGGAGGCTCTTTAGCTAAGCATCCTTCCCTCCCTGCAGTAGTTAAAACACCTGGTAATGGAAAGCCGCACCAGCCTTGAGGGACTATTTCCCAGGTAAGTGTGAGCTCCTTTGTATGAGACTAACAGACGAGGCAGTATTCTTTCTGGCTTATAAATATTCTAATAATAGCGTGGGGCACATTTTAGTCTGACATGTTAGAATGAGCATCATGGTTTTAATGATCTGATAGGCAAAATAACAAAAAAAATCCTCAATGAATATTGACATTTAAAAACCTTTTAATAGTAGTAAAAATTCTGCACATTGGAGACCAATATTCTAAAAGCTCAGTTTTCTTAATTTCTAACACTTAGTGCCTTTGTGTAGAAATAGTTTTGAACAAATCTTACTGCCTCACCAGTATTTCAAAATTGAGACAGTGTTCTTTCATATTAAGTCTGTTTCTGAATCGACCCATATCTGGCCATCAAGTAACCTATATCAGGGAGTACCACATGTTCACATTCAACCCCAGCATGCACCCTTTGGGCTGATAACTATAATATGACAATTCTGATAATTAAACCACCTAAAGTCAGGGGCTGATGTCTTGCATTAATTCAAAACAGCTTAAGGTGAAACAGCTCAGTATTCAATTACCACAGACATGGTTATATACTCTCTCATCCATGTTGGTGTGGCTCTGCCTGGGTCCACTAGATGCGATACCTGGCAAAAACTGTAATTTAAATAAATATTGGGTGCAGTTGAGGGGTTTAAATCTACCTATGAATTCCTCTGAAGAAGTCTCTTGATTAGCAAGACTGAGTAGGTCAAAGACTGACATTTTCCAATCAACCTAACATTCACAGAAAATTATACTTTCCTATATCAGTCATTAAGAGCTAGTGGGATTCAGCTTGTTGAGCTTATAAAGAAAATCCCAATTAATTAAAATAATGGAGGATAAAAAAAATAAAAGCAAATTACCTTTATTCTGGGGGTATAATTGTAACATTTATATTCATAGATTTTTCATTACCAGTAAAAGATGTTGACAATTTCGCCATTCTTTTCTAAAATGTCTTCAGAAAAATCTTCAGAAAAATATGGTTCCAATGGTTACAGCTTTATGCCATTTTTTTTTCTGGTTTTTTTTTTTTTTTTTTTTTTTTCCAGAAAACCTTAGGGGAAAATTTCTATTATTGCCTATTCAATTAAGCTGTTTAGAAATCTTTTCTATTAGCGCCACTGCTGTGATTCCATAGCAGAGATTGTATACCAGGAAATGCCTTGAATGAAGTTGCTGTCTACATATCACAGGATAATTTTATGTGTGCACTTGAGTGGACTATGGGATGCTGAGGGAGGTTCTGATACATTACTTCTGTGACTGCGTTTTGGGCAGAGATTATCACGTGTATTGGAGGGACAGGTAAGGAAAACTTTCTCTCATCAGAACATATGCATGAGCAACCCCTAGATCCATCAAGAAGCATGGAATTGTTGGCATGTCTCATCCTTGGCCATCAATCTCTTCCTGCCCTTAGGTATTGTTGCTTCTCAAATTTAGATCATGGCATCTGTACAACCTTCCAACTTAAAGACTGTGCCATTAGTTTCCTGGTTTTCCAGTCTGCAGATGGTAGGTTGTGGGATACTAGACCTCTGTAATCTTACAAGGAGTTCTAATA